>NW_027492112.1:0-649222 GCF_021521415.1 Bidens hawaiensis | reverse complement strand
GAACACTGAAAATAATTAAATACATATGCGTACTAAGTTTTGTTTTTAAAATGAAAAGAAAATGAAAATAATAAATATAAGTTTTGTGGCTAACTTTCGTTTATTTTTTTATTATAAAATTAGTTTTTTAATTGTAAATAATATATATCTTTTTTTTTAAATAAATCAGATATTAATTTTTAGTATATCCCTACTTTATAGGATTTTTATATCAAATATTTGGTGAAATTAGTTTTTAATTTAATGAGATGTTATAACCCGTTTAAGAAATATATGGGTTTGATGAGACTCATACCCGGTGAATTCTGGTCAAATGCATGAGAAGCCTCCATTTACAAATCTAGCAAATCTGGTGACTCCAAAAAAAAGGGAGCAACCATATCGCGACACGTAATATTTTTATGGTTTCGTTTATATATATTATAGACTAGTTTGATCCTCCCGTGTTACAAGAGTTTATTTAAGTTTTTGTTTTTAATTGTTTTACTATTTTATGATAATTTATTTTATTTTTAACATAGTTTTAATTTAATACATATATGTTAGTTTGTTATTATATATATTTATTTTTTGCGTTTGGGTATTTTCAATTGAAATGTGTAGGTGTTTTAGATTTTTAACGAACAAAAATATACGAACACGAACATGTTGATTTTTTTAAATGAACAAACATGAACATAAATATTTGTCTAATGAAAAAGGGTACGTTGATGTAGTTGACGATGACGGGTAAGTATCGGAAGTTAACCGACGATGTAGATGATAGACCAGCAATGGAGAACATGTAAAGAAGATAAATTAAATTAGGGTCTAAGGATGAAAGTATTTACAAATAAATAAGATCTTATAACTTATTTGAGAGCTATTAGGGTTTGGTAAGACCCATGACTCGTGAAAATTATTCTTTTATGATTAAGAGATTATTTCACAAATAAATGAGATGTTATAACCCGTTTAAGGGTTATCCGGGTTTGGTGAGACCCATGACCCGTGAAAATTATTGTTTGATTATGAAAGAGTTTCACAAATAAATGAGATGTTATAACCCTTTTAAAAACTATTTGGGTTTGGTAAGACTCATACCCGCAATTTCGGGTCAAATGCATGAGAAGCCTCCATTTAGAAATCAAGCAATCTAGTGGTTCTAGATAATGGGGGGACAACCTGAGAGCGACACGTATAATTTCATGGTAGACAATTATATAGATAGTTAGATTATAGATGGATAAAGTTAAAATACAAAGGACAACAAAATTGAATTTTGTGAGAATGAATCTAATCCATTGATATTAGATTTGAATGGTTGACATTAATTTAATAAATAAAAATTGATAGGAGGTGCAAGAAGGTAATAAATCTGCTAAGGCGCCATAAAACTAGTATGATAATATCGAAAAAGATAAAATGACGTGCGAAAAACACAATGACGTAATTTTTGTTTTAAATTTTATATAACAAAATCATACTCATATTAAAGATAAAAAACACTTGTTATTATGATGATTTTTTTTAAAATATATCATACGAAAAAAGTTATAGACGTTCTAAAATGATGGGGTATTAACATGTGACTTGCATGTGGAGAGAGAAAATATGTAGTATTACTTTTATACCCTTTTTCTTTTGATCCTCACTTGACACATATCAATTATTTATAGCTTCTCATACGTCTCATTATTGTTTGCCTTTGTAGAATAACTTGACCCGATTATATATATCTATATAAATACTAGCGTTTGAGAATTTGTGTGATGAATAGCAATTTTTTCCTTGGCTTTAAATTGACAATCAAAGTGTTTGTGTTTCAAAATTCGTTCACAGGTTTCTTTAAAAAAAATTAAATCACAGTTTATTTTTTATAGATCGACCACAAAATTTTTACACATAAAATTTTTAAAGTTTGATTTAAATATAGAAATTAAATATGCATGTGTTCTTAATTTACTTTCTCTCGACGTTCTGCTGTAAACTTTGCGATGAACTGGAATGATACCGACATGAGTATGAAGTCAGTATTGGTATTCGTTTTATGGTTATCGATCGAGTGTTTAGTTTGTCCACAAAGTTTTTTCATTTTTTTAAGAAAAAAATAGTGTAGTTTTCATTTTTTTTATAAATTGACTACAAAATATTTGTAATTGAACGATCTTGGGTCTCATCAAACTCATATAGCTTTTAAACCAGTATATAACATCTCATTTATTTGTGAAACAATTTATCATCAAACCATAAGTATATTATTAACTTTCATACAATAAAAAAATAAAAATTCAAAAAATAAATAAATATTAGAAACAAAAAAATATAAAACAACCCCGTAATACGGGGGATAAAAACTAGTATAATTTATATTAGTTTCTATTAATCGAATTAAATAATTGAAAATTAGTCTAGAGAAGACTAGAAAAATTATATCGTAATACCATCTTATGGAAGTTCATGGAAGAAATGAGAAAAAAACTTATTTGATGATGATGTGTATGAGCAGTACATGGAATGTCATGAAAAGAAAGACGTGTTTCATGTAGCCTTAAGAGTTTCCCCAATAAGCTTATTTTTAGTTTTATTCATAATCGTTATGTTACCCCCCCCCCCCTTCCCCAACTCTCTGTGTGCGCGCACGCGCGCTGTAGTCACACACTTTCTCTAACGCTAAATCCGACCACTTATCCTCTGTCATCTCTCATCCTACTCTCACATTCTTGTTTGTAGTCGTTCTTATGAACTCATCACCCCACTCCTCTCACATCTACTCCACCATCTATCTTCTCCCCGAAACACCAAAACAAATTACTAGGATTGTTTTAACCCAAATTAAACTGTCGGACTACAATGAAGGTAGTCGATCACCCCCTCCATAACTAGGAGAGAAAAAGGGCCATTTAACGATGGTTAATCACCTCCTATGCACTTGTTCCACCATGGCTACTATCTACAACTCATGTGAATTGTGACACAAAACCTCACAACATATAACTTTATGTTCTTTTCATGGTAGCACTCTGTGACCTATTATGCTTGTCGGTTGTTGGCAAAAGTGCTCGGCGTCTCAATGACCTACCATCAGTCACATTTTGTTATTTTGTTAAAATAAGCATATCTTTTTTATGTATCATTCAACGTTAAATGAAAATAAAATTACCAAAAAAATCGACAACATTCTACCAAAAATTGTTTTTTATATATGATTATATAGATATGGGCTGTGTATACGACACCAAACATACGATAAACAATTTATTTACAAATATAGAAAAATATAACTTTTACCTTCTGTTAATTGTTTTAAATACCGTATAGTGGTAATATAAATCAATAACTATTCATTAATGTTTACACTACTTTTTTAAGAAAAATAATTAATAATTTTATATTATTTTTTATTTTTATTATTTCCTTTAAAAAACCATAAATTTACCATTGGAACGTTCACCAATATTTCATGTCATTATCTCATCATGTTTTCAAATAAAAGATAGAACACCACAAATACAGAGAACATACTTAAACCTGACGTAACTATAAACGTATGAAACATTGAATGCATATCAATTTAGCTTTTAGGTTTTCTGGCTTTAATCATGACAAAACAAAGTTCGGCTAAATGTATCTCTCTTATATTTTTTAAAATCATCTGTGAGAGGGGTATTATTTGTTTAACAGGCAAGGACTCAAGTGGCCAAGTATGTAAAAGAATGGAGGTATGTTTAACAACACCTCAAAAAACCGTGTGCCCGTTGTTGTAAGCTACGTTACCGACTTGCACTTTTATTATATTTTAAATAAATGATTTTATGATGAATCATCAAACTATAACAATGACTTCATTTCATTTATTAATTTCGTTCTTCTATTTTATTTATTGTTATAATAGCCACTTTATAAAAGTCTACGTAAAAGTCTTATTCACTATAATATAACAATTACTTTTACGCGTCAAATGATTATTATACAAATTACTAAAACCACAATTCAACGATACTTAGATTAAGGCCAAATAAACGACAATTATAGTTTAAAGTTTTATCCGACTTGTGTATAATTCGAGCTGGTGTATGGCTCGAATGCTCTATGAATTGACTTGTTTTTTTCTTTTGAATTTTGATGATTTCATATGGTTTTCTTTACAAGTCTCAAATAACAAGCAAACAATAATTTCAAATTATATAAATCTTAATTAACAAGTACAACTAAACTACCAGTATACTAGAAAAATAATGATGAATATTTTTTTGTGGACTACGTTCTATTCAAACTCGGTTCTAATGTTATATCTTTTGTCAGCTGACTAGATAAAGTACAATTTTAAGCTAAATTGCAAATAAGTTTTTATCAGAGTTATTCATGAGTCATGCCACCTTTTTCATCCCTATTTTTTTATGTTTTACTATAAATAATATTTTCAATATGCACATGTTAAAGAAAACTTACTTATTACTAGACAAGAGTTAACGAAAAAAACCTAAAAATTAATATATGTGATTCAAGTAAATGGTTCGTGTAAACTAGTATATGAATATCATATTTAATTTGGTAATCAGGATGGTAACACCTAATCGGCTAATTCCACACTTACAAAATATATTTTTTATCCCAACCCCTGGTTTCATACCTGATTATCCATTGTAAATGTTTCGATTTTGAATATTGTCGTCGGATTTTTTTTCCATCCCTTTAAGAAGATTATTAATTTTGTTTTATATATAAAACTAGGTTAAATACCCGTGTATACACGGGTTAGGTAAACTATATTAACAAAATAACAAAACAATGTAAAGTACTTATACTAATTTGGTATTAGATGAATGAATATAAATATGTATTACAACGATGAATAAAATTAAAAAAAAATTAGCTGGTAAATTTTCATTAATCTTTAAAAAAATTTTCATATACAACATTTGTAGTTACCCGCTTTATCTAAAAAGTACGACTTAAATCTCTAAAAACTTTCCTTGTATATCACGTTTAAATTTTATTTAATTAATTTTTCTTGCTGATAACACACGATTAATTGTTACTAAAAACATAAATCATTTAGTACTAAAATATAGGGATTTATATTTTTAAGAAGAATAGCTTCTAGTAAAAAAGATTGATACAACTCGTACAATATTTAAATAAACAATACACAAAGTTTAAATAAATATATGATATATATAGCAATATAAAGTAATATAAGCATATAACATTTAAAAAAATACATAACCATAACACTGGATACTAAGGGGGTGTTTGGTGAGCTTCCAAAACTTGCTTATTTACTATCTGTTTGTTGAAAAACAAAAGGTGTTTAAAAAAGTTCCTCTAAAAGCTTCAAAATGGACTAATGGAGCTTTTCAAAAGTGACTTTTGCTTTTCAAAAATTCAATAAGCAAAAAAACAAATCTAAAAGTTTACCCAAACACCCCCCCCCCCCCACCAAAAAAAGTTTAAAACAATGTTAATCCACAAAAAACTGAAAAAGTACTTTAAAACATAAAAAGTATTATCTTAAATATAAAAAAACAACTTCACCTTTTTAAAGCAACAAAACATCACAAACAACATGAAACCATTATAGGTTTTGTATAACAGCGACCATCAGATATTTTGGTCATATTCACACGTATTTTTCCTGAAAGGTATTTATCTATATTTGATGCACATGAACATGTAATACCGTATGACTACTGACAATGAAAATTACCATTGTTAAGAGTCCAAAACTTATAACATTTAATATTTGTTTTTGTATGTGAAATAAACCAATTTTAATAAAAAAAAATATGATAGTAAAATTATATAAAAATTAGTTTATATGCTTTTTAGCATGTTATTGTTATTGTTATTATTATTTTCATCATCATCATTATTATTATTATTTTATTTGAAATATGATAGAAGTTATAGTTATACGACCACATGACTAGGTACATTTACTTTTATTTTAATATTTTGTAAAAAAGTAGGTTGTCTTACTAAAACAAGAGTAGCAATCGAAATCAAAATTGAGGATGAGGATAGGTAGGTGTAGTGCAGGAGAAAAGTCAAAAGTCAAAGGCATGCTGGCGGTTGGTAAACAAAATACGCCTGGTCAAAATTGTTAGACGTTGTCAACTTATACTATCTAAGATTCGGGTTATAAGTTAGAACCGAGTTGACACTAATCAGTAATCATTTGTTTAAGTTTTTGGGTCGGGTATGGGTGGGTTCACACGTTTAACTATCAAGCTGCTAAATAAAGTTATGTCTTTTCATATGGTAAGGATTCAAATCTCGTAAATTATAAAGAATTTGTGTAATTTAAGCTGTTAAAAAAACCCTACTTATTTCTTCTTTTCACAGATAGTTTATGAGGATTGGTTTTATTTTATATATTTAATTGTGTCTAAACCGGCTTTTGCTTAGACTGAGTTATAATTTATAACCCACTTAACTATTCTTTTGTTAGCTAATAACTATCCATGTTTCCATTTATGCTTCCGGTTAAGATATATTCGAATTCGGTTATCTATATAACTGACACTCATAGTAATAATGAGTCGTGTAATACGTAACCTATTTTATGCGGAGAATCGAAAGACTCGCATAAACACGTGTAACTCTTTAACTAGTATACCAGACAGCTACAGAATGACATCTTTTTTTCTCTCTCTACCAGTATATCTATCTCGATTATGTACTTAAAAGCTTAATTATGATAATCATTCCAAAAAAATAATCAACATCTTAACAACATTTATTTGAACACAATTTGTAAATTTAGTAGTAATAAAAAAAAATAATTTAATATGTATAATCTAAATTCACTTTATTTTTCGAACGGTGATTTTCACAGTTAAGATATCTTACTACGCGAACACGTCGCGCCCCGCCACCCCACTCAGGCCAATTATGTTGACATGATCGGGATCCATGCTGGCATCCGAGTTTGGCTTGGCGTTCCCGGTAAACCTAGTTGGCTCACCCGCTTGAAGGCACAACAAGTTTTAATGCTCTGGTAAAATCCGGTCGGAATCAGGATTCGAATATGAGACATCCAGGTCATCCATCATGTTCCTAGCCATTTGGGGCAACCCCGCTGGTTTCAAAAGTTATTCACTTGAAATAGCAAATTTGATTTTTAATAATATAAACCATAACCTATTTATCGATGGTAACACACCCTAACAACAAATAACACTTCTAACTTTAACTTTCAATGATAGACACAATCTCAGTTGAACAAGTTACAAGTGCTATATACCGATGTCATCGAACCTGAATCCGATGAAAATACCTGAGAATCTGGGTAGTTATATTACCAGGTAATCATGTATGATACTAGAAATGAGATTACTTTTGAGTTTTGTTTTCCCGGGTACAAGAAATACGTAAGATACGGTGATATGTTCATTTACCTCAACCCAATCACCTACTATCATATACACATTTACCCAATTAAATACCTGATATAATTTTCTCTCTTTTACATGTTTTAAGTATACATACCATTTTAAGCACATATACCGTATTTATTTCAAGTATACATACCATATACACACATATAAATAATTTTTTAATCATTAACTAAGGTTTTGGGACAAATTTAATATTTCTTGAATAATTATTAAGTTGTAATAGTTTTGACTTAAAAATACCCATTATAATAATAATAATAATCAAACACCCTCTTGTGAAAAAATAAATCATCAATCATTCAAAGTACAAGAAACAAACTCTCAAAACTCCATCATCATATCATCTTCTTCTTCAATCTTTACCTCTGCAATAAATCACCAGTCAACACTCAACACCCACTTAATTACACCACTATTAAATCCGCACCCACCTCTTCAATCACAATATTAATACAACCCCACCAACACCCACAACCCAAATTCAATTCTTTTTTCGATGGATTATTCAGAAAAATCGATTGAAGAAAGAGCGTTTGATTCTTTAGGATATGGGTTTGATTTCGCAAGCGATTTCAGGCTGAAGTTTGCGAAATGTTGCCCGGGTGGTGGGCGGCTGGTGGAGCTTGATGAGTCAAGAAAAAGAGATATTGTGTTGCCTGGAAGTGGTGCAGTGGTTGCTGGTGTGTCTGTGGATATTCATTGTGATAAAGGAGAACATGTTAGGTTTAAATCTGATGTTTTGGAGTTTAATCAGGTATGGTTTATCATCTTTTTATAAAAAGTTTTGATCTTTGGTTTGATATGAGCCCTAAATATATGAAAATTTTAATATAAAATTTTGGTAATATCAAGCTAGAATTTTGGATAAAGTATTGAACTTTGGGTAGATATGAGCCCTAATTGTGTAAGGAATTATTTAATCTGAGTTTTGGGTGAAAATTTATATGTTTTATGTGTGTTTTAAATGATATATATTTTTTCAGTATTTTGCAAGAAATGGCTTAATTTTGACAAAATTTTTAATGTATAATTGTATATATGCAAATTAAAGGTAACAAAATACTGTCTAAATTTTGAACTTTGGTCAGATGTTTTTTGGTAAAGCCTTATAGTGTTTAATGTGTGTGTTAAATCTATTTTTTTATATTATTAATTTGAGGTTGATTTCTTGAATATAGGTTGCATAGTGGAATTGTTAAAGCATGTAGCTGTAATTAAACTATTAGAGTGATTTGTGTTTTTGATATATATGGCTTTGCTTTCGATTGGAATTGAATCATGATTTGGATGTAAAATCTGTAAGAACACTATACTTTGCAAGAAAGAAATCAATTTCGATAAAATTGGGAATGTATATTGTGTAAAAAGAAAGAAAAAATGACATCTTTCTTGAGACGTATCGTCTAAAATTTGCTCATTAACATGTAGTTTATTAGCAACAGAATTTGAAGTTTAATGGGAATGTATATGTGCATAAATAGAAAGAAAAAAACACATCTTTGTTGACATGTATTGTCTAAAATTTGCTCATTAACATGTGGTTTGTATGCAACAAAGAAATAAGTATAATGAGAATGTATGTATGCGTAAAAAGAAAGAAAAAACACATCTTTCTTGACTCATAGTGTCTGAAATTTGCTCATATCGGTTTATCATGTATTTATTTGCAACAACAAAAAAAAAATTAAGTATAATGGTTTAAAAAGTCAAGTACTTTGTTATAATGATAATCCTTGAACTTGATTTGGTATCGAGCCTTAATGCGTCATTTTTTATGCTAACTAAGAATGTCCTTTTCCTCATCTTTTTAATAATATTATTTTACAGATGTCGGAGTTACTTAATCAAAACGCATCAGTACAAGGAAAAGTGCCTTCAGGGTACTTCAATGCATTCTTTGATTTAAGTGGCGCGTGGTTAAACGATGCTGCAGAAGTTAAACATCTTGCCTTTGATGCTTATTATATCTCTCTATACTCTTTACACCTAACCGCATCTCCATTAGTACTATGCGATAAGGTTAAAAAGGCGGTTCCTACTCATTGGAATCCAGCATTATTAGCCAGGTTAAAACATATACAACATTTATATTGTTTCTAATTGTAGATACTATAAAATGGATGCTTATTGGATATTACATATACACGTATGGCAGGTTTATTGAGACATACGGGACCCACATTATAGTAGGGATGAGTGTCGGCGGTCAAGATATTATTTGTGTAAAACAGAAACCGTCATCCACAATTTCACCGACCGAGCTTAGAGGATATTTAGAGGATCTTGGAGACTGTTTGTTTTCAGATGGAGCGAGTCCTTCTTTACCCGAAAGGAAATCAAAAGATGGAAAACGAAAAGTATATTTTTTAAACCGTTACACATATTAAAAATTCCATCTTTTTTACTTTTCCAACATATTCTTGAATATTTTTAATTTCTTTTTCAGGTTCCGGAGGTTTTTAGTCGTATGTTGCAGCCACACACCATGCAGTTCACCAACATCACAGAAACTTCAAGCAAAGATGTAAGTTGAAAATGGCTGGCGGGTCAGTCAAACTCATTTGACCTATAACAACATGTTTGACTTCGAGCGGTTAATAAATGGCTAAAACTGGAACAGGGTTTGACGATTATCGGGTCTAAGAGGGGCGGGGATGTATTTTCAGACAATCACTCCAAATGGCTGCAAACAGTTGGTGCGAGTCCCGAAGCGATACGTTTCAAATTCGTACCAATTACTTCTCTTCTTAATGGCGTTCCTGGAAGTGGATATCTTAGCCATGCAATTAATTTATATTTACGTTGTAAGTAAATACAAATTCAAATTAAATCAATTTGATTCTTGTTTACTTGAAGTACATTCGGTCATATATTATATATATTATCTTTCTTTGTTGGTCCTTTGATTTAAGGAAGTTTTACTAGCTATTTACGACGGTATTATCTTTGAAATTCAGACAAGCCTCCATCTGAAGATTTGCAATACTTTTTGGAATTCCAAGTTCCGAGACAATGGGCGCCACTATTTTGCGAGTTACCTCTTCGACATCAACAAAGAAAGACTTCATATCCTTGGCTTCAGTTTGGTTTCATGGGCCCAAAATTGTACCTTAGTACAACTCAAGTAAGTTGCATAGTTTTCATCTAAGCCATTAGAGGTAGAAATTTTGGCCCGTTTACTTATAAGAGGATTGATTAGGATTGTGTTCGTATCTCAAACGGGTCAGATGAAAATATTGCCAAAAATAAGGAGCCGGTCTAACGGGTCAAAAATGTTGAAAGTTATCCAAAGTCTATTTTAATTACAAACAAGCTCGTAAACCATTTTTAATCAAAGGATAATATCATATATCCCCCTAAAAACTTGGTATAATGTCATATTTTACCAAATTAAAAGTTATAATACCAAGTATACCCATTTTCAAATTTATGGCATTTATACCCTTAGGATGTTATTAATTGTATTTGATTAAACGGGTAAACATGATATTTGAAGTACTTAAATGGGTATATTTAATATTATTTTTTTGCTAGGATATACAATAATATGCAAGTTTTTTCAATTATATATGAAATTGCCCAAAGGATTTACATTATTGTTGTAATAATACATTAATACCGTCTTTTAACTATACCTAACACGTTTAATGTTGACAAATTATGTGCGGTCCAACAAGGAAACAACCCTACCCGATTCAACAAATACATGGAAACGACTCATTACCGGCCTGACTCACTGAATTCGCTACATCTAATGTAATTTAATAAAAATCTTATATAATTAATATTTTTCAGGTCTTAAGCAGCCAAAAGCCGATCATCGGTCTACGCCTATTTTTAGAAGGAAAGAAAAACAACCGATTAGCAATCCACGTGCAACATCTCTCGAGCCTTCCCAATCCTATGACACACACACCATCATCGAAAAGACCATGCACGTGGCGTGGCTTAGACGAATACGAGCCATCCGCTCAGTTTCTAGAACCGATCAGATGGAAAAGTTACTCAAACATATGTACATCCGTAGTCAAACACGACCCAAACTGGTTACCATCCCAAGAAAACGGTGGAGTCTTTATTGTCACCGGGGCCCAGCTCGTAACCAAAGGAAAATGGCCCAAAACCGTGTTACACCTTCGGTTACTCTACACCCACCTCCCTCAATGCACCATCAGGAAAACCGAGTGGGCCAATGCACCGACGGCGGGCCGGAAGTCGAGCATCTTCACGAACCTGAGCTCAACGTTTACTTTCACTCAACGGTCAGTAGCTGATGCACCGAAGCAGCTTCCTGCAACGCTTAACTCGGGGGTGTATCCTGAGGGACCGCCTGTCCCGATCCGGTCCACTAAAATGAGGAAGTATGTGGATATTGAAGAGGTAGTTCGTGGGTCGCATGATATGCCGGGCCATTGGTTGGTGACCGCGGCTAAGCTGGTGATGGATGGTGGTAAGATTGGTCTTCATGTGAAATTTGCATTGTTGGATTTTCCTCAGGAAGTAGTGTTGTGATATGATTGTGTGTATAGAGTGGCTGTGAGGTTTTATTTATTTTTTTATAGGGATATATGTACATAATAAAGAAGTTGAAATTTTAAGTATAGGAGGCTGTGTGGAGTTTCTTATATAAGAGTTGATAGTATATTTTATTTGTGTGAAACGGGTAACTGTGGTGTTGTAGAACTCGCTAGCCGCTGGCTGGGATCGGATTAGAATTTTATATAGAAATTTTCAAATACAACAAGCCAAATTTTATATATAAATTTTTAAATTGACTCTTGACAACTTTACATAAAACTTATATTTATCCTAGGTGATATAAAAGCAATAAATGAAACACTAAACTTTTACTTATTATGCTTGTTATATTACATGACTAGCAATCACAGTTTAATAAGATCATAATTATTATTAGTACAATGTTACAAACCATAACTCTTCACAACGGTTGCGGTCGCGTCTGAACAATGAACACGTCTTTACCGACCACGCATCCTTCCACATCCTGAGCGCACCCGAACTTTCGCTCAAGGAACAACCCGATTGCACCAAGCTTCTGCCCCAACTGTTGCCTGAAAACCGGGTTCACAGTCAACGGCTTCTTACTATAGTCAACGGTCAAGTGCACCACCTCCCCGTCCGCCACACCGCCCACCACCATCTCCTCACTGAAATTAGCAAACGCAAGTGTCCAAACCGCCCCGTCAAACTTCCCGGAACAAAGCCGCCACGGTGTGCCTCGGGTTCCCGCCGCTAGCGTCTCCCCGAGCCCTGGTGCAATCTCCGCCTCCACCAAGTTAGTGTCGTTGTCTGTTGGGCTTACCGTGTGCAACACAAACGAGAGGTCCGGTGACAGCATCTCCTGGACCAAAACCGCCATTGAAGCCGCCTTTTGTGGCACGCCTGCCACCCTCCGGCTCAAAACCGCTCTTCGTGTGTATAACGACGCCCATACCCGACAAACTGCGTTTCCAAAACTCGCAATATTCGAAAGGCTAACATTGGGTATCGAGTCGTACAGACCGGCAGCTGACATTCCTGCCAGATCCTCAACATTAGCACTTGACCGAACGATTAAACGAGCATCCCATTCGAACAGCTTCCCTAAACTTTCAACAATTTGACTTGGGAGTTGCAGGGACGTGATTAAATTTTGCAGCTCGGTACACAACTTGTCGAGCTCACCACCGTCCATTTTGGCGGTTTCAAGTTGTTCAAGTAATGATACGAAAACTTCTGTTGACTTGTTTGACTCTATTGCAAGTTCCATGGTCCCGAAAGGAATCACCGCCCCGTTTGGGACATTAAATGAAGCTGGGACTCCCTGATCACTATAAGCTGCAACCAAAACAAAGAAATATATCATTTTTTTTAATTCATTGGATGGTATTTTTGATATAATCTATAATACCATTGTTGATATTTTATATAAAGATCAAGAAGGTATTTTTCAATTAACCTTTGGCAGAAACTGCAGCAAGAGATGCTAAGGTACCACAAGCAGCTGCCTTTGCACCCGAGGTTTGTACATCTGCATCAGCAAGTGCTATAATGTCGCCAGTAGAAACACCCTTAAATGAAACAAAACAATTTGTGCTTGTTAGATATATAAAAAGTGCAATTCATCATCAGCATGATGGTCAACAAAGTCTTTTTTACTACCTGGCTTGAGTAGTCAGGCTTAGGAACAGAATCAGTCGGTGTCCCGTTAGATGAAGTGTTCACGGAAAGTTTATCGATTCGATCCTCGTTGGAGGATGGAATTACATTCACACCTGATGGTGATGCCTCTAACCTGCATCATAATAGCAGGTCAATGATGGTTTGACCCGATAACACATCCATTGTTCAAACTCTATGTTACAAGTAATGAATCACAAAGAAAAGGGTCTGCATGTTTACAAAGACTAACCTCACATACTTCCCTTCTAAATTTTTAATAGTAGCAATTTTATCATCGTCTTCACATGTCACAAAGGCAACTTTCTCCTGAATAATTACAAGAAATGAAGTTATGATAAAATAGAAAAAATAAAATATATATAAATGATTGGGAGACCTAAAAATATGGACCCTTATTCATTACTGGGAAAAAAAATATACAACACTTACTTGTCGGGCCCGAACACCTAGATGAGATAAATGAGGCAACTCCTGAAGCAGAATAACCCCCACTATGTTGTTCCCTGCAGCTGCCACCTGCAAATTGCATAAAATGTCTATGAGATTGTAAATTATTAACCGCAGAAGATAGTGTTTGATGAGCTTCTGTTGTTTGAAGCAGTTATAATATGATGATTAAATGTTTAAATGCTTGAAAAGTTCTAAATAATAATAGTTGTATAATCATAAGTGGAGTGTATTTATTCAAACATTATTTAAACTAACAACAAGATAACTAATTCGAAAACGCAAAATCCACACACACAGCCTCTACCTCCTCGTCACCATCGGCTTTGTTGACTAAAAGAATAATGGGTCCCTCAACAGATGATGGTAGTGCACCTGGTATTATTTTTTCAACCTGATAAAATAACATATGAAGAAATGCAAAAATGGTTCAGTTCACTAGAGTTGCATATTTTAACATACAGGTTTAATAATAATAGGTCACCTGTATCAAAGTTCCATGAGCCAACCCAGGAACAAGAACATCAAAACCTTGAGACCCAAGTGTGGTCCTAACCGCCTTTAGAAGCATAGTGCAGAGTTTGGAAACCTGAAAAATTATACTGCAGACCAAAGAAATTCATTTTAATATGTACAAGAAATTACCCATTTTGACCCAATACCAAACCCGCATGACCCACCGGTTTTCCTCCAATACTATCTTATATATATAGCTTCTCGTCTTACCCAGCACGTATCTCTGCTTCGGTAAATGTTCTCACACTATTTTCAGGTATTCCAAGAGCCTTGCCCAACGTCTACAAGAAACATAAGGCTAGTTTAGTAGTTTAGTTAATCTGAAAATATTTTAGAACTCTTTTTTTCCATTTTTACCCCCACAAAGATGGATATTGATACACTATCATGATTGAGAAAACTTCCATATTATAGAATAGAATATGATAGGGGTATTCAAGGAAAGATAGTTAGGTAATTGCTTCTAAAGGGTATAGATCACATGACAACAATTTTTGGGTGAGTTTTTTAGTTTACACATGTAGACCAAATTTTATGTAAAAGCTACCTATATGACAATACACCTAAGCCGAACAACACACTACTACTTATATTAGACATTCCACATTAAAATTCTTCAACTTGTGACAATAATATATGTCAATGAATTGAAGTGTAATCCTAACCTCCACTAAAGACTTTGGTTAACTGATCATATTATTAAAAACAAGAATAAAATTTAGCAAAGTTAGCATCTTTACAAAAAAGAAAAGTTGCAATTTTCAGGAATATCTCACAAAAGAAAAAGCGTTTTCTCATGATACCTCAACTTTTGGAGGGAAAATTTGCAGAAGTGCTTCGGAGTATTCATCAATGAGCCTCTTAGATCTATCTAATGTGGCTTTAATCCTTAATGCCCATATTGTCTTCCCATCTTCACTACCTTAAGAATAGATACAAATCACACAATGGTTTTTACCTGTTAGTAGAAATGTAGAATCAAAGTAAACTATATTATCTAAAACAAGGATTTATAAAAGAAAATGTTACCTTCTTTCTCCAAAAGACCTTTTTCTTTCCAAGCAAGAAGTTCATTTTCAATTGCTTTACATTCTTCTAATTTCCACCCGGATAACCCTAGTTGACGAATGCCAACAACAAGGGCGCCAATCGGATCATTCCATGAGTTAACATTTTTTTGATTAACATTCTCTGCAAGATATTGGGGGCCACCCGCAGCATCAAGTGCATTGAGGTATCTACAAATGTCAGTCATATTCAAATATATTAGAGATTTCCTTGTTGACTTAGGTTGACCTTGCCTAAAGAAGCACCTTTTAAGTCATATTGAGCTTGAAATAGTGTGCAACCCCCAACCCCACCCCCCCACACACAAACACACTACTTACCTACTCATTAGAACAAATGCATAGTCCTCAAGTCCAATCTCAGCAAGACGCCACTGGAAATACAAAAACAAGATTTACAAAGAATGAGGTTTTCTTCTTAATGTATACTTTAACATAAAGGTCCCGACTTTAAATCCCAAATGACAAAATAGCATGGTTATCAAATGCGATAAGCGCTCGAAAGCGTTGAGGCTGGGTCTAGAGCCCAGGCGATAAGCGCCAAAAAAGCGCCGGATTTTAAAAAAAAAGCGCACATTAAAAAAACAAAAAACTTAACTTAAATAGAACATGTTATGAAGAACAAATACATTCATTCTTCAAATAGTTTATAGAAACAACCAAAAACCAAAATCCAAAATTCAAAACATGTAGTACCAAGTACATCATAATAATTAGAAAAACGAAAAACCAAAACATAGAAAAAGTGCATAGTAAAGAAAGAAAGTGCTGAAACAATATTAAAGTTACATAAGATTATAAGAAACAAAGAACAAAAAGTACATAGTAAAGAAAGAAATCCGAAAATAGGGAAATAAGAACAAAATTAACCTGTAATTCTTAGTTCTTGATGATTTTGTGTGATATAATATTATGATTATGGAACCCCTTAAATAGTGGAGTGTTAGGGGACTCCTAGAGAATAGAAACAAATCATTAAAGAGCATTCAATACACATGGGAGGTTTGGGAAAATAAGACTGTGCATTTAATATCTGCTGCATGCTAGTCGCACTTAATGCGCCTGGCGCTTTAAATGCGCTTAAGCGCAAAAAGCGTCCGCGTTTAATAACTATGCAAAATAGTGAACTTGAAGAAATAAAATAAAATAAAAAACTTCTAGATATCGTCAAACAACTGGAAACGCACACGACCTTTTGGCGCATTGCTATTGCAGTATCAGGGGCGTCGTTACGGATACCACTTTCAAGACCTTTTGTGATTACTTCTCTAAGACCATTTAATGATTGTATGGTATTGATTAATATTTCTATCCCATTGCCTTTCAAAATATCAGGTGTCCCTTGGAAATTATCCAAAGCCTACAAACATCAAATCAAAACTTTCATTAAAGATCTATGCTTTTTGTCACATATGTAGAAAAGATCTATGTTACCTTCTTGCAATCCAAGAATGATGAAAGTCTAGCATTACTTTTTTCATCAAAAGATTCTTTAATTGAATCAAGTTGTTCAGTAAGGCTGCAAACGTATGATGAAGTGATTGTGGGACCCATTGACTAGATGTAAAAAAAGTGAACAGGATAAGGTGAAATATCAAACCTTCCAGCATTAAAGAAATCCTTGAGTTCATGATGGAATATTTTAAACTGCTCAACAAATGTTTCACTGTATTCTCCCTGTTTCTTGGTGATTCTTTCAAGCATTGCAGCAGTTGCAATTAGATCTTCAGGGCCAGCACACCTGTGAAGCTTGTTCTGTATTGTATGCTTGATTTCTTGCTGGATTATGCGCATTATCCAAAAAGTTAACATCACATTAAATGACCAAAATACCCATAAAAACCAAGAGTTCAGTTATGTTATCACCTTGAGGTCATGTGGGATATCGTTTCTGTGAGCAATGTCTCTTATTCGAGTTAAAGGAACTGACGCAGTGAATTCTGCTTTAAAAGACGGTAAGCATGGATGAATTTTTCGAATTACAAGTAACTCCTGCATATTGTTAAATAAAAGCATATTAAATAAGGTTTTATTTATTAACATCATATATTTATGTTCTCCATTTACCGTTTGTCGGCCCATTTCTATTAAAGAAAATGACTAGTCTTGTGAACGAACATGAATGAAGCATGTTCGTGTTTGTTCGTTTAACTTCACCCGAACACGAATAATTAAATGGGCAGGGTTGTCTTGTTCGTATTTGTTTCTTAAAAATAATGAATTTGTTCATTCGTTTAACTAAACGAACACAAGTTTTTGTTCATGTTCGTTCGTTTATTAAATACAATGAACATAAACAAACCACCCGCTGAACGGTTCACAAACTGTTCACCGAATGTTTCGGTTCGTTTACAGGCCTATAAATGATACAAGCAAATGGAATTAATCACCTGCGGGGAGGTATCTTTCCTACTAGATATTCTTTCCAATTCCCGAAATATAAGCCTAGAAATTTCTGCATGCCTATTTGGCCTGTGATGACCACCATCCTCAAAACAAGGAATTTGACCCGTATTTATCCACTGCAGTAAAAGATAAAATAAAAAATAAAAAAAAATTAAAAAAAACGTAACAGGTGAAATAAATGATGCACAATGAACACAAGACCTTAAGATAAATGGCTGCATATATGAGAGCATCCAAACGTTCGGTCCCATCCTTACTGTCAACCACTAGATCACGAATAACTTCAAGCTTCACACATGACATTAATGCAAATACAAATATTAAAAACCGATTATAGTGGCATTATAACATATCAACATGAACCAAAAGGGTACCTTTCGCCACCAATTTCTGCCACTTTTATCACCTTCAACCAACTTTAACGCGACCCCTTCAAGCCCAGAGGTATCCCAATGTCTCTCTCGTTCTCTATTTCCATGCTCATTTGATCTCATGAATGATGCTTCTTTCCCTTGCCATTGATCCACAAACGGACTCGTTGCACCCTCTAAAACCGTAGACCCGTTATTGTCTTTTTGCTGGACTACACTTTCCACTTCCACCTCATATTCATTACTATCCAAAGGCAACAGATTCACAGGTTCATTAGTCATATTCCAATGCAAAACAATCTCAAAACTCCCAGATTGTGGGAGCTTCAATACACGATTCTCGCCACCTTCCCAAACCATGCTTTTGTCTAGTTGTTCAACAACAAATTTGAACTCGATAGTTTCACCACCTTTACATTCCACGTTACAAACCCAACCGGTTTCCGTCCAGTCTAATTGTTTCTTCTTTTTCCATGAACCGAGTTCTTTTGTTGAACCCAACACTCCAACGTGCTCACCAAATTTGACTTGATGGTCTAACCGCAGGCTCAGCTGCACCAACCCACGAGCTGTCTTTGACTTCATCTTTGCTTCCCCTGTCTCCTCTTCTCTGGAAAAAAACATATATTTTTTAAATAAATTAGTTTTGCATACCTTTTTCTGTCATCTTAAACATGTTCTCATTAGATTGGTCACATTACATTCATAGGACTCCAAATGTACATATAAATATTCAGATTAACATGTTGTAAAACAGATAAAAATAAAAACTTTTTAAGTAATTTTGATCATTCAACACCCCTAAACAGTAACAATAAACTACCGAAATTGAAAAGGTTCCATATTTGGAAAATCCAAAAGAAAATTGTCAATTTCATGAATTATTTAGTTTTATAAATAACAAGAAATGGCACACTCTCTCTTTCCCATATCAATTGCCATCATGGTTACTTGACGGCATTGATTTCGAGTTCTATACGATAAACATGTTCTTGTTAAATTAGTTACATCACGTTCACAGGTCTCCAAATATACACATAAATGTTCAAATGAACATTCTTGAAAACAGATAAAGGTTAAAACTTTTTAGTAATTTTGATCATTTCATGGGTGGAAGAGAGTATGACATAATATAAATATATAATTATAAAACATACAACAAATGGCACACTCTCTCTTTCCAATAAACACCAGATTTCTCTGAGGCATTTCATCAAACAGCTTACACGCACTAACAAAAAACCCTCAAATTCACCAAAATTAACACTAAATTTCTAACAAAAGAAGACAAAACCTGGTCTGGGTGGACACAGCACACACAATGGGAGCCGATTGCCGTCTTAACCCCAAATTATGCCCACGGCGATGAGTAAATAGAGGGTTTGAAAGGCCTAAAGTTCGTTGCCGATGGTTGAGATAAAAGAATCTGAATGGCTTTGGTAATTGGGTTTGTGGAATCTTGGTGGCAGAGTAAGAACTGAGCACACGCAGAGAATCCATTGCAAAGATGTCAAGAAAGAAAGTGTTGTTAATAATAGTAAAGTTTGAAGCTTTAGTAAGATAGATGAGACGTGGAATGAAATCAAATAATAATCCCCATCAAGGAAGGATCTGAAGTGAAGATTTTTTTGTGTTAATTGAAGGAGACCTGACCCGACATTGGTGGTGGATATATATATATATATGTATGTATTATTTGTGTAATATTATTATTTGGAGAGAGTAAATAGTGGGTATGATCACGGCGTCTTGTCACTTTATTTGATGACCTCGTGATGCATTTCCCCAAAAACCATATCCACTTAAAGTTTGAATGGAAAATATATTAATATAGTAAATGCAGTGGGTTTCTTTAACAAATATCTTAAAATAAACACATGTATGATACATGTGTTTATTTAATTAACTTATGTTACTTTTATAGTTTTATATGTATTCTTTTAAATATATAATTATATACACATCAATATGAATATATACTACTTATACTTAAAAGTAGTTCATAATTCAAACACTAAACCTTTAGTAAGGCATTAAGTACTTAAAAAATTCTGGTCTTATCATCTAGGTTCAAAAGTGTATTTAAGTCGATTTTGTTGGGCCCGCTTTCACGAAAAAGCTTCTATACAATTTGGACCAATTTTATCCGACTAGGACCGATTTTATCATGCGATGGCCGATTTAGACTAACTAGTGCCTAGAGCCCCCGGTTAACCAAAATCGAGGCGTCTAGGGTCCCCTAAGCCAATTTTCACAACAACGTTATCACCATTTTAAAATAACACATGCAAAATCGGTTTTACTGAATGTAAACTCATCCACACATCAAATTAGTTGTTTCGTATGTACCGGTACGTATTGGACATTGGCAGACCCAAGTGTAGTGGATGGGGGTTGGTCGTATAATGTGAAAAATAAAATAAATACTATATATGCGTTAGAATCATGACCGACCCCCATGAAAATATTTTATGGCCCCGACATGTATAGGGATGTGTTGCTCTTGAAGATTCCATGTATACGAGCGTATAGCTCTGGTCGATTTCTTTGCATCGGGATTCTTTGTATACAGATGCATAACCCTCAAATCAACAAAGAATTGATTAGTAATGTTAGGGTTATTTAGCATGTATTTAGTTTTATAAAAGCTTGAAAGATGTGTAGTCTTTTAGGTTGTTTTTCAATGTAGAATTAAATGTACCCATACTGCTCAATCTCTAATCAAGGAATAAATTCTCAAAATAGCCCTTTTTTAAAGAGAGAAAGTGCAAAATAGCCCTAAATTTCAAGATATTCCCAAAATAGCCCATCTAATTTAGACTGAGCAGACGAGATCTGAAAAAATCCTCCGGCCAATAAAATTTAGACAAGTGTCAAAATCCGACGAGATTTTAAAAATATTGGGGGACCAGCCCATATTTCATATTAAAAGTTCTTGAAATTAAACAGTCTTGTCAGACGGTCTTTTAATGTTTCCTAACGTGTCCCCACAACTTCCACAAACATAAGAAAATGTGCCTTTAAATTTAGTCTTTCAAGACGCATTTAGGGTGAATTTGTACCAGTAAGATCATAAATTTATAAATATTGAGGGATCCCTCCATATTTTTGAACTAAAATTTATATTCCAAAGCGTTATAGCCAGACGAGTTATATAAGTTTCTTATCTCAACCCTATATATTTTAAACTCATAGAAAAATGTGACATTCAACTTTGTCTTTCAAGACACTTACTTGTAAAATTTGAACGAAAGGGATCATATATTTAAAAATATTGTGGTACCCGTTCATAATCTTCACAAAATCTTTATATTAAAAAGTTGTCTTGCCAGACAGGTTATATAAGTTTCTTATATCGACCCTATATATTTTAAACTCATAGAAAATTGTGTCATTTAACTTTGTATTTCAAGACACTTACTTGAAAATTTTGAAATTAGGGGATCACATTTTTGAAAATATTGTGGTACCCATCCATTTCTTCACAAATCTTTATATTAAAAAGTTGTCTTGCCAGACGGGATTTTTAAGTTTCTTATCTCGACCCTATATATTTTAAACTCATAGAAAAATGTGTCATTCAACTTTGTCTTTCAAGACACTTACTTGTAAAATTTGAACGAAAGGGATCATATATTTAAAAATATTGTGGTACCCGTTCATATTTTTCACAAAATCTTTATATTAAAAAGTTGTCTTGCCAGACGGGTTATATAAGTTTCTTTTCTCAACCCTATATATTTTAAACTCATAAAAAATGTGTCATTTAACTTTGTTTTTCAAGACACTTACTTGAAAATTTTGAACTTAGGGGATCATATTTTTGAAAATATTGTGGTACCCGTCCATTTCTTCACAAATCTTTATATTAAAAAGTTGTCGTTATATGTTGAGGAACTGAACAATGTACTCGTTTCCGAACGTCGAGATTATGTTGCCGTCATAATAGGATCCAACGAACCCGGGACCCATATCCATAACCTCCACTTGATCACCCCTCTTAAACTTCATGATTTGAAGAGTTAGAATTTTATGAAAATATTGAATGAATGAGGATTGATGAAGATAGACATAATGTAAATATGGACGGACAAGTAAGAATATACAAAATACCCGTCTCCTTCGTACAAATTTCAAAGATTCGTGTCTTAAAAGACAAATTTTTTTATGCAAATTTTTCCATGTTTCAAAATATACAGGGTCGAGATAAGAAACTTAAAAATCCCGTCCGGCAAGACAACTTTTTAATATAAAGATTTGTGAAGAAATGGACGGGTACCACAATATTTTCAAAAATATGATCCCCTAAGTTCAAATTTTTCAAGTAAGTGTCTTGAAAGACAAAGTTGAATGGCACATTTTTTCATGATTTAAAATATATAGGGTCGAGATAAGAAACTTAAAAATCCCGCCTGGCAAGACAACTTTTTAATATAAAGATTTGTGAAGAAATGGATGGATACCACAATATTTTCAAAAATGTGATCCCCTAAGTTCAAATTTTTCAAGTAAGTGTCTTGAAAAACAAAGTTAAATGACACATTTTTCTATGAGTTTAAAATATATAGGGTCGAGATAAGAAACTTATATAACCCGTCTGGCAAGACAACTTTTTAATATAAAGATTTTGTGAAGAATATGAACGGGTACCACAATATTTTTAAATATATGATCCCTTTCGTTCAAATTTTACAAGTAAGTGTCTTGAAAGACAAAGTTGAATGACACATTTTTCTATGAGTTTAAAATATATAGGGTCGAGATAAGAAACTTAAAAATCCCGTCTGGCAAGACAACTTTTTAATAAAAAGATTTGTGAAGAAATGGATGGGTACCACAATATTTTCAAAAATGTGATCCCCTAAGTTCAAAATTTTCAAGTAAGTGTCTTAAAAGACAAAGTTAAATGACACAATTTTCTATGAGTTTAAAATATATAGGGTCGAGATAAGAAACTTATATAACCTGTCTGGCAAGACAACTTTTTAATATAAAGATTTTGTGAAGAATATGAACGGGTACCACAATATTTTTAAATATATGATCCCTTTCGTTCAAATTTTACAAGTAAGTGTCTTGAAAGACAAAGTTGAATGACACATTTTTCTATGAGTTTAAAATATATAGGGTCGAGATAAGAAACTTAAAAATCCCGTATGGCAAGACAACTTTTTAATAAAGATTTGTGAAGAAATTGATGGGTACCACAATATTTTCAAAAATGTGATCCCCTAAGTTCAAAATTTTCAAGTAAGTGTCTTGAAAGACAAAGTTAAATGACACAATTTTCTATGAGTTTAAAATATATAGGGTCAAGATAAGAAACTTATATAACCTGTCTGGCAAGACAACTTTTTAATATAAAGATTTTGTGAAGAATATGAACGGGTACCACAATATTTTTAAATATATGATCCCTTTCGTTCAAATTTTACAAGTAAGTGTCTTGAAAGACAAAGTTGAATGTCACATTTTTCTATGAGTTTAAAATATATAGGGTTGAGATAAGAAACTTATATAACCCTTCTGGCCAGAACGCTTTGGAATATAAATTTTAGTTCAAAAATATGGAGGGATCCCTCAATATTTATAAATTTATGATCTTACTGGTACAAATTCACCCTAAATACGCATTGAAAGACTAAATTTAAAGACACATTTTCCTATGTTTGTGGAAGTTGTGGGAACACGTTAGGAAACATAAAAAGACCGTATGGCAAGACTGTTTAATTTCAAGAACTTTTAATAGGAAATATGGATTGGTCCTCCAATATTTTTAAAAATCTCGTCGGATTTTGACACTTATCTAAATTTTATTGGCCGGAGGATTTTTTCAGATCTCGTCTGCTCAGTCCAAATTAGATGGGCTATTTTGAGAATATATTGAAATTTAGGGCTATTTTGCATTTTCTCTCTCTAAAAAAGGGCAATTTAAGAATTTTCCCCTAATCAAGTCATGTGGAAAAAATTTAAACCTTTGTAATACATTAAACACATATTGCTTAATCTCCAATCAAGTGATGCCAAAAAGATTCAAACTTTTGAAATAAATACATTGTTTAATGTGTTACATGAAAACAATGAATTTCAGCTGGATGTGTAAATTTACTATTTTTGTATTTATGATGCCATGATTCGGGCATGAGGTTTTGATTTATCTGTTTACACTTTACATTGTCTATTATTGCAAAAAAAAAAAAAAAAAAAAAGTTAACAAACAAAGGACTGTCGAGTAAAAAGTATTAAATGATGAGTTCATGACCCAATGAAATAGAAACAATTGTTGGGTGTACCGAAGCCGAGGAGGGATGTTAGCTCTCATGGAGAGATGAGATCATGAGAGGGACAAGGGTGAAAAGGTTCCGATGGGTGATATTTATTTTTTTATTTTATGGTAAAAGAGTATAATGGGTATTTTACATTAACAAAATTTTAAACATCAAATAATGAAGACAATGAAACGTGTTAAATTTATGAATAATGCAAAGTATATATGTAATTTTCTTAACAGAGTTAGAAAAATTGATTGTTTTATCATTTGTGTTGGGCTTCATTCACTTTTGCAAAAATATATAGGTTGTTTTAGAAATCCCGTTATAGAAAAGTCTGTAAACGTATACGCACAAACATAAGCAAACAAACGAAAAATTGTCCACATCCATTCGTTTGTTTAACAAAATAAATTAAATTTTTTTTTATTTTATTAAAAGAAATTAATTTCCCGCTTAACCATTCACAAATATTTGTTTTCTGATAAATTGATAATTTTATTAACAACTTTATATAATCAAAATAAAGTAATGAACCTAACGTAGGATAAATTTGTTTATAGTATGCCCACTGATAAAATATATATATATACATAACAAACAATTTGTAATATTAGTTTTGTCTCATCTGTATAATTAGTCGGTAACTCAAGACAGTCCGGAGGGTGTGCGAGCCGCACCTTTGACTGAGGCATGTAATTTTCGAGGGCCAAAACTTTTATAAATGTATATATCTTTTTCAGTAAAGGGTCCCCAGTCATTTGACATTGTCCGTTGGTCGATTCGATCGTTAGTTTTGATGTTTAAAACTCGCCGGAAAATACATTCACCGGAAAGCTTTTGCCGGAAATCAACTGTAAAACTTACGATTGTAATTGAAGGTGGTGGCTAAAGTTTGAAGAAATGACCGAAATGACCTTTCATCTATATTTCATAATTAAATCTATTATTTACATACTTAGTCCTCTTAGTTTTGCTTTAGTTATACTTCATCCTTAACTTAATAACTTTTATTTCAACAACATTCCAAACTCTTTAAACAAGTTATAAAAATTAAGTTTATTTTGGATGAACTATATTAATTCTCATATATTTTGTATTAATAAATCATATAAGCATTCAGTTTTAGGGTTTCGAAAATTGGGGTGTACATTAAATACTATATATTTTTTATGTTTATTATTATAACATTAATCGTTGTTTATAAAAATTAGTTTGTATATTTCGTTATTTGTTAAGGTTTACGAGCCTTTTTATTTTGACTCGGCCGAGGTATTAAAAATCTCGGAGACGCCCCTGTGGATTATCTGTGCGTGTTGCAATGATTTGATTTTAAATAAAGTTCATTTAAATGTTGTTTGTACGTATCAGTTTGACTCATTAAGAAAATACTTTATTTTAAATATAACTTTGTTTTCAATATAGTTTCATAAATTGTAGAAAATAACCTATAAAAAGAAATATCGGTACTGATACTGATTATGTTCAAGCGATATTGATTTGCTTCCTTCACTACTAGAATACAAGTCATTTTCCCATAAAAATTTCCTACAAATTTCCTACGACAAGTAGTTCCAACAGATTTCCAACAAAAACAATAAGCTCCAACTTTGCTACAATATTATCTAATAAACATTATGTTAAGCCAAAATAGTTTTTGTAGGAGAGCTGTAGGAAATTACAACCACATTTTTTGTAGCATATTTGTAAGAAAAGTTGTTGGAAAATGATTGAAAACGATTTTTAAGCATGTGTTTTTTCAACAACTTTTTTGTTGAAAAACTGTTAGAAACCGGATTTTCCAACAAATTTCCTACAATTTAATTATAGAAAAACATCTAATTTTCTAATAGAGCTTACTACAACGGTACGGTGTTTGTACGGTACCGATACTCGTTATACTTTACGGTACAAAAGTACTTTTATTTCAAATATTACCCCGTTTGAATTTACTTATATGGATTGAACATCTTTTGAAATAAATTGACATGTTTTGGTTGGTCATGGTTGGTCAGTTATGTGACTAGTTGTGGGTATATGTAAATACATGACATGTTTTGATTGGTTAGTGGTGTGACTAGTTATGGATATATGTATTAGTATAGTGGAGTATTATATGAGGAGCGTATGATCATGGTCACTTTATTTCATGACCTCGTAATGCATTTCCCCAAAAACCATATCCACTTAATAAATGCGCTAGTGGATAGTCTGTGCTTCATGACGCGTTCACAAGAATTAAACCTAATTCGGACTTTAACCCGATTTACCTTAGACACTTATAGTACATGAAAGAGAAAACCCAAAATTATAGTCGTAGTATAATTGTTAACTTCTTTATATATATATATATATATATATATATATATAACATAAACCGAGCTACATCTGATAATGAGTAAGCGAGCAACAAGCTGCACCACTATCCCAAAAGATTTCGAAATTGTTTCGTTGTTTTTTACTATGTACTCACGCTACAAAATCGCACACCACAGCCAGTAACCAAATAATAAATAAACTCAAAAAAAAACAAATTCCCACTGGTTCTCATATGGGGAAACCTTTTAAGCCCACAAACCAATTTATTGTTTGGAGTTAACAATTTGTTAATTTAAAAATCAAATGTTTAATGTTTTAGCTTGTTATGCATTGAAACCTTCAAAATCAAATATAAATTAATTAAAAGTAATGTTAAATTAAAACGAACCCAAAAACTACTATAAGTATATGAAATATTTATATTTAATTTAGCTTATATTAAATATTTTTACACTTAAGCTTTGCTTGTTCCCAAGTAAACTCTCAAACTACACTCCAACTAACATAAGCAATAAAAATAGATAAAGCAATTCCTAGCAGATTAGAGATCCCAATGCATAAACGATTTTTAATGTGTAGACATGTATTATTAGGCTATGTGTAACACCCCGACCGATGGCGGATTATACATCGGGGCACCACATATTGTTTCATTACTCGCGACACTATTTGGGTGTCAATATTTAATAAATACATTTTCATTGCGCACGCGCAGAACATGAATCATAAAGTAACATAAATCATATCATAACTTAAAATATTCAAATAACATAACTTGTCTTGTTACATTTTAATCTAGGTCCAATGAAAAAGAAAACATCCTATGTGTCCTTGAGATTTCCAAAAGCAGCTACAGCAAACCTGAACATATATTAAAATAAAACGTCAACACTTGCGTGTCGGTGAGAAATCAAGTTTAATAGATATAAATAGATAAATACAAACACTGCGCGCAACATGTGCTTAACTGGGGTTTAACATAGGGTGTAATCAGATTGTGATCAAGCCTTAGATCATAGCTCATAGTTCAATCCGTGCTCCCAATTGAGCACAAAAACAAGAAAACATACGTGCATGTGTAACAAAACAAGAAAACCGTAAACGATAGGTCTCCCGTGTTCATCTAATGGATCCATGAAAACTTCGGAATAGGCCGTCAAAGCGGTTAATGAGTCACACATACAAATAAACAGCCAAGTAAACGTCCATAACACATGGGGTTTTGCGCACATAAGTTTCATAAACAAGTTTAAGACTCAAGTTGTACGAACACATGAACATCCCAAAATGTTAAAAATAAAAGGGGATTAGGTACGAGATTACTCACCTGAAAAAGGTATGTTGAAAGATAATGCAAGATTCAACTTTTAAACAAGCACAAGTTAACCTATAAATAAGAGGTTATTGGTTTAACGATTGGTTTTTATGTCTTGAATATATGCAGTAAGTATCGATTTCTGTTAGTTAAACAAATTAAAACAGAATATATATATTTATATTTACCGAGATTCTGGGCAGAACAGAAGAGAAGACGGAGGCAAAGAGAAGAGCGGCGGAGGAACTACGGCAGAGGGCAAAGGGAGAGAGATTTGGGGAGTGTTTAAGTGTAGTGTGTGTAGTGTTAAGAAATAAGAAAATAGCTTAATTTATAGGAAAACCCTAGGGAACACAATCCCTTGAAAGGGGGAAAAGATCTTATCAAATCAAGCAAAAGATATTAAAAAGCACAAGAAAACAAAAGCAAAAGATATTAAAAAGATATGCCGGCAGCTGCAGGGGATGGGGAAAAGCTGACAGGTTACAGGTTAAAGCATGGGAGGGGTCAGATAAAACACTGTTCAAGACATGCAAAAGAAGATTTCAAAAGATTATGTCAGTCATTTTTTCTGTCAACCAATAGGATTGGTGCGCATGCTGCGCCGAAAGTGGCTTTTCGGACAGATGTCGGAACTGACCTAAAGAGCTCAAACAAAAGAGAAGATATTTCAAAAGAATACAGGCTGACCTAAACGGAAGAAAGACTTAAGGTCTAGCGCGAAAAGACTCGAGCGCACGCGCGAGGGCGAAGGCAGACAGAACAAACCTTAGCGCGCCGCGGGAAGAACTACAATCCTTAGCGCGCCGCGGGAAGAACTACGATTCTTAGCGCGTCGCGGGAAGAACTATAATCCTTAGCGCGTCGCGGGAAGAACTACAACTCCTTAGCGCGCCGCGGGAAGAACAACAATCCTTAGCGCGTCGCGGGAAGAACTACAAATCCTTGGCGCGTCGCGGGAAGAACTACCATTCTTAGCGCGCTGCGGGAACAGTTCGCCTCGCGTATCGCAGGAACAACAGGTCTTCACGCAGGCTTCCTTGTAAGGAGTCTGGCGCGTGGAGCTGCGCGGACATCCTTAGGCGGGAAGAACCAAAGGACTAGCAAAGGGTAGAGAAAAAGGGGTTCAAGGCTTAAGGGTTAAGCAGAGGGGCGGGACGGCGACAAGAAAGAGAGAGAGGCGGGACGGCGACAAGAGAGAAAAGAGGCGGGACGGCGACAAGAGAGAGAGGAAATATTATTATTAGTAAGTAATATAAATATATATATATATATATATATATATATATAATTTATTAAATGTTAAATTTACAAAGATTAATAATCAAATTTTAAATCATAAAAAGAATCGGATTCGGAAACGGGTACCTGGGTCGGGTCGGATAGGGCAGTTGTCACAGTCTCCCCTACTTTAAGAAATTTCGTCCCGAAATTTATCTCGAAGTAGGTTGCGCAGAGAAAAGGTGCGGGTACTTGATCTTCATCTGATCTTCCCTTTCCCAAGTGAACTCGGCTCCGCGCTTGGACTGCCAACGAACTTTAACAATAGGGATGCGACTGCGCTTGGTTTGCTTTACCTCGCGATCTATAATCTCAACAGGCTTCTCAACGAAATGCATAGACTCATCAACTTGAACTTCATCAAGTGGTATGTGGAGGTTCTCGTTAGCTAAACATTTCTTGAGATTGGATACATGGAACGTTGGATGCACATTGCTGAGCGCGGGCGGCAGGTCCAGCTTGTAGGCAACTTTTCCCACCCTCGCAAGAATCTTGAATGGACCAACATAACGAGGTGCAAGCTTACCTTTCTTCCCAAAGCGGACAACACCCTTCCAGGGCGACACTTTGAGGAGAACAAGATCACCAACTAGAAATTCGAGAGGCTTCCGCCTGCGATCTGCGTAACTCTTCTGTCGGCTTCTGGCAGTCAGCAGATGATCACGGATCTTGGCGATTTTATCGGTTGTCTCTTGAACTAGTTCGGGTCCTGTGATTTGAACTTCACCCACTTCGTTCCAACAAATTGGTGAACGGCACTTTCGACCGTAAAGTGCTTCAAATGGGGCCATACCGATGCTTGAATGATAGCTGTTATTATAAGAGAACTCGATCAGAGGTAGGTGCGAATCCCAATTACCTCCAAAATCAAGAACACAAGATCGAAGCATATCCTCAAGGGTTTGGATGGTTCGCTCAGACTGTCCGTCAGTCAGAGGATGATATGCAGTACTCATGTCCAAACGAGTTCCTAACGCAGATTGGAGAGATTTCCAAAAGCGAGATATAAAACGGCCATCACGATCGGATATGATGCTCAAAGGAGTACCATGACGGCAGACAATTTCCTTGACATAAAGATGCGCAAGTTGCTCAACACGGTAGGTTTCACGAATGGGCAGAAAGTGGGCAGACTTGGTCAATCGATCCACTATTACCCAAATGCTATCATGTTTGCTTGCGGTCAAGGGTAACTTGGTGATAAAGTCCATTGCTATACTTTCCCATTTCCACGTAGGAATTTCAGGTTGTTCGAGCAAACCAGATGGGCGTTGATGTTCAGCTTTTACCTTAGAACAAGTTAGGCATTTAGCTACGAACACAGCAATATCCTTTTTCATACCAGGCCACCAATAAGAAAGGCGCAAATCTTTGTACATTTTGTCAGCACCAGGATGAACGGAATACCGGGTTTTGTGCGCTTCACTCAGTATGACAGAGCGAAGATTCTCATCACTGGGGATCCAGATGCGATTGAGATAACAGAGAATTCCATTCGGGTTAGGGACTAGATGTACTTCTGCACCACACGCTAACTCGGCGCGTAGGTTGCCTTTGCTGATCGATGCGCGCTGCGCGTCGCGAATGCGCGATTCAAGATCGTTTTGGATCGGCGCAGCGAAGCTGCGTGCGCGGCAAGATACAGTTAAGTTGGCTGGGTTTACGGCTGAGCGCATCGGCTACCACATTAGCCTTTCCAGGGTGATACCGGATCTCACAATCGTAATCGCTGATGAGTTCGTTCCATCGGCGTTGTCTCATGTTAAGTTCTTTTTGATCAAAAATGTGCTGAAGGCTTTTATGGTCGGTGTAAACGATGCACTTAGTCCAATAGAGGTAGTGTCTCCAGATTTTTAAGGCAAATACAACTGCACCAAGTTCGAGGTCATGAGTCGTATAATTCTTTTCATGAATTTTGAGTTGCCTAGACGCGTAAGCGATAACCTTGCCTCGTTGCATAAGTACACAACCGAGACCTTGGTTGGAGGCATCGCAATAAACGACAAAGTCGTCAGTACCCTCAGGTAACGCTAGAACAGGAGCTTCGCACAACAATTGCTTGAGCGTTTGAAAAGCTTCTTCTTGCTTAGAGCCCCAAATATACGGTTTGCCTTTGTGCGTTAATGCTGTTAAAGGCAAGGCGATTTTTGAGAAGTTCGCAATGAATCGCCGGTAGTAACCAGCTAAGCCCAAAAAGGAACGGATTTCGGTAGGAGTGGACGGTGAAATCCAGTTCTTGATTGCTTCAATTTTGGATGGGTCGACATGAATACCCATCTTGTTTACAACATGACCAAGAAACTGTACTTCATCCGACCAAAACTCACACTTGGAGAGTTTGGCATAGAGTTGCTCGGTTCGAAGCTTTTGCAACACCAACTGAAGATGTTGTTCATGCTCGGCCTTGGTTTTGGAATACACCAGAACGTCATCGATAAACACGATCACGAATCGGTCCAAGAAAGGCCTACACACCCGGTTCATTAGATCCATGAAAACAGCGGGTGCGTTGGTTAAACCGAAGGGCATGACCAAGAATTCAAAATGACCGTAGCGGGTTCGAAAAGCAGTCTTGGGAATATCCTCTTCGCGGATACGCAACTGGTGATAGCCAGAACGGAGATCGATTTTGGAAAAACATGAGGCACCTTGGAGTTGATCAAAGAGGTCGTCAATACGCGGTAAGGGATACCGGTTCTTAATGGTGAGCTTGTTCAGCTCGCGGTAATCGATACACATGCGAAACGAACCGTCTTTCTTTTTAACGAACAACACCGGAGCACCCCATGGCGAAGAGCTAGGGCGAATGAATCCTTTATCGGTCAACTCTTGAAGTTGACTTGCTAATTCTTGCATTTCAGCGGGTGCAAGTCGATAAGGAGATTTGGCTACGGGAGATGCACCAGGGACAAGATCAATACGAAACTCGACTTCCCGAGCGGGAGGTAAACCAGAAAGATCATCGGGAAAGACTTCAGGAAAGTCACGCACGATAGGGATTTCAGAAAGTTTCTTCTTTCATTCATCGGGTTTGACCACATTAGCTAAGAACGCGACACATTTCTTCCGCAAAAGTCTTCGGGCTTCAGAGCATGTCATAAGTTTAAGACCGTTAGATGGTTTCTCGCCGTAGATATGAAGATTTTCACAATTTTTCCGAGGAATGCGAATCAACTTCTTGGCGCAGATTACTTCGGCGCGATTTTGCGAGAGCCAGTCCATACCAATAATCACATCAAAACTTCCAAGAGGCATGGGAATGAGGTCGATTAGAAAATCATGTTCATTAAGGTTAAGCGTGCAATCTTTGATCACGGAGTTTATTAAAATAGTTTCACCATTAGCCAATTCAACTGAAAAGTTTTCGTTTAAGTTTACTCGCGGTCGCGCGAGTTTTTGCTCAAATGCGCGAGAAATAAAACTTCTATCGGCGCCAGTATCAAAAAGTATAGATGCATATTGTCCGTTAAGTGAAAATGTACCATTAACCACGTCATTAATCGCTTGCGCTTGGTGCGCGGTTATATTAAAAGCTCGGCCGCGCGTCACTTGGTTTGAAATTTGGTTAACCGGATTAGCTTGCGTGATTTGTACTTGCAGTCTCGGGCACGCGTTCCGGAAATGACTGGGGTCACCGCAGTTATAGCACGACCTGGGTCGTGGATTAGGGTATGTTGGTTGTGGGTTTAGCGGGTAAGTTGGTGGTGTTTGCGCGATTGGGTTGGCGGGAAGGACTCTACAGTTCTCAGCAGTGTGACCAGTACGGCCACATTGGTTACATTGTCGACACGGGACTTGAGTTGGATGGTGAAGTCTACAGGTTGGGGAAAAGGGTTGGTTTCCTGTGTAAGGTTTTTTAGTTGACGGGGTAGGGAGTGCGGGATTGGTTAAGGCATAATTATGGACTACAGGGGGTGTTGGGTAAGTTGACAGTGGGTTAGGAGCGTGTAGTAGAGGTTGGTAGGCGGGTTGCTGGACAACAAGCGGGTTGGTAAGCGCGTAGGTTTGATGATTGGATTTGCGCTTACGCTTGAGGTTGTTACGGTTTGAGGGTTCTGGCTTGGTTTCTGTTGGTTCTGGGACAGTCTTGGTGAGTTTGGTCTTTTCGGCTCCCCGCAGGAACAGGGTTCCTGCCCTGACATGGTTGTCGCTGAGCACAGCGGCCAACTCGATGGCGTCAGAGAGGGTTGCTGGGTTCCTGGCCCATACAGAATCTTGAATTTCCATGGGAAGACCCCCAAGAAACTTCTCGATGGCTCGGCGGGAAGGGGTAACTAGGTGCGGGACAAGCAAACTTAGTTCGTGGAAGCGCATAGCGTACTCGCGCGCTTCGCCACTATACTGCTTCAAGTTCCAAAATTCCTCCTCAAGGCGCTTTATTTCGTTGGGAGGGCAGAATTCTCTAGTCAAGAGTTCATTGAATTCCTCCCAGCGCATGCTAGAAGCAGCCTCTGCGCCACGCGCATGAGCTACTCCATTCCACCAAGTAAGCGCCCTTGATTCTAGGACACTAGAGGCGTATAAGGTTCGTCGGTCTGGAGGGCATTGGGTATGGAGGAAGGTGTTCTCAATTTTCTCGAGCCATTGGAGCATTACGGTGGCTCCTTCAAGTCCTGTGAATTTCGGAGGGTTACCCGCATTAAAGGATTTAATATTGTATCCGGAAGGGTTGGGATTATTTTGGTTTAAGGCTTGGGCTATCGCGGCGGCCATTTCCTGGGAACGTTGCTGCCTACGTCTGCGCGAGGCTTCTCTCCTCTGATAACGGCGAGATAGCGGAGGCATTCTATAAAAGTTTTAATTTTTGTTAATATCTTGGTATGGGAAATCGTTTTAGCGCAAGTTATAACGTCGTAAAGCTTGTTTCGCGGAGTTAAATGCTATCAAATTTTGAAGTAAAATATGAATTTAAATGCAAACTTAATACAGGTAATGAATTCGAATTGAAAATCGACAATTCATGCATCACCATGACTTTCCGAATTCTCAATTTAAAATATCGAGTAAATGAGCATTGAAGGTTGACAATTCATGTATCACCATGACTTTTCAAGTCTTCAATTTAAAATATCGAGTAAATGAATATTGGAGATTGACAATTCATGTATCACCATGACTTTTCAAATCTTCAATTTAAAACATAAAGTTAATGGTAATTGAAAATCAACTATTCATGTACCACCATGACTTCTCGGATTTTCAATCCCCACAACAAACGAATATGTAAGTAAAGAAATAAATTGAAATTTAACAATAAAATCGAAAGATCGCGAATAAAACATGAAATCATGCGCTGCATATGCGCAAGCATATTTTATAAATATCGAGTAATTAACAATTAGCGCGCAAACATGAGATATTTCTCATGCGCGAGAAGGGACTCTTAGGTATTCTAGGTCGTTACGTCTAACCACCTATCCTAAAGTCACGGAGCTCTGATACCAATCTGTAACACCCCGACCGATGGCGGATTATACATCGGGGCGCCACATATTGTTTCATTACTCGCGACACTATTTGGGTGTCAATATTTAATAAATACATTTTCATTGCGCACGCGCAGAACATGAATCATAAAGTAACATAAATCATATCATAACTTAAAATATTCAAATAACATAACTTGTCTTGTTACATTTTAATCTAGGTCCAATGAAAAAGAAAACATCCTATGTGTCCTTGAGATTTCCAAAAGCAGCTACAGCAAACCTGAACATGTGTTAAAATAAAACGTCAACACTTGCGTGTCGGTGAGAAATCAAGTTTAATAGATATAAATAGATAAATACAAACACTGCGCGCAACATGTGCTTAACTGGGGTTTAACATAGGGTGTAATCAGATTGTGATCAAGCCTTAGATCATAGCTCATAGTTCAATCCGTGCTCCCAATTGAGCACAAAAACAAGAAAACATACGTGTATGTGTAACAAAACAAAAAAACCGTAAACGATAGGTCTCCCGTGTTCATCTAATGGATCCATGAAAACTTCGGAATAGGCCGTCAAAGCGGTTAATGAGTCACACATACAAATAAACAGCCAAGTAAACGTCCATAACACATGGGGTTTTGCGCACATAAGTTTCATAAACAAGTTTAAGACTCAAGTTGTACGAACACATGAACATCCCAAAATGTTAAAAATAAAAGGGGATTAGGTACGAGATTACTCACCTGAAAAAGGTATGTTGAAAGATAATGCAAGATTCAACTTTTAAACAAGCACAAGTTAACCTATAAATAAGAGGTTATTGGTTTAACGATTGGTTTTTATGTCTTGAATATATGCAGTAAGTATCGATTTCTGTTAGTTAAACAAATTAAAACAGAATATATATATTTATATTTACCGAGATTCTGGGCAGAACAGAAGAGAAGACGGAGGCAAAGAGAAGAGCGGCGGAGGAACTACGGCAGAGGGCAAAGGGAGAGAGATTTGGGGAGTGTTTAAGTGTAGTGTGTGTAGTGTTAAGAAATAAGAAAATAGCTTAATTTATAGGAAAACCCTAGGGAACACAATCCCTTGAAAGGGGGAAAAGATCTTATCAAATCAAGCAAAAGATATTAAAAAGCACAAGAAAACAAAAGCAAAAGATATTAAAAAGATATGCCGGCAGCTGCAGGGGATGGGGAAAAGCTGACAGGTTACAGGTTAAAGCATGGGAGGGGTCAGATAAAACACTGTTCAAGACATGCAAAAGAAGATTTCAAAAGATTATGTCAGTCACTTTTTCTGTCAACCAATAGGATTGGTGCGCATGCTGCGCCGAAAGTGGCTTTTCGGACAGATGTCGGAACTGACCTAAAGAGCTCAAACAAAAGAGAAGATATTTCAAAAGCATACAGGCTGACCTAAACGGAAGAAAGACTTAAGGTCTAGCGCGAAAAGACTCGAGCGCACGCGCGAGGGCGAAGGCAGACAGAACAAACCTTAGCGCGCCGCGGGAAGAACTACAATCCTTAGCGCGCCGCGGGAAGAACTACGATTCTTAGCGCGTCGCGGGAAGAACTATAATCCTTAGCGCGTCGCGGGAAGAACTACAACTCCTTAGCGCGCCGCGGGAAGAACAACAATCCTTAGCGCGTCGCGGGAAGAACTACAAATCCTTGGCGCGTCGCGGGAAGAACTACCATTCTTAGCGCGCTGCGGGAACAGTTCGCCTCGCGTATCGCAGGAACAACAGGTCTTCACGCAGGCTTCCTTGTAAGGAGTCTGGCGCGTGGAGCTGCGCGGACATCCTTAGGCGGGAAGAACCAAAGGACTAGCAAAGGGTAGAGAAAAAGGGGTTCAAGGCTTAAGGGTTAAGCAGAGGGGCGGGACGGCGACAAGAAAGAGAGAGAGGCGGGACGGCGACAAGAGAGAAAAGAGGCGGGACGGCGACAAGAGAGAGAGGAAATATTATTATTAGTAAGTAATATAAAAATATATATATATATATATATAATTTATTAAATGTTAAATTTATAAAGATTAATAATCAAATTTTAAATCATAAAAAGAATCGGATTCGGAAACGGGTACCTGGGTCGGGTCGGATAGGGCAGTTGTCACACTATGCGTAGTGGATGAGCTACAAATTAGGCGAATTGTAACACGTTTCACCCAGTCAGTGTAACACCCCGGCCTCTCGTACCACCAATATTGTCCGCTCTGCCCACGAAGAGCTCACAGATTTGTTTTTGGTTGCCCAAAACGCGTTGGTGATGTTAAGAGGCAGGACATTACTTATGAACCAAGAATCTCTCTTGTCCACGGCCGATTTGGGATAGCCTAAGAGTGGGACGATGTTGTGTTTGCCAAGGGTGTTACAAACAACCCCCCTTTGGACTCATCGTCCTCGATGAGGCAGGACATTACTTATGAACCAAGAATCTCTCTTGTCCACGGCCGATTTGGGATAGCCTAAGAGTGGGACGATGTTGTGTTTGCCAAGGGTGTTACAAACAACCCCCCTTTGGACTCATCGTCCTCGATGAGGCATGTCCCATCATCCCGAACGGCACAAGAGTGGCTTTGATACCACCTGTAACACCCCGGCCTCTCGTACCACCAATATTGTCCGCTCTGCCCACGAAGAGCTCACGGATTTGTTTTTGGTTGCCCAAAACGCGTTGGTGATGTTAAGAGGCAGGACATTACTTATGAACCAAGAATCTCTCTTGTCCACGACCGATTTGGGATAGCCTAAGAGTGGGACGATGTTGTGTTTGCCAAGGGTGTTACAAACAAATCTGTCACACCCCGACCAAAGGCGGCGGAACATGCCGGAATGCAACGATTGCTCATAAGCGCATGACACTATTTAAAGCGACAATATTCAACAAACTCATTTCATTTCACAACATCGAAAATGTCACATAACCAAATATTCATAAGTCAAATACAACAAAATATAACAAAATATAGCAAATCAAATATTGTTCATTTTTAATAATATCCTAACGGTATTTGTTACGTTTTCTTCACCGAACTCCATAATCAACCTAGATGCAAACCTGTAACATTTCATAAAATAAAGTTTGTCAACACAAAGGTTGGTGAGCAATTCATAAGTTTGAACAATAGATATATAGTATGAAGAGCCACAAAACTAGTATACAAAACCATAAATAAAAGCAACAACTTAGATAAATTGACAATCGCTAATAGAATTACGTTAGCGCCACCTAGCTACAAGGGGTTGCCAAGTAGTCTAGGATTTAATAGAATATCGTTAATTGCATTACGTTAACGACACCTTGCTACAAGGGGATGCCAAGTAGTCTAGGATTTATAGATTCCACCAACCGAAAGCGATAAACACATAGACATGTAGCATAGAACACCAAATCGAGCAATTATTCAAGTAAAGTATACAACAATGTTTGTGGTTTAAGACTCAAGTATAAAGCATTTGATTTGAATAAGTATGAAATGTCACCCCAAAACAAAGATAGAAAACGGGGTATGAAGTTACTCACGTTCAAGTATAAAACTTGATCGGTAAAAGATGAATAACCGGATGGATGAAGTTTAATGAGCAAGGCCTAAATGACAATAAAATCTTGGATTTAGAATGGTTGTCTTGAAGATCTTTAAATAAAATAATTGTTGCAATAAGTAAACAATTAAAGTTCAAGGTTTAAAATGTAACTATTTAAGAATTTATAATAACAATCCTTTAAAAATGTAAGTTTGCTCGAAACCGGGTTAAAGTATCTAACCTTAATATTTACTTAACCAATGTTAAGTAATAAGGTGGGAAAAATGCTAAAATGCAAGTTCCTTTGGGACAAAGATACTAAAACAGGTCTTTAACGAGTGTTCGGGTTGTCGGTTCGGGTCTTGACAAATGGTCAAACCCAAAGTCAACTTTCCAACATATTAATTGTTATGAGATAACTCATTAAAATATACTAACACTTAACCAAGTATGTAGATCTATTGTTTAGAACTAACAACGCACGTTAAGCGAGTGTTCGGTTTTGTCGGTCCAAACTATGTGATGAGATCAAGTTGGATATAACAATTCCAAGTACTTAAGAAAATAATTAAAATCAGTTTGTAAACTATTTTTAAAGAAATATACAAGTCTTGGTAGCTAAAAACACACTTGTGTGTCTTAAGCGAGTAAAAGTCGGATCGGTTCGGTTTCCATCTCACAAAAAGTTCATAGATGGATTCCACATATCCATATATCATAGATCTTGTATAATAATGTACAAATGAAGATATTTAAGTTCTACAACTAAAAAGGTCAACAACAAGTCTTTTTAACAAAAGTTCGGTTTGGTTCGGTTTCCATCTCACAATGAGTTCATAGATGGATTACACATACCCAAGACTTGTAAATGTGACTAACAAACTAAAATGAGCAGAAGTTAGGCATAAATGATATGTATAATAAGTTATATGTGTGTGTATAGATAATCAAGAACACGAAGTCCTCCATGAAGCCTTGCCTTATGACTTTCGAAACTTAACCAACCGGAGTCGGGTCTTGAAACGTCTTGACGATGATCGAGTACTCTGGATATATTCCATCTCCTAAATAGTATCTGTAATGATAGAAAGTATCGTTGGCATAAAACGGTAAGACGGGTATGCTACGGCTGATGTAATACTCTAACACGGGTGACGCGTTGAGAACGTTTATGTCGTTGTTGGACCCGACTAAGCCGAAGTAGGCTAACCAAATCCAGAGGTCGAGTGAACAAATGGCTTGAAGACTAACTGTAACATCCCCAAAATTTTGGTCCAAATTTGACAACTTAGTTAAGTTGAAGGATCAAAATTATTCTCTAAAATAAATAATGAGAAAAAATTAAATAAAGAAAATATAAACATTATATAAGGAAATAAAAATATCCCATAAATAAAGTCATCTCATGTTAAGGATATGGAATAAGGAAATTCCATCCCACATTGAATGATGTAAGAAAATGAAAGATTTCCACATGGGTATAAATAAGGAAAATGGAATTCATCCCACATGGAAAGTGGTAAAGATTTGGAAGCTCTTTACAAAGAGATAAAATTCCATAGTAATATTCTTTTATGACTAGTATGCACCCAGTGGTCCTAGCGGAGGGTGCGAAGCACCCGACGCGCACGCGCACGGGCGATGGGCGCAATGTAGCGCTTTGATGGCCGACTAAAAGTGAAAGATTGAGTTCAGGGACCCATCGCGCTACGCGATGAGCCTAGAACACAGGTCATCGCGTATCGTGATAGACCTTGACGAGTCAGCGGACACGTGACAGCTTCTAGTATGGCGTCGTATTTATTGCGGCGCCGCGATACGCGACGGGGTTACTAAGACCCATCGCGTATCGCGGCGGGTTACAAAATCAGCTATAAAAGTAGGGTTCACGGCACATTCATTTCTCACACCAAAAACCTTTCTCTCTCTATAAATATTCTCCCTCTATCTCTGTTTCCGTGCCCCGACCCGATAATCGTCACCTCGTAACCCGTGCCATTTACCGACGATACCTCGAAGTACGTGCCACACAAAATTAACCCGACATTCTGTCTCGAAGTACGTGCACGACATGACGACCACCATATGTTGCCTCGTTTTGCGTGCCAACCTTGAAGTTTGTGCTAAGCCCCGAAGTTCTGACAATTTAAGCACTAGTACGCGACATAGAGTAGATGTGCTGCTCGTATAAACTTAGGTATCTAACTTCGAATACCCGTGTAAGGTAGCGGTTCTGACCTAAGTAATTATTTTATGGCTTAGACCATAGTCGAGGGTATAGCCCAACCTTGATCATAATTATGTTTACATAAGCTTTAAACATACAAAGGATTATAATAGTGTTTCTTTACAATTAATAAACATCAGTTTTGCCTTCATAAAAAAATATATTTTCTTCACGATTAAGAAACATATCATTCATATATAAAGAATATAGTTAAAACATTGTTTCTTCATGTGTAAGAAACAAAAGATTTTACATGCATAACAGTTAATGAATGTTTTTTCTTGAAGAAGAAACATATTATAGATGTTTCTTCATGAAGAAGAAACTCAGCATATGATTAGTCAATAAACAGAAAGATTACAGGTCTAGATATTTTATTCAAACAAATGATCAATCAAGGTTTAAAGCTATTTAAACCAGACTAAAGGTCTATAGCCGGATCAAGAGACGATCCGGATATTTATATACCTATTTTATTATAGGTCAATCAATCAATCAGTCAGTCAATCAATCATTCATTCACAGTCAAGGTTTCAAACGAGATCACCAATCATTCAGAACAGACAATCACGGGTGAATACGTTCAAACATTTTATAACGTGAATACGTTAACCTTTTTAATCAGTCAAAACATATTTATACTGGATAAGATGAACGGGTGTTTGTCTTAACGATTCAGTCAATGTTTACATGAGGTTATGTGATCTCTAAAACGTTATAATACAAATTAGAAAATAAAATCAACTCAGACCGAATACACATGTGTCTGGATCCAAACATAACCGTTCAGCCTAATCATCCAAAGGCTACGTGGCCGCGGGCTAATGGTCATAACTAGTTTCCCATTAAGGGCTACGTGGCTCGGAATAATTGTGTGTGTAGGGCAGTGGTACATAGACCAGAAGTAGAAATGCTTCTGCTGAGCTTGTAGAGAAAACTATAATTGTATTGTAATGTCATTCAAATGTTCTATAGAGTCATACGTGTTCACCAGCATATAGCTGACGTATTTTTCCCCACATTTCAGGGAAACATATTAGCATAGGTAGCAAGGAACATAGTCATTCATGAAGATAGACGCTCGCAAGATAGAGATAGCTCAGTTTTAAATTATTAAAATATTATAAACAAGATTTAAATATGATTTATAAATCAAATGCATGCAATATTAAAAATTGGTCATACGCTTAGGCCCTAAGCCGGGGTGTGACACTAACCGTTGGCACTCCATGGTCACCATGAGTGTATTGACCTCGCCATGCGGTTGGACAGTTGGCCCACTCCCAATGCATGCAATCTATACTCCCCATCATGTATGGAAAAGAATGTTTGCTTTCGTGTACATCGTATATGCGAGTCAGGTCGTTTGAAGTAGGAATCCTCAGTAACGACGAGAGTATAATTGTATTATTCTTACACAAATAAATTATTAAAAAATATTTATATTAATAACAATATTAAAAATATTTATATTAAAAACAATAATTAATACAAACAATTTAAATTTTACCGATGCAAAAATTCTCCAACGCATCTCTCATTGTTTTCTCAGCCATCTTTAAATACTCGTCATTGATATCGGTCGTGTTGCCGTATGCGAGGATGCGTAGAGCTGAAGTACACTTTTGGATAGCGGAGAATCCTAAATATCCTCTTGCGTCGGGTTTCTGTTGAAAATACTCATACTCCCGCTCCATATCTCCAACGATGCGCAAAAAATAAACGCCTGGACATCCGAAAACAACGTCGAAACATAGCGTTGTTATATGTAGGTGTGTCGTTGAAGTAGTTCTTCATCAAACGATTGCTTGCTTGCTTACGATCCCGAAGGATATATGCCCGTTTACGTGGTGGCGAATAGCTAGTAGAGCCGGACACTATGTTATTGGCGACGGACCGAACCGTGTTCGTGACCTCTAAATGCTCTTCCGCCACTCGTCGATGAATCTAATGAATTCTTTGAATCTCGTTGATTAACTGATCCCAAATCTCATCGTGAAATCCGGGGGGGACCCGTTGAGTTTGAAGAAGTATGAAATAATGAAAATGATTGGTAATTTTATGTTTGAGTTTGTGTATGATATGGTGAAAATGGTTTAATTGGTTTGATATTTATATTAAGTTTTTAATTTATTTTTTTTAATTTAGCCGTTATCCAACGGTAATATTAATATTATATTATTATTTTCTACTTCAAGCGGGCGACAAAAGAACCCCCCGCCTCTTTTCGCCCACATATCGCCGGGGGGTTGTTCCACTTGCTTCTCGCCCAAGTTGTGGGCACATTGCCCTAGAAACCACCAGAATTAAAAGGACTGTTTGAATAACAAGACAACATTCAATTCAACAAAGTGCACCAGCCTGCATGATTTTTATTAACTTTTATTCATTAACTTACACTCCTCAAAATATTTACTTCACTCGGTTTAATTTTAATAACTCAATGAAGTTTAACTTTTAATCATTTTATTAATCATTTTAACAAATTAATCTGTTATAAGATTGATAATAATATTAAAATACATTTCTTGTTAAAATAAGAAAATGAGTTGAAGGTGGAACAAAAGAAAATGAAATAAAAGATTTACCAACATATATAGCAGGAACTCCTAACATTAAAACTGTAAACATTCTATTCTAATAAACACCAGTTGTGCCACGTACTCTTCTTATCTTAGAACCAGCCATATTCAATCCATGTATGAGGGCCACAAGGATGCATAGTCTCGTGTAAGCTAGCTCCGAAACTTTCTTGGATAATTTTGTCATCAAATGAGTGATACCTGCATGTCTCGAGAGAATAGAACACCTGCGACTCGCGTAATAAACTTGGAAAGTAGATCTTGTTCCTCATTTGTGGTAATCTGGCTTCGAGGCAGATGCATGATAATTCCGAAATATAAATCATGTGTGTTCCTAAACTATCTATATTCTCCCATTCTTTTGTCGAATCGTTCGGTTTGAACACCTCAACGGATTCTCCAAGGTCGCTCACAATAACAAGTAAAAGATGTTGATCGCATTTTGGTAGAAACACCTCTGAATGAGGTTTGCAACAACTCATAGGGGCTTTGTCTTTAACAACCTCCCAATAGTAATCTTCTTTACCAATGTCTCTAAAAGCAACAATTCTTCCATTGTTACACAATGCATAAATATCCCGGCCACTGAATGTAGGAAGGCGTAAAGAATATGGATCATTAGTGCCAAAATCCAAACGATATGCATGCCATGATGGTGGTTTTCGAGACACAAAGTGGATGTAGACATGAAAGGGCTCGTGTGTTGTGAACCCAACAACCATACAATCGGGAGAAATAGGTGGTGCTGAAAAACAAATGCTTCTAGAAGAACGAGGCATCTTCGGAAGCTTACGGATTTTACCTATAAATGGGTTAAAGAACACCAGCTCCCATCCATTATTCTTAGACATCAACAGCCAACCATACCTGGAACATAATATCTGGCAATCACCCATGAGTTTTAGAGGGTTTTTTTTAATACACTCGTTACCGCAGATTGGATCTGTGAAAGTGAGAGTGCCTCTATATTCGTCTAACACCAAAAACCATGGTGAATACATTCGCAGTCTCCACAATGGTGTTGCTAAATAACAACATTTGCATGTAGCACGGAAACTCTGGATCTCAGCGCGAGAACAACGCTCTGAAATCATTTGCAAAATATGAAATGGAACATTGAGCAAGTGTGACTCACTTCTTGTGTTATCAAATTCAGTCTCATCACGGTTAACTGATCTTATGACTATATCAATGTCCTTCTCTTTAGCTTCTAACAACCTACTCAAAACATGATGATAAGTAAACACATTCTAGCTACAAATTTATTTAAGAAATGTACCTAAAATAAATAAAAGCAATACCTGCATTCAAGCATAGCCCATACTAACACTTGGCTTTCTCTCGCAATATAGGCCATTGGAGATAGAGACATGGTTCTATCTTTGACATGGAATGAGATTATTTTGTTCATCCGACCAAGAACATGAACGCAACCTCCGATCTATGAGGCAGCTGCAGACTTGTAGAATGCCGAGTATGAAGATAATTCCAGGAAAAACGTAGCGTCTTTGAGGTCTTCCAATTCCTCCCACATCATACCAGTCATATCTAGGTTAAACAAACGCACCTCGACAATCGTCGTTTCATCTTTAAAACTTATTTCAATGTAGAACAATTCTGTACCATATCCTTTCAAAAAAGAATAGATGGTGTGGAAACTAAAATAGGGAGCATCGGGAACTTTCACAACCGGCTTTAGACTTATCACAACTTCTTTATCTTTAACCACAATGCCAACCTCGATAACATACCTATAATAAGGCCCCAAGCTGGTCATGGCATATACTTTGCCATTGCAACAAGTTGGGCATTCTAGGATACGGTCATCCGCACCGCTTATGCTCTGGAGCTATTTAGCATATGACATCTTGGTCCATTTTAGCCCCTCTCTTTTACGATCTAACCGATAAAAAACAATGTTAGGAATTGCTTCTGAGAACAACAGAAAAACCGATCCTGGATCACCAGGAGGAGATGACAAACAGCAAGCATGATCAGAAGTACCAAACCAAGGTGGGAGATGAATCAGCATAGATGTACTCGGGTTCCAAAGAGACCACAGGTCGACACTGGTCGGGTCCGGATGGTTGGAGAGAATAACCCAGCCATGGAAACACGCTCGGATTCGTCTTCCCTGAGGCTCACTGATTCGACACTTATAATAATAAGTTTTCAGCATGTCACCCATAAACAACTGGTAACAACAACTTGCAGACTGATCATTACAAGAAATCTGATTTACCTCCATCTACCATAACAATAATTCAAACTATTTTAATATAAAAAAAATAGGCTAATGGTTTTTATTTATTTTAAATCAAATAAATAAGAGTGGTTCGAGACTTATTTACCTGGGTAAAAATTCAAGAAGCAAAGCAACGGCAGAAGCAAAGCGAAGACTAAGATCATCCGGTGGATTTATGGGGTTTTAGTTGAGTTCGGGCTTTGTACTTCGAAGGTTTAACTTTAAAGTATACAATCTAGGAAACATATCTCATGGGATCTAGGATTATACTATATATAAATTTCTTGATATCTTTTATAATTATTGATTCATAAACTTTAGTAATTTATTTAACATTTTATTTGCACAAAATATCTTAGATTTGCTTTCCTACTTTATACATATAAACAGGGCGGATTTATGTACAAGGTTGCGGGCAGGGCCGGCTCAACGTCTTTTAAGGCCTAAAGCGACATGTCTTATGGGGGCCTTTACAGAAATACAAAAAGAACATAAAAATCCAAAGCACAAACAACGATATTTAATTGTACAGAAATAACGAATGAACCAAAGGAAGATGATGGAACTTGATAGTTGCTAATAACTAATCAAAACTTTCTAGTTTAGAATTCTGCATAAAACCACAACAAAATCACACAAATTTCCAGATTGTAGCATCATCTAGCTTTTGCAATCAACAAAAAAAAACCATAAAAGACAATGGAACATAAATCTTAATTCTTAGTTTAGTAACTAACTATGTTAGACATCCAAATCATTGGACATACACACACTCAGATGGTTAAGCATGTCCCAATAACATTCGTGAATAGTTTAAACTCAAACACGTGAAAGATATAATCGTACAAATCACGCATAATACTATCAACACATTGAACAAGCATACAAAGAATTTTACATGTACCGAAGCCTAATTGACAGATTCGATGCACCGGTCATGAGAATAGGTGACAAACACAAAACGATTTCAACGGGATGATTCGATTTGGAGGCGATTAAAAGTTTAGATAACCAAGACCGGGAACGCAGCCATTGCTACCGCTTCATTGTTCAAGGACCGGCTCCGATTTTTTAAACTCAATTCGACGCTTCGTTTTACCAAACTGACTGCCACTCAAAGCCTCAAACAGGGAATGGAAAATGGATTAAAACATAAGCTTAACACATAATTTACCTATAATGTAATTCAAAAATTAGGGCCTTAATATGTGGAGGCTGCTTGGGTTGCTTGACACTAGATCCGGCCCTGGTTGGGGGAACCCCCCGAGTTTCAAAACTATAGTGTAATTTTATATATAAAATTGAAGTGCACCACCTTACCAAACTAAAAGAGTGATGGGGTGGTTAAAACACTTAATGCTACAGTTGACGTCCCGTGTTTGAGGCTTGTTCATGCCGTTTTTTATTGTTTTTTTTAATACTTTTTTTAAGATATGTGTTTTAATATTTTAGGGTTTTAACTTGCAAAATTGCTAGCCGCTATCCACATAGCACGAGTGACGAACAAAAACCCTCCTCTCAACCTCCGACGACGATTTGCCGCCTCTAGCCTCCTCCTCTTTTTCACGGTTTGTAATACAGCAATATTGTTTACAATGTTCTTTAATTTATCTTCAGTAGTATTTCACCAACAAATAAAACAACAATTGCATGAAAATTTTACAATAATAACATGAGCCATATTGGGTATTTTATGTAGCAGGTGTCATGAAAGTCCTTATATGGATTAGTTACTTACTAGCGATTACTGATTAGTTTTGATAGTTGTTTTTTTGCTACTTGAATTTGATTTGTAGGTATTGCTTTTATGAATATCAAGAGATATTCTCAAATAAGAACCATCAAACCTTGGGTCATCATCATCTTCAAGTGGTAACCCGTCAAAAGTATATTTGGGTGATCTTCCATGAGATCCTTCTGAAAGGCAATCGATTTCATCTTATCACCCAAGTCCAAAAGATAAAATAAGACATACATATATACTTAGAGGTCCATGCCAACCAACTGAACATGATTTTCCACAAACAAATATGGTAGTAAACTAAGACACTTTAATGTGGAACGGTACACATGTGAATTTGGAATTTGGTTGGAATATAGTGTCAAAGCAGATAAAGCGTATTGATAATCTGAAAGAAGATAAGCGGTTTGCCAACTTGAAGTGGTAGGTGATCTTGCCAAAATGATGGTGAAAACTAGATTGCACATTGATTATCCTTTGGTCTATCGTTTGATAAAGTCAGCATTAGTTTTGTTAGTTGCAACGACAAGTGTTGAAAGATGTTTTTTCTTCAATGAAGACTGTGAAAACGGATTTGCGTAATAGGATGGGTGATTGATACATGAACGATTCATGCATTTGATACATAGAAAGGTAATTCCTCCAACAAGTTTCAGTCGAAGATGTAATGCAACGATTTCAAAAGATGAAAACTCGAAGGGAACAACTTTAGGTACGCCTTTTCAATTTGTAAAGACCATTATATTTATATTATGTGTTTTTATTTTGCAATGACGGTGTTTTATTATATTGCAATGACGATGTCTTTTTATTTTGCAATGACGATGTCTTTTATATTACAATATTGTATTTTTATTATGTGATAAACCGTACCCGAACCGAACCATCCAACTGACCCAAGCTGTCAAACCAACCGGAATTTTTTATATCCGGCTCCATGAAAGTGGAACATCTAAAACTATGCACCCCTTGAAAAAAAATCCTGGATCCGCCACTGCATATAACTAGATTAGTGTCCCTTGTAACACGGTGAAAAATATAAAAAACGTTAAATATACATATATGAATTAATTATAAGGTATTACATAATGAATATTAATGAATGAGTAATTGCATTTTTTCTAAATTATATAGATTAGTAAGAATAATTTGTATTTATATTTTAAAAGAAAATAAAAATAGAAGATTATAAATCCATACATATTAAGGAAAAGAGAAGGTTAGCATGAAATCATATTAGTTGAGTTTGATTCTCATCAACAACATATTTTTTATTCTAACAATTTTAATTAAACCAAAATAGATATTGAAGTGCAATTTGTTAAATTAAAAACTTATGCAATTGACATCACCGTTGAATTTCATGTAGACAATATGTTTTTTTTAATAGTATAATTAGATATTTGTTGGTGAGGCACGCGTGAAATATTTCTTCTCTCTCTAAAAAAGAAACCACAAGCAATTTTAAATTTATTTTACATTAAATTAGTTACATTACGTTCATAGGACTCCAAATGACAAATAAATGTTCAAGTTACCATGTTTGGAAACATACAAAAATTAAATACTTTTTTAAGTAATTTTGATCATTCAACACCCCTAATTGGTAAAAACAAACTTCCCGATAAGAAAAAGTTTTAAACTTGCAAAATCCAATAGTTCAAAAGAAAAATGTCAATCTCATGGATGAGAGAAAGTATGAATTATCTAGTTTTATAACATTACAATTACGAGAAATCGTGTACTCTCTTTTCCCGTGTTTATTGTCATCATGGTTACTTGATGGCACTGACTTCAGGTTCTACACGATAAACATGCTCTTGTTAAATTAGTTACATTACATTCACAGGACTCAAATGCACAGAGATATGTTCAGATTAACATGCTTGAAAACAGATAAAGGTTAAAACTTTTAAGTAATTTTGATCATTTATGTTGGACATAATTTCAGTTTTCAAGTCACAAGTCGGTGTACTTGAGGACCAATTGGTGGGGTCTAAATTATATATAAATAATATTAATATTTCATACACTTTTAATTGGTTTCGAGCTAGTTTTTATTGAATAACATTTCTATGTGGCTCATATTCAAATTTTAATGGTTTCAAGAGTCAACGAGTTAAACTGGAACAGTTTTACTAAACCAACGAGCAAACTTTTGACAAATTTTATTTGTCATTGTTTTCCTTTTCCTTAATTATTATTAATATTTAACAAAAAGAACAAAATAGGAAAGGGTTGGTTTGGTGGAATTTTATTATTATTATATTAATAGTATTATTATTTAATATATGGTACGTCTCAATTTCGTGAATTATTATTATTATTGTAGGTCCACCATCACCATGATGAAACACATAAAGAGTAGAACATGGATGCATGGATGGTCAAGACTCATTCAATAATCTTAAAATTTGGACTGGTGAATTATTGGGCTAGACAAGAATCGGTGGGTCCATCAACCACTAAGTTGGAGGATTTAACGTGTAGCAAAAGTCAATAAAAAGAGATATATTCTTGAAGAGAGGAAAGAGTTAAAGAGATTATTATTGGCGGCAGGGCTTCACATCAGCCCAGACAACAAGGCAAACAATATAGATATATAATATACTAGTTTTTATTCCTCGTATTACGGGGATTGTTTTACATTACTCATTTTTAATATTTATATACTTTTTTAGGTTTGATATTATTTATTATAATGAAATTTATAATATACTTAGAGTTTGATAATAAAAAGATTTCACAAATAACTAAGATATTATAACCAGGTTTAAAAGTTATCTGGGTTTGGTAAGACCCAAGACCCGATTATTATTTTTACTATAAAATTGTTTGTTAATTATAAATAATATTTTTTTTAAAAAAATCATATAATAATTTTTAGTACATCCTATTTTATAAGATTTTCACATCAATAATTTGGTGAGAATAATTTTTAATTTAATGAAATGTTATAACCCGTTTAAGGAATATCTGGGTTTGGTAAGACCCATACCCGTGAATTCGGGTCAAATGCATGAGAAGCCTCTATTTAAAAATCAAGCAAATCTGATGACTCCAAAAAAAGGGGGAGCGACCACATCGCGACACGTAGGATTTTTATATTTTCGTTTATATATATTATAGATTCTTTGGTGAGAGAATTGTGTGGAGCAACATCGCGCAGAAGAGGAGCACAATATATATTATTATTATTTGTGTACAATGGCGGCGTAGTGTTTTGGAGAGTACACAGGAGCTGCATCGAAGGAAGAGAGACACGCACGTATTCTTGAAAGAGGAATATTTGCTTTTTGGTTTGTTCGCTGTTCATCTTTTATTTAAAACTCAATTGGTATTTAGTTTCAGTTATTATTATCATGAGTTTGGCTACTATATATTTTTATTTGACTTTTATTATTATTAATATGAGTAGCTAAATCTAATAGAACTATCTAGGTTTGGTTGATTGACGATGTGTAGACGATTGTCTTGGGTTGTTTAACGAACATATAATTGATTTTCTAGTGTCAAGTTCATATTATTATGGTTTTATTCTATGTTTGCTAGTGAGTTTGTTCAATATTATATTAATTAAACTCCGTGTGATTTTATCTTTACATGAATTAGTTTTGTGTTTGGTTTAGGATTGCATGTTAGACTAATTACTTGGTGTTTTTGGTTATTTGTGGTAGACGTCACCATAAGGTTTGATTGGTTAAAGTTGTTTTTCTCATTAGTTCATCTCCTTTTAGTTGGACCAAGACATTAGGAGTTGGTTTATCTTTTTGGTCTAGTCGATTTAGTTTGCCGTTGCGAGACCACGTGCGGTTTCCTAGCCGTTGATTAGGTTAATTTGTAAGCAGAATTATTTAATCTTTAATATTGAATTACCCCTTATTCCCTAGGTTTGTTAGGCTTACGAGCTTTAGAGGAGTTTGTGATTTTGATACGAACCAAGTAATAAATCAATTGGGTACTTAGAAAATCAACCGCGCTTTATCATTCTTTCTAGACGTGTTTAGGGGTCTTTAGTAAAACTGACCGTGGGGACCTATTTTCCCTCATTATTGTCTAGTTGGATTATCTTTTGAACCCGGTTTTATGTGTTCGTTGTCACCCGAGCGTCGTTGATAGTCGTTAAGATACCTTACCTAGGTGGTTCATCTTCATCATATTTGAGAGCTCCGTTAGTGCCGTTAAGTTCCGTTAAGTTTTCTTGTTAGTTTCGTTAAGTTAAGTAAGTTAGTTAAAATAATTAAAAAAAGATAAAAAAATAATAATAAAATCAATTAAATATTTTAAGGTAGGACTTGGATTAGGGTTAATATTCTGAGCCGTTCTCACGTGTCTTCGAGTTCGAAATCCGGACTTTCCTTTTCTTTGCTATACGCGACCGGTACACTTGCCGTTTGTGTAAACTAGGATAGGTTGTTTGGTTTTTTAAAGCTTAGTTGCGATTCGTGTTTATTTATATATATAATTTCGCACATCACCAATAATGACAAGTCGGTCATAGTTGGTTATGCTTCCTAATTACAGCATGCTAAGAATCGGTATTGTCATGGCTAAGAAGTTAGGTTAGTCTATATAAACAAAGTTATAATTAGACATTAGACATACACGTGATGCAATCGAGTTAGGGTTCGTCAAGAACATGACATGCAACCGAGTTAGAGCCCATTAAGAGCTAAACCGAGTTAGGGTTTGAAAGAATTGTAATCAATATTTTGATTTATATTTTTTGATTAATTTAACGAGTGTTAGTCGTTTACTTCGTGTTTGATTATTGACCAGGATTTGAATTGGTATCAAAGGGTGGTCATCACATTGGTCTTGACCTCCCGAAACTCCTCTTTATCCATGACTATGTTATTTCGGCAACTTGAGTACCACCGTGACCCTGTTCCCCGTCCATTCATTCGGCCATATGAACTTGCATATCTATTCATCTGGCTGCGATTCTTTTCATCTAATCGAGCAAATACAGTCTTCCTCCTTGATCCTCTTTTAAGTTCTTAAATCAAAACACGAGCACATCGTCAAGTCAAAACAATTAGGAAACATAACCAACTATGAACTAGTTGTCAATATTGGTCCTTAAAGTTCACTGAATTGTAAACCGAGGTCTGAAATTACCAACAATCACCCATAATTTCCGACTCAAAATAGGTGGATCTTTGTCTCCCAACTTGTCTTCTTTGACATGTCTGATTTGACCCACAATCTTGACCATCTCGGCTTGAATACCATCTTGGTCCTCATCATCTTGGCATTGACCTCCCGAAACTCCACTTGATCCATGACTATGTTCTTTCGTCTCTCCCGAACTCGACTACCAGCGTGACCTTGTTCCCGACCATTCATTCGGTCGTATAAACTTGCATATCCACTCCTCTGGTTGCGTTATTTGTCAAGTGTTAGAGAGTTAGCCAAATATGTGTTCGTTTTGATGAGATATCAATTGGAATTTAAATTTCATGAGTGGAAGAGAGTATAAATTAGTAAAATTTTTGAACATACAAAACATAACATGGCACACTCCCTCCTTCAATAAACACCAAATTTTGTTGAGAGTAAGAATCTGAATGGCTTTTGTAAGTGGGTTTGTGGATTTAATAAAACTTTATTTCATGACCTCGTGATGCATTCCCCAAAAACCATATCCACTTATTAATCAATGCATAAACGTCCAATAACAATTTATTGTTGCACTAAAATAAAACTAATAAATAACAATTTAGAAATTTAATGGAGAATATATATCTGTTTTATTAATTTATGGTCATGCAAAAGGAACACATCCAAAAAGGTTTTAGTGAATGTATATGTATCCTCATGTCAAATCAGTTATATTACATTTATACACACGTGTATACTTCTTGGTGATTCCTTGTATATGTTCAATATACTTAAAGCAAATATCAGTCTATTGGACAGATAATTGGAAATATGGTTATTTGACAAGAATATTGAGAGGGTAAAATGTTCAGTATGATCTACACGTACTCTATTGATAGTGGTCCCTAGAGGGAACTGATGACGGGGGTAGCCCAAGGAAATAATAAAAGCTGGAACATATTATCGCTAAAAGGGTTAAAAGGTTAAAAGCTTCAAATCCTGCCCAAACTTATGTAAATAAGCACCCACGTGCTACAGTACGATGTCACATCACTGTTCACATCTTTGTCCCCTATGAGCAAAGGACATACTCAGATAAAGTAATATTATTTTACCTATGAACCAGTGGTCCAAAGCTTCCCGCCTAACAATGGTCAACTCTCTATGCAAACAAGAGGTTAACTAGTTTAGTTACATCTAGACTAAAGGGCTTACATCTCTTCACCTATATAAGAGATGCTTAGCTTCATCTAAGAATACACCAGATTTGGGAAGATAACACCATCTCCTTAATCTTCTCTTCTCCCTTAAGAAATACACTCCTTGCTTATTTCTTTCTCACTTCACAAACATCATAGCTTCATCCAAGAACCGATCCCGAACATCACGGTTCTTGATCATCGGTGAGCTATAACAACAAACAACTAACTAGTGAACCTCCTTCTACGTTTTGCAAACGTAGAGGGACACCACGACCTGCATTAGGCTAATCTGAACCCTTGAAGCCTTTTAGCCTAATCAGTTCATTCACTATCATTGGTCTTATCTTTGTTGTAGCAACAAGTTGGCGCCCACCGTGGGGCTACGCCGCTTACTTTATCATAAAGACCAGTAGTGTAGCTCCGTCACCATGACAGAAGGTGAATCTCCCGAAGAAGTTAACCAAGTGTCAAGAACACCGACACCAAGCGCCGGTCAAGAAACTCCGGCGACAACCTCGATTTTCTCCGCTTCGGGAGGAACCTCGACAGAACCTTTGTTCCTCGAGTTTTCACCTTTTCGAACTCCGACTCCTTCACGATCTGGGGTTCCTTCTCCTCATGCAGGAGTCACGAACACCCCGGAACGTGTCGACTTGATGATGGAAGGTGTGTCACGGCATTTCTTGCAACTAAGACATCTTCTTAACAGCCACGTGAGCCAAGAAAGAGAAAAAGGGATAAGATTAAGGCTGGAGTACGACGACGATGAACCCTCACTGTCACTCGGACGTCCACCTTCCCCTTTAACCAGCTCACAACCTGCTGCTTCTCATTTAGAGGCTGGTCCAAGTGTAACCTGTCAACCCTTTAACCCATCTCCCTACACCTTTGGGAGACCAAGCCTAACGGCTTTCCCTTTGTTCACTTCACAACCCATTGGACACGAAACCACTCTCGACCAAATATGGCAGTCACCAGCTTCAAGTGTTCCCCCTACAGCCACTACATGGGAGCAGGCCATGTTGGTCTTACCCTCGGCTCGAAGTGCTGCAACGAGCACTCCCATGGGAATAAACCAAATAGCAGCAACCCCTGAAAGCCTTCAAGGCTTCAACCTCATGCCTCAGATGATAGCCCAAATGATGGCACACCTCCCTTGGACCCAGCTCATCAACCAAGCACTGGGTACTCACCAGGAAACAACGAGTCATAATACAAGGGTAGATGAAGACCTTGCGAAACCTTACAAGCCTGGCAACCTTTCTTGTTTCTCCCAGCAAATTGCAGATTATGACTCCCAAACAAAGATCAAGATGCCACCCCATATAAAAACATATGATGGGACCGAGGATCCCGAGGACCATCTCCAGGTCTTCACTGGGGCGGCCAGAATTGAAAAATGGTCCCACGCTGAATGTTGTTTGATGTTCATGCAAACATTAGTCGGATCAGCCAGGATATGGTTCAATGACCTTCCTACTCAAAGCGTTCGAAGCTTCGATGATCTGAGCAAAGGATTCTTGGCCCACTTTTCACAACAAAGGAGGTATGTCAAGGATGCCACGGTCATTTTCCAGATAAAGCAGAAGGATGATGAAAGCCTTCGAGACTTTATCAAAAGGTACAAAAAAGAAGGGTTACAATATGTGGGGGCTGACGAAAAAATGAGGGTGGCAGGCTGCATGAACGCCATCACCTCCAAATAGCTCACACGGTACTTTAACAAGTGCCTACCTAAAACCATTGAAGAAGCTCTTGAGCGAGCCGAAGCTCATATCCGAGGTGAAGAGGCTGTTGATTTCAAAGAACAAAGAAAAAGAGCTCCTAGTTGGCGAGGCAACAGCCCCAACCGAAAGAAAGGGAACTACAACCCTTATGACAAATACCCAAGGAATTCAGACCAACGAAGGCCTGAAGGTCGGAACCCTCCAAGCAGGGAAAAGACTGTGAACTTCACAACCTTAACCAAAACCCCTCAGGAGATCCTTGCCACGGAAGAGGTGAAACATAACTTCCGACTTCCTCGACCCTTGCCCAAGAGCAAGAAAAACGAAAACTCAACCCAGTTCTGTGATTTTCATGAAGAAAAAGGTCACCACACCAACGATTGCTTTCAACTCAAGAGAATAATTGAGGAAGTCGTTAAGTCTGGAGAATTGGCTCATTTGGTGAAAGGGGTCAAAGACAAGATGGTTGAAAGAAAAAGCAAAGAGGTGAATATGGTGAATATAGACGATGGTGTTTCCCACAAATGACAACGCTTGGAGGCTTGGGAGCTTCAATGTGTCTGCTTCCCACCACCTCAAGGTGACTTACTCTCAAACCCTTTGGTAGTAGAAGCAAACGTGGGAACACTCAAAACAAGCAAAGCCTATATCGACACAGGGGCGGCCACAGAGATCATGTATGAAAGATTTTTCAATCAACTAAGCAAAAAAGAACGTTCAAGGCTTCAACCCTCCGGGTCTTCTATAAAAGGTATCGCCGATGTACCCTTGAAGCCTCTAGGCCAACTAACCCTTGATGTCTGTTTTAGTGAAGGCAGGATGAAGAAAACCAAACCACTCACTTTTGTGGTTATCAACATACCTTCCGACTATGATGTGATCATAGGAAGGCCGGGACAATATGCGTTCAACATGGCTGTCTCAGTTGGTCAAGGTACAATGAAGTTCCCAACTGACAGGGGAATCGCAACCCTTCAACCTTCCTAAGAGGTTTACACGGTTGAAGGGGAGAGTTCAAAAAGTGAAAACGAAGAACAAGGCTTGATCATAAACCCAAAGTACCCTGAACAAAAGGTACGGGTAAACACAAGCCTTTCTAAAGAAACTCTCACACCTTGAGAAACTGTTGATATGTTACAACGATGTCTTTGCTTGGTGCCCGGAAGACATGACCGGCATCCCTCGAAGCATTGCAGAGCATGAGCTAAATATACCACCTGATGTCAAGCCTGTTGTCCAAAAGAAACGGAGCCTGGCTCCTGAACGAAGCTTGGCAGCCTGCCAAGAGGTTGAAAAGCTTGTCCTAGCAAGGATCCTACGCGAAGTTAAATATCAATCTTGGGTGGCTAACCCAGTCATGGTTGGAAAGTCTGACAAGTTTTGGAGGATGTGCATCGACTTCAAGGACTTGAACAAAGCATGCCCAAAGGATTGCTACCCGTTACCCGAAATGGACCTCAAGGTCGACTCCTTAACAGGCCATCTCTTCAAGTGTTTCCTTGATGCCTACAAGGGTTACCATCAAATCCTCATGAAGGTAGAAGATGAAGAAAAAACCGCATTCCACACGGACAAGGGCATTTTCTGTTACCAAAAGATGCCTTTTGGCCTACGAAATGCCGGTGCAACTTACCAACGTCTGATCGACAAAGCGTTCGCTAGCCAAATTAGCAAAAACCTGGAGGCTTATGTCGATGATTTGGTGATCAAAAGCAAAACCGAACGTCAGATGCTTTATGACATAGAAGAAACCTTCCAAAACTTGAGAAAGATCAATATGAAGCTCAACCCCGGGAAATGTTCATTTGGGTTCGAGGAAGGCAAGTTTTTGGGACACATTGTGGGGAAACAAAGCATAAAAGCCAATCCCAACAAAGTCAGGGCTGTTCTTGAAACTAAATCTCCACAAAGCAAAAAAGAAGTTGAAAGCCTAAACGGAAGGCTTGCAGCCTTGAAGCGTTTTACCTCCAAGCTTGCTGAGAAATCCCTACCTTTTTTCAAAACGTTAAAAGGTTGCACAAACAAGAAAGATTTCAGGTGGACGGAAGAAGCAGAAGAAGCCTTCAACCAAATGAAGCAACACTTGGCTTCACTTCCAGCAATTGCAGCCCCTGAAACGGGAGAATTGATCTCTGTATATCTCTCAGTCGCTGAAGAAGCATTAAGCGCGGTTCTAACCATCGAACGAGACAAAGTTCAGGTACCCATTTATTTCTTTAGTAAAACACTAAAACTGGCAGAGATCAAATATCCTCCTTTGGAAAAACTTGCTCTGGCCTTAATTCAAACGGCCAGAAGGCTTCGAAGGTACTTTCAAGCACACCCTATACAAGTAGTCACTGACCAACCTATCAAAAGTGTGCTTGCAAAACCTGAAAATTCAGGCCGATATGCCAAATGGGCTATGGAACTAGGTGAAAATAACATCACCTATGTCCCAAGAAAAGCTATAAAAGCCCAAGTCTTGGCGGACTTCATTGTAGAAATCCCGAAGCAAGTCATTCCTGAAATACACACAACTGCCACTGAACCTTCTGACCCTGAAGCTTGGAAGCTTTTTACCGATGGAGCTTCCAGCATCGAAGGGTCAGGAGCTGGGTTCATTTTAATCAACCCTGAAGGGTTAGAATTTACATATGCTCTTCGACTTGAATTTCAGACCACCAAAAACGAAGCTGAATACGAAGCATTGATCGCTGGTCTGAAGATTGTCAAAGAAATGAAGATCCAAAAGCTACGAGTCTTCACAGACTCGTTGCTCGTTTCAAGTCAAGTCAATGATAGCTATATAGCGAAAGATCCCAACATGAAGAAGTATTGTGAAAAGGCAAAAGGGTTGATGACCACATTTCAAGAGTGCACTATCAAGCAAGTCCCAAGATCACAAAACAAGAGAGCTGATGCCCTAAGCAAACTAGCATACCTCACATTTTCACACCTCACCAAGAAAGTTTTGGTTGAAGTGTTGAAGACTCCTTCAATTCAAGAATTGGAAGTCCAAGATGTAATCACTGAAGAAGGTCCCAACTGGATGACTCCCATAGAAAAGTTCCTCAAAAATGGTGAGTTACCTTTGGACCAGACAGAGGCTGAAAGGGTTCCAATCAAGTCCCGACAGTATGTGTTGCAAGGAGAAACCCTTTATAAGAAGGCTTACCTTGCACCGCTACTAAGATGTGTGGGCCCTGAACAAAGCCAATATCTGATCAAAGAGGTTCATGAGGGAATATGTGGAGCTCATTTTGGGCTAATAACGGTGGTTGCAAAATTGATGAACCTCAGATACTTCTGGCCCACCATGCACCGAGATGCAACAGAACAGCTCAAAAAATGTGAAGCCTGTCAAATCCATGCACCGGTTCCCAAAAGCCCAAAACATGATCTAGTCCCCATCTCCTCGGCTTGGCCATTCCACAAATGGGGAATGGATATTGTTGGTCCATTCCCACCGGCCAAGGGTGAGGTAAAATTTTTGCTAGTAGCTGTTGACAACTTTACCAAGTGGCCTGAAGTCAAACCACTTGCCAAAATAACGGGCAAACAAGTCATCGACTTTGTGTGGGAAACCATTATTTGTCGCTATGGGCTGCCAGGAGTGTTAGTCACGGATAATGGGAAGCAATTTTCCGAGAAGCCTTTTAGCACATGGTGCAAAGAATTCAGAATCACCCAAGTATTCAGCTCGGTTGCTTACCCGCAGTCCAACGGTCAAGTTGAAAGAACAAACAGAACCATTGTTGAAGGTATCAAAACAAGGCTGGGGAGACATAACAACAATTGGCTTGAAGAACTCCCAAATGTTTTATGGGCAATAAGAACAACCGAAAAAACAAGCCACAAACGAACACCTTACAGCCTAGTGTTCGGATCAGAAGCTGTAATCCCAGCCGAAGTTGGAGTTGTGACTCAAAGAACACTCAACATGGATCTCGACTCAAACAACAAAGAGACCATGTTGAATTTGCAACTCCTTGAAGAAGTTCGTGATCAAGCCGCAATACAAGAGGCTAAGTACAAGCAGAAGATGGAAGCTTATTACAATGCAAGAAGTGAAACATGAACGTTTCAAGCCTGGAGACCTTGTACTCTGAAACAATGAGGCCAGTAAGAAAGAAAACCAAGGAAAGCTTGGCCCAAAGTGGGAAGGGCCATACACAATCCTTGAAGCTCACAAGGGTGGATCCTACAAGCTGGCCGGCACAGAAGGCAAAAAGCTTCCAAGACACTGGAACGGCAAAACCCTTAAAAGGTTCCATGCCTAGTCAAAGTCTTAAAATCTATTTCAAGAGATGTATAATTCTCCTTTTTGTGAACATCAACCTCTTGAATGAATGATAAAGTTTTTGTCATAACTTGTCTTTACTATCCTATAATCAGGTTGAGAACCTAGCAAGAAACTCTATGGCAAGGGCCATGTAAGGGGATGAGCTCCCAGGCCACATCGCTCAATAGGTTCAAGGGTTAAATGGACCTATATAAGGGATGAGTTCCTATATCAATCCAACTCCATGAGACTTAGAAAATTTTTTCAACTAAAAACTTGTCTCATAGACGGGTCTGAAAAGCCTACATTAATTCGTTCCTTAAGCTTTGAAAAAGTTTACGAAACAAAAACATACACTAAGTAGTGATACAAAGGATAGTCAACATGTGCTTTTTACCTAATGAAGCCTTGAAGCTAAAGTGACTGCAGCACTAAAACTTCTTAAGGAAAGTTAGCTAAAATCGCATCAAACTAACAAGACAAGCAATCAACACACAAATACATAGAACATCATAAGTTCATAAACAAGGCCATTTTAAGGCCATAGCATCCATACATAATAAGCCAATTAAGGCTAAAACAATGAAATCACAAGGATTCCCAAGAAAATGTTCAAGGGCCGTAAAGGCCAAACACAACCACAAGGCAGAAACTTTAAGAGTTTCATGCCAAACCTACATTGTTTAAGATTACACAACATTGTTTTAAGATGCTAAGAAAGCTACGAATCAAATATTTAAACATCGGAAACAGGCTTCGAAGTACTAGCCTTACCACCCTTAACACTTTTACCCTTCTTGGACTTCTTGACTTGCGGGCCAACATCAGCAACAGCCGAGCCTTCGAGGCTTGCCACATGAGATCCGTCGCTTTCCCCAAATAAAGTCTCCTCACTATCACCGGAACGGGAGCGTTTCTTCGACAAGGATTCAAGCACCTCTTTAGCAACCTTCTTATCAAGGCCGGCTAGTTTCAAACCCTGCAACACAGAAAGGGGCTTACCATAGCATGATGAAACCTCACCCACGTAAGGGTAAGTGAGCCTCTCCATTGAACGAACTGAATCCATGAAAAGATTGTAAGCGTCGCGGTTGAACAAGGGAGACTTCTCTATAGGCTGGCCAGACTCGTGATGACTAAAGCCCGCAACGATGCCCAAATGCTTACCATGGGCCAACAATTTCGTATACACACCGCCCAGCATTGAGTTGAACTCACTAGAATGAAGCAATAAGCCACAACCTGTTGAAACCCATGTTCAATCAGCCACTTGTTGTCATCAGAGGTCTGGGTGACCGAAGCCTTTAAGCTTTCCTTCTCCATCTCAAAGGCCCTTCTCTGCACCTCAAAGGCTTCCTGGTCAGCATCCAACTTAGCCCTGTCAGCCTCCATGGCATTCTTCAACCCTGCCAGCTCAATCTCATGACCGCGAGACAACTCATTAATCTTCTCAACATAACTTTCCTCTTTTCTCGAAAAACCTTAAATCTCTTTTTTCATCTCCATCATGGAAGCTTTCATTCCCTCCTTATTCTTCATAAACTCCTCATACTCCTCCATCCCTTTTCGAAAACGAGTAACACCCTCTGCCCAAAAGGCAGAAACGTTACAAGAATTCAAAATCAACCTGGACAGAAGGGAATCACCCTCCATATTGGAAATAGTATCACGAACCCCTGGAGGAGGGAAATTGGCTAACGCGTCAGCACACACTTCGGGATATTTGAAGCTATCCCCAACCTTGACATTCCACTCTGGCACATAAACCGCATTGCCATCCAACCCTTGAACCACAGACATCGCAGCTTTCTTCCCAACCGACTTCCCCTTCTTAGAAATCACCAACCCCTGCTCTTTCTCAACCTCCATAGTTGGACCTTGGTCTTCAGAAACCTGAATATCATCACTAACTTCAACTGGTTCACGAGAAGATGAAGTGCCAACCGACTTCAGCAAACGTCGTGTGGAACGACGGGTAGAAGATTTCGGAACAGCGGTCTTGGTGAACCCTTTAACGTTTGCAACCCCAGCATACTCAGCATCCTCAAATCGACCCTCCTTCCCTCGAACAACCGAATCCTCCCCAACAGTAGCAGAAACATCAGTAAACCCAACGTCCGAAGTGTCATCACTCTTCAAAAAGTCTAACGCAGACATAACTACAAAATACGAAGAAAAATCATTAGCAAACACATCGACAAAATAAAGCAAGTACGGGATAAACAAATGCATACCCTTATCATCCCTCATAAGCACAGGATCCCGATTAGGCTTATCCCAAAGTTTTCTAATTCCTAATAACACAAGAAGGTGTTCGGGAAAAGAACGAAGACGTGACGGACACTCCCTAACACGTTTCAAAAACAATTCGTTCAAATCCGATTCAGCCGGCTCAGGCTCATTTAGAACGACCTCGGGTTGTCTCTAAACGGGTTTAAATGGAAGAATGGAATCAGAAACAAAGAAAAAACGGTCCTTCCAAGAACCAAGGGTTGTAACCGTCGAGGAAACCAAACATGTTTCAACTTTTGTGTGTTCAAACGTGTACCAATCACCATTTTTCGCTAAGCGAAAGAAACGGCGAAAACTCAGTAAAGAAGGGTCATAACCGAGGGCTTTACACAAAACCTCAAAATGCAATACCCTAGCAAGCCCTAAAGGATGGATTTGACCGAACGATATACGGTAATATTCCAAAACTTTCAAAACGAACACTGAAAACGGGTGTCGGAGATTGGAAAATTCAAAATGACGGCAATATAAAGCAATGATGCCCGCCGGACAATGATCAATCAAACAATCGACCGGCGGAGCAACCGGTTTGTACTTTAACCCTATTCCCAATTCAATACAGAACGATTCAACCTCTTCTTGGGTTAATCGGGAAAAATTGATCGAAAGATCCTTTTTGGCAACCATAATTTTGAAGAAAAGCGAAGGATTGAAACTAACCTGGTGGTGGATTGAATGAAACTTGAAGGTGTTTATGGTGGAAATTGTTAAAGAAATATGAAAGAAAGTGAATAGTTATTCCATTGATAACTATTAATGAAAAAGCAGTTATTGGAAACCGCAATCTGACAGTTACAATCACATCAACTGTCACATCAATAATTCAAAAAACAACCAAAACTGAACAAAGCTTCGAAGCCTTCAAGCCTTTAAGCCTTTAAGCAATAAACAAAATATGCGCAAAAGTCAGAAGCCCTTGAGCATACTCCTCAAATACCTCTGACTTGGGGGGCTGATGACGGGGGTAGCCCAAGGAAATAATAAAATGGCTGGAACATATTATCGCTAAAAGGATTAAAAGGTTAAAAGCTTCAAATCCCGCCCAAACTTATGTAAATAAGCACCCACGTGCTACAGTACGATGTCACATCACTGTTCACATCCTTGTCCCCTCTGAGCAAAGGACATACTCAGATAAAGTAATATTATTTACCTATGGACCAGCGGTTCAAAGCTTCCCGCCTAACAATGGTCAACTCTCTATGTAAACAAGAGGTTAACTAGTTTAGTTACATCTGGACTAAAGGGCTTACATCTCTTCACCTATATAAGAGATGCTTAGCTTCATCTAAGAATACACTAGATTTGGGCAGATAACACCATCTCCCTAATCTTCTCTTCTCCCTTAAGAAATACACTCCTTGCTTATTTCTTTCTCACTTCACAAACATCATAGCTTCATCCAAGAACCGATCCCGAACATCACGGTTCTTGATCATCGGTGAGCTATAACAACAAACAACTAACTAGTGAACCTCCTTCTACGTTTTGCAAACGTAGAGGGACACCATGACCTGCGTTAGGATAATCTGAACCCTTGAAGCCTTTTAGCCTAACCAGTCCATTCACTATCATTGGTCTTATCTTTGTTGTAGCAACATGAACCATTCTACATCGCTATCTAAGTGATCTCTCATGGTATAATTTGGAGGGTTCATACAATAATGGTCGTTATATATTCCTTTTGGGAACCACGTTTTGTCTTTTACTTTGGTAGATGCGGTTCATCTTGTTATTGGACTGTTATTTTGAGGTCTTACACTTTGTATAAGGGATTCCTTGTGTATGTACATATATTCATTAAAATCAATCAAGTTAATAGGGAGTTTACTATGTCATCAAGGGTTTCTTTAGTCCGCTCTTTGATTTTATAAAAGTTATGAAGATGTGATCTCCTAGGTTTTTCTCAATGTAGAATTATGCATCTAGTGAAATTGTTCAATCTCTGCGTAATAATAATAATAATAAATAAAAATCAGTAAACATGGGACGCTCGAGTGAAAAGTATCAAATGAGGATGCGACGAAACAATAAACAGTTGTTGGGGGTTACCGAATGAAACCCAGGAATGGAACATGTTAAAATTTATGAATAGTGAGAACCATATATGTATTTTTTTAAAAAGAAAAGAAAGAGCTTTCCATCCATTCGATACCTTTTGTTGAATGAAATTAAAGAATAATATGTACATTTGTGTGTAAGGAACACACCATCTTAGTTACATTATTAGTTATCATGCAAGAAGTACTCATATTGAATGTAATAACTTATAACGCAGTCGATACTAAGACTCACGCAGTAGACGTGCACAGCGACTCATCAGCATGACCCGACCAGTTTCAACACATATAACAACGAATTCAAAACATGTGTCGTAAAGTTCAAAAACTTACTTGAAATGCTAGGACAAGAGGAAGTAATAGTTTTTCAACTTTTGTGATTAACTATGCGGGGATTCCAAGCAAGAAGAATATGCAAAACCAAAACATAACCAACAACCTATAGACGAATGCACAAGCATGATGAATCAACATATGGCAAAATGGTGGTATGAGTAAGATCACCCGTAATGGGCCTTCACCCATGCCTATTTTGTGTCAAAAATGCCCCCCCCCCCCCCCCCCCGGCTACGTTTTCGTCCTAATATTCCCCCAAGTGTTTTTTGGTGATGGTGTTTTCTGGTTTATCGTAATAAAAAATTTTTTGACCGCTGGATTAGTTAAAAATAATAACTAATTATTAAGAGGGCTTCATACTACTACGGTGCCACGTCTAAAATTGAAGAAAACCTCACTGTATGGCAGCGATGTGACAGGCAAATAAGTGTTTTTAACCCCACCATTACGGATGCCTTAAAGTGTAAAATACTTATATCGATAATGGTCGAGTGCTGAGGTGTTATGCATTAATGTTTTCACGTGAACTTCAACCACAACAACTTCTATATTTAACCAGCTGATACAAAACATAACCCGAATCGACAACCATAACATCTAAGGTATGAATCCTCTAATCGGTCCAGATAAAGAAAACCATCTTCTATACTTCTCGCTCAAATTATATCACAAAAAAAGGTATGACATTGTAACCTACTACATGTCCATTTTTACATATATTGGCTATGGTCAATAAAAAATCACTTTAACTTAATAATATGCAACAATTAAAAAAAATGCGTTTGCGGAAGTCGAACCCGGGTCTATTGCATGGAAGGCAATTATCCTAACCGTTGGACTACAAACGCAAGTGGAATTCATATCGGAGATATCTCAACAGTAGCTCGAGATATTATTTATTTCATAAAACAAGAAGGCTGACCATATATGAATGTTTCTGCTAAATTGTGTTTTATTTTTATTAAGTGAACTCGTTAAAAAAACCATGTAAGTTTAGCCAGACTGTTAGTTTGTTTATCAAGTGTGTTGGGTTTCATTCACTTTGAAAAGATAACTTTTTTCACATAACGTTGGGTTTTTTATAAACGAACGCAATTAAACTGAGTAAATATGTCCATATTTGTTTTTAAATAAATTAAAATAATACGTTTTCTTTCGTTTTATTAAAGAAATGAATTTCACGTTGAACCATTCAAAAATATTTGTTTTTTGATAATTTTATTCACAACATTATATATCAAATAAAGTAATGAACTTTACAGATACTTTTGTTTATAGTATACCCACAAATAATATATATAAAACAATTTGTAATATCAGTTTCGTCTAATATTCTGTATAACTAGCGGGTTATTTGCGCGTGTTTGGTGTGAATTAAAGTTTATTTCAAAACGTAAATATTGTTTGTCCTGTATTGGTTTGGCACTTTGGCTCAGTAAATAACACCTTTTGAATATAATTTTGTTTTCAATTAAGATTCATAAATTGTAGATAACAAACCACAAAAAAGGAATATTAGTACCGATACCGTTTATGTCCCGTCGATATCAGTTTGATTCCTTATGACAACGGTACGGTGTTTGTATGGTACCGGTACTCGGTATACTTTACAATACAAAAGTAATTTTATTTCAAATATTACTTCATTTGAATTTACTTATTTGGGTTGAACATGATTTGAAATGAAGTGATACATTCGGATTGATTATTGCCTTAGTGGTGTGACTAGTTGTGGGCTAAGGGGACTAGGGGAGTGCCCTCCCACCCTATCAAAGGGAGGGGTTAGGGTTTTACCCATTATGTTGAAAGATTATAAAAATACACAAAATGTGTGTTGAGACTTAAAGATCGTCAGCGAAAGAGAGATCTAAATAGAAAATCGTTGACCACAGGCCATGAAGCGGCGTTGGTGCTATAACCCAGCAACATTAGTTGGTGGTAGTGTAAAGCTTTAGCGAACGCGATTCACGATAGTGGTGGCAGTGTGGTGAGTTCCGGCAACGATCTCTAACTAGAATGAGTGATTGAGGATCGAGATTGCATATTCAAGCCGAAAATAGGAAGGGAGAAACCTCACGTAACTTTTGGCAAAAAAAAAAGAAAGAATCTAGCAGTTCTTACTTTTCTGACGACCTAAGAAATGTTTTTCTATCGAGGGTCAATTGTAGGGTTTTTCCATGAAAAAGATATTTTAGGACTTCTAACGACCCACTCTATCTATACCAAAGAGTTTGGTTGCGAAACGTAAATACTTTCCGTTCACGTTCAAGACTCCAGCCACTGTCGTGGTGGCTGACCATGGCGGTGATATATCAGTAGCAACCAGCAAGTCGAGACGAGAACTCTAACATAAAAACACATATCTCTATAAGGGCTCACTGTTGTAGAATAATGAATATCAAATTAACCCAGCACATTTGTAAAAAAAACCCACCGAAAGAGAAGAAAACTAACCCTTGAATCTTGTCTTCAATATTGGCTTTCAAGCATAGCCCATGCTAGAGCATGGCTTTCTCATTCCTCAGTTAACATTTGTCGATTAAGCCTCCTTCTTTTCAAATTTCATATGAAGAGCTCATACTCCATCCTACCAGGTGCAATAACATAAACATTGCCAGACATCTTTAATGGGGGCTTCACTCTTGCAGAATAAGGTATAAGACTCACTCTCACTAGTGCTGAACTCTAGCATGAAAGTGCATTTCTTCAAGTCCTCTATCATCAGCACCCAAGTATTGGAATCCTAATCAAAATTGTAGACGACTACAAGGCCCACTTTACTACCTCCATTATTACCAAACACTTGCAGGTTGTACAAGTCATTCAAGCTCCCTTTCAAAAATGATTTGGAGTAGTCAAATTTATTTGTTAAATCAAACTGATGATCTTGAGGATGAACAGGAATAGGATACTGCATATATGGCAGACCCTGAGGCATATCAGCAACATGCATATAAACCTCCTGATTTGGCATAATCTCTTCATATAGCATGTTCTCCACCTCTAGCATATTCTCCCTCACATTTGACTGGTTCCTAACCGTCATACTCTATGCCACATACACAGAAAGTGTAGTGATTTGTGAGCTTGAATGGCTAGCTAAGACGAAAAGGTTTTTTTGTTGTTACGTCTAGGCATTTTGATTTGTGTTAACTTGTTGTGTAGTGTATTAATGGATGCTCTGCTCTAATTAACAGTGTATGTCTATATATATTAGGTTCAGTAAGGGTTTCGTTTACATGTTTGTGTGTTTGTTTGGTTTAATTATGGTAGTAATTGGGGTTTGTGATCATTAATAATCTACTAAAACTAAACAAACAAAGAAAGATTGTGCAACATAAACCAAAAGTCGTCTTGGATCATGTTAATTAGTTCACAATTAATTCATTAAAGCTAGCTTGTTTGGTAATTAATGAGGGCTTTCAGAGGATCATTATTATCTCGTGTTGGTGCATTTGAAAGGCCTGTAAGGAGAAAACTTTTGAAGGAAAATATGTGAAGATCTAAGACATTATTTGTGACATTAGATCCTATAGTTTTCTTTGGTTCAAGCATAGATCAAGTTACAAATCAATAGTTTGGTCAAATTGGTGTAAATTTTCTTTGATGTAGTTGCATTTTTGCTCCTTTTCCCTCGTCCGGGTCGTGTCCCGGTCCACCTGCGAATACATGTGTCGTGTTTGAGTTCGTGTCGGTTTCGACCTGCGAACATGACCCGTTTTTATAATCAAGGTTGTAACCTAAAAAAATTTGGTTATACGTGGATATTTGTTCTTGCCTCTTGGATAGTAGTAATGCTAAGAAATGTATTTTAGGGGCATGCAAAGCCCAGGGGCGGCTCTTGAGGTGTGCGAGCCGCACCCTCGTTTGAGGCACGGTTTTGGTAGAGGGCACAAAATTTTTAAACGTATATTAGTTTTTCTAAACATTAACAGCTGAAATTGGGTCAATGGCTTGTGAAATAATGAAAAAAAACCTCGTCGAAAAATTTTCCGGTGGGTTTGCAGCGGGATGTAGTTTCGAATTTGAATGAGACATGATTAATTAATAATATTATTTTATTGTTACTTTTGTACGGTAATTTTGCATACTTCTGATAGCTTTATCAACTTTACTTTTCTAATTCTTTTTTTTTCCTTTTTTAAGTAATACAAATGTTTTTTTAAACAATAATACAAATGTTTTTTTTCTTTTTTAAGTAATACTAAATTAAAGTAAATTATCAATTTAACTTGAGTCAAAGCCAAAATCTATTTGATAAGGAAGGCTAGGAGAACTTACGAATAATCGGCTTGTCGTTAGCTATTAATGTATTTGATTTTATTAGTATATTTTTGCTATAGTTATTGTTATAACGTTATTGTTGTTTAAAAGAAATAGTTTATATATTCATTACTCGTTAGGGCACACGGCCCTTTTTATTTTGGCTCGGCTGATGTACATAAATTTTCATAGATGCCCCTGACAAAGCCCATGATTTAGGCTTTTTGTTGTTTGCTTTTGGGCTTCGTTCGTTCATGACTTTATGTCTCGAAAATATGAAGTTGAAACTTCGCACGGTTTAACAATCGTAGGACGTTCATTATTAAAGCATGGATTATTGCATTCACATTCCACCCTATACTCTTTGTCTCAATATTATAGTGAATGTTTAATTTAAAGAAAACATTCAAAACACCATTCTATCACATTGTTTATAGTAGAGAACAATTTTAACAAATAAAAAAATTTGAAAAAGAAAAGTGAATTTTTTTAGTTAAATTATGTAGATAGGGATGAAATATGGAACGTGAATGCTCAAACCAGGTTAGATTGGATTGACATGAAACATTCTCCATCCAATATTTTCACAACTTTTTTTATAAATATTCCTTGGCATGCCAAAGATGGTTAAAAACTAAATTATTTCAATAATAAATAAACTTTGAGGGTTTTATGTATTATTTTGGACAAATTTCAACCAGGTAGCAACTAGCAACCCCCTTTTTTTTAACCCAATTGTACATGAATTTAGAATCCGTACCCGAATTAACAACCAAATCATCTAAGGTAATAATTTTATATCCGATCCACATAAAGCTAAACATCTGTAGAACTGCTCATATTATTGGAATAAAAATATATCATAAAAAGGTCAAAACTTTTAGACAAATAGGCGTCCTAAGGTCAGCCCAACAGACCCATTTCAATCCGTACCAAACATTTTTTTATTATGAATATCTGAACTCGTTTTGACCCGCTAACCATCACTTGTTTTCACTTTAATGGCTTGGTCATTGACATATCCTCGTTTTACGATTGAAAATATTGGTTTGGGTGACAAAAAAACATGTAACTAAATGATAAAGACATAAAATAAACGTGTATGCCAAAAAGTTGCGTTTGCCGGGAGTCGAACCCGGGTCTATTGCTTGGAAGGCAATTATCCTAACCGTTGGACTACAAACGCAACTGTTATGAATTAAAGAGATCTAAATAACTATTACTGTTTAAGAAACATTTGTTTTATGAGTCATGAAATATACAAATATATTAAGGTCGACCATAAATAGGGAAGAGCTCAAGATCGAACTAGTATAAATCCCGAATTTTTCAAAACATGGTACCAGTACCGAAATGCTCGGTTCGGTATCGTGCCGGCACCGTAGGCAAAAATTCGGTAAATACCGGTGCCGATCCCGATTTTCTTAAAAACTTGGTACTAGTAACAAGATGTTCGTTACAGTATCGGTACCCGATACCATTCGCTTATCCTTAACCATATATAATGTTTTCAGCTAAAGTGTGTTTTATTTTGATCAAATATTTGAACTCGTTTAAAGACTATATAAGTGTGTTGGATTTCTTACACTTTGGAAAGGTAACTCGTTTAAAACTTTAAACTATCATCTTCAATGTACCCTTTTGGTAATTAAATGGGTAATATATGCTTCTAGGTTTTTAGTAGCATATATATTGTGTATATGGGTGGGAAAAGTATTAGCTGTTCAAAAAGAAATATATTGTATATATGGAGAATATCTCTTTATTAATAGTCATAATTGTTTTCTATATTTGCTATTGATAAAAAAAATATCATTGTATCACTATCATTTATACCAATTTGAATGAATAAGAAAGGGAGATTAAATTCGATATCAATTGTCTAATAGATATTAATTAACAAATTTTCCTCTTTAAATCACAAAAGATACATTTTTCTTAGATTGTAATACCATCTATAATATCAGCAAATTTTAAAGACAACAATAGTAACGTATGCACTACGCAACCATAAGTTCGTATACCCACTGTTATTTACGTATCTATGCGTAAACGATGATACATTTTTAACATGCAAATTTCATACGCGCCAATTTGATAATGACTTACATCTACATGAATCTTTATGCTTGTTATGTTATAAAAATGTGATTTTACATGAAAATAAAATAAGACTCAAAAGTTTGAGATACTTAATGTAATTCTTATGGTACATGGTTAATGGCAAAAAGATACACATAGTTAATGGGGCCATGTGTTTAGAAAAAGCAGCTAGTGTCACACCCACATGGATATGCCAAGCACCAACCTTGCAATATATGTGTCATTTATTGACAAGTTTACAATCTTTGAACATTCAATCAACCCTTCATTAATTTCAAACTTTGTCTTCTTGCCTCTCTTTATTCCTATTCTTTTATGCTACCCCACAACTTCAAAACCATGTTACTCGATTATCCAACGATAGCGGACCCGTGTTGGTATTCGTGTGATGGTGGAGTCACCTGGTTGGGCTGATACTTGACAGTCGTGTGGTGACGACGTTACTTGTATTGTACAACTTATTAATGCATTAGGAAAACCATTTAAGGCATACATCATAGTGCATTAGTGCATACTCATATTCCAAAATACATTGTTCATTGGTTAGTCAGTTAGTTAGTTAAACCTTAACTAACTATTTTCCCTCCCAATACTTAACAAGCCAAAACATGATCAACTTTGGTGATTTGTATAGTGTGCTTACTGCAGTTGTGCCTCTATACGTTACCATGTTCTTGGCATACGCCTCGGTAAAATGGAACATATTCTCACCACAACAGTGTGCAGGCATCAACCGTTTTGTAGCCATTTTTGCGGTCCCTTTATTGTCGTTTGAGTTCATTTCAAGGATCAATCCGTATAAAATGAACCTCAAATTCATCGCAGCCGATTGTGTTTCAAAAACGTTGACTTTAATCGTCTTGTTTTTATGGACAAATTTGTCGAAAAAAGGGAACTTGGATTGGGCTATTACTATGTTTTCGCTTTCTACCCTTCCAAACACACTTGTAATGGGAATCCCACTTTTGAAATCCATGTATGGTGACGATAAAGAGTCGATCATGGTGCAAGCGGTTGTGTTGCAGTGTATAATTTGGTACACTTTGCTTTTGTTCTTGTTTGAATATAGGGAAGCTAAGAATATGGTGATGGTGACATATGAGAAAGATGGTAGTGTTAATAGTGTTACTAGTGGTAGAGAATGTCAAGAAAGAGTAGAAGATGATATTGTTAATGTGATTCTTTCGACGCCTTCGAATCTTCAAAGTCTAAATAGGGTTGCACCTGCGGTTACAAGTGCGGTTCAAGATGAGAAAAGAGAGTTGCATCTGTTCATTTGGAGATGCAGGTGCTGCACATCTCCAGGTAAGATTACAAATACAAACGGTTTGAAACGGGTTGAAACGGGCCGGGTCAGATTGACCCACAAACACTTCTTTATGTCTACTTTAGGAAAAAAGATTTTAAATAATTAATGATTTAGGAGGTTGTATGCATAAAAAATATACTAGTTATTTCGACCCGTTTGACCTTGTGATTGAACAGGAGTATGTGAACAGTCGGTAGAAGTATGCAACCGGGAGAATGAGAAAACCGAGAGTATTGAAGAACCTAATGTTATTCAGCCTCCTGGATCACCAGGAGTGCTAAAGAAAATCATGAAAATGGTGTGTTTTAAGTTGGTTAAAAACCCGAATTCATATGCAAGCATATTTGGTTTGGGCTGGGCTTTGACTTCTTGCAGGTAATTAGCACTTGATTCACATTGGTTTGTGTTATTTCAAGATCAAGAATCAAGATCCAAACTTTTTTAACTTGTGTTTCTGTTTTTTATAATATATTCAGATGGGGAATCAAGAAACCGCAGATTCTTGAAAATTCAGTTACTATTCTCTCGGATGCAGGCCTAGGAATGGCAATGTTTAGCCTAGGTATAAACGATACTTAAGTGGCGATTTTGAATAACCAGGTTGCTTTAGGTCGTGTTTTTATCTCATACAGTTTAAATGGGTCAAATCAAAATACGCAACTATAAGGAAACAGGCCAAACGAGTCAAAAAATATATACAACTTCCTAAATCGTTTTATTTAAAGATTTATATTGATATTCAAATAATACTATTTTTTTGTAAAATAGCAACTAATATTGTTTTAAGAACTTGTTTAACATAAAACTACTATCTGTGTTGTTGAAGGTTTGTTCATGGCTTCACAACCGAAGCTTATAGCATGTGGGAACCGATTAGCAGCATATGGGATGGTAGCAAGGTTTCTAGCAGGACCTGCTGTGATGGCGGTCGCTTCTATAGCTGTAGGCCTAAGAGGCACAATCCTACAAGTTTCTATTGTACAAGCATCTTTACCACAAGGCATTGTGCCTTTCGTGTTTGCTCGCGAGTACAACCTGCATCCCGATGTTCTAAGCACCGCGTAAGTGTTCTAATAAAACAACTTATAAGGTTTATGCATTAAATATTAAAGTTTGGATGACTTTCGACATGTTTGACCTGGATTAACCGGTTAATATGTCGAAACAACGACGATAAGTTACTAATATCGTATGTTTCTCTGCAGGGTGATATTTGGAATGATAATATCTTTGCCTATCACAATGCTGTATTACATTTTACTAGGCCTCTAAATGAAGCAAATCATTGAAAAGTCAGAAAGAAGAGTTGATCGATGAGTGTTCGTATATATGATTATATATATCAAGATAAAGACATACGATAACTACATATGTCAAACGAAGTTATTACAGTAAGATTTTAATTTTACATTGATATTCTGATAAGTTAATAATATGAGCACTTTAGTAGCACAACAGTTACTGTTAACTGTAATTGCTCTACATTACACTTTCATTTATTTGGTCATCATATTTACACTGTTTGGCAAATGGCAACAAACTCAAAACTATAAAATAGACCGAAAATTTTGTTAGGTATGCGTGGCAGTATGGTACAGAAAGCGTATGTGTAGCTAATCTAACCGGGGCCCGCCTTCGATCTCCTCTCATATCAAGCATCTTCTTATCCTCTCAGGCCATCTAACGGGAACCCACAAAACGAACAACTCTATTAAGCGATAAGTTGATAACAAATAGGCCATCAACAAGTCACCACTCCATGTGATAGCTACAAATGTTGATATGAGCATGACTAACATTTTACATGAAGTGTTTAATGGTTCATGAGTGAAAACATAAAACATGATAATTTATTTGTAATTTGTTTGGTAACTGACACAGGGGACAAAGATACCCTCAGTTTAATGTGACTTGTTTTGTCCAGACAAGAAACATGCAAGGACCCCTATGGGTTGATAAGACTAATTAATGGACTAACATTTTCGAGGTATATGAAATTATATTCTAAGTTCATATGTACAGTGACACTATTAAGCATTAAACACAAATAACAGAATCCAATATCAGTTAACTAACATTTGGCATATGCCTATCAGCTTGTGACATGTCATTAAGAGTATTAACATCCGAATAACTGATTTGATGTATCAACATTGCTAACAAGACACGAAAACCGACTTGGTAGAATCGTAGCTATCTGAATGTTGGAAATGGAGCAGTATCCAAATAATATCAACAACAGAAGCACAATATTTAGAAAAGTAGACACTATGAGTAAGAACTAAGGAATAATATTTTGTTAACTAAGTTAAATTCTGACAAATTCTCATCCACTAGCTAGAACATCCCCTGAAAAGGCGGAAACACTCTCGTCGGTTTCTCCAACTACAATCCGAAGAAGCAATAGGTATGTTGATGGCATAAGAGGAACGGATCAGAGAGCAAGACGAGACATGTGATATATAATGATTAAAGTAAGTTATTATTATCTAAAACCAATGGTCAAAAGTTCTAAAACCGGTGGACAAGATTCTAAAGCCAATGGTCAAGAGAAAGATGAAGAACCTGGTTGTAAGTGTTGTGGACGAGCTGGGGTGGTCTACCCAAAGTTATCATGGACGAAGTCGAAGTCAGAGTCAAGGAGGACAGTTCCAAAAGCAGGGCCGTCTCCGATGAAAACGAGTAAATTTACATCGATGAGAAAAAAATAAGGGGGCTTAGAGATGTTATTGTAGGAACCGAATTCGTGAATTGAGTAAATAAACCAAAAAATTAACAAATAGTTTTATTACTTATACAATACAATACAAGAATCTGAAATACAATACAGAATCAAAGAAATAAACCAAATACAATACAAAAAAAAATGTAAACGGTTTGGCTAAGGATCGTGTTGAACACGGGGCCCTTAAAACAATATTTCGAGTCTCCCAAGAGAACTCGTTGTTTCCGAGGGTACAACAACCGGAGCAGTAGTACTGCCGGAGTTAACCGTAAACCTGAAAAAGGTTCGAATAAAAGAAACCATAAATGTAGAAGAAGAAGAAGTTGGAAAAACCTTGCAACAATGCTTGTGTTGTGTGTAAGGTTTGGTGTGTGTTGCAACTTAGTTTACCTCTCTATTTATAGAGGAAAAACAAGGCACAAGTTTTTCATCCCACCAATGTGGGATACACCACTATAGTATTTTCTTTCAAATACACACAATCACACATCGATATCTCATTCATCAATGTCTAATAGTGTGCATTTGTTGTGTCATAACAACCTACTAATGCACACGTAACAAATTTTCCAACAATCCCCCACATGAATGGAAATCGATTCTTCGAAGTAAGTTTCAGCAGTTGAGTATTGTCGGATAGGTAGGTGTTACCCTTTGAACCTTCCGTTGTGAAGCATACTTAGCCTCCTAGCGGTTTGTAGTCGCGATGACTTTGAACAGACCCCCATTTGTGTAGACGACAATATGCCTTCACACAATACTCTCCCTGGTTTGGTTAACCCCTCATTCTTGTGTCCGTTATTGTTATGGATCACGGTCCTGGTTCTGCGAGAGCTCTAGGAAATTGCGCCCCCCCACAATTCCATTCGAAGCGACCACACTTCTCTCTAACATAGGTGATTCCTATGAATCATTAAAAGCATCATGGTTATTTCACTTAACCTTAATATGCTTAACCTCTCCCAAATGTCACTGGTTTTAGGGTACTCCCCTAGGAGAAAGGACTAGGAAGTTCAAGACTCCCTTCGGTTTTAGGGTACCCCCCCACAGTGACTGCCTCTGGTCATATAATTAAGTTTGCCTATTGAACTTAGCTCTTGGGATCTCCAGTCTGCTAAGTTAGGTTTCCCTCATACTTCCTTTATCGCGGGCTTTAGTCCCATTCCTCTCGACAACTTATAAAATTTATCCGTGCTTAAGCCTTTTGTTAACGGGTCTGCAATGTTATCTTCTGACCTCACATGGTCAATCGTGATAACACCCGTTGACAGTAGTTGTCGTATCGTGTTATGTCTACGTCTCATATGCCTTGATTTGCCATTATACATTGAACGTTCAGATCTACCAATTGCAGACTCACTGTCACAGTGTATGCAAATTGCCGACAAGGGCTTTGGCCATTGTGGAATGTCTTCCACGAATTGACGTAACCATTCTGCCTCTTCCCCGGATTTGTCTAAGGCAATGAATTCAGACTCCATTGTGGATCTAGCAATTACAGTTTGTTTAGATGATTTCCAAGATATTGCTGCCCCACCAAGTAGGAACACGTACCCACTTGTTGATTTGGAATCCTTCATATCCGAAATCCAGTTCGCATCAGTATACCCTTCGATCACAGCTGGATGGTTGGTATAATGCAAACCATAGTCTCTTGTGTATCTTATGTACCTAAGCACCCTTATAATAGCTTTCCAATGTTGAACACTTGGATTGCTAGTATATCTACTTAGCCTACTCACCGCGTATGCTAAATCGGGTCTCGTACATGTCATGAGATACATTAGACTTCCAATGATTCTTGAATACTCTAATTGAGCAACCGGCTCAGCTCTATTTTTACATAGATGTAGAGTAGCGTCAACAGGAGAACGAGCCACTCGCTTGTCTTCCTTGTTGAATTTTTCAAGAATCTTGTCGACATAGTGTGCTTGACTCAAAGTAAGACCTTCTTTGGTTTTAATGATTTTTATTTCAAGAATGGTATCAACTAAGCCCATGTCTTTCATGTCAAATCGTGCCTTTAACATGTCTTTTGTAGATTGAACCATTTTATCATTACTCCCAATGATAAGCATGTCATCCACATAAAGGCATAAAATAACATAACCTCCATTTGTGTTTTTAACATAAACACATTTATCACACTCATTAATTTTGAAACCATTGCTAATCATGACTTGGTCAAACTTTTGGTGCCATTGTTTTGGAGCTTGCTTCAAGCCATACAAAGACTTGATGAGTTTTCATACTTTGCCCTTTTGACCAGGGGCGGAGAAACCCTCAGGTTGCTCCATGTATATCTCTTCTTCCAAATCACCATTTAGAAGAGCCGTTTTTACATCCATTTGGTGCACTTCCAAACTTCGTAAAGACGCGATTGCAAGCACCAACCTTATAAAGGTTATACGTGTTACAAGTGAGTAAGTATCAAAATAGTTTAGACCTTCCTTTTGTCTAAAACCTTTGATCACTAGCCTCGCCTTGTATTTATCAATACTTCCATCGGCTTTCATCTTCTTTTTGAATATCCAACGATATCCAAGTGGTTTGCAACCAACTGGAAGATCTACCAATTCCCAAGTATGATTTTGTAAGATCGAATCAATTTCATTCTTGATTGCTTCTTTCCATTGAGGTCCTTCAGGTGAGGTCACCGCTTCATGGTAGGTATTAGGTTCACCTTCAACCTTAAAGCTTACGAATTCAGGACCAAAGGATTTTGCAACCTTTTGTCTTTTGCTTCGTCTTAAATCACCATCCTCAGTCTCGGGCCGTTCATGTGTTCCTTCATGAACCAAGTCGTCATTTTGTGTTGACGAGCTTGCACCTACATCATTCGCTCGTGATGATGAGGCCTCATGTGTGTGTCCTAACTTAGGAAACACGTGCTCAAAATACGAGACAGTATTGGGGCTCGCCTCCATGAAAGTGTTTACGTGTACATTTGGATTTTTGGATTCATGTACCAAAAACCGATGTGCACTACTATTGTGAGCATATCCAATGAAAATGCAATCAACAGTTTTGGGACCAATCCTAAGAGTTTTAGGAGGTGGTACGGTGACTTTAGCTAGGCACCCCCACACTTTCATGTATTTGTACGAAGGTTCTCTTCCCTTCCATAACTTATAAGGAGTCTCATCCCTATTCTTGAGAGGTATCTTATTTAAAAGATAATTTGCCGTTAAAATGGCATTCCCCCACATGTCATGGCTCACCCCAGAACTAACCAACATGGCATTCATCATCTCTTTCAATGTACAGTTCTTTCGTTCCGCCATGCCATTTGATTGTGGAGAATAAGGAGGGTTAATTCATGTATTATGCCACTTTGTGCGCATAAATCCGCAAATGGTGAAACGTATTCACCTCCTCGGTCGCTTCTCACACGTTTAATTTTCTTGTTAAGTTGTAACTCAACTTCGTTTTTAAACAAGATAAATTTTTCTATTGCTTCATCTTTACTTTTAAGTAAATATACATAGCAATATTTTGAGCAATCATCAATAAACGTGATGAAATATTTGTTTCCCCCTCTTGTTGGGCACATTTTTAAATTGCACACGTCGGTGTGAATTAAATCAAGTGTTTCTGTTATTCTTTCAACCGATTTGAAGGATGATCTTGTAAGTTTGGATTCAACACATGATTCGCATTTCGAGTTTGTATCAATGTGGAATGTTGGTATGCTTTTTAATTTAATTAAACGACGAAGTGAATTGAAATTTACATGTCCTAATCTACCATGCCAAACATTTGAATTTAAAGACTCAATAATATAAGCGGAAATAGATGCCTTATTCATTTCATTTCCAATCACGGTTACATCAAGTTTATACATACCATTGAGGGCATAGCCCTTACCAACATACATTCCACGCTTAGTCAAGACAAACTTGTCCGACTCAAACACTAAACGAAAACCAAACTTATTAAGCAACCAACCCGAAACCAAATTCTTACGAATTTCGGGCACATACAAAGTGTTGCTCAAAGTAAGCTCTTTTCCCGAAGTCATCTTCAAGATCACATTCCCTTCACCCTTGATGTCGGCCGTTGCTTTATTCCCCATAAACAACTTAGCATCACTAGTAGCCTCCTTAAAGGTGTTAAAGAGGGTCTTGTCACCACACACATGATGGGTCGCACCCGTATCAATGAACCATCCTTGCGGTTTGTCCCCCACAAGATTGATTTCTTCAATCATTGCCGAGAGCTCGGTGATCATTGTCATCAACGGTTCACCATTTTCATCCACCATATGCGCACGCTCACGCTTAGGCTTCTTGCATTGGTTCGCACGATGGTCATTCTCATTACAATTGTAACAAACACCTTGGAAGTTTGAAGATTGAGGTTTCTTTTTCACAACCTCCTTCTTCGGTCCAAGGTTCACCTTTCCCTTTCCCTTATTCATTTTACCCTTACCCTTATGCCCCCCCCTAGAAGATTGTCCAAGTTCAACCATGTTGGCCTTAGCCATTGGCTCCACACGAGCTGATTTTTGAGCCGTTTTATTGTCTTCCTCAATTCGAAGAACAATTAATTCATCAATAGTCATCTCATTTCGTTTGTGCTTAAGATAGTTCTTAAACTCAACCCAACTAGGAGGCAACTTTTCAATTATGGCTGCAACTTGAAATGTTTCACTAAGTGTCATACCCTCGGCATGAATTTCATGAAGTATAACTTGTAATTCTTGGACTTGGGTGATCACAGTCTTGGAGTTAACCATTTTAAAGTCCAAAAAACGGGCCACAACAAATTTCTTTGTTCCCGCATCTTCGGTTTTATACTTCTTGTCTAAAGACTCCCATAGTTCTTTGGCAGTCTTTATCCCACAATAGACGTTATACAATGGATCCGTCAAACCATTGAGCACGTAATTGCGACATAGAAATTCAGAATGTTTCCAAGCGTCCAAAGCACTCAAACTTTGGGCATCATCTTGGGCAGTGGGTATGGGGGCTGTTTTCTCCAAGAACTGTGCTAAGTTCAAGGTTGTCAAGTAGAAAAACATTTTCTGCTGCCACCTCTTAAAGTGGACACCCGTGAACTTTTCGGGTTTTTCAGCATGGTTAGCCATTGTGGTCACTCCCACATTGGCTGGGGTGGTCAAATGGACAGCAGGGGTAGCATTAGAAGTGTTTGGGGTTGGTCCTGTCATTCTTGCACACAGAAAACAGACCAAGTTAGTAACTTAGAAAAAAAAAATTCAGAAAATTCTGAAATTTGCCAGATAAATTTATTCCGTGCGAGATAGCTTTATCTCGTGCGAGATAACAAAACCAGCCCAAAAAAGGAGCCTTTACTGATTTCAGAATGCTAAACCAAGAACGAATCTGTCTAAGTCCAACTTTGAAGATCCAATTCTTGATTCTGAGACCAAAACAGAAAAGAAAAAACTGTTTTTAAAACATATACTATTTTGAAACAAAACTGGTTTGGATCAAAATAGAATAGTTTCTGAAAATTTAAACAAAGTTTTCACGATAAGCTATCTCGTGCTAGATAGCCAAAAACAACCCAAAAAGGAGCCTTTTCTGATTTCAGAATGTTAAACCAAGAACGAATCTGTCTAAGTCCAACTTTGAAGATCCAATTCTTGATTCTGAGACCAAAACAGAAAAGAAAAAACTGTTTTTAAAACACATACTATTTTGAAACAAAACTGGTTTGGATCAAAACAGAATAGTTTCTGAAAATTTAAACAAAGTTTTCACGAAACGGTTTTAAAAATATTGTTTTAAGATTGTAGGAACCGAATTCGTGAATTGAGTAAATAAACAGAAAATTAACAAATAGTTTTATTACTTATACAATACAATACAAGAATCTGAAATACAATACATAATCAAAGAAATAAACCAAATACAATACAAAAAAAATGTAAACGGTTTGGCTGAGGATCGTGTTGAACACGGGGCCCTTAAAACAATATTTCGAGTCTCCCAAGAGAACTCGTTGTTTCCCAAGGTACAACAGCCGGAGCAGTAGTACCGCCGGAGCAGTAGTACCGCCGGAGTTAACCGTAAACCTGAAAAAGGTTCGAATAAAAGAAACCAGAAATGTAGAAGAAGAAGAAGTTGGAAAAACCTTGCAACAATGCTTGTGTTGTGTGTAAGGTTTGGTGTGTGTTGCAACTTAGTTTACCTCTCTATTTATAGAGGAAAAACAAGGCACAAGTTTTTCATCCACCAATGTGGGATACACCACTATAGTATTTTCTTTCAAATACATACAATCACACATCGATATCTCATTTATCAATGTCTATTAGTGTGCATTTGTTGTATCATAACAACCTACTAATGCACACGTAACAAATTTTCCAACAGTTATTTTATTTTATTTACGGGTGTTCAATTACTTTGGGGGTATTATACGAAAAACAAAAAACTTGAAGCCCTTTTCCACATATGGTTATAAACCCTCCTCGCTTCTCAAGTTTTAAACACATGCATGTTTTCGAAAATATCTATATTTCCATTAGCAATGATTCTAGTTTTAAACAAATGCATGTTTTCAAGAGACGAGAAAATAATTTATGTTGTGTCAAAATATAGGAATCATTCTAATAAAAATCATCATAACTCTTTTTTTGTTTGTTCATTTATCCCAACTCTTTCGTACCTATCATTCTTTCATGCATGCAACCCCATTACTATCACATTACAAATTACTTTATAAACTTTAGTTAACAAAATATATTATTTATATTTAAGAAAGAGTTTAAATAATTAAACAAAAATAGAAATAAATAAATAAACTTGCATTAGATTGAAAACAAAATTACATAGATAAAACTTGAAGTAGAAAATAAAATTAGAAGCTAGAACAACACTACGTAATATAATGAACAACAAACTAATCTTTAAAAGATAAAACTTAATCACGTTGAGCCTGTTGTATTTGTCCCTGATCTCGTCGTGTCGCTGGTGTGAATAAATATGGCTTGTGTCGATGAAAAATACTTTTTACTCTTTTATGAATATTTTACTTTCTTCTAAGTCTTGTCTATTTTTTTTATCGAAATGCTAGATCACCTTCTTCGTCACTGAGTCGTCTCGGTAGGTTTCAACGAGGCTTAACTTCTTTGCTTCATAAATAGATGAATACATAACTTTCTACCTGGTTCTTGAAATTGTGAGAATCCATTAGGTGGTCAGGTTGGGGTTCGTTCATTGTTGCCCTTGCTTAAGAGTTGAGTGATGGAAACATTGGCTCTTGGATCCATATAATTGCTGTATATAGAAGATGAGAAATAAGAGACTGAAAAGAAGATGAGATAGTTGGGTGTAAATTTGTTTGAACTTCAAACCGTGAGTGATTTTCTAGGGAAAAGTTTAAAGTATAGAGTTGAGTGATTTTTTCCCCATCACTTTAAAATTTTAAGTAGAAAAAAGTTGATATCCATATGGACTATTTATGTTTTTAGGCAAAAGTTTGGACCAGTGAGGCAACGTTGCAACGATGTAGTTTCTTAAAAGTTAGAGACAAAAGGTGAAATATGAACATATCATATGTACCATCCGTGTACTTTGTGTGTTTTAGTGTTTGTATTATGATTTTTTTGTAAACCGAGTTGTAGGTCTCGTTATGGTTCTAACAATTAATCCCAAATCATCAAGAATGGATCTCGGATCAAAAAATACACAAGCATTCGCACACACACACTATTTGAGAGAGAAAAAGAGTAGAATAAAGTTTATAAGAAGCTTAGCCTAGTATATGAAGTATAACATGGTATTTATACTCCATACCTAGGTTACATACAAGGTGGGCTACTTGGTCCAGCCCAACTGGGAATTACATTGTCTTCCAGGCTCAATACAACCACAACTAAACAAAAGCATAACAATAATACAAATTAGAATTGCATCAAATACAAAAGCTTCAACAAAATGATAATTAAATAGGGACTTAACACGAGTAATTTACCTGTTTGAAACCGACAAACTGAAACTTAAAAGAAAAAAAGCCTGACTTTTTGGCTGTGGGACAGTGATTCAACTAAAAGTACATAAGTCGTAAGTGGACGCATTCCTTGCCTTTAGTAGGTAATAATCTTTTTTAATTTTCTTTTGAAAAAGGAGTAGATTATTCGTATTATTATTAATTTTTTTTTTCGGGATGGCCATGGCCCTGGTGACCACTAGACATTGTAAAACTAAAGCATTGTGTTATTAGACAATTAAATATTTGTTTATCTATATTCGAACACTAGTTTTTAACACTCGTATTACGAGGGTTGTTTTATATTGTTTGTTTTAATATTTATTTATTTTTTGAATTTATATTTCTTTATTGTATGAAAGTTAATAATATACTTAAGGTTTGATAATAAATTGTTTCACAAATAAATGAGATGTTATAACCCGGTTTAAAAGCTATATGGTTTTTATGAGACCCAAGACCCGTTTATATTTTTTACTATAAAAATGGTTTTTTAATTATAAATAATATTTATGAAAGTTAATAATATACGTATGGTTTGATGAGACCCAAGACATGTTTATTTTTTTTACTATCAAATTGGTTTTTTAATTTAAATAATACATATATATCTTTTTTAAAATAAATCATATATTAATTTTTATTATATCCTATTTTATAGGATTTTTGTATCAATAATTTGGTGAGAATAATTTTTAATTTAATGAGATGTTATAACCCGTTTAAGGAATATCTGGGTTTGGTAAGACGCATATCCATGAATTCGGGTCAAATGCATGAGAAGCCTACATTTAAAAATCAAGCAAATCTGGTGACTCCGAAAAAAGAGGGAACGACCACATCGCGACACGTAGAATTTTTATGTCTTCGTTTAATATATATGTATATATATATATATATATATATAGATTAAAAAGCTACTATATCCTTAAAAAAAGACTAATATTTGGTGCTGTCCAATTCACAAGTCTATGATGATTTCCAAATCCCACTAATACTCGTAGAAACTTTATTGACCATAAGCTTAAACGCCAACGGTGAAATTATAATACTACAATGTCAACATCCAAAAGACTTTAATTGAATACAAAATTAAAACTTGAACCCGAGGTCTTACACATTTAAACCTAGATGTTTATAATTTTGTCTTTGTCATCACTAGGGCTGTTTAAAATTTTCGAATACTTATTCGAATACATTTTTCAGATATTTTGGATATTCAAAATATTGAATATAATTCTTTAAACATTTTTATAAGTAATTTTTATTTTCAAAATTTAGATATCATTCGGATTTGGATAGTGAAACCACCATCCGAATGTTTGGATATTAATCTAAGCTCCATATATCCGGTTATGAGAACCCCTAATCACCACCCCATTGGTATGAGAAGGCATAACTAGTGTGAAGAAAAAAGACGAGCTAGGCGGTTCAATAATCTATCCTATATAATAAAGGAATCCATTTTTTGCCAAGTGTCAATCTAATGTTTCTCCATTTCTACCTTTTCCCGCCCAAAATATTAGAATAATATTGTTGCAATATCATCATTTTAACCTTTTAATTTATCTTTTTACAATGAAACACTACTACAGAACATATACATTAAAAGCGGTTCACATATCAAAAAACAAGCAAAAGTGCAAAAGCATAGAAAAACCACCCTAAAACAGGACGTGGCGGACTGAGTAGATTGCGGAAAAACATGGATCATTTATGGCCTCAACTCGTGTCATTTAGTCCACATCTTGAAGTTTTGAAAGATCCTCGTTCTAAATTGTTTGCAGCAGCTAGAGCAGGAAAAGACAAAGATACCAGCTTGTATAAAACTGATGCAATAGATGACGAAGTCGACAAATTGGTAAATTTATACGCACACATTTATGAGTATAATGTCATTCTTTGTTATAACATTTATAATTTTTCAAAGGGACGTACTGAGAAAAGGATGAGAGAAGAAGGAACGTATTATGAAAGGAGGTCCGATCCAATAACAGAATGTTTTGGACCAGAGCACGGCGGCCGAACGCGGCTTTATTCATGCATAGTAGGTAATGACATTTTTTTATTCTATTTGTATTTGTTTTCTTTAGTTTATACATTTTTTAGGAAATTTTATTATAGTTAGTTTAATACTAATTGAACTAAACTAATAAAATCAAGATTAGTAAGTGGACACAGTTGTTTGCTTAGTCAAAACAGGGTTATGACCAGATGAGGTAACCTGAATGGAGTTTTATTAGCTTGTGTTAATGGCTGTTTGATCGATTATTAGGTACTCATTCTCTTTAGATCTAGATCTAGAAGTAGATTGTTGCCACATGATACTGATAGCTTGTGTTAATGGCTGTTTGACCCATATACATTATTGCCACATGATACTGGTAATGGGGCTATGTTGTATCTCATACTCTTTCTCGTGCCAGATTATCTATCCATGTGCCCTATTTTGAGGATCTCAAAGATATAAACGTGTAGGTCTATGCATTGTTGCCACCTTTTTTTCATCTAGTTGTGATGGAACTTAGAGCATCTTTCTAACAGATGTATGTTGAGTGTATCGGGGTTGCGTGAAGTACATGGCAGTTCATTAAAAGAGAGGGGGGGGGGGGTTAATTGCGTGAAGTACATGGCAGTACATGACAGTCCGATATGTGCTGCTTTTTTCCTTTAATTAGACAAGTATTTATTTATATACTTTGTTTTCAGTAGGGTTACACCAGCTATACGTGCTAACAAGTTAATTACTTCATTATGATGGGTTCACCAAAAGATATCATTAATGTTTCAATATTCCTTAGATGTTTCGGACCTTGTAAAACTCGCTATAAATAAGGGTTGCTGAATAACAATCCTTCCAAGTATAACTAACAACCGTTTTAATAAGTATCTGCGACTGATGGTTAAAGCTCGCAATTCTACAAGTTTTAGTAGCTAGTAATTTTAATTGTTAATTAGTTAAAGAAAACTGGTTGTTTAGCTAGTTTAGTTTAATATTGTAATGTTATTCTAGTATATTAATTTAATTTTATAGGTGCATCTCATATTGTTGGAGGATTGTTTAAAGGTGATTGCGATATTGAGGGGGTTAACTCGAATCGAGAGAGCCAAAGTGTAGACGCGACCCCATAAATTATCGAAACTACACAAATTGCATAAACTACACAAATTACATAAATTATCCAAATTACATATAAATTTAACAAATTACTCCAAATAATACACAAATTACTACATAAATTATACTGGTTGCCAAAATTACTCAAATTATAAAAAAAATGCTCAAATTACATAAACTACATAAGTTACCCACCCACATTAATGTAATTGCTCAAATTACAGAGTACATAAACTAAGTTTGTTGTGTACAAAATTTGTAGGGTTTAGAGTCTAAAGATGCTTTGTACAAGTAGTCCCAATTAGTAGTCCCCAAGTGATTTAAAACCTGCAAGTTGCATAAAAATCCAAGTTTAGAACATACAACTTACAAGCAATAACCAGAGTAAAACTTTAAACATCAAATAATTTTCTATAATATTTGCAATACAACCCAAAATCAATTTCAAGTATCTTCTTATTGGTTCATTAAAAATAAATAAACAAGGTCATAGAAAAGCCCTAAAACCTCAATAAATGGTTAATTCATCCAAATATTAATAGAAATATGATACCATTAACCGAAATGCAAGAAATCAAAGAGATAATTAGCAAATTAGGGGCATTTTAGTACAAAAAATATGAACGTGAAACCTACCAATGAAGTGTACGCCGCCGGGATACCCAAATGAATCTTCATCCACTGCCGCCGCCGACGCTTTTTTCATCCATCACCGTGGGTTCCAGACGGAGAGTTGAATGACGATCGTGGAACCCAGATGGAGATATGAAGGAGGATCATATTTTGGTTGGGAGATACATGAACCAGGAAGAGAAATTGAGAGGGTTGGGTTGGATGATCAAATTTGAGTTACAAATCAGAAGATATTAGGAAGATAAAATATAACATATGGCTGTGATTTATTGTCAGAAGAGTGATGTCAATTTACCATCATGCCCTCATAAAATTCTAGCCACACATTATTTATAAAATGTCAATAATTAATTACAACCTTTGATTTAAATGATCAACGGATAAGATAAGATTGGTTCTTAAGTTCTCACAACTCAGTCAAGTTCTTATTTGAAATCATACCTATTTATAATTACTCTATTTTTTTTCTTGTTTAGCACGTTAATTTTATTTGTATTTGAACCAAACTCAAACCCTATATATATACACACACACACACTAGTTTTTATCCCCCGTATTACGGGGGCTGTTTTATATTATTTGTTTCCAGTATTTATTTGTTTTTTGAATTTTTATTTTTTTATTGTATGAAAGTTAATAATACCTATGGTTTGATGATAAATTGTTTCACAAATAAATGAGATGTTATATCCCGGTTTAAAAGCTATATGGGTTTGATGAGACACTCGTTTATTTTTTTACTATAAAATTGGTTTTTTAATTATAAATTATATATATCTTTTTTTAAATAAATCATATATTGATTTTTAGTATATCCCTATTTTATAGGATTTTTATATCAAATATTTGGTGAGATTAGTTTTTAATTTAATGAGATGTTATAACTCGTTTAAGAAATATCTGGGTTTGATAAGACCCATACCCGTGAATTCAGGTCAAATGTATGGGAAACCTCCATTTAAAATTAAGCAGTCTGGTGACTCCAAAAAAAGGGGAGCGACCACATCGCGACACGTAGGATTTTTGTGTTTTCGTTTATATATATTATAGATATATAAGGGAGGGATATTTTGAGAACATTGATGAGTTGTAAGAACTTTAAAAACTTAATATGAACCATAGTTATTTAATTAAACAAGTATGGAATATGTGACTGAGAATAAATCTGATTAAAAAATTAATTAAGAGAGAATAAATTTTTTTGATGATTACACAAGTTTAAATGTTAGTTACACATGTGTAATAAGTCAATTCGGTGTGTAAAAAAATACTGTATTTTTTTACGTTACTTACACTTACGTATTACATATGTGTAAAAAACAAATTCAAAAAAAAATGTTACGTTAAGTTATCTCGAGTTCTTAAAACTCAAAGTGGTTTTCAAAAGAAATCATATATATACGGGGAGGGATAATTTGAGAACCTCTTGAGTTGTTAGAACTTTGAGAACTCAATATGAACCACGCATTTAATTAAATGAGTATGAAATATGTGGCTGAGAATAAATCTGATTAAAAAATTAATCAGGAGAGAGAATAAGTATTTTTGATGATTACACAAGTTTAAATGTTAGTTACACATGTGTAATAAGTCGATTCGGTGTGTAAAAAAAATACCGTAATTTTTTGTACATTACTTACACTTACGTATTACACATGTGTAAAAAAAATTCAAAAAAATATTATTAAGTTGAGTTCTTTCGAGTTCTTAAAATTTAAAGCGATTCTTAAAAGAAATCATTCATATATATATATATATATATATATATATATATATATATATATATATATTGTCTAAAATGCCAATATAATTATGGTCCAAACAAAAAAAGAGAAACCCGGTCAAACCCTCCTAAGGCTTTGAAGAGGTAGGTCCCAGCAGAGCCCAGTTGGACCCGCAAGACTCACCTTGAACAGGGACTTCTGCGCAATGACCAACTGCTCCAGCAGGACCCACCATGCTCAAAGAACCTTACGCGCAGTACGCCAGCTGTACCTGCAGGGAAAGCCTCCCAATGGTGAAGTACCCCGCCTGTTCCCGCAGCTGCGGATACAAGCCATCAGGGAAGGCTACCCGCACTAACAGCAAGGCTACACGCACAAGGCATTCGCTACTTCAGTAGTCACATGAAGGAATGAGCAAGGCGGGAACACTCCCGCCTAAATGAGCCAGTCCGTATGCTTCTGGAAGGTCTTTCGTACTATACCTACTAAGGTATGGGCGGAACAGACAATTTGACCAGAGCAGCCCATGAACTAATCACAGGGTGACAGCTCACCGACAACAATACGAGGAGGAGCATCCTCTAGTACTGTTTGTCACTATTAGCCGCTGCCTACTCACCAACCCTTACGATGGGACGTGCGCAGCCTACAGTTGGTGGAACAGTGCGTAGCCGGCAGTAAAGGAACAGTATACAGCCGACCTTATTACTGTTGGCCGTAACCTATCCACCAACCAGCATGGCCTGTGCGTAGTCCACTGTTGGTAGAACAGGAATACTATTCAGCCGGCTGTACCTGCTTGGAAACCTACCTTCGGCTATAAATACTCCAACACCTTGGAATGGTAAGGACATCATCTGATATCTCAATCTTATCTAGCAATCTCTTAATATACACTTATATTCAGAGCAATCTAGTCTGATTCTCACGCCGGAGGGTGGTCACAAGGAGGAACCCCCCCCTTCTCAGTGACGAGCTTACGGTGTCTGTTTTGCAGGTCCTCTGAAGAACAACCTTCTCTGCTGGACCTCATCCGTGGGAAACATTACTTAACCCCCAGATTATCTATAATCTGCCCGTGGGTTCACCTAGTGTTTCTTCAGGCTTCTGGTCAGCAAGCAAGCAAACTAGCTTGCTGTTGTGCGTTGGACAAAAGAAAAGCAAAACTCCACCTTTTTTATTAAACCCACAAGAAGAAGAAAAATAATGAAAGCTTTGCTGCTTTCCTTTTCTTTCAAATGGCCACGGGATTAAAAAAACACATATGCTAGTTTTTGTAATTTATCTCACCAACAAACAAACAAAACAAGATGCAATATGTCGAACTTGCCGAAAAAAAAATTCCAACCATATATCTCACAATACTCTTTCCTCTCTCGATCGTGTTCTCCCATGTGTCCTAAGCTCTTGATACCACTTGTTAGGATCTTGGACACACACAAACACAAATAATACTGCAAGAGACAAATAAACAAAGATGAACATGTGAGATTTACGTTGGTAACAGTGATCTATTAAATCTAACTAAAGATTGCACTAGACAAACCTAGTAATAAACCTAGAAAACCCTAAACCAGATCACTAACATGGGCAACTGTACCTACCGAATGTAATATAGCGAAAAGAAGTCTGGGATATCGAACCCCAGAGACACTACCACAAAATATGTGTTATGGTTTTTGATTTTTGTTTACATAGAATTGTTGTCATCACAGATCCAGATGGTATAGGGGTGTTATCGTATAGATGGTGACACCTAATCTATACTCAATTAGTTCTAGAATGATAGAAATCGTGAAACTTTAGACATCGCATCAGTTTAGACTACGCGAAATAATAGAAAACGCATTAGATTAGATTACACGAAATCATAGAAATTAGAAATCACATCATTACGTGAAATTATAGAACTCGCATTAGTCTTAGAAATTATGAAATTGCAAAAGCATTTCCACGAGATCACGAGCTTTGCCAGTTCCAATGTTTTTGCAAGTTCTATGATCGGGCGAAATTTTTTCTGCGATTTCCAAATCTTTTGCGGAATCTTAACGTTTGCAAAATCCCTTTCCATACTTAAATATTTTCAAGATTTGGACTTTGGACTTAAAATTACACTTATATATATTGGACATATATAATATTTTTTATTATAATTTATTAACTTATAATCTAAAACTTAAATCTTATTTAGTTTATATCTCATGTGTAAATATTACTAACACCTATACATAATACATACATTATAATATATCTAAAACTATCAAAATACCCCTTTGATTTTTAGCTACAAACTTAAACAAGATATCCTATATTTCCTACAAATATATATGTATTAACCATCCTTTTAAAATGACTAATCTATAATTAGTAAGTGTTATAATACCTATATTATCTTATTAATAATTCATATGCATTAAATATATATCTAACTTGTTTGGTGTGCTAATACAGATGTCTCAAAAGAAATTGAAGGCTCCTAAGCCAATGCAGTCCATGAATGCTTTGATTGAAGATCACAACCAATCTGTCTCAGTGGAGCTGCCCACTAGGCCTAAGAACAAGTATTTCATATCTATGATCAAAGGATTACAATCATGTCCTTTGTCATATGCATTTAGTGCCAGTCCTGTCATCTATGAAGATTGGATCAAAGAATTTTGGGACACTGCTGTGCAAGGATTAAATGGCAATGTACCGTATGTTGCAGCAACGATTCAAGGGCAGGCGATTTTAGTTGATGAAGACATCATCCGCAAGACACTACAAATCAATGACCACAAAGATTCTTTCAAAGGCAAGTTAAAGAAAGAAGATGCATATGCATTCTTAGGCAACATGAGTCATGAAGGCTCTTACCCATTTACCGACGCTCTACCTCCATACTGGAAGTTTCTTGTGCATGTTATAACTCATTGCATTTCCAAGTTACAAGGAGGTTTTGACCGCATGAGTCTGGAACTGTTTACATTGATGTATAAGCTGGTGAACAAGGAAGATTTCAACTATTCTCAGTTTATCTTCGAATCAATCTATTCACATGTTAAAGAGAGGAAGACCCCGTTTTTGCTTTATCCACGATTTATTCAGTTAATCATCAATGATCAGGCGAAGGACCTTGAAAAGTCTGCTGGGGAGGCTCATCCTATGGTTGTAATTGGTGAAAGCGCATTTGATGCGATGGCAATCAGGAAGAAGGCTTACAGCTTTACCAAGCCTTTGGTAAAATTTGGTCAGTTCGCTGAAACTGAAGAGGATGTTGATCCGAACTTTGGGGCCGACGGAGCCAGTTTAGATTATGAGTTGGTTGATGAGTCTTCTGATACTGAAGAAACTAAAATAGAAGAAGAGGAAGATCCTGAGGAAACCGATAAGGGAAAGTCTAAAGTGTCACAAAAATACAAGAGGAAGGCCACCGACGAACCTCCTGTTGATGGCCCCTCTACTTAGAGACTTCCGAGTCCCCTTTGAAAAGAAAGCGATTGAGAAAGACCGTTGAGCCTGAAATAACAGAGAAAATGATTGAAGAATCATCACAGAAATCTAAACCTGAATCTTCTAAATTTGTACCTCCTCCTCCTAAGTTGGCAAAGGATATTATTATTCACAGAATAAAAAATCTTGAGAAAGAGAATGTAAACAAAAATGATGCTTTGGGACACATCAGAACTTTCATCATAAAACAAAAAGAATCAAATGAAACGCAAAGGCAATCTCTTGAAGAGCTGAAGAAGGCTAATGAAGAGCAATTTGAAAACCAGAGTAAGAGACTTGAAGCTCTTGATGAGTTGATGAAAGACCAATCTGATTTAGTGAGGATGGTTGAAAGTCTAGAAAAAGAGATGGCTGAGGCGAAAACAAAGTTGGCGAAAACAGAAACTGACTTGGCTGCAGCTAACAAGAAAATTACAAAGTTGGAGGGTAGAAACGAAAGAAAAACGCTGAAACTGCAGTTAAAGAATAGAAAGGTTCGGAAATTAACCAAAAAGAACATCAAAGATCTCAAGAAGCTTGAGAAATATCTGGGCAGAAAGCACAAACGTCAGGCAAAATACAATCTGCATTAATAAAATCTCGCGTTTATTGAGTGTTTATGGTGTTCATTTTATTTTATGTTTGTATGTTATGTGTAACCAACTACCAAACCTTAAGATGTCTTATATGGCCTACTATCGCATTTAATCTAAGTTCAGGGGCTAAAAATGTCAAAAATCAATTCATGGTTCTGCTCCCTCGTCGCGGGGAAGGTTTCTTGGAGTCTCCTTGTCGTTCGCACTACGCGACGAGAGGAGCTTCAGCCCGTCGCGATGCGCAACCGACTGTGTTGTCGGGAAAAGAATTTTGGCATCTTTGATTTGATGCCAGTTCGATTCCAATCGCCATAATCTCTTGGAGTAACCTTCAAGACATGTTTGGGACGATTTCCCACTCTCAATTTGTTATCTTGTTGCTTAAGTTGTTGTAATCAACCTTAATTACATTCATTTGATTCCATAATCAAATTATACACCAAGTCTCTTCAATTAATGAGTTTAACCGACCCCTCTATATAATTTAACACTCGTAAACCCAAATAATGCTGCCCTTCGAAATCCCTCTCCCTTCCGGGTTTTGGTTGCCAATTGGCAAGTTCTTGGCGGTTTGACTTTCAAAAGTCCAAGTCTTTGACTTTTTGGTGGTTTCTGCTCATTCCGTTCACCTAAGGGTAATGTTGCTATACTACTTGTGATTCACATGTCACGAGAAATTGTGACCTTTTTTTTTACTATATATAACAAATCCGTGGTTACTAGCTCAACACATTGTTGACAATATATATTATTTTTACGCATATCGGAAGTAGCATTTTGGGATGAAGTGAAGTTTGGAGACTTAGTTGGACCATAAGCTTTTATTTGAAAATAAAGAACAATTGTTTGAGTTGATGTATTTGTTTCAATTTGTTATCTTTTTTTTTTAAATAATGTGTACTTTAATTTGAATGAAATAATTAGTCATTGTCACTATATTTATTTTAGTGTCTTTTGAGCTATGATACTAATTTAGTCGCGTTCCGGCATGTTTCGTCGTAGGTTGGGGTGTGACAGTGCTGTAGAGATTGTTTTCACAAACAGGCCCGCCAAGTATGTTACCGATGAAATTGAAGAAGATAATAGCAAGGCTGAGAAATGGCAAGAACTTCACAAGCATGATCAAGATATCACAACAAAGCTCAGCATCAATCTTCCAAGAGTTAATTACAGTAACCTTAAGCTTTCACCGGGTATGCCTTCAGTTGTCCTTGCTCACCATGAAATGCCTGGGTGTTTGGCATATACAATGATGTTCCTGCTCCTCATATTCTCATTTAAAAGGAGGAGTGGTGAATTCCATGACACTGATCTTTGTATCTATCGGTGAAGAGTTGATGCATTTAGAAAGTTATGGCTTCGAAAAAATCAAATGGGATCACTACCTACTTCAAGAGCAGTAGAGACTTAACACTTTGTCTGAGAATCATGAACTGAACTATATTGCCAGAAAGATTTGCTATAATTCTGATGCTTTTCCACTAGCGGCAGATTTTGTGAAGTTACTAAAGAATAAGGATAGAAAAGGTGGATTCACTACAATCAAGCCTAAGCCAGGAAAAAGAGACCATCACAAGTCAGAATTGCATCATATCACTTGTGAAGGGCTCGTCTTCTACAAATACAGAAAATCCGATGACATTGTATGGCTTCCCATCGACAAGCTTTTCAAGTGTCACTCATTGGAAGACTGAAAGATGGTATTTTGATATAGAATCAGGGGAAGCAGTGATTAAGGCTGGTGGTAAGGAATACAAGTTCTACAACGAATTTGATTTGTTGAGGTTTGTCGTTGATAGATTGGTGTTGCATTCTCATCTTCTGCCCAATGTTAGTAAAATTGACTTTAATTGTGCACAAGTGGTTAGAGATTCATTTAGGCGTCACACAAGCTATTGCAAGAGTCTAGAGGGAGATTGTAAGGTTATTATTATTAGACTCGTGTAATAGATTAGCTTTTATGTCGTTTCCATATACGTTTTATCGTTAATTTTGTATTAGGCTCAAGGCCAAGCCCATTGGGCCTTTTATATGAAAGACAAGAGGCCTAGGAGATTGGGGGTGATTAATTGAACCTCCAAATTTGGGGGATGAATATGTTTTTTTCTTAAATTGTGAGGACGGGGTATGAGGATGAGGAGTGAGATGAAAATTTTGATGTGGTTTTCTTAGTGTATGTTTGGGATTGCTTCTTACAAATGTTTTTTGCTTTTTGGAGAGACAAAATGTTCAAAATGCCCTTTCAAAAGCACATAAAATCATCCAAATTTAGAGATGAATATTCTATTTTAAGCCTATTCATTGCCTTGTAATTATTAAATGATATTTTATATTATAATTGCAAGCAACTATTTGTGTAGTAATTGTTGAGTACCATGATATGACCAAAATTTGTTTTGATACTCGAATAGTTAAAATGGCCAAATCTCAAGAAAAAGAATCCAAATTTAACTCTACTAATAAAGTAGACACATGAAATAACACAGATTATCAAAAGTTATATACTCAAAAGGTGGATTTGTATATATACAAAATTGAAAAGTGAGTTAGATTATAAATTCAAACTTTTAATGCCATACATTCTAAGTACACTTTCACATAAAATAACTTTATGTACATATTCCATGGTTATAAAGAAATAAGATCATGTGTGGGCATTTTGAGGGGGTGAAAGTGTCACGGCCTTAGGGGACTCTTTGAGGGCGTTTTGGGTTGGGGCTCTTTGTAGATAGTGCCCTTCCTTTAAATCCTTCAAACAATCAAATTTAATCCCACAAACTTCAACCAATCACACATATCTTATTTAAATTTTATTTAAATTATAATAACTAAATGATGATTATAGGAGTTTCGTCCGCTGCACTCATTTCATCAAAAAGCCCCAATGATGACTTTGACGCAAAGTGCATCCATAACGGCTCTATCTACTGCATATGCTCCAGGTATATAAAAAAATAATTAAATTTATAATTTAAATTTCTTTTGTTTTTTTTTGTATGAAGAAAAAATTTGGAGATGTGACACATGAGCCTAACTATAAAATCATGAACACACTTAGAGCATATATAATGACAAATAATTCAGTTAATTATTTGCTCAAAAACCCTCCCTCAGTTAGCCCATCCACTACTCAGTTAGTTGAATGGTACATTCTAACCTACTTACAAGCCTTAACCAATTCTCTTTTCCACATCAATATACAACTTGTACTCCACCACTTACAACTCACCAAACATTCATTCACTTCAACCTCTGGAAATAGTTCAAATGATGGAAGCTTGCTTCCAAAGTGAAGAAGACAGATTATGTTTGCTGCCAGCAACCTTCTTCTGTGTAGCCATTGTAGACTTGTATGAGTTCTGTGTAGCTATAGCCTGTAGTGTTTAGTTTAGGCAATTGAGTTTAGATTGCCATGAAAGAAACAAGATCAAGGTTTGTGCTTCTTCCTTTTTATACGGGGTGTTGGAATGATCAAGCAGTTGAAGTTAAGGACACAAAGGTTGAAGCGAAACCCGAAGCAATGGAGGGAGAAAGCTCATCATCATCAACGGTGAAAAGCAAGAAATCTTGGAGTTTTGTTGCTCCGAGTAGATCGGATATCTCTAAGGTGATGGAGAGGTTGATTAGAAGCACATTGATCAAAGGTGTTACTCAAATGTTTGGTAAGCGAAAGGTTTCATGATTTGTTTGTTATCCTTGATCTTTCTTTCATAGTCATATTATTACTAACCATTAGAACAAGGTTTAGGGTAGTCGTAAATATAGCGATTGTGTCTAAAATGGTCGAAAAACCAGCAACCAAAAATTCTCGCAAAACGATTGAAAACAGAAAAATAAATGGCATATACCATAAAAACCCAACTTAATTTATGTTTTTCTTACAAAAGTCACTCCATAATTTTATAGACGTTAAAGTCTGTAGATGTTAAATTTGAACAAAATTATGAAAAAGAATCTTTAAACTCTAGAGCAGTGCATCTTGTCGTTTTGATTATGTATCCTTTTTTTACATGGCTTATATATCATTTTAGCCCATGTATTTAAAAAAAAAAATAATATGGATGTGTTAGTTTCAAGTTGTTTAAAAACTGAAATTTTATAATTTTGTTAAGTTTAAGTATTTAACATGTAAAAGACTTTAATGTGAAAAAATATATGTTGAGACTATATTGGTTTTATGGTATTGTCTCAAAATGCAAATATTGCAAAACAATTAAGTTTAAGTTTCCGGTCACAAAATAAAAACTAAAGAAGTTAAAATTAAAAATTAAGTTATGGTTGTTATCGTTCTCTTGAAACAAAGTCTCCATTTTCATCTTGGTGTTACTTGTTTCCAGCTTACAAAGATTTCGAAGACATTGAGAGCGAGCCGGAACTAGAAATAGGATTACCGACAGACGTGAAGCATGTCACACACATAGTTTACGATGGATCGGTGACTACAAATCCTGACAAGAATTGGGATCGTCTTCAGCCACCCGAAAGTCTTTCTTTTCCTTCTGTTTCTTTAGAACAACTTGAGCTTCAGATGGCCAAAGTCGAAAAGAGGGATCCCTAAAGGTTTATGACATAAAGGTAGTTAAGTTTCAATACATAATATATATAACAAATGAAAGTTGAGATTGTGATATGAGAGGAAATTGGTTTATGGTGAAATTTGTTCTTTTTGGGTGTTTGATATAAGTGATCTTAATGAAATTGTTTTGTTTGTACATAATTTTTTTCTTCTGGGATGTCACTTGTGTGATTAGATATTCATAACACTTCCTTTTGGCTTATATGACCATATCAATCTGGTATTCTTTTGTCACAAGATTTTAACATTGAGAGATAAACACCAAGTTGATCTTTGATTTGCAAAATTTATTGAAATTCAATGGAATTCAATGAAATCACAATCTAAGTTTTATTTCTTACTGTTTTTCAATGTGTTTGGTTCACGTGATTTATTAGAATGTCTTAATGGCTTATACGACGGTATATATAAATCTAACAGGTGATTACCGCACTGATAAATCCAATTCTTTTATGATTGTTTTGTTTCCAAATTTGTTAGAAAGAGAAATTCTTTTAACAGATTAAACTTATTTTAGATTTCAATTCATTTCAACTTCTTAAACAAAATCATTAACAAAACGCAACCTAAGATGATATAGGAATTTCAATGTGAATAGTAGCATGTTAAAATTGTTCTCCTAAGTTAATGTGAACCGACTAATATGTCCAAAGTTACAAAGAAATAAAATAGAGTAAACTACTATTTCGCTTAGGTGGTTTGATCATTTTCATCACTTTCATGTATTTTTTTCCCTTGTTACGCTAGGGTTTACGTTTTTTTAATACATCATATAAATTATAATTACGTATGATGCTCCAAATACCTACCATGAATTTCAGTAAAGTATCAACTTGATTGACTCGTTATGCCTTTTGTCCTCTTTTTATTTGATAGAACGCTTTATACACTTGGGTGGTGTTCTCTGTAGGCTAATCACAAGTTTAAATGGTGTTTTATGTATCATAAACAACTAAACTCGTATTAGTTTGTCATACGGTTTGATTGAGTGATGTTTCCGTATCTCGAGTGGCCTATAATTTACCTGTTTAAAATTTCGGTTTGGATTGCTTTTGGGAGAGAGGGCACGATGAGCATTCTTATGTAAAAATGATTAGGAATGGGTTTAAAAATAAAGGTACGTAGGAGAGACTAGAGAGCGATGACATGCCTTTAAAGCATTTTTGAAACCGGTTCTAGCTTGCCGTGAGATATGGGAGAGGCTTACATCGAGTCAATTTTTGAAGCCTCATATGGTGGATGATCTAAGATAGCGAACATAAATCATATTCAATACTACTGCACTCTTAATTTCTTACTAATGGTGTAACATTGTGGTTTTGTCTATCACTAAATATCAAAAGCAAATTGGTCAAGTCAGGTCACAAATAACAAACAAATTCCATACCAACATGTATTAATTTTTAAGCTAACACTCGTAGTAACATTCAGATAATCAAACACTCAAATAAATAATTAACTAGCAAATCAATTACTCGAATCCACTAAACAATAACCTAATAACTAAGTTGACAAATAATCAACTAATAAAGTATATTTTAAAGAAAAGTTTTTTTTAATAAATTTCTAAATGGTTGACGAATTGATGAGTTTTTAAATTTTGGTTGTGTTCATAATTTAATTATTTAAAATGAGTATGAATTCCATATTTTTCATGTCTTTTATTCCAATAAGAATGTTGTAAAGGTTTTAAACAATATAAATGAAAGTTGGTGCAAAAAGCGTTACTTCTTTGTTAAATGGTGTGTCATCCTTGTCAACTAAAGTTAAAGTTAATAGCGTAGTTGGTCACATTATCACATATTATTATTATCTACAAGAACATACTTTAAATTTTAGAATTTACTTCGACTTAAAATATTACTATTTGTGTTTTATATAATTTTTGTTTAAATCCATGTGACACATTGAAGACATATATATATCATGTAAAACAAGGGGCGTGTGACTGAAGAAGTATTTTAAGGTTACCATTTGGAAGATTCAAGGGGAGAAGAATTTAGCATTGAAAATTCGAAACTAAACCTAAAAAGTTTATTTGATTTGACGTAAAGTTTAATCAAATATATTTAACAAAAAAAAAGTGTTAGAGCATTCACAAGACCACAACACATCGTTTTTAAGTGTCGTTCGTCTCAGTTGGCATCACACAAACAAGGAGACGCAAACGAGTCACGTTGTGAGGCAAGGGTCAAGGGTTAAGGTTTACCTCTGCAAACAGTGGAGCATACGAGGTGGTGGCCCTACCCTCTCACTTACACACACAATATATATATATATATATATATATATATATATATATATATATATATATATATGGTAGGGTTAATGTAAAAAACAATATTTTTGTGAGAAAAATAAGAATAGATCTAGACCCTTGGATCTATGATCTAGTGGTTGAGATTGGTAGTTTCTAAATAATTGTATTGTTTCATATTTACATTGTATAGTGTCATATTTAGGTGGTTTATTTTATTTTAAAGCTCTTCTCACACTTCTCATAAAATACTTGTTTTTTATTTGAACTCTTTTCTACATATATATATATATATATGATGGTTCAAGAGAGAAATGAAATTACTGCGAGAAATGAATATGGACCACTAGTTTTATTTTAGGTTTTAAAAGCTTCAAGATTAATTAAGAAACTATAAATGCATCTCTCTTTTCAATCAATATATCTATTAAATTAATATAACTAATCAAATTACTATAATTGAAAAATATTAAGAATTCATTTATTTTCTATCCAAATTTTTATCCTACACAAGTACAATTTATCCTACACAAGTACAATTTATTCATACGTTAGAATTTCTTTCTATCCAAATTTCTTCCAACTCAATATATAAATATCCATCAACACGTAGTTACATTGTGACAAATAATATAAAAAACTATTTTACATGTTTTAGCATTAAATGTCAACAAAAAAATTACAACATACACAAAAATATATAACCTACACTTGTTCTGAGAATAAGAAAACATATAACATACACAAAATTCATCATCAATAAAATATGTACGCACACGAAAACATATAACGTACACATGAAAACTTTATCCTACACAGATACAATTTATTCATACATTAATAAAATTTTCTATTTAAAACCAATTTTTCCAACTCAACTTATCAATATACATCAACACGTAGTTACATTGTGATGAATAATACAAAAACCTATCTTACATGTGTTTGCATTAAATGTGAAATATACAACCTACATAATAACATATAACCCACACTTGTTTTAAGAATAAGATAACATAACCTACACACGAAAAACATATAACCTACACACGTGTAGGATATGTGTGTATTTATGTAGTTTATATAATTGTTGATGTCGTATTTAATATGTAAGTTATATGTTTTTTTGTACATTGTACGTTTTTATTGCTCAAAACAAGTGTGGGTTATATAATTTTGTGTTGGTTGTATATTTATTGTTTATATTTAATGGACACATTTGTATGACATTTTATTTATTATTTATGAAAACTAAATTAGTGTTTTTATCTTTTTAACTATTTTAGTTAAATTATGTAGATATATTAATTTGAGAGATTTATTATGGTTATATTAGTTGTATTAATTGGAGAGAGAGTGTTCATTTATTGTTACATTTATATCTTTTTCATTTATATTTAAACTTTTAAAACCTAAAATAAAACTAGTGGCCCATATTCATTTCTTGCATTTCTCGCAGTAATTTCATTTCTTTCTTGAACTTAAACACGTATATATATATATAATATTTAAATATAATAGGGTTTGTAGAGGTTTGAGTTTGATGTTGTGGACGAAAAGCGGCATTTTTAAAAACGGTTGAAATCTGATGTGATACTATATAACGATTTGTATAGATTTGACGTTATGGATGCTCTTATATCAAAATATTCATTTAAAAGATAGAATTACGTGGGGGTCAATTATAACATGTACTCAGTTTGTTATGTTTAATAATATTTATTGCTTAAATTTCTTTAATAGTTTATGAAATGTAATTTTCTCGACCTGGCCTATTTTGGTTTTATCCGTTTTAGTTTGACTTGACTCATTCCAGGTTGATTTTTTTAACACCTAATGACTAAAATTCTTGAATTCATCACTATAGATCATGATACGCTTATCAAATTCGAGTACATAACACATTTATCCTGGTGTTTTTTATAAGTTTTAGTTTTATCTTATAATTGCATCCTCAAACCAATAATAAATACTGTTATAAATTCACAAAACACATTTGTAAAATTTCATTCATGATTTCTTTTTAAAAAAGTATATCAGGTTTTTTTAAAGTTGATCCACTCAATACTTTTATCCTTTACCAACTTATGAGATATAATCCATACAAATTGTTTTCTAATAATTTTATACCGATCTATTTATAAAATATAAGTGGTGTTTGTTTTATTTTAAGTCACAAAATATTCCTTAATAAATGAATAGTTAAATAACGTAGCTAAATAATAATGTTGATAAAATCATAAAAACGAGTATTATAAATTTATAACTTACAGTTAACATTAGGATTCAACTACATAGCACTACAAAAGACATATTTTTAAAATATGTACCGATATATTACATATTATTAATTTAGTTGAATGATGTTGTCATTAAACATGTAGATATTTTTTTATTTTTTTAAAAAAAGAAGGTCATTGCTTCAACCTTTTCTTCTAAGAACCCTTTATCTCCAATTAAAAAATGACTTTTTAGATTGTAAAAAAAAAATATATTAATCAAAGCAATGAAAAAAATAAAGTCAAAGACTAGGAGCTCCTACCATTTCGGCCTTTTGGGAGGAGGATAAGTCCATATAAAAGTTGTGGTCGTGGATAATGTGGACACAGAGGCCCATCAACTTTTTTACTATGGGCCGGTCCCAATCATACCGAAGAAACACGGATTCGATCCCCTGGTATGGGTCCTGGATCCAATGAGTCCACAGGGTAAAACACGATAACTACTAACACAGTATGAGCACAACTTCCCAACGTCCAATGACCGAAACCTGCAAAATAGACACCGTGAGTCTCGTTACAGGAAGGACAAGGTGGGGGGTCTTCCTGTAACCACCCTCCAGCATGAGAATCAGTATCGTTCGTAAATGAGAATGCACCGAAGTCAGAGTATAAGTAAGTAAGAATACCAGTGAGTGAATGAATAGCTCATGCAGGTTGACAAGGTATTTATAGTCGAAGGAGGTAGGAAGGTGATTGGGCCAGCTGTCCTCTTCTAGAAGATCTTGATAACTGTCTGGACGCGTATCCTCTTATGATAGGTTGAGCTATACATCCCATGTGCATGGGTATAACAACCTGGACACGCATCACCTAATGATAGGACGAATTGCACCCTGGCCATGTGCACGGTTATAACAAACTGGCCAGGTGTCCTTCTTTCATTGGTGGGCAAGTCACGTACTCCTCAAGCAACAATCGTGGACGTTCTTCTGGAGTATAGTTAGTTATTGACAGCTGTCCCGTTGGCATTGCCTTCTGACCATTTTGGCGGACAGATGTCCTATCCTGCGGATGACTTCTGAGGGTGCCAGGATGCTTCCGCAGGTGGTACGAGGATGTTCTTCTTCTCCCATGATATGCGGGTGATCCGAATGTCCCGCGGGTGATATATAAGAGGTTCCTCAATGACGGGTATTTGGGTCTTTTTGGTACCCTACCTCTATACATACTTTTGATGCTAAATCTAACAATGAGAATGACTGTTGTGCTCACTAGACATGTACATTTCAGGTTTTATCCAAACCAGTTCGGGTTTGATGTCGGCCCAGGTTGGTCAACCCACAGTCAAAACCGATTTGTGATAAACCAAACCAGGTTAAAATGGGAATGGCCCAATCTTATCCAAACCGGTTTGGTGACGGTTGGGACTAGTTTATAACCGGGTTCAAACTAGGTTGAGTTTGAAATCGGTTTGTTGTGTCTAAACCGGTTCTTTTACATTTCTACTACTCACAATTGTCTATAGGAATGTTTATTGAAGTTTAGGTCAACAGAATTATCCAAAAAATGCAGCAAAATTGAGCACTACGACAAATAGATCTTATGTCTCGATTTGCGTCCATCTATAACGTCTTATAGTGTACATTTAATCGTAATAATCCTAAACACCTCACCATTGTCAGTCATGAGATAGTTATAGACGATGGAGTCATGGAGAGACGTAAAACCACAACGTGTTGGGTTGAAGATTTGAATTGTTAACCCAAACATGAAACATATATATGTGTGTGTTGTGTCGTATTGTTGATTTGAGATACACCAACTCAATGAGTCATAACTATTAAGTATAATTCGAATTTGGTTATTAAAATAAGTATGATTTGTGATATTCTTTTTATTTAACTGCAAGCATCACCAACACAAAGTCAAACACATCCACTAGCAAGTAGCTAACAAGAGCGGACAACAATACAACGCAATACAACAGAGACCAGAATTACATAGCTAACATTCTTCATGTAGCCCAATCTAAATTCAAGTTTTTATCTCTATTTTTTAATTCAAAAAAGCTTAAAACTTTAACATCGTCCAATATTCTCCCAACTTTCATTGGAATATTAGAAAATATGTATTTATTCTAAACTCTCCAAATATACCAACATGCCACCATAATAATCGACCGAACCACCAAAGCAATATAACAAGAAGTGAACAAATGCTCCACCGAATCACCCGAGGCTAAACAACAACTACAAATGTTTGGATCTAAGATATTTCTACAACATTATTTTTATCATCTACAATAATCGGAAAGTACAAAACTCATCATTTGTTCAAAGATTAGACATAAGATCAACAGTTTTTTTTGATGTTTGAAACATCTGGCACACGATAATCGATCCACCGCCAAGTAAGTCAAGCCATTGCAAAAATTCTTTGAGACAAATCATTTGCTTTCCAAATTAACAATAAGAAATTTCTTCCCACACCGATTCTTGATTGTATTTTAGAATTATGCAAGAAAATGAAAAGTTGACACTTGACATCCATAGCCCAACAAAACCCTACAAAAAATGTTTGTAATGTCATGTCATTGTAAAATAAATTGTATCTTATCTATTAATGTTCGTACTTAAGATTTAGCAAATCTTTTTACATTCTAAATTGTTATTCCACCATTATCGTTTCTTAAAGAAATTGATGTTTGTTTATATTATTTTTATTCTTTAACTATTTTAATTAATCTTATGTACTAACATTACAAGATGCGAACAATACTAATTTAAGAGAGGTCAAGTGGTATGTTATCGGATAATTTTTTTTTTCTAGTTTATATTTATACCTCTGAATTTCAGTAGAGTTATCAGACATTTGAATTGTAATAATTCTTTTCTTTATACGGTTTTACGCTTTTTTTTTGTTTAACCAATTTACGTTTTTACTTTTGAAATCTAATAGAGTTAACATATAGTTCCTGAACTTTAATAATTCTGTTTGTTTAAGCGTTTTACATTTCTCCCATATACTCAGGTGGAGTTATCGTTTAGCACAACTTTTTTTTATTTTTCAAAACAAATAATTTTCTTTTATTTTGTTGTACATGTAATTCTTTTTGTTATTTAATTTATTATAATTAAAGCTAAATTTTAACTATAGACGTGTTTAGTTAACTATGTTACTTGCTTATTTTTACCGTTGTTTATATTAAAGCGTAGACTGTTTATATTAATTCATCAGTATGTCATGTAACAAATACAATCCCCACGAATGATGGGCTTAAATACTAGATATTACTAAATTCAGCTTTTAAAACTTATCCAACCGATTTAAAAACAACGGTTTCTTAAAGAGTGATACCATGTATATTATCATTTTAGTTAATATATATATATATATATATATATATATATATATATAGGGTTGTAAATTGAGAACTTTGAGAACCATTTTGAACCACTAAAAACACCTTTAAAAAATATTTAAAAAAATTATAAAACAAAAAATAACAAAAATTTTAAAAAGGTAAAAAACTAAAATTCTTATATTTCATTCCGGTTTAGGTTTGAAAAGGTAAAAAAATGTTAAAACCAAAAATTCTTATTAAATCTGAGACCAACTCTCCGGCCAATCTCCAATCTCCGGAAGGCATGTCGGTTACAAACGTGCATTCAAAGGCATGCCCACGTAACCGTAACCAAATTTCAATTGTTCTCAGCTTCAGTTCTCGCCGTCTCCTCTTCCTAAACCTAAATTTGTTCGTCCCAACCTACAGACATACTTCTTCCCTTGGGCATAATCAATCCTCTGGCCTACTGTAGGCTTTGTTGTTACCGGCTATGATGCTCATGCATGTGACCCTACGATAATGATCGTCTATCGTTGTCAGGTTCCGATACATTGCTTCCAAGGCGGCGTTGATGATGGTATGTTTCGTATGTTTAACGCTATGATGATAGTTTATTATATGAGCCTCATTATTTGTTGGCTTTATTATTTGTACTTATCTGGTTTATGTTGTTGGTTCAGTAACGATGCCCATACGCTCAGTCGAGAGATTCTTATTAGTTCGCTTTTGGTCGATTAGTTTTCCCTACGAGCTGGCTTTTCGTTCAGTTTAGAGAACTTTTGTTTGGACTTTGTTTGAATAAGTCGACTAGGACTCTGTTTAGTCAACATTGCCACTTACTGTATAATTAATTAATAGGTACTATCCTTGAGTAACTTGGCTAATGAATATCCAAATTAGAAGTATTAGCCTTAAGTAAACTAGGGTATACGTTATACTTTGCTCATAGCAAATATTACAAATTTAAAAAAATTATACATGAAAGTTATGTACATGTTATTTTCATGTTGGATGGGGTTTAGGGGTTGGTTTTAAATTGCATTTTTTTTAACCTGCTAATTTTATTTTTTTTTGACATTCTAATATAATTTCAGAAAGTGTACCGAAGTTGCTGCATTCAAATATTCACAACAATAGCTGGATCGTTGAACGGGTCGCATTCGTGTGTTAGCGAGATATATATATTGAACCTATTAATAGTAGCAGCGTGTATCAAGGTCAAATGATCCGCACAAGCTCAGGTAATATGTTATATGATTACTAAATATGTAAATATAAAATGCATATGCAACATTTGGTCACATATTTCATATCTATATAAGTATGCAAAACTTTACATTACATGAACATTTTGGTAAAAAGGAATCGCTGAAGCAAAAACCTAGGAATAAAGTAACATGTGATATTTTCATTCTAGATCCGGATATAGCCTTCCATTCGAGCTTTTTGCGACCCGATCTCGACTAGCACATGAGCTGTTTGACTCGTTTACATCCCTACAATTAGGTATGGGTTTAAACTATCCTAAAACAATAGAACATATTGCTATTTTCATTTATTGCAGCATTTCAAAATGTGAAAGGTTCATTTAATTGAAAATTAAAACTCCTCTAATCTCTCTGCTTGTTTTTGTTCAAATGCTATGTATACAATTTTTTTAATCTATTTTTTCTTAAAAATGATATTTATTTTAATTATGTATCAGCTAACGACCGAGCTTAAACGAGCTCTGATGATTTCAGCTCGATGTCTAAAGCTGAAGCTTGGCTTATAAGAAATTTTCCAACCTTTAGGCCGGCTTATTTATTATTTAATTACATATTCACGTATTAATTTGGGTATGTTTATTTTGTTACATTTAGGGTTTATGATTGGTGATTGGAGGGTTTTGTGACAAAAACTACAATATAAGTATAAATGAATGTAGTTCATTTTTTGAATAATTAATTTGTTTGTTTTGATGTCACAAAACCAAAATTCATGCTAATATTTTAAGGAATTTGACATCAAAGTGACTAAAAAAATGTTCTATTTGGTTCAAATATGTTTAGTGTCTGTTCACAAATGGCGTTGTTTAATGCAATATACTTATACCTTATGCTCCAACTATTATGCAATAAAATGTATTCGGCTTCTGACTTTTATAAGTCAAACTGTCAAAAACCGAATGTATGCTAGAAGGTTTTGTGTTTGTAAATGAAATTGATATCACGAACAAAGCTGAAGGATTATGTTTTAACTTTGGACGGAAATGAAAAGCTTCAATATGAGATTATAATTGTCTGGGGCAACGTGGGGAGTATGTTAAACAATTCCTGGGTTCGAACAGAAGCAACATATTACACAAATAAATGGATAACGGGGTCCGGTACACCCCCGTGAAACTCATTTAAAACTTTTGGAATTTTAGATTCTGGCTGTTTTGACTTTTTTAGGTCAAATTTGGTTTGAAGCAAGAGTTGACTTTTGGGGTTAAAACGAACCAAAGTGACATAACTTGCCTGTTCGAGGTTCAGGTGACAGGCGGGAATGGAAGTGATGGCGGCACGCAAAGCCGCAATGACCCAAACTTTACAAGAACAATTGGCGCATTGTTTTGGTATTAATATATGCTATGTGTTTTTAATCTTGTATGCACAATTACCTAAACTTGAACCGATTATAGTTCGTTTCATTTATTACTTTTAGTATTAGTCCCCGAGTACCCGCCGCAAAGCGCGGGCTCTCATGCTAGTATTATACATATGTGTATATAATTTAGCTAAACCGAGGTTTTTTTTATTTTTATTTTTATTTTTATTTTTTTTATGAAACCGGGATGTTAAAATAAGAATTTCGGTTTTTATACTTTTTTGATTTTTGTGTTTTTTTTATTTTTGGGTTTTTTGTGGTCCAAAATGGTTCTCATACTTCTCTCATGATCCTGATCCTATATATATATATGTGTGTGTATGTGTGTGTGTAGGTATTGGAACATTTCAGAAGTTCTTTTACAGTGAGAAGTGCGAGAAGTGAAGGTGTAATTCCATTAATCCCTAATTTCATGTCACACCCCCATCTAGGGTCTAGGAGTGTGACCCATAAGTTGGTATCGTGTTTGTAAATAAATCAGAGTTGTGTTATTTTGCGGAAGACTTTATAAAACTTGAAGGATCAAAAGTGTAATTTATATATACAATCAAAAGACGGGAATTATAAAATACCCGTTTAAAGTTGTTAACAAAAGATTACTTGTTTATGTTTTACAAACCACCATGTTAAACTTATACAAAAAGAATCCGAGCCATCGGATATTAATACTTCGTCATTTCCAAGCTCTAACTTTGTTCACCTGCAAAATGTAATAAAATACGTCAGCAACGAATGCTGGTGAACACGCTGACGCAAGAATATTTCTTTTACTTTATTACCACTCGAGACTACGCCTGCCTCGGCCCAACGTGGCTTAGGAATAACAAAGTCAAATAACACATTATAAATATGAGCCTCTACGCTAGGTCACCTCAGCAAACATCGCAGCGTTCGACTTAGTTAAGTACCCGTAAATATACATATAAGGCCGTACTCCCTGCAGGAGAGCGTCCTACGACCAAGGGTGGTGCGATCATGCCCATACATCGCATAGTACCACCTATGTAAGGATCCAGACATACGTATACCACAGCCTGAGGGCTAGGTTTATACCCTTTATTTATAACGGTTTTAGAAACACATAGTTCCTTGTAAACAATTTCACATAACAAGTTGGACTCATTTTAAATTAAGTAAAAGTTTGGGGGCGTATTCACCTTGTCTGTTTAGGATCGGCTTCACTCACCGTCCAAGGGTCTTTCCCTTTATTTATCTCGCACCTATAGTACGAGTATAAATATTTGTTAGTCGGATACACGATCCGGCTTAAGACCTTTAGTCTTATATCTCAATCCTCGATTGAACCTTTAGTTCAATTCTTATTTACTTGAAAACCTTTAGTTTAAAAGTAAATTATAAACCTTAGTTTATATGAAAAACCCGACGTTTCTTCTTCTCCAAGAAACGTAATCTTTTTCTTTTATTATTTAATAATACTTTTTATTCATTAAATAATATTTCATAACAAAGAATATTTACATATATACTTACATACATATATACGTATTCAACAATATTTATAATCATACTTTCATTCGTTTCTTTGTTATGTTTTCTTTTCTTTTCTTTTATCGAGGTATCGGGTATATCCTCGACTTAAGGCTTAAGCCTTGAATATAATATTAAATTATATTGAATTCGATATTACGCCTAACCTTAAGTGGCGTATAGAAATTCTAGGGACTCGAGCAGCACTCCAACGCTGCTTTAATCTTCTCGACACGCAAATCGAAGAATGCCAAATTTTCAATACTCGTTGACATGACTCTCGAGACTCCTTGCCATTAACAACACCTTCTTGGTATGTGGGTGGAGGGTGGCACAACTTTGAGGAAACGATGTTACACAAACAAGATTCGAGGCACGCTTAACGAGGAAGTCGTGGAACGTTTTACGAGGATTTTTAGAGAGAGAGTGGTATTTGTAGAGAGAGGTTAGAGAACTGATTTTAGGATGCTTGGAATGAGATCCCATGGCTGTTATTTATAGGCGAAAAATTGGCTCCCATCGCGGTACGCGATGGGTTCCTTAGCAGACCTACCGCGTACCGCGATATAGGTCTGCTGACTCACAGCGTAGACCTGCCACGTGTTGAGGCGCCGCTTCACGTGGCGACACGTGGCAGCAGTGTTGCCACGTGATGACACGTGACAGCACATAGTGCCACCGTGTGCCACGTGGCACACATGTCACTCATTGTCAGACACCCCATCGCGGTACGCGATGAGAGTCTCTTCTGACTCATCGCGTAGCGCGATGGTCAGGAAAACCAAATTTTCATTTTTAACCCTCTAGTTTGGATTTTGGCAATTTTAGCCCCTGGACTTTGAAAAGTTGATACTTTGAACTCGAAATTTTCACGTTGTTACATTTCACTCCCTTTCTTATGTGTAGGTGCGTTGTGTAGGTGCATATGTATGTGTGTAGGTACGTATGTTTGTATATGTGTATGTATGTTTGTATGTGTGTAGGCTCGGTGCATTTATATGTTTTTAGGTAGGTTTGAATGTGTAATTAAGACATAAATACAACCAACATATATATATGTGTGTAACTTCATAAGAAAGGGAGTGAAGTTATGGATTAATGGAGTTATACCTCCACTTCTCGCAAGATCCATCCCCTGCATATATATATATATATATATATATATATATTGCATTTAGTTCATAATTTTTTTGAATGAAGTGAAATTTGTCAAAGAAATTGAAATTTGAATGAATTTGACTTGAAATCGATTTTTTTTTTCAAAAGGAATTGAAATTTATGAAACGATTTTGAATTGAAGTGACAAATCAATTACAAGGAAATTAGATATCAGTATGGCCACCACCTATATGCTGACCACCCCTACTGCCGCCACATTGTTGATTCCCTGCCAACCCCACCAATTGGCCAACCACCATCTCCCACCCCAACTTTACACTAGTCACCCCACTCGATCGTTGTTGCCACTTATCCCGACAACCATAACTGTTGTTATCACTACTACAATCTGTCACTGCCCTACTTTGCCATTGGTACCCTATCGAGGCGGCAACAAGGTTAGCGTTGGCATATGCGATGGTGTTTAGTTGTCAAATTCCATTACTTTAGTATAATTTCTTCACATTTTGAAAGAATTACCAAATTCCTTTAAATGAAATTAATTCAAACTCAGCTGTTAAAGTGTCAACAATACACATTAAAAATGAGATTCCAAATTTTTTGACTCAAAAAAATTAAAAGATACTACTCAAATTCAAATTCTAGGCACCCTTGGTTATTATTGCGTTGATTGTTTTTGAGTTAAGTTACACTGAAATATTTAATAATATTGTTGGGGTGTAAATGAGTCGAGCCTCAAAACAGTTAATCTAACTAATTTTTGAAAATTAAAAAATACAACACTTACCTCATAGTTCATGTACATAACTAAAATCTCCAACTCCACACCATCATCGCCCCACTCCATTGTTGCCACCCCCATAGCCTCTTCCGCCACAACTTTACCACCTCGTCTCCCCCCCCCCCCAACGCCACCACTACTGTTGGTGGTGATGCAAATTGCGATGGCAAACAATTGTGTTTTACGCAGACATTAGCAGGTGGTGGCGGTAAACCCGAGAGATCATGAAAATCTGTTTATCTCAAACGCTTACTTCATGTAACTTAGAATTTTATTTATAACTTAGTATGCTATGTGTTCTTACCCTACCCATTTATTATTTATTTTTTTATTATCATTTGAATCTCATTACTGATTTAAGATCAGAGCACAAAAATACTGAAATAGAAGTGTGGCTAAGGGCATTTTATTCCATATAATCTCATGATCTTTATCAGATTTACAAATCTTAATATTCCCATCAAGTTATTTTATAAAAAATATGATCTCATATCACATAGTTTATATGATAGGTGGTGGCAGGCTGACGGTGTGGTGGTATTATAGGTGACAACAACGGTGACGGTGATGACTGATAGGCGATAGTCTCCGTGATGGATTGCAATAAATTATTAGTTATAATTTCGGATTACTTTTCGATTCAAATTCCAGTTCCTTTCTATTTTTTTTTTTTTAAAAAGTTCCAGCCAATATCATTATTACTAACATAACCTTAAAAAATATTGTTCACATTAGACTTTAGATTAGGATAAAAAGATATTTATAAGGGCTCATGTAGTTTGTAGTAGACAATTTTTTCTTTAGTAAAACACAATACAATATCATATCTAGTCTAGTACAATATAATATTATAATGTTACAAAACATTAGAATGTGATATGTATTCAAAAAAGTGAAATGAATCCACCGTTCTTGATTTTAGAGTAGATAGATAGATGGGGTTTAATGTGGAGATAGAGTTTGTGGGGCTTTCTCTTTCTTTTTCTTTCAAACATCTGTAACACTAATTCATCTGCATATTCATCCATCCAATCTCTTCACATCAGGTACCAACACACACTCTTTTGTTTGATTTACCATTAGGGTTTTCAAATTCATGGTCAATTGATGTTGTAGATGTCTTTAATTTGTTCAGTGAGGTGGGTTTCTTGTGATTGCATGTTTGTTTGTCTTGTTTTACCTGTTTTGGAAGAGTTTTTAGCTTGTAAGTTAACATGCACACCAGCTGTTTGTTAAAATGCCTCAATGAATCATACCCTTTATTGTTTTGTTTTTTATTGCAATTTTGTTGAATTAAGCTTGGGGGTTTTGTTTTGGAGTTGGGTTTTCGGTTTCTATGGTTTTAAAAGAGTTGTTTCGTAGTTCTTTTTCGGTTGTTTTAGGAGGTTAAGGGGTGTTAAATTTGGATTGATTTGATGCAGAGAACGAGGCTGATCAGATCGATTACATGGCGGAAGAAGGGGAGATGTCGGATTTTGTAGACGAAGTGGACGAAGAAGAAGAAGAAAACGGTGGTGAAGATCAAAATCTTGATGATTATGCTATGGTCAGTCTAGTTTCACATTTTCTCGGTTATTAAATGTAGCATAATATAATATGCTCGATTTTCAAAGTTTTAATGTTTGGTAGCTTACGAAGGTGACGGATACGTCCTCGGTTCAAGCAAGATCCGGGAAAGATATACAAGGCATTCCATGGGAAAGATTGAATATAACAAGAGAAAGTTATAGACGTACACGGCTTGAACAGTATAGAAACTATGAGAATATTCCCTTATCAGGTGAAGCTGTCGATAAGGTATAATTGTACTCGTATTTGTGAACGTGACTACCTTTTCCACTTATTGGTATCATGACAACTTTATTATTATGTGTAGAAATGTAAACAAAAGTCAAAGGGTGGAAACTGCTACGAGTTCTTTCATAATACACGATCAGTGAAGCCTACAATCCTTCATTTTCAGGTTTATAACGTTCTCTTTGTTCAAGATTTTGTTTTCAAGTAGATTGATATTAAAATAATGTGTGTGTTATTTCAGCTAAGGAACCTTGTATGGGCGACTTCAAAGCATGATGTATACCTCATGTCTAACTACTCGATCATGCATTGGTCATCACTATCTCAAAACTTAACAGAAATCCTCAATTTTTCTGGACATGTGGCGCCTACTGAGGTACTTTAATATATATATTTTTAAATGTTATTGAGACTTTCCTGTGCTGATATTCATTTTGTGGCTCAGAAACATGCTGGAAGTTTGTTAGAAGGTTTCACTCAAACTCAGATCAGTACCCTCGCAGTCAATGATGAGTTTCTTGTTGCAGGAGGCTTTCAAGGAGAGCTTGCTTGTAAGGTAATTTGATAATACAAGACTTGGGTACCCGGCCAAAAAAGTAAAATTTTCTTAATATTTTAGTGATCGTTCATAGATTTTGTTAAATTATGCAGAGATTGGATAAACATGGGGTAAGTTTTTGTACAAGAACAACTTATGAAGATAATGCTATTACAAATGCTATAGAGATATATGATAGCTTAAGGTAATTATGAATCATGATGTACATGTTTAATAGAAGATGTATTATTGTTGGTGTGTTGACTTTTTTTTAATTAATATTGTTACTTTGTAGTGGTGGAATGCACTTTATGGCCTCGAACAACGATTGTGGTTTGAGAGAGTATGATATGGATGGCTTTCAGCTTGTGAATCATTTCCGTTTTCCTTGGCCCGTGAATGTGAGTTTCATAAATTGTACAGGTCATGTGGGTTGGGCTGATTGGTCAATTTGGGTTCGGGTCAAAACATGGATACTTTTAGCACGGGTCAAATTGGTTTGGGCCGGGTTTGGCTGACCTGCAAACACTGAATCACTTTAGAAGATCATAAAAAGTGAGTATAAAAAAAAGAGTAAACTACGGTTTTAGTCCGTGCGGTTTGTAAAAAATTACTGTTTATAGTCCAAAAGTTTCTTTTTTTGTTCTTTTCAGTTCATTAGTTTCATTCTTGTTTCAGTTAACTCCATGTTTTAACTCCGTTAAATAGAAGGGCATGTTATTCCCTTTGTGTAAAAAGATTAAAATGTCGTTCTTTTATTACAGTAATAAAAATTTGAACTTTTTTCCCTAATAAAGTGATATAGATAGTTTTATGCACATGGAATACATTAAAGGTGACTTTCAACCAGATGTTTTCTTTTTTGTTAAATCTTCTAACCAACCTGTTTTTCTTAGAAAGACGTTTTAGTCTGTATGTGTAAAAAGACTAAGATGCCCTTCTATAATTACAGTAATAGAAATGTGAACCTTTTTTTCCTAATAAAGTATATAGAAAGTTTTGTTTATATGAATACATTAGGGGTGACTTTTAACCCGATATTTCTCTTTTGGTTATATCTTTTAACGAACCCGTTTGACACATTAGAGTTAAAACACAACCCAAATTAACGTCCCGTTTTGTACAGCATACATCTTTGAGCCCGGATCGCAAGCTCATAACTGTAGTCGGTGATAATCTTCATGGATTGCTAGTAGACTCCACAAGTGGAAAGGCAAGAACTTTCAATAATATTATTTTGATAATTTCTTTTTCAAATAATGACATCATTTTTCTTTGGCAGACGGTTGCCACAGTGGAAGGCCACTTGGACTACTCATTTGCATCGGCGTGGCATCCAGGTGGCAACATCTTTGCAACAGGCAATCAAGACAAGACGTGCAGAGTATGGGATGTAAGAAACCTTTCAGAACCGGTTTCTGTTCTTAAAGGCAACATGGGGGCAGTTCGGTCAGTTCGTTTTTCATCAGACGGGCAGTTCTTGGTGGTTGCAGAGCCTGCAGATTTTGTTCATGTCTACAACACCAACTTAAACTATGAGAAAAGACAAGAAATTGATTTCTTTGGCGAAATATCTGGCGTGTCTCTTAGTCCCGATGATGAAACGCTTTATGTTGGCGTGTGGGACCGGACTTATGCTAGCCTGTTGCAGTTCAACAAACGGCATAGGTATGGGTATCTGGATTCGTTTGTGTAGTGATATTTATGGTGAAATAAGGCGACCCGTGTGTTGGAAGAGACCAGTATGTATAGTGAAAATCTTTTGAAGTTGAGAAAGGTTTGTTGACTATGTTAGGAGCCTTGTATAAGTTAGGGGCAAATGGGTTGTTGGTTGTTTAATGTCGAATTATGGTTGGGTTATGCTGCCGTTGATGATAGGGTTCTTGCAATGTATGGTTGGTTGATCATGTTTTTGTTGTCAAAACGATTTAAGGGTGTGTTCAAAGTAGGTACTGATCGACAATACGAAAAATGTTCTGTGTTCACTGTTGAGTTTGCCAGAATCGATGGACCACTTACGCAATTTTGCATCAGTGTCCCTTATATGGTGCAACTTACCGTCCCCAAACTCATACTCCCAGTCGGTTGCCGAAATAAGCCATCAGCAATTATCTCACACAAGAGGATATTGTAGGATGACTTCTTATTGCCACATTTGAAGATCAAGAAATGACTTGGCGTGCAACAGAAACCCATCTAATTGGTTTTTCGGTCACAATATTTTCATTATGGTTTCAATTAACTGCAGGTAGCGGTGCAAACGAGCCGAGCCCGAGACTAGGCTCGAGCCAAGCTCGTTTAACTTACATAGAGCTTGAGCTCGGCCCGTTTCGATCTGTATTTCTAAAGCGTAAGCTCGGCTCGTTTACTATTTGATTTCTTAATTTATTTTGATATATTTATAATTATTTTTTATATATTGTTTTCAATTATAATCTATAATATATATAAACAAAAACCCAAAAATCTTAGGTGTCGCGATGTGGTCGCTTCCTCTTTTTTGGAGTCACCAGATTTACTTGATTTTTAAATGGAGGCTTCTCATGCATTTGACCCGAATTCACGGGTATGGGTCTTACCAAACCCATATATTCCTTAAACGGGTTATAACATCTCATTAAATTAAAAACTGAATCTTACCAAATTATTGATGTGAAAATCCTATAAAATAGGATATATTAAAAATTAACGTATGATTTATTTTAAAAAGATATATATATATAATTTATAATTAAAAAACCGAGTTATAGTAAAAAAAAATAAACGGGTCTTGGGTCTCATCATACTCATATAGCTTTTAAACCGGGTTATAACATCTCATTTATTTGTGAAACAATTTATCATCAAACTACAAGTAAATTATTAACTTTCATACAGTAAAAAAAATGAAAATTCAAAAAATAAATATTAAAAACAAATAATATAAAACAACCTCCGTAATACGGGATATATAAACGAAAATATAAAAATCCTACGTGTCGTGATGTGGTCGCTCCCCTTTTTTTGGAGTCACCAGATTTGCTTGATTTTTAAATGAAGGCTTCTCATTCATTTGACCCGAATTCACGGGTTTAGGTCTTAATACACCTAGATATTTCTTAAACGGGTTATAAGATCTCATTAAATTAAAAAACTAATCTCACCAAATATTTGATACAAAAATCCTATAAAGTAGGAATATACTAAAAATTAATATTTGATTTATTTTTAAAAAATATATATTATTTAGTAATAAAAAACCAATTTTATAGTAAAAAAATAAACGGGTCTTGGATCTCATCAAACTCATATAGTTTTTAAACCGGGTTATAATATCTCATTTATTTGTGAAACAACTTAATATCAAACCATAAGTATATTATTAACTTTCATACAATAAAAAAATAAAAATTCAAAAAATAGATAAATATTAAAAACATATAATATAAAATAACCCCCGTAATACGGGGGATAAAAACTAGTTTTATATATAAGATGATATCTTATCTTAAATATATATAAACGAAACCTTCCTACATTCTCTCAAGCTACAAAATTGTTGTATATGTAAATGCAGGTTTTTTATGCATTTGACCCGAATTCACGGGTATGAGTATCACCAAACCCAGATAACCCTTAAACGAGATAAAATCTCATTAAATTAAAAATTAATCTCACCAAATATTTGGTATAAAAATTCTATAAAATAGGGATATACTAAAAATTAGTATCCGATTTTTTAAAAAAAAATATTATTTATAATTAAGAAACAATTTTATAGTAAAAAATTAAAAGGGTCTTGGGTTTCACCAAACCTAAATAGCTTTTAAACCGGGTAATAACATTTCATTTGGTTGTGGCCCTTTCATCATCTAATCTTAAGTATATTATTAACTTATTTACAATAACTAAAATTAAAATTCAAAAAAATATATAAATATTAAATACGAATAATGTAAAACAACCGCTTAATACGAGGAATAAAAACTAGTATATATAAGTTAGTTATTTTTTCATAATATTAAATAAACTAATTAATAATTAATAAATATTTATATATATATATTATAGAAATTATGTTAATGATAGATCCGTTAGGCTCGCGAGTCGACTCGAGCTCGATAAGTGAAGCTCGGGCTCGTTTATTAAACGAGATTACTTTTAGGCTCAGGCTTGAGCGTTTGTTTAAGCTCGGCTCGATCATGATTTTTCACGAGCCGATCTCGAGTAGGTCACGAGCAGCTCGGCTCGTTTGCACCACAAACTCCAGTTTTATATATCGACTATTTCTTCCATTAAAAATTGGAGTATTTTAACCTTTTTACACATAAGAGACTACGTATATTACAAAAATCTATACATAATAAATAAGTAATTGATTACACCACGTGTCATAATTATGTGGGTCCAGAATTCCTTTTCATGTTTCTCTTATTTCATTTTAATAAGTTATAGGTAATTTCGATTATATCTTATATCAAAATATCAATTTATAATTCATAAATCTTCATTATTAACTAGTTATTGTATAGGACCGGCCCTGCCCCTACCTCTCAGTCTCTCACCCATCATCTTGCCCTACCATAGGGTCGGCCATGGCCCTCAAAAATTACATGCCTCGGTCGGTTGTCTGGTTTGCCCTACCACAGGGTCGACTCTGTCCCTACCTCTCACCCACCATTTTCCATCCTTTTCCGGGGGCTACCCAGACAACGATTTCGAAATTGTGGCCAAAATTCCGGCCACACAAAATTATCTAGTACCACCATATCCGTTCTACAACAGTTAATTAAGCTGACAAGCTATTGTACCAAACTTGTAGGAACCAATTCTGATTAGAAAAATTCCTGCTTAGTTTCTTTATCTCATTCCATCTCATACTAGCTATATAGTAGTTGATCAGTGGCGGCCCAACCTTTTTGGTGGCCTAAAGAGAGTTAAAATATATGGGGCATTTTTTTCCAATTAAAATATATAATTTTTTTGGTGCTTTCGATCATAACACGTCGAAACATGATCAAATTAAGTAATAAGAATTTATATGAGACGTTGTTTTAGCTACTCCAATTCAAAATCGGCCACTATAAGACAAATAATTATAATTTTAACATAAAGCAACTGAACTTAGTGGATTTAACAAAGGAGAAAAAAATACATAAATAATCAACTAAGTAGAAATCTTGAATCATGAAAACGAAACCTTAAATCGTGAAAGATGGATGAAAACAATTTAACTTTCGAAACCTTGACTCATGAATGTCGTTTGATTGTATATTGTGAGGGCCGATGATGTATAACATAAATAAAAAAATAATATAACATAAGAAAATTTGAATGAAGAATATGTGTTCTAATCACGTTACGTATTCTAAAGGATTCTAATCAAATATTGAACAAGTAGTAGTAGGAAAATATATTACATCCCAAGGGAAATTTGTTACAAACTGAGGATAAACGGGATGATATGTATGACTCGAACCTGGGCCTCCGTGGAAAAATTGGAGTGAGCATAACACTGCACTGCGCACTGGTTAATATAATCAAATGGTTATTTGGTAAAGTTACAAAGTACATATTAATATAAACATTTAAGGTGAAAAGATTTAAAAAAAATGGGGCCTCAAAATTTTGAGGGCCTAAAGCTAGGGCTTTAGTTTCCTATACTATTGGGCCGGCCCTGTAGTTGATACATGCATATGTATCTTCTTGGGATGTTTCACGTTCAAACATGGAAAAACTAGCTTAGATTTATTGTTGTAAAGAATAGTACATGAGTAACATTTGGTGTAGAAAAACAGTAGTTGACACAGACATTATATGCCAATTGCGAGCGGGTTCTCTAACAAACGTCCTGTGCCATTTTACATTTACATGTATATAAATAAAATGGTATAAGCGAGCTCTCTAACAAACTCTAACATGCATCAAGACCGATCTTTATATAGCAGGTCACACAAGAGATGCATATTGACGCATTAACGAGACTTAACTGTTGATACATGAAAGAACGGTGGTACGCATTCACGTAAATTTAACAGGTGTTCGTTAGAATAAAAACGGATACACAAATTAAAGTGTATACATGACCAAATATATTGTTGTGTAATGCCAGATTATATGCATATTTAACTACTACCATATCTATATATATATATATATATATATATATATATATATATGTATGACTATACAAGTATAGTTTTCATGATTTTCGAGTCAGTTTTATAACTGATATGTTTTCCCACACTTCAATTATATTTATTTGTTACGAAGAGGAGTAATTTAGTACATGTTTGAAACAAATATCATAGAAATATATGTTCACAATGTGTCAATTATGCATCTTATCAATTTCTTGTAAAGTGTTATTTACCCTAAATTACAAATATGAAAACAAAATATACCTTTTTGTCTTATAATTTATAAATTAGGCATTTAGGCGGTCATCAAATGATGGATATAAAATGATTCATGTGAAGAAGTAACAAAAGTGTCTCACCCGCACACGGGCTTCTCATATTTTCTTTCAACTTCATTAAATAATAATGACAATATAACAAAATCAAATATGATATCATATTTAATACAATGAATTTATGATTGCAAACAAATATATATATCGTTTACCTCGAAACATGTTTAATAAACATTTATGACGTATCCAAGAAACCCGTGAGCAGTTTTCTAACATGCATATAATTGTCATTTATACAACAATAACAATAATTAAATCACCTAATCTCATTCTTTGTATTTATCATCTTGTAGTTCCTTTCTTGACTACATTTTTATGTCTCCAATAAAAATATACAATATATCTAATCATTATATATAGTTAGCTATCTTTGAAAAAAAACAGTAATTATGTGTTATACACTTATACCTCTATAATTATATCACAAGAATACCCATACATATAGTCCTAAGATACCGGTCCAAAAAGTACAAGACATAGTTTTACAACCAAATATGAGACTGAGATTTTATCAATACTCGTCCCAAAACTGTCTCATTGTCGTCTCTAGCCAACTTAATCAATGATTCATGCAAAAGTGATTTGCATTGTTTGGATTAAGAGTGAACATTGTCAACGCTAGCTAGTGACTTTGACTCATGGATGTTTGGCCAAGAGTGATATCAACAATATATATACAACACAAAACATTTTCTAGTATTGTTCTATTTGTCCATAATAGATGTACGCAAATCACAGTCTAGTATTTTTCTATTTATCTATAATAAGTTAATAACTGATACATAAACCAGATACGACCATCTAATTTTCATATTCGTATAACTCACTCTTTGTATGTAATTGTATGCTATTAAATGACATGAGAGTAAAAGAAGATTGATGACCATAGTTATGACTTATGGCTATGGCTATTGCTGAAAACAAATACATTAATAAAAATAACTATCTTTCTGATTATTTTTTCTATAGAATGGTCAATGTTGTATATTGCAAATTTGAAATCCTCATAAGGTTTAAATTTAATGTATAATATTAATAAAAAAGATTAAAAAATCAAATAAAAGCATAGATCAACTTATTTGATTCAAGTAGTCACCTGTCATTCTTGGTCAATGGAGTATTCTGTGATCAGTGTGTAACTAACTAACTATAGTACAAAGACAAATGCACAGTGTACAAGTAAGAAAGTGAAAAAGTTGTATGTCAGGAAAGTATAAGAGATAATGCAAAAGGTACAACATAGTGGAGACAAGAATGTAAGTGAACAAATTCTGATGAAGAAAAACACAGTGGTGCAAAGATGAAGGTAGAGACAAACAACTATCGATTACCAAACCATCTCATGTGCATCTATGCCTTAGTGGGTCCCATCACCACTTACTTAGGTTTCAAAACATTCCATTCCCTCCTTTCAATCTTACATTTGTTTCAAAACAAACATAAATATGTTTGTTGTATTTAGATACTAGGATTTATTTTTCTATCAAAATACAATACGGGTTCAATGTAGACAAGTTTGAATTTAGTCTAAATAAGTTTTGTGTCAGTTTCAAGTCATATACATTTAGCTAAATGGTTATATTCAAGTAAACAAGAAGATCTGTTTGCTTCGATTCGTTTTCTTAAAAATGTTTTGTTACTTTTGTATGGTCAAATTTAGAAGCTTATATGAAATGAACATCAATGTAACTATTTTATACACATTTGTATGTTTTGCTATAAATTTTCTAATCTTAAGATATATTAATTTTATGTTAAACGAGTCATACTTATTTTGACACACGAATATGCATAGGAGGTTAAACACTTGAAAATGTAATATTTTTTAAACAAGCGCATACACCTATTGTGTTTCGGTCCATATATCTAACACAATTCTCAAGTCGTTTCATGTTTTGATTCACGTAAAATTTATGGTTCATGTCGACCAGTAATCCACAAACATGACCCGTTTAACAACTGTATGGCTTTTCTATAACGGAAAAAATGAGGCTTTACTTTATGTTAGTTGGTTCACTGAGATTTGCACAGTGACTCTTGAAAGTTGAAACTTCCACTTTAAACAGTTAAGTACAAGATATAAAGCAAAAGGTACTTCCTGATCAAGATGCTCCAAACATCAATTCCTAGTCCCAATGATGATACTAAAACTAGGGAAAAACACACTAGTGTCAAGTTGAAGCAAGAAACAAAAAAAGCCCATTTGCATGTGGCTCAAGTGGGCCCCACACTTTTATATAAACCTTTTACTCTTTAACAAACTTCCCACTACATAAATAATAATAACCAAACTCAGTAACATCTTCAACCACTTAAATGGGTCATCTTCAATTCATCATTCTTGCATTAATCTCAATTCTTTCATTAACATCATGCAAAGCCATTGATCATGATGATATGAATGCTGATGATGTTATAGGACTCATAGCATTCAAAGCAGACATCATTGACTCATCATCACATCTATCATCATGGAATCAAGATGACACCTCCCCATGTTCTTGGAAGTTCATAACATGTAATCCAGCCACCGGACGGGTCACCGAGCTTTCATTAATCGGGTTAAACCTGTCCGGAAAGCTCGGTATAGGCCTCCAAAAGGTCCAAAACCTCCAAGTACTAAACCTTGCTCATAACAACTTCACTGGACACCTTAACCCTCAACTATCACTTCTTAACAATCTTGTAAACCTTAATCTTTCGCATAACAGTCTTTCTGGTACCATCCCGCCTTTTTTAACCAACTCCAGAAGGTTAAAGTTTCTTGATTTGTCCAAAAACTCGTTATCTGGTCCGGTTGATAATGAGTTTTTCTCATCATGTTCGTCTCTTCGAGTACTCTCATTATCCGGAAATAACCTTAACGGACCGATTCCTAACTCGGTTTCACAATGTAGTTCCTTAAACCATCTTAATCTTTCCAAAAACTGGTTTTCTGGTACCCCGGATTTCGCTAGGGGTCTTTGGTTGTTGACACGGGTTAGAACCTTGGATCTTTCGCATAATGTGTTAACGGGTAGTGTCCCGGATGGTGTCTCGGGTTTGCATTACTTGAAAGAGCTTTTTCTACAAGGGAATCATTTTTCTGGAAGTTTGCCTTTTGATCTTGGCTTATGCTCACATTTAAATAAGTTGGATTTAAGTAATAATATGTTTAAAGAATCAGTTCCTGTTTCTTTTAATGGGCTTGCTTCTTTAAGTTACTTAAATCTAGCGAATAATATGTTAACCGGCGAGTTTCCTAAATGGATCGGGCGATTAAACGACTTGGAATACTTGGATGTTTCAGGCAATGGGTTAACCGGGACACTCCCGGAGTCAGTTGGTGGTTTGGGATTATTAACTTACATGAGTCTTTCGGGTAATAATATAAGTGGGAACATTCCTAAATCATTGATCTACTCGAGTAAGCTCTCGGTGGTTCGGTTAAGAGGGAATAGGTTCAATGGTAGCATACCCGAGGGGTTGTTTGAGCTCGGGTTGACACAGATTGATCTTTCGAGGAACCAGTTGACTGGTTCGATCCCTCCTGGATCGAGCCGGATTTTTGAGACTCTTGAGTCTATGGATCTGTCTGCGAACGGGTTAACGGATGACATACCGGCTGAAATGGGACTTTTCTCAAAGTTGAGGTACTTGAACTTGTCTTGGAATAATTTTGAGACAAGAATGCCCTTGAAGCTTGGGTATTTTGAGAATTTAACTGTGTTGGATCTACGAAATGGAGCGTTTCATGGGTCAGTCCCGGGTGATATATGCAACTCGGGCAGCCTTGAAATCTTGCAGCTTGATGGGAATTCGTTAACGGGAATGATACCAGAAGAGATCGGGAAGTGTTCGTCGCTCTACTTGCTGTAAGTCTTCTTGTAAGATCATTAGATCCGGAGGTGGTAAAACATGGTCGGGTCGTGTAACGGGTCAAAATAGGTCATTTCTTCGTTGGTCAAAACACACACACATTTTTCAGTAAATTGCGGTTTTCGTCCCTGTGGTTTGCTAAAAGTAAATTACGGTTTTTCAGTAAATTACGATCTTCGTCCTTGTGGTTGACCCAAAATACATTTTGTCAAAAGGCTTTAGGGTTTTTCAGTAAATTACAGTTTTTGTCTCTGTGGTTTGCTCAAAGTAACCATTTTAACCTCAAAGTTTAATACTTGTGATTTCAGTCCACCACATTCACACCATCCAAAAGAAAATAACCTTTTAATTTTATTTTTTTTAACACATGGGATTTTAGTCTTTTAACTCAAAAGTTAACAGTAGAGATGGTGGTGTCAGTGAGGTGGATATGATTGTAATAAAAATGAAAGATCAGGGACTGAAATCGCGACTTTTAAACTTTTGGAGTAAAACCACAACGACGAAAACCGTAATTTACTCTTTTTTCAAAGTTAGTTTGTTAAATATGCTTACAAAAACAATATTATTACAGTAGCAATCAAATCTTATGAATATAACGATTTAGGAAGTTGTATGCGTCAAAAATACACTTTCTAGTTTCTACCCATTTTGATACGTTTCCTAGCGACCCACATTAAGGGAAAAAGCGTAATTTGACCTCACATTCGTGATACACGCAGGAGCATGTCTCACAACGATTTACGGGGATTCATTCCTAGATCAATGTCACTTCTGAAAAAACTCAAGATTCTCAAACTCGATTCCAACGAGCTAAGTGGCGAGATACCACAAGAGTTTGGTGGACTAGAAAACCTGTTAGCAGTTAACATATCATACAACAGACTACAAGGAAGACTTCCTGATAAGGGCATATTTCCAAGCTTACAAGAAAGTTCATTAGAGGGTAATATGGGAATTTGTTCACCTTTTTTGAAAGGACCATGTAAAATGGATGTCCCAAAGCCTTTAGTTCTTGACCCGTTTTCGTACGGGAATCAAATGGGAGATCGCGAAGGAGGGGCAAAATCGTCAAAAGGTTCCAAGCATCATAAGTTTCTTAGTGTTTCCGCTATAATTTCCATTTTAGCAGCTGTGTTGATATCCATTGGTGTGTTAGTGATAAGCTTACTCAATATATCAGCAAGAAAACGGCTGCAGTTTGTCGCTAGCGCGCTTGAGAGTTGCTCAGGCTCGGCTCGGTCAACACGCAGCCTATCGATCTGGAAGCTTGTTTGGTTTGATTCCAAGATTGCCCCTGGTTGGGTTGGTAACCCGGAGTCATTGTTGCATAAGGCTGCTGAGATTGGGAAGGGTATTTTTGGAACTGTGTACAAGGCTTCGTTAGGCGAAGAAGGTAGAGATCTCGCAATCAAAAACCTTGTAGTGTCAAACATGATTCAGTATCCGGAAGATTTCGATCGTGAGGTTCGGGTTTTAGGGAAAGCAAGACATCCTAATCTTGTGTCAGTAAAAGGATATTATTGGACACCAAACTTGCAGCTTCTGGTCACAGAGTATGCACCTAATGGTAGCTTACAATCCAAACTACACGAATGGTCAACTTCAAGTCAACCGCTTTCGTGGTCAAAACGGTTCAAGATCTTGCTAGGAACAGCAAAGGGTCTGGCCCACTTGCACCATGCGTTTCGTCCACCTATCGTTCACTATAATCTGAAACCGAGTAACATTCTTCTAGACGATGATTTCAACCCAAAAATATCAGATTTCGGATTGACTAGAATCCTCGCCAAACTTGACAAGCAAGTAATGAGTAACCGGTTTCAAAGTGCATTGGGCTATGTGGCTCCAGAGTTAGCGTGTCAAAGCTTACGTGTCAACGAGAAATGTGATGTTTATGGGTTTGGGACATTGGTTCTTGAAGTTGTGACAGGTAAGCGGCCGGTCGAGTATGGAGATGATAACGTGTTAATACTTGAGGAGCAAGTTAAGATGATGTTAGAAGAAGGTAATGTGTTAGACTGTGTTGATATGAGCATGGGACAGTATCCTGAAGAAGAGGTGTTGCCTGTTCTTAAACTGGCATTAGTATGCACTTCTCAGATACCTTCAAGCAGGCCGTCGATGGCGGAAGTGATTCAGATATTACATGTCATCAAGACTCCTATTCCTAACAGGATGGAAGCTTATTAAGAGTGTTAGAATGAAAGCTTTAATTATGTATAATTGTAGTACTTTTGTTCTTAGATATTAATTAATGTTTTCACCTTGCATGGGTGGTTTTATTCATTATCTAGCTTCAGTTTATCACTCTTGTCACATTTTTTTATTTCAAAAAGGTAACTAACTTTGGTCAGTATTACAATCTATCATTAGTATATACTATATAGCCCCCCTTCAAGTTATCTGCTGATCATTAATCATTATATTGTTTGTTCATGTCACATTCCAATATTATGAACGTGTTTCTTGATTAGGTAAGTCGTAAGCATGGTCGTCAGTCAATAACTGCCGGCCTACGTATGCTGATTCAGTAAGCACGTCAGTCAATAACTGCCGGCCTACGTATGCTGATTCAGTAAGCACGACCGTGATATGGGTGAATCATATTGGCCCAACCGTGCAAGTTTGGAGTCACGTTCGTGCCTTGTCTAACTTGTCGGTTCAAACGTGTTCTTGGTTAAACACAGTTGTGCCATACAGATTGATCCGTCTTTGATGATGGCATGACATGTGACTCAAGTCATGAGCCGAGTGTCTTGGAGTGGCATGGCCGCCAGCGTGCCTATAGGCCTGTGTATGAGTTTTATGCAAATGAGTTTTTAATATTAAACATTTTTATACATAGTAAGATATCAATAGGTTTATAAAAATTTGTAATAAATATAACTTATAAACTCCATTATAACATTAAGAAACCCCCTTTCAAGTAATACAAAACATCCACATTACTTCAATTCAAAACAACCAACGGTTATCAACCTACATCTTTAACCGCCAACCAGACAACAAAACACACCATCATGACCTGACCAAGTCCACCTAGCCAGGCATCGCCTATATACACCCAGCACCCACATTACAACTGCAACAAAACCGGTCCTTCCATCTTTCCTTCAAGGGGCGTAATACATCGTGTAAATCCAACTAACCACATGTGTCGTTATCAAGCAGGTCGGTCTCACCGACCGTTGCCACATATCTGGCATGAAGTGGCGGTCTTTGTGTTCATATAGGTGCACTGATCACATGCCCACCCGGTTGAATCATCGGTTCGGCTTGTGGTTCCAACCTTGCTAAACCCTTTTCCTTTGGCCCCTTTTGACTTGCTTGTGCCGGCAGCGTTCTTTGATGTACTTGTCTTGCTTGATGCAGCGTGTGCATCCACATCTGATAGCCCGTTTTCTAGTGCTCCAACCAAGTTCTCAAAGTAGTTGCGTGCGACACTGTTGCGGTTGTCAATAAATATTAAATACACGTTTAGCAGTAAAAAAATAGGTTGAAAACTTTAGAAAACGATTACCTAGTCAAACCAGCCAGCTTTGTTCTGAAGTTGTTAAACGCGTCTTGAGAGCTATCGTCGTTGAGGTAAGTATGTAACTCTTTCTCTGCACATTGATGAAGCCTTTCTAAACCAGCCTCCGCTTCACCTGCCATCGATAATTTGTGTTAAAACCTTTACACGAATAAATCATTCTAGGGTTTGACATTTGAGTGTACAGTGTGGGAACCTCGGAATACCTTGTAAGTACTCAAAAAACTGCCTCTTTGCAAGTTCGCGCTCAGGTAGGTAATAGCCGTACGCGTAAGTCCATTTTAACACACGCCTACATTCAACTATCTGCAGGACAGAAAAACACATATATAATAAGGGGAAAAAAAATAGAGATTTAGTGTATTGAGATTAAGTAAACAAACAAAAGATTGCAACCAAGCTTAAAAAAGTATGCGTACCTGCAACCAAGCTTCTATAATGAACTTTAACTGTGTTTCAGGTTGGCACTGTTTCTCGCTAAGTTTTGCAAGCTGAAAAACATGGACCGAATAAGGGCACAACGTAGAGAATAAAGCAGTTTTATAAAAATAAAAATACAAACAAACTGAACACATCAGCACAGGTTTCTAATTAACCAAAAAAAAATTATGCGTCAGGTGTTTTCTTAAATGTTTTTAAGGACGAAGTGGAGGCCCATGTTGGTATACACAAGTCCCGATCAGTATATAATGCAAGGAGCTTGGTGTTAGAATTTGAGTCCAAGATAGGCCCAACCCAAAGTCGATGAGGATCAGCCTGGCCCTGGAATAACAGAAAACCGATACGTAATAATAATTATTTCAAGCAGGCTCAAGTTCGATATGTAAAGCTCGGGCTTAAGCTCGTTCATTAATTATGGGCCTCAAAAGATCGAGCTAATTTAAGCTTGGGTCATTCAAGATTTAACGAGCCAATCTAAGTAGCTCACGAGTGACTCAGCTTGTTAACACACCCCTAGTCCTGATTTGGTGTTAGGTATTCAATAGTTGGCTTCATCAAATACGATCCAAGCTAATTGGAATGAGATGTTTCTTTTTCCATCTGGCATGCAGACACATATATTACAAGGTGTTGCATTTGGGGCCCAGGTATCTCTTCTTTACAATATCTTTCAATCAATATATAATTCTCACAGATTTGCCTCTTCCCTTGTAGCCACGCTATCCCCGGTAAACATATCCCGGAAGCCAATTTCCTTGCCACCTTTTGGCTCACATTACTATTATGTTTCAATATCATACTTGCAATCTATTATCACCTCATAAATTATGTTCTCTAGTTGCAGCCCGTGGACGTGGGTCGGATTGGACAATTCCCGTGTCCTTTTACTTTCAGTTATTATTGTGCTTGTGTGATTGCCTTTCACCATGTCGCCACCGCCCGAACGTCAGCGATCAAAACTAAATGTTATCATCATCGATCCGCTACCATCACCGTCAATCAGCAATATCAGTCGCTGCTATTGTGTTCTTTCTTGTTACTAATAATCGTTCTCACAGTTGGATACTATCTTAACAATTCAAGCATATAGTAAACAATGAAACAACAAAACCATCACTTGCAGGTAGCCTTGAAACTTCTTTGTAGCAATCAGTAATAAGCCAATCTTTCCAAGTACTGGTTTGACCAATCTCAAGTGATTTTTTAGTCCACGTGGTGAGTCCCAAATATGTGCAAGCTGATTAGAAAAAATATTAATGCAGTTTAATCATGGCCTACACTGACCAGCGTGCGTGAAGTAAGAGGCTCTTTTGAGCTTGACTGGTAATTACCGATGCTTTGTTCAGTACGTGTTGCCGAATTTGAAACTGGAAGGTCGGTTTTTTGTTCAAAATTTGCTTAAAGAGTTACCAACAGCATAAATATGAGATGCTGTCACCGACCACACTTCTCCAACCCTTACCATTCCACAACAAACTTGCAATCATATTTCTTTCAATTGCTCACTCAAGAGGATATGTTGAACCTTCTTTTAAGTACTTTATAAGGCCCAAGACCAAATCGTCAGTGACGTTTTTTTAATAATTCAACCTTATCATCAGAAGAGTCGTTCTAAGTGCCATTGTGAGAACCCGTCCCCATGATCCCTTGGCTATATATATATATATATATATAGCCTTACCAATTCTATTATACTCTACAGCTGTATTCGACATTGCAATATACATAGCAGCAAAGTACAGCTATTTTATTCTTCCAAAATGCTAAAAGAAAAAGATCAGAATATCAACTTACATGAACTGTTTGCATCTGATTCAAGTCCGCAAGTGCTTTTTGCCTCGACTGTCATTGTGAAAAAATAAAAGTATCATATACCATTTATTACGGGTTCAACCACGACACAGAATATTCAAATATGCCAAAGTGGTCAAAGTGTCGAAACAATGAGAAGAATACTGGTTAAAACAATTGGTGCATACCGATTGATTTGTAGCCCAACGTTCATAATAATGAGTGTATCGCTCTAAAGAGTTCTTTGCCATCTCTCTTCGACGTTCAGATTCATCATACTGCAAATGAAAATTGAAGTCATTACCGGATCAACAATTAAAATGAAAAAAAAATAGATATTAATGATTGTTTTGAAGCAAAATAGATCAGTTTAACTACCGCTCCCTCTTGCTTTGCTGACTCATAACGATTGCAAGCATAAAAGCCACCAGTCCTCTCTCCATGATCCGACCATTGACCAAGACAACCTATATGTACAATTTTTTGTAAGACTAGGGCATTAACTTATGTTCATAAAGTTCACAACTTTGTAAACTAGAATGTTTTTTAGCTAAACCCAATCAGACCCGTTTCAAACCATACAAAGATTCAACCTTTCAAACAGAACCCATTACAAGTAACCAAATCTTACCAGCAAAACTCATATTTGCAAGGGGGGTTGCAAGTCATGTGCATACAACCTTGGTTCTTCTCAATTGGACGTTTACACTTTGGACAAGGCTTAGAATTAGCCAAAATCCTGAAATCGAAACATGAACCATCAAAACAAGAAAAAACTAACATTCTACAAATATATGCCATTCTATTAAAAATAGCATTTACCAATTCATATTTTCTGACTCCGCGCTATTTTTCATTATCCACTTTGACACGGTTTCACAGTCCACCGGTCGATGAGCTTCTTCTGTACACTGCAATAAATATAAAATGAAAACTGTATCGTTTATGAAGCAAGAACATAGATTAACATTATAATACTCACATTCCAACAAAAGCTGTATGAGCAATGACACGTCACATCATAGCTTCCACTTCCAAGTTCAAACTCAATTGCATGGTCACAGCCCGGAGCAGGACACCATTTTGTCTATAAAAAATATAAATATATGAAAAAAAATCCTAAATTGCAGGAGCCAGGAAGAAAAGACACAACCTACTAACAGGTTAAAGTAAATGTATACCTTTTTACTGTCCTCAATAAAAGATCTAAGAAGGTAACGCCGATATTTCTTTTTATCTTCATCTGAAGTCAACATGTTGACCATGTCCACTCCGACAGCAGCACCACATGATGGAGTGGGACATCTTAATGTCAAGCATCCAGGACCATCACTGATAGATGTGCTGATGTAAGCTACAATAAACAGATAAAAAGATAAAAACTTTATTAATAATGCAAGCTTTTCACTGAGGATCAGCTAATACATCGAATTTTAAAATAAAAATAAACCTTTCCAGCATGTATTGCAAAAAGGATGGCCACAAGCAGCAGAGCTAATCTTATCAAGTGAATATGATTCAAAGCAGATCCCACAAAGCAGCTTCAAAAAATATAAACAAAAAACCATAAACACTTACACAATCACATTCAACATATTTAACCTAACATTTACATACCTCTCCAGCTTTTGGTGGCTTAACTGTCGTGTCCAACAAACCAACAGCCTTTCTAACTTTATCCTCATTAGCAAACCATGCTTCATGAACATTACTAACATTCCTGCAGAACATCAACCCAGCTTAATACAAAACAAAAATACCAAACTTCTTGATCAGATAAATTATTCACATAACTTAAGACATTACCAGTTATAACTGCGTAAAAGCATACATGCAGAATCCCTTGAAATCGAAAGAACCGAGCAAATTGTAGTGATATCCTCCTCTTGGCGCTGGCAGATATCGTCTTCCTTCAATATAGTATAATTTTTCTGAAACATGAAACAAATTATCAAGAACAAATGCTAAATCATCCAAGTTTAGCACCCCTCTTAAAGTCTCAACAATCAGTTTGAAAGCAGCTAACAAAACATCAACTTTACTAAAACTGATAAACAAATAATCAAAAAAATAATGTCTTGGAGCAATCCCATCATTAGCTAACAAAACCATGATCCATAAATCAAAAAAACATTAGCTTTAATAATCAAAATCAATAAAAAAAATATTAACTTTACTAAAATTAACAATTTTTTTCTAAAACATGAAACAAACTATTTGATTCATGAAATCCCAATAATCAGCTTAAAAAGAAAAAAATTATTAACTTTAATAAAATTGAAGAACAAATAATCAAAAAAGATAATGTCTTGCAACAATCCCATCATTAGCTAACAAAATCATGATCTATAAATCAAAACAAAATATTAACTTTACTAATCAACATCATCAGAATCGTTATGCAAAATTGACAAACAAATATATTAACCTTACTAAACCTGTTTTAACAAAAAATTTCTGAAACATAAAACAAGCTATTTGATTCATGAAATCCCAATAATCAGCTTAAAAAAACAAAAAGCAATCAACTTTACTAAAATTAAAGAACAAATAATCAAAAAACATAATGTCTTGGAACAATCCCATCACCATCTAACAAAACAAACCCATGATCCATAAACCAAAAAAATCCAAACTTTACTTAAATTCACCAGTTGGCAACTAACTAACACGTCATAAAATCATCAGAATCGTTATGCAAAATTGATTAAAACAAATATATTAATTTTACTAAAACTGTTTAGTTCTGAAACATAAAACAAGCTACTTGATTCTTGAAATCCTAGTAACCAGCTTAAAGAACCAAAAAGCAATCAACTTTAAGGAACAAATAATCAAAAAACATAATGTATTGAAACAATCCCATCATCATCCAACAAACCCATGATCGAAAACCCAAAAAAATCCAATCTTTACTAATTAAATTCACCTGTTGACGACTAACTAATTCTGTATCAGAATCATCAGACTCATTATGCAAGAACTCGTATGCAGCATCATCTTCATCCTCGCTGTACATCGCATCACCGCTGTAATAATCTTCCTCGTAAGAATCAACATCATGGGCATCATGCATATCATCTTCTGAATCCATCAGTAAAACCCTAATTAAAGGTGTGTGTGAATTTAGGGTTTTAGTGGGTATGAAGAATAATTTGATCGAATTGGGGATTTTGTGGCGTGCGAAGGGCTTTGATTTATGGGATGATGAATGATGTTGTCGGTCTACGCAAAGTCGCAAAACAACCACAATATTATTTATAATATTAATTAATATTATTATTAAGTAACCTTTGTAACAAGGGTTTATTGTTCTTTGCCTATGTTGTTATATTTTTGGAAAATATATTGAATTAAGTTAAGAAATTATTCTTTAGACTTAATTGCATGGTTGATCCTTATGATTTGCATATATTGTATGCGTAATTTCCAAACTTAGCTAAGATGGTTTAGACGTATGAATTTTGTAGCTACGGTGATCCGTACTTGCTAACGCTGTTAACTTTTTCAGTTGAATCTGTATAAAATGATCAAATTACTCTCAATATTAATAATACCTGACTAAACTACTCTCATTTTACACAGATTCAACTGAAAAGTTAACGACGTTAGCAGGTAAGGACCACCGTAGCTACAAAAACTGAAAAGTTAACGACGTTAGCAGGTAAGGACCACCGTAGCTACAAAATTCATACATTTGGACCGCATTTGTAACAAGTGTACAATTATAAGAATCAAGTTTGTAATTAGTTAAGTTTGAGTATCAGGTGTGCAATGTCTGCAAACCACAGGGATCAACCATACAGTTAAGTCTATTCTTTATGATTTGTGCGGTTTTTAAACTCAATATGAGGGTAGTCGCTGACGTAATTTGATGGTTATTTGAAACGACGAGAAGTGGAATGCGAGATTAATTAACGAAAGAAAGCTTTGTTGGTAACAGATAGAGCTTACAATGAGAGCTTAACAATTTGTTCTATGTTGATTAGCTTCGGTTAAGATTATGGGCTTTTAAAGAGTATAAATTTTACGTACTTTTCTTTATGGGGTTTTAGCTTTACATATATTTTTGTTTGCAATAGTCGTTTCGTGTGTTAGTGTATAGACTTATTATTATAAAGTAACCTTTGTAACAAAGGTTTATTGTTCTTGGCCTGTATTGTTATATTTTAGGAAAATTATGAATTAAATTAATGAATTATTCTTTGATGATTTGTGCGGTTTTTAGACTCGTTACGAGGGTAGTCGCTGACATAATTCGATGATGATTTGAAGCGACGAGATGCAGAATGCGAGATTAATTAACGAAAGAATGTTTTGCTGGTAACAAAGAGAGCTTACAATGAGAGCTTAACAATATGTTCCATATTGATTAGCGTCGGTTAAGGTTATTGACTTTTAAAGAGTGTGTAAATTTTATCATACTTTTGTTAAGGTTAAGGTTTTGGCTTTGCATATTATTTTGTTTGTTAGTCGTTTAATGTCTTGATGTGTAGACTTTTATTAGGTCTAGATACTTTTAAAGGGATAAATGTGGTTTTTTCTTGATGATTTGAGCTCACATCTATTGCGACTAACCACCATTTCATGATAAAGCTAGTATGGTTATTTGATGTTTAACCGTTTTTTTATGTTATATGATATATTATATTGGAGAGGGAACGGGAACAAGCTCTCTATCCCCCATGATAGAGAAAAGGGTTGTCATCATCTCATCATTTGTATACACTATCAATAACTTGATATTATTGAAATTTATGCATGATAATATATATACTATATGATAAATAGAACTATCTCACAACGCTTGTCATATCCATGTCCTTTCTCATCAATTTTTTTATGATTTTCTCTCTTATTATATACAACTCTCATCTATTAATAATAATTTGTTTTTAAAGAAATTATAAATTGTACTAATAAAACATATTTGTTTTAAGTTTTCCTTTATTTAAGAAACTTTGAAGTTTGGTCATGTAACTTTTGTTTTCAATTAATACGTAAAAGGATGTGAAATTACATTAATTTTAATTCATGTATTTTCAAAATACAATGATATTAATTTTTACAATCGTTAGTATATGTAATACATATTCTCCTATGGGATGCACATAAAGATTTAACAACTTTATGTATTAATAATTTTCACTTCGTGTGATGCACGGGTTCTAAACTAGTTATAAAAGGCATGAGGATAAAACTAATTAGATACTCACAAATCAACAAACCAATTAAAAACCTTAGCCGTCACAAGTCGGTCGCCCAATCTTCTTCTTCAACCATGGGTCAAGAACAAAAGCCTCGACCATGTTCTCGGCTTGTGAGATGATCGGTCGGTAGCCCGAGACAAAACAAAAAGGTGTTTTCGTTTTGGTGATTTTGCGTGTGGACTAGCATATGTGAATCATTGATATGTTGTGTACTTATAGTCGAGTCATCTGCAACAATCAGTCAGTTCAAGGCAAAATTTTTATCTTTAATGTGGTTTAATTTGGGTTTTATCAGCCTTACAACTTGGCTCCTGGTTGCCATTATGGACAAGAATCAAGAACGGTTTGCGTGACTTTCTACCCTTTTAGTTAAATTTTAAAATGAATGCATGAAACCACAAATTTTATTAGATTCGTTTTTGCAAGATTTGAGAACCCTAATTCGCTTTCTTTTATTAACCCTATAAAATGTGTGGTTTGATGTAAAATCGGGTCTTTATTATAAAAATTAAAACTTTATAATCTATATATTGTGATTATTAGAATCATAAAGTTTTCTTGAACCAACTTATTGTAGTAGTCAAGGCTATTAATGCTCTTAATTTATCAGTGAAGTTGAAATCATAATATCTTACCAGGTTGATAACTAATCTTTATTATACTATGAATAATGTCACTTATATAATATTGTATATAATAAACGTATTCCAGTTAAATTTAATATATGTGATTTATGGTATTTTTTTCTTTTTAAAGTGGCGTTACCCCAGTTGACAGGTCTTTGAAGGAAAGCTTCTACATCAACTGCTCCTTACCCGAGTTCGAATCATCCGACAATGGTGTTCTTCGTAGTAAGTGCCTTACATTTGTTAGAATCAGACCTGAGACATCCTAGGAAAAAAATCTTATGAACCCCCCCCCCCCCCCCTTCCACCAGAGCTAGCTCATGATGGCAAAGTGATTTGTGTTTTAATGTAGAGTTGTAAGTGTTATATGTTCTAAGTGTTTTTAAACTTTTTGTTTACATATTGTGCGATCATCCGGATATTTTTGTAATAAATATATAACATGATTATATAGAAGTATCTCATTAATAAAACTCAACATAGAAGTAAAACAATATAGAAAAAGTGTGATTATATGTTATTTTTCTCACGAGTTAGTATGTTATTGACATGAATATTCTCCCATCATAAAGATTAGTCTATATTGTTTTCCTAGTTACAAAACTATTATCATGTTTCTCCATCCATAGATAAAGTAAGATAAACACTTAAGGACCACTTCATACACTTTTGCACGCTTTTCCAACTTGTGTTTCTTCTTTGTTAACATGAATTTGTCGAAAAAGTTATGTGATTTTGAGAGGCTCAAAGTTGCTAATCATCAAAACACATTCTTAATTTTGTTGTTTTAAGTGGGTTTGTCACTTGTTTCCAATCGCCCACTTCTTTGTGTCTATCCTTTTAAGCCTTTGTTACGTCCGCATCCGAATGCAATTCAAACCCACTCAAAATCCAAATCAAAATGTTTAGCTATCAATTAAAGAAAACTCCATAATATATTGTAGTGGTAGCCCCATGGGGCGCCACCACTAGTCACGTAGGCACTGCCCGGTTGCCAATACGAAATCAAACAAGGGCGTCATATTCTTTTAACCCTTAACAAGTGTTTCTTTAACATAGTCGTTGCCCATTATGCTTTCTAAGGTAACAAAATAGTTGTTACCCATCAAGAAAAATTAACTTAAACTTAAAAAAACAATTTTTTTACCATTTTAACGACCAAAAACCCAAACAACTCCAGCACGAAAGCCTTTGACCCTAACAACACATTTTTCACAAACCTTCTCGCAATCAATTATTTATATTAGTATTTATCAACTATTTTTTTTATAAAAAAACAATGAATGATTTAACCAAATTAAAACGACTACACCTAAGTTAAAAGAAGGTAAAGTTAAAGTCATATTGTCTACGTAACAATGACATGACACTTTAATTATATATATTAACTTGAATCACTACACTTAACCAAGAATACATTAGTATGACACATCTATAAAAATAATCATAGCCTCTGACTTATGAAACTTTTCTCTTTGACCAAACACTAATTTTACTTGTTTCATTTTGTGCCCACCCTAGTAAAAATTTCTGGATCCGCCTCTGACTTATGAAACGTTTCCTCTCACAATATCAGCAATCCAAACACCTTATTACTTTTCAAAAAGTTATTAAGTTATAAGGCTATACACATTCACAATCTCAATCTCACATTATAAAATTAATTTCTCTCACATCAATCTACATAATTTAACACATCCCAATCGTTTACACATATTCACAACCCATCCCAACTTAAAAAAAATATTTTTGTAATGAAGTCTGTTTTAAAAAAATTTATGTCGGAATGTTTATAAATTTTTTTAAGAAACATCGTGTATTTAATTATTTCTTTTAGTTAGAATATTAAAAATTAATTGATTAATTAAGTTATTGAGGGTTAGTTTGGATTGCAATCTGGGTTTGCTCTAACAACCCAGATTGCCAATCTAGATTGCTTTGTTTTATTTTTTATTTTTTTTAACTTTGGACCCACTAATATCTTTATGAGATTGTCAATGGGAGTAGTTGGTGAAAATAAGCAATCCCAAACACCCCCCCTAAAACTTAAAATAAGAGTTATTAATTTGCATATCACTTCACTTCAAACTAAGCACCAACTAATATCTTATTAAGAGAATCATACTATAAACAAATACTCCCTCCGTCCCATTATAAGTGTTCTAGATGACTTTTCAAGTCTTTCTTTTGCTACCTTGACCGTAAATATTTTTGTTCGTGTCATATAATACTTGATGAAAATTATATCAATGTAAAATACATTTAAAACACAATCCATTCATATATTTTACATCAAGTATTATATAACACAAACAAAAATATTGTCGGTTAAAGTTAAACAAGAAAGACTCGAAAAATCAAATTAGGACACTTATAATAGGACGGGGGGGAGTATAACTTTGGTCACACAAATAATAAACCTTATTAGAATAAAGAGAAGACGAAATCATAATAAGAACAAAGATTATAAAAAAACATGTTAGAAATTGGGCTAAATTAAAGTTGTAATAGACGAGTTTGCTTGTATTAAATATAACTTTGTTTAACTATATTTTAACTATGTCGAATATATATTATAAAACATATATAATACTAAATAAGTAAATAATAAACATTTCAATATATATGGCCAGCTCAGGTTTAAACCGGGAAACCAAACTGGTGAACGGTCTCACTATTTCAAACGGAATAATGAACATCCATAAATTTGTTACATGATTATCAAAGTACTTGTTTCCCGTTGTATCGTGCGGGCACTCTTTTAGTTATTATTTTATTTATAAGTTGATGAGAGTGGTAGAAAAGAAAAGTAGAACAAAATAATAGTTTCTAAGTAGGTGATAGAAATAAGGAAGATGCTCGTTAAAATTGAAGGAAATATATGTTTTTTAATTAGATTATAAATTTATAAGCATGAGCAAACGAATACAAAGGATAATGGAAACGATTCCTAGGCACTATTAAAACCTTATGGGCATATTCGTTTCATAAAATTCGTGAGAATTCAAAAGAATTGGAATTAAAATTCTATGATATGACGTGTTCGTTTCTTTGAAATTGCAATCTTAATTCCATTTTGGTGTGTTCGGTTCAAAGAATTGGAATTATAATTGGAATTCAATTCCTTCAAATTTCTTTAAATAGAAGGATTTTAAATCATTGCAAAATGTGGAGGAATTCACGGATATTCATTAGAATCTTATCTCGAGTATTTTTTAACGATGACAACGAATAAACATTTTAGTTTTTTTTTTACCTTTTTTGTTTTTAATTTATATTTTGAGTTATGAAATTTTTATTATTATTTTTGAATATTTTTTGAGGGGTTTTTAACCTTAATAGAAAACCCGTAAAAAATTCAAAAAAATAATAAAAAAATCATAACGCAAAATATAAATAAAAAACAAAAAATCTAAAAAAACTAAAATGTTTTCGCCGTTACTAGTGTTAAAAAGAAAATTCTTGATTTCTATTCATTTGTCAAACGAACACATTAAGAATGTATTTAGATTTCAATTCCCTTCAATTCCAATTCCTAATGGAATGTTTAGATTCCAAATCCATTTTCTTTAAATTCTATGCAAATTCTATGCAAATTCCAATTCCAATTCCATTCCATTCCATTCCATTCCGTGAAACGAATGCACCCTAAAAATTTTGATGGGATTACCGGTTTAAGTTACATGACTGGATTTTTTATTTTATTTTGCCCTGCTCTTGATCTATAGATGCTAGTTGATTTTTATCTCGCCTATAACTTTGTAATATTGTTGAAAAATTGTATTGTTAGGACATGTGATGTGGTTTAACTACAATGACTTGTTAAACCGTCACTTTCAGTCACATAGACAGTAACTTTAACTAGTCAATCTTTTAACAAGTGTGATATGGTTTAACTATATATTAGAATAACAAGAAAGCAAAAGAATAAAAAAAGGGTGATTGAATGAAAGGGGTGGCCCGCAAGTCAAAACTTCATCTCAAACGTTATGTGGGTTCCGCCTGAACCTTTGGCAACCCCCTATACTTTGTCCAGCGTGGTGTAGCCATTGCTAACATGCATGTATGGTATGCTTGACGCCTCTTTTAGATGCATAATAGCGGACTTTAAAATAAACTAAAGAGAAACTAATAAGACTGGTTGTTATGAAGAAGGGTTTGCTAAGTAGTTCAAGCAATGTGTCACTGCCACGTAGGTAGTGAAACTTTAACTAACCCACTCATTAACTTGCATTTTGTGATTTAACTAAACACTAAATAAATGAAAAAAAACGTTAGCGGTCGTTTGGGGGTGGCCTCACCATTTCCTTGTTAAAAATCTCGTTACCCGGCAAACTGACGCCCCTTAACGCCCCGACCTTAACGACCCAACTCGGTTTAGCTGGTGTTAAGGCGCAACCACTTTTGTTTAGTTAGTCCATTTGACGCCCCACAACAAGTAGCCTAATTGTAAGGAGATGCTTCTTTTAAGATTTATCAATGTTTAATGAGTTTGGATGCTCTTGAATAACCTTTTCTATCAAATCACACGAGTCAACGGTTACCACAGAGAAGTTAGGGAATATTACGAAAATAAGCGTTTATGAAAACAAATTTCATGTTTTAGGTGTCATTTGCAAGAAATTCCAAAAATAGGTATTATAAACTAGTCGTGACGAGCATATTATGATAACACACGAGTAGTTTGTAGAACCAATTAAAACTTGCCACGTTCACTGATAATTTACTCGTCAAGACTAAATAAATTTTATGCCTCGTAATAAACGCCCACGAGTAATTCATAAGTCCTTTAGTCGCGACGACTAGTTTACCTGGTTTGCATTCCCTGCACGAGTAGTTAACTCGTCGCGACTAGTTTCACTTACAATCTACTCGTCGCGACTAAAGAACTTGTGAATTACTCGCGGACATTGATTACGAGGCATAAAGATTATTTAGTCGTGACGAGTAAATGATTAGTGAGATGTTATGGACACGTGACAAGTTTTAATTGGTTCTAAAAACTACTCGTCACTGCTAGTTTATAATACCTATTTTTGAAATTTCTTGCAAATAACACCTAAAACTTGAAATTTGTTTTTATAAACGCTTATTTTTGAAATTTCTTCCTTTTTTTACTAATATTAAGTTGGAGACTAAGTTTGAAATATTCAACTAAGTAAAATAATTAAATAAAACCAAATGAAACATGAATTATAATAATAAACAAATATCAAATATAATATGTACATGCCCTATGTCAAATTGTACTATGACCGGTCATTTTCATCTCTCTGTTCATTACTAGCTTTATATTTTCATTGTACACACTACACCAGGAATCCCGAATATCCCGCTGAAACCCTCCACATCCTCGTCTTATTTCACAACCCATATCAATCTCAAACCAATCTCTCTTCCTCTTCAGCTTTCTTTCCTACATCTTCTATCGTGTTCACTTTTTCCGGCCACCAAAATCATCTCTGGCCACAACACTAAACACAAAACAAATCTACCATCTCCACCCCAGTAGAAGGGATTCCACTCAACGTCTCCGAATATTTTGGTACAATAATTTTTTATTTTTTATTTTTTTTTGTAAAAAGGTATTATGTTACTTAACAAATTCCATTGAGTTCATAAATCTTATTTCTACTTACTTCATAGGTTTATTTAACCGATAAGGATGAGGTTTACTAGGATCCGCATTGCAAACCTTCGGTGGCATCTTATTCAAGGTCACATGTACGGAGAAGTTATCAAATGAAGTTTTTCTAGGCTTTAAAATGTGAGTATCCATTTGTCTATTTATATAAATGTCTACCAAAAAATCATATGCCCTTGATTGGCTGGTTGCTTCCTACCTCTCTCAAACCACTGGATTATTTGATTCAAATTTGTGATTTCCTATGCTCCTTTTGAAACAGTTGTGGATGCAATCACCATAAAGCTTTGTATAAGTAGAGCTATTGATGAATAAGAAGGAAATGGTGAAAAATATCTACCCAAGCCTTTCGGTTCCAAATACCAGTTTTAGTAATACCACTGCCACTGCCACTGCCACTTCCATTTTGAGTAATATTATTGTTTTTTAAACTAATTAAAATATTCTACTTCTTTGGAATGCCATATGTAGATCAATGAGAAACTCAAAAGTGATGGTGATGCATCTACACAAGCGTGGTTGTTCAAGGAGAGGTATGATATGTTGTCTAAGAGTCTATTAAAGACGCCCCATACTGTCTCACCCCTCCCTTCTCTCTCTCTCTCTCTCTCATATATATATATATATATTGTCGCGCCAAACTCATATAATCCTTAAATATGTTATAACATCTCATACACTTGTGAAAATCTTTTATAATCAAACAATAATTTTTGCACCCTTAAACAACTCAGTTATTTGTTAAACCTTTCATCATTAAACCCTAATTTAATTTCCCTCTTCTACATATTTTTCGTCGTCGGTTTATCCTCTCCATCATCGGTTAACTTCCGATTACAACCCACCACCGTCAACCTCCCCTCTCATGCATCAACCACCATCGTCACCTACATCAACCACCCCCATTTTCATAAGACCAATATGTGTGTTCATGTTTGTTCGTTTAAAAAAATCAACATGTTCATGTCCGTTTATATTCGTTCATTAAAAATCCAAAAAAAACTACACATTGAAAGAGATCAAACATTAAAAAAAATATAATGAACGTAACAAAGTAATATATATGTATTAAATTAAAACAAAAATACGTTAAAAAATAAAACAAATCATTACAAAATATAAAATAGTAAAACTATTAAAAACAAAAACCTAAATAAATTCTCGCAACACGGGGGGACTCAAACTAGTTATATTATAAGTCGGTAATTATGAATTAAATTGATATTGCTCATATATAATCGTTTTTATCATCACTAAATTTTCCAATCCGGTAGCGGTCGTTGAACCTTTGCCAATTCAACATTACAACCAAATAAAAATCATCACCCTATCAGAACGACTTCCACACAAAAAAAAAATAAAAAAAACAAAAAAAAACCAACAACCAACTTCATCTACTAGTATAATACTAAATATACATGTTTTCTATTGTATAGTTTATTTAATATTATATTAGTATTCGTTTATTTTTTGTTTGGAATGTGTATATTACTAACTTAAGAATGTTTTATAGGTCATGGTACATAAACACGATGGAAAGAGCAATTAACTTAAAGATTCGAACTAAAAACTGCGAACCGGAATGAATTAGGATTGAACCAGATCGGACCAGCAATTGAACGGAGATAAAATGAGTAAGCCGCATCACGTGGCCAAGGGGCTACCCTCGCCATGGGAGGCAACGTGGTGGTTTTGTGGCTGGCTTGCTTTTTCACTACGCGACATCACAAGTCAGTATCTTCTGCTTTCCGCGCGACGCGAAGTGTTTGTTTGCCATAAACTTCCGACGTTTGAAGGGTTTGGAGATTTAAATCAATTATAAATACATCATTACCTTAACCCTGATAATCTACGATTACCAGCCGAATTTGTAAAGACTTGGATTGCATATTTTGAAGGTTTTGTGTAACAACTCGGGTTTTTGAATTTATATTTTTTCTTTTAAAACCTGACCCGTTTTGAGGTTCGGGTTATTTTCTTAAAAGTCAGGGTTTATAGAGAAGATTAATTATTAAGGGTAAAGTTAAAATACAAAGGACAACAAAAATGAGAAGGGTGCGAAGGAATCTAGTCCATTGATCTTAGATTTGAATGACTGAGATTAATTTAATAAATAAAAATTGATGAAAATGACATGAAGGTAATAACTCATCTTTGTTCACTTTCTCTCTCCACATGCAAGGCACATGTCAATCCCCCCATCATTTTAAAATGTCCATAACTTTTTCATACGACATTATTTTTTTAAAAAAAATTCACCATAATAATAGGGGTTTTTTATCTTTAATATGAGTATCATATTGTTATATAAAAATAAAAAAAAATTGATGGGTTTTTTTTAATTGTGTTTTTTTTGTTGTTCATTGTGTCATTGTGTAATATGTTGTTTCCATTGTGTTTTACGTTTCAAGTCATTGTGTTATACGTATTCACCATTGTGTCTTACGTTTTAGGTCATTGTGTTATACGTATTCACCATTGTGTCTTACGTTTTAGGTTGTGTTATACGTATTCACCATTGTGTTTTACGTTTCAAGTTATTGTGTAACATGTATTAAGCATTGTGTTTTATGTATTAGATAAAAAGACACAATGGTGTGCGAAAAGACACAGTGACGAAAAAAGACACAATGACGAAAAAAGACACAATGATAAGCGAAAAGACACAATAACGAAAAAAGACACAATGACGAAAAAAGACACAATGATGCGAAAAGACATAATGGTGTACTAAAAGACACAATGACGAAAAAAGACACAATGGTGTACGAAAAGACACAATGACGAAAAAAGACACAATGATAAGTGAAAAGACACAATGGTGTGCGAATAGACACAGTGACGAAAAAAGACACAATGGTGTGCGAAAAGACACAATGAAAAAAGACACAATGATAAGCGAAAAGGCACAATAATGTGCGAAAAGACACAATGACACAATGACGTGATTTTTGTTTTAAATTTTATATAACAAAAATCATACTCATATTAAAGATAAAAAAACGCTTGTTATTATGATGATTTTTTTTAAAAAAAAATATCATACGAAAAAGTTATAAACGTTCTAAAATGATGGGGGTATTAACATGTGCCCGTGGAGAGAGAAAATGTGTACAATTACCTCTATACCCTTTTTCTTTTGGTACCCACTTGACACATGTCAATTATTTATGGCTTCTCAAACTTCTCATTTTTGTTACCCTTTGTAGAATAACTTAACCCTAATTATTAATATATTATTGTTTAAATTATTTATATAAAATATAGTATACATTTCTTGTTTTGACACTTTTAACCTAAAATATAAAGTTTAATCCCTTTATGTGCCATCCTCAAACCTCAGGGACTATAAATGAAAATTTAGTTATAAACCATTTCCTAATCTGGATAACCATGACCCAGCCCCGAATTCGTATTCAATTTCTTGTACCCGGTTATCAAAATGTATATCTTGGACCACAATTTTCGTGTTATTATTGTTAATTGATCATGTAATTATGTTATTAATGTTAATTTCGGCCTAATCGACATCGTAAACATGTTAATAAAATCAGTATTGATCCATTCTTTCCTAAATACGTAGCCGACAACCTTTTGATCTTGTTGGACACGAAATAGTTGAGTATAATCCAATTAAATTGATATATACGATCCTTAAACCTTAATCGTCATCAGCCCTATAAATAATTGAATTAGTTTTATCGTTTAATGGCTCATTCATACTCCTCTTTAGCCGGCGACTGTAACGATCATTACACACTCATTTGGGCATCCTCTGAGGTAATTAGTTGATGCATTATGATCGCTATAACCTGATAAACAAAAGCCCTAAGGCTTAAACGATTAACGATATTAGATTTAATCAATTGAGTTGTTAGGGTTTATAATCAAATCCTGTTTAGTCTGTGTTTGTTTATAATTGATCATTCCTAACCTTTGTTGCACGTCGCTGGTTAGCCCAGCTAGTTAAGTCATTGGTTAGGGGATGGCAGGTCGCGGTTCAACCCCTACAACCCCGTTTTTTTAGATAATTTTGGTAAATTGTTTTTAAAAGTATTTTATTAACCATAATAATAATAATTATTAAATAAATTACTTTATTAAAACCCGACTATAATATTGGTGTTTCTCGCATCTTTCGTCCATGTATGTACGTATATGTAAACATATATGTATATATACTACCTAGTTTTTATTTCTCGTATTACGGGGGTTGTGTTTCTTTTTCGTGTCTAATATTCATATTTTTTTGCATTTTAATTTTATGTATTATAAAAAAGTATGTATTATAAAAAAGTTACGCCCTGCTTGCGGTGCGCCATATAATATATATATGTGTGAACCCTCGTGTGGGCAAAAATGAAATTGCACTAATTTTGACATTATTTTACTAATCTCGTGAAAATAACGTTAAAAGTGGCGGAAGGTTAATTAGGCATCATGTAGTGGCGTTGATAGCCGAAAGACAAGGGTACATACACCGATCAGCCGGTTTCCCGATGATTGAGTGTTATGTGCCTTATGTCAAAGGCTTGATGCAAAACTACTATCGAGCCGGGGTTCTCACAGGAAGCAGCCTCTCTATCCTTATGGGGTAGAGGTAAGGCTGTCTACATCTTACCCTCCTCAGACCCTACCATAGCTTTGCTACTGGTGGGATATACTGAGTACGATGATGATGATGTATTATAAAAAAGTTAATAATATAGTAAGGGTTTGATGATAAAATAGTTTCACAAATAAATGACACGTTATAACCCGCTTAAAAGCTATGCGTTTGCTGAGACACATGACCCGCTTATTTTTTTTTACTATGAAATTGTTTCTTATTATAAATAATATTTTTCTTAAAAAGTTGGATATTAATATTTAGTATATCCCTACTTTATAAAATTTGCATATCCCTACTTTATGTTATAACTTGTTTAAGGTTATCTAGGTATGGTGAGACCCATACCGTGAATTCGGGTCAAATGCATTTAAAGTCTTCATTTACAAATAAAACAATATGGTGGCTTGAGTAAATGTAAGAAACAATCATATATCTTTTAAATGTTTCGTTTATTTACGGGGATTATTTGTTTCTAATATTTATTTATGTTTTGAATTTTTTTTTTATTGTATGAAAGTTAATAATATACTTATGGTTTGATGATAAATTGTTTCACAAATAAATGAGATGTTATAACCCGGTTTAAAAGCTATATGGTTTGATGAGACACAAAACCCGTTTATTTTTTTTACTATAAAATTGTTTTTTAATTATAAATAATATATATCTTTTTTAAATAAATAGTATATTAATTTTTAGTATATCCTACTTTATAAGATTTTTATATCAAATATTTGGTGGGATTAGTTTTTAATTTAATGAGATGTTATAACCCATTTAAGAAATATATGGGTTTGATTAGACCCATACCCATAAATTCGGGTCAAATGCATGAGAAGATTTCATTTAAAAATCAAGGAAATCTGGTGACTCCAAAAAAAGGGGGAGCGACCACATCGCGACACGTAGGATTTTGTTGTTTTCGTTTATATATATTATAGATATATAATATCACGTAAATTAACGTTATTAATTTAATATATATATACAAAAGGCAAACTTATTATATATTTATATACTTTAACTAACTAATAATTTTTAAAAGATGTATTTTATTGATATAATATGTTTATATATAATAAAATATTATAATATACTTTTTAAAGAATTTACAAACTAATAATATAATATAACTTAATATAATTATAACTATCGTACTCTCATATCCGATCTAGTTCATTAACTTAGTATCTTCGTATTCTATTTTCCTTATTAAGCTTTATCGTCAATGCGTGATCCGCACTAATCATTCTTAATATTTCTCTTTTCACTTTTGCTCATCTATTGAGGTGGGTACCACATTCCCCTATTTTACTTATTTTTACCGTTTTAGGACATATGCGTTTAATATTTATTTTCCTACTATTTAACACACAAACTGCAACTATTGTCACTTGTGTTTAACGATTTGTACCTTATTTTTTATGTGCTTATTTGCTTTATGTGAACCTCATTCGGAGAGGTCCAACATAATCTCAGAATAGTATGATCATACGACAGTCGCAATAGCCATCGTCTAGTTTATCTGGCATCGTGCTTATCAACAACTCATTTATTTACTCACTGGTTGAATTGCTTAGATAATTTGACTTTGTTGCGTATTTATTTATCTATTATATATATACATCAAAACTGGTGTGCTACTCACTCAACCTTGTGTTGACAAATCTACTTTATTTTTAACGCATATGCAGGTCATGTTATGATGTGAAGTTAACAGGATTTGAAAGAGAACTTAGGATTCAAGATAGAGAAATAAACAAGACTTTTGATTTATGATATATGTTTGTTTGTTTGGTGAATTAGTTGATTTTGGATATTATATTGAATATTTGATTTTAAATGAATTTAATTTAATAGATATTGAAATTTCCAATTTTGCATGATAGTACATTGAGAACTGTTAGCAATCAGCTCACGCCCCGGCATTTCCGCCGTATGTTGGGGTGTGAGATTTTGAAGGCTTGGAATCTCACGGTGACGATTGAAGCGAAATCGAAGACTACGAGTTTTATTGCCTTTAATCTATTGTTCTTTATTGTTATTTCACCATGATTTTAGTGTTATTGCTTTGTTTAATGTAATCATGCACGCTAAACGCTTTAGACAACCTAGGCTTTATGATAAACTTTGTTGACATTTGATTTTGGTTTGGGACTTGATTTCGGTTATGGATTTATGATCATGTAAACAGTTTATTGTTGTTCATTCGATGCATATGTGTGCTTAGGATTGTTTGACGAGTTTTATTGTTTCACAGTTTCCTTGGTGATTGTTTCATATGTTAAGATTCTGTTAGGTCATCTACTGTGTGTTTTTAACTAGTTTGTGGTTGATTTGCAATAAAAATGTAACATCTTGAAATTTTCAATCCAAAAACGTCAAGTAAGCAAAGTCATGGGCCATATTGAAAATTCTGATTTTCTTGACCCATCACATTACGCGATGGATCAAAAGACAACCAATCGCGTATCGCGATGTGTATGTCACAGAATCCCAAATGGTCGGCGTCACAATACGCGATCACCCCTAGTTCCTACGTCATCGCGTATCGCGATGACGTGGTCTGACAGCCCAAGACGCGTGTCATGCCACGTGGCACCACGTGGAATACGTGGCAAAGCTACTGATGACGCGACTAGGTTAGTCGCGATACGCGATGCCTACAAATAGAAGAGCGAGCAACATAATGGCTATTTGGTTTGTTCGAATCTGAATTTATTTTTTAATTCCTGAAAGCTTATTCGAATAGAATTCAGAATTTTCTAACTGAACCAAGTTCAACCGACTTTAATTTGAATTGGTTTTGGTTAAAATTCAAAACAACCGAATAACCAAAATCACATGTTCTTGTTTGTTCTAGCCAACTAAATTTCAAATACAACAATGCAACATACATAAAACCGAGAGTTTTCAACCAAAACAATGCGAAGAACAAGGATATATATAGTCTTAAACATGACAATAGTTTTAAACATAAAATAAAAAGTTCAAACAAGAAACAACAAAACAATGAAACATCCAACTCTTTAACTTCACTCGCTCGTAATCTTCATCTCTATAAGAAACGTGAACAAATAAATAGAGGATTAGAATTCTAGTTTAACTGTAGTATAGTTTAGCCATATCATATATATGACATTTGAAACTAGCCTCAGTTGATATCATGTAGTTGGTAATATGTGGTATTCTAGAAACTATATTGACTTCTGACAATATTCTGACACAACCAAGGCCATATATAACTTGACATCCCATAATATTCGAATATATCAATCATTCTCAATATGACACTTGTAAGACTTAATACTAGTACATGTCTCCTATCTCTCTTTGCTTGATTCATATTCTCTCGTCTATGTCAAAGTATACCGATTCATTACTCTTATACTCTTTATGTTTGAAACGGATTATATTATGTAAAGGCAAAACGGGTGGTCATAAAATTACTTGATATGAACATGATCCATTTATATGTATGATAAAGTATAATCAATTAGTATATTAACTTTGTTCCAAAACTATAAACATAAAACAATATTCTAGCTCATTAATGACCATACAAATAGCGGTAGCAAACTTTGATTCTTGCAACTCGTATTCTCTATAGTTGATCTTATTTCATTTACATGTTTAATGCTTGATCATCATAACAAATTACAACTCAAGCTGAATCGTTAGCAGAATCAATTAATCATCAACCATGATACAAAGAAGAGCATCTCAACTGTCTACGCTCACAGGGTACTCGTTCCGTCATACGTATCATAAGCGTGATTATTGCTATTAAAGTGATGATAAAAAGAATACTTATAACATGAAGATATTGGTTTGAATACAAGTTACTATCAAGTCTTAGGGTGAATTCCAATAAGTGGTGTCATATGTTTGGAAAAGTAGTGGTTGGTGGTTCACCAAAGTGGTGATTGGATCTTAATTTGTTGCATAAAGAATCAACCATTATATATGGTGATTGAGCCATGTGATTCGTTGGCTCGTGGCCCCAACCTCATTGTCTTATCTTCACCATGTGGTGTGCAAGTCATGATCGATGGTGGTCAATTCCATTGATTCTTGTATTTGATTCGACGTTATTAAGTTGTTATTGGTTTCTTCATGAATATGTTAATTGATTGATTAAACAATATAGCATTTATCTCCAAGATTATATGACATGGTGTCTCCTAACAACAAATCATTGGGTTTATGTTACATTAAGCATCAAATTTTGTTAGATATAATCAATTTATTTAAAACTTATGTTCAATAATTTGTAGAAATAAGGTTTACATATACATATACTCGTATGAAATTGAAGCAAACAAACATGTCATGTTGTGTTAGACTGCTAGACACGACTATGTAACATAAAGACGGCCACATTTGACTGAATTTGTCATTTAATGAAATATTAACGTGAGTGTGTTTAATAAGTGGGTTACATAACATGATATGTTTAACAAGATTAAATGTAAGTAGTTCAATAACACGAATAACATTACATATTTGACATGATTGTTGACAGGGCTCACTTAACACGATTAATTTAATAATATATAGTAAGATATAACTAACGTGCTAAAATAAAAGCTATAAAAAGTTACAGTCCATAGATCCGTAACGAATTGTGTTAGATGTTTAGAGGAGGGAAATTAATTATGTATACTACTTATAACTTATAAATTTATGTGGGATAAAACGCCATGTCACGCGTGTTAACCATTTAACACAATTAGTTTAACGTGTAATTCATGTCATAAACGGGTATTCATTAACGTCTCAACATGTTTACGATATGAACCCATTTAACTCCAACCCGAACCCATTTAACTGCATGCCAAACACTCACTAATATCATTAATCAAACATTGTGGACAACCACATCCATTATGATGGCCCGGGGCGGACCCATATAGTTCCCATCGGAGTCCCGGGACACCAATGTTTTTTAAAAATTACTTAGAGACGTTATATTAAATTTTGTAAGGACCCCATAAAAATTAATACTTGGAACCCATACTATTAAGGCTGAACTAGTCTAGTGGAAAGTTCCTTGTTTTTTCTTTGGGAGGTTGCAGGTTCAAGCCTCACCATACCCAGTTTTTTTAATATCCTAGTCAATATTAGATATTTAGTGAGGGTCTTTGTGTTTTTTCTTTAGTTTATCCCATATAACCATTATCACCATGCAACATATATAATGACAACATGGGTTTTACATATTCTTAAAATATTTATCTTGTGTATGCATATTATAATTAATCATTTATTTGTGTAAGAGTTAGTTTTTCATGTCTTGGTTATTTATGTAAGACTATATATATATAGCTTACGTTTATGTTTTTCGGGTATAAATAAAAATGAATTAAAAGTGTATGTTCTATCTAGTTTCTAATCTATATTTATTCTACTTACTCGTTTCTAATGACACCATATTTTCGTATTTTATTATGTTTCTCGTCTCGACCCGACCCGAATAACGACCGACCCGAAAATTTTGTAAACCGAAAAAATTGAGACCCCATTGGCAAAAAATCCTGGGTCCGCCACTAATGATGGCCCACTTAGATATGGTTATCTGCATTATATGAAAACATGGAATACGGGTCCTTGCATGTGGACCACGAATAAATGCTCGACCTAATTGTATATACTATACTAATAACAATTTTGGATAATGTAGTTAGCTTGATACAGTTACAAATATGTGTTGGAGATTGTCGTTTGTTTTTTAGAAAAATTGTCACACTTTCTAATATAGCTTGGCGTGGATGGAGATCGAAACAATGTTGTTTTATCTGGTTAATATAAGCACACGCTCTAGCTTATTTACTGAAGAAACACTAAGTGACCCCGGGCAGATTATAGGTAATCTGGGGGCTAAGTAATGTTTCCCACGAAGGTTAGGTCCAGCAGAGTAAGTTGTACTTCAGGGAACCTGCAAAACAGACACCGTAAGCTCGTCACTGAGAAGGGGGGGGTTCCTCCTTGTGACCACCCTCCGGCGTGAGAATCAGTCTATATTGCTCTTTGAATATAAAAGTATGTGAATACTATTAGAGCAGTTATCAAGTAAGTTATACGAGATAGTAGATGATGAAATGATAATACCATTTGCTGTCTTTTATAGCCGAAGGTGGGTTTCCAAGGGGTTTAGCCGGCCCAACACGCTACCAACTGTAACCTATGCACGTGCCCTACCTGTGAGTGGTGGATAGGTAGCGGCTGACACAGAGCAGGCGTGCCGTGCACTCTTCGTCTTCTACCAACTGCAGGCTAGGCACGTGGTCTGGCAGGAGTTGGTGGGCAGGCGGCGGCTATTGGTCACAGTGCTGTGGCGTGCTGTCTGCCACGCTGCTGTCAGTGAGCTGTCGCATTCTTGGTCAGATCTTTTGTCTTTACCTCGTCAGGTATCACGCAAAAGATCCTCCATCATACGGACTGGCCCATTTTGGCGGGAGTTTTCCCCCTCCCGCCTTTGCTCATTCTTTCAGGTGACACTGAATTTGTAAGTGTTAAGCCTTATGCGTGTAGCTATGCTGTGCGGGTAGCCTTCCCTGATGGCTTGTATCCGCTACTGCGGGAACAGGCGGGTTACTTTACCATTGGGAGGCTTTTCCCTGCGTATGCAGCTTGCATACTGCGCATAGGCTTCTCTGAGCATGGTGGGTCCTGCGGGAGTAGATGGTCTTTGCGCAGGCATCCCTGTTCAAGGTGAGTCATGCGGGACCAACTGAGCCCTGCTGGGACCTACCTCTTCAAGTCCCCCCAGTCCAATGTTCTTCTCACGAATGTCTAATAAAGTGAGGTGAACTTTTGGACTTAAGCAAAGGGTTTTGAAAAGGGGTTTTTGTAAGGTTTTCCATGGGGGTTCTTCCCGCGGAAGTCCTTGTCACTTGCAGAAATTCCCGAGTTTCCTGCTTGGTCTTTGGGTATGATGCGGGTAGGTCTGTAACCTCCTCGCAAGTCAGGAGCATTGAGTCTTAGTTGTGCGGATTCTCCCTGTGGTTCTGGTAGTTTTTGAACATAGTGATCAATTATGTTTAAACCACCAATTCCATCTTGGAGCCTCAAACAACGTAGTACTCGATGTTCCCGCAATGCGGGGATATTACTTCCGTTTTCACAAGCATTGCCCAGAAGATCCTTCCTGGTTTCAATTCTCAGCGGGTGCTAGGTATGTGAAGGGTTTTGCCTTTACACTGTACCTGCGTCCGTCTTACGGTTACTTTACTTCCAAGGTATTCCTGGCGTCCATTCCCTGCGGGTGCTAGGTATGTGAAGGGTTTTGCCTTTACACTGTACCCGCACCCGTCTTATGGTTACTTGGTTGCCAAATATTTTGGCTTCAATTCCCTGCGGGTGTTAGGTATGTGAAGGGTTTTGCCTTTACACTGTACCCACACCCGGCTTATGGTTACTTGTTTGCCAAGGTAAGGGATATTTTCCCGCTTACTTTTTTGAACCTTGGTCTTCAAATTTTTTAAATTTTGAAATTTGAAGAGTTGGATGGATAACAACCCAATACCTCAAACGTCGTGCGACGGTTTCTTCTGACTGTGTCAGGACGTGCCAGAAGTTATGGCGACATGACACTATGTGGTCATTCCAGTTGCTTTTTCAGGCGCGTGGGCACGGGATTTCGGGCGCGTAGCCGCGAAATCTCTGGCACACGTCCTTTTTGACAGCTGTTGCCAGTTTGCTTTTGCCACGCGTCATAGTTTCATTGCACCTTTGATTTCTCTCTCTTCCGTATTAAATTCATCGCATTAATTGCGATTGCTATATAAAGGGGGAGAAGGTTATTTGCAATTCACACTTTCCACTTTCATCTCTTCTTCTCCAGTAATTTCCGGCGAATTTCTCTTTTTCAGTAAAGCATTGCTCTGAAATCTCTTCTTTCTTCCACCATGTCTTCTCACGATGCTGATGATCAGAAGACTGCTGGCGAATGCCAGTGTTATCTTCCTGTCGAGCTGTACCAGTATATCGTCAGGAAGTTCATGCTCGAGTCTCTCGAGCCTGAGTTTCCTGAGCCCCACCATACTGTGTACGATGCCCCTAGTGGCAAAATCGGGGTTTATGCTGCATTCTTTGTCTACGGGAACCTTAGGTTTCCGTTGACAAAGTTTGTGTACCGTGTCCTAGAGAGGCACGGTGTGCACCTGACAGAGGTGCACCCCATGGCCATTGCCAAGGTCCGGCACTTTGAGTGGGTGTGCCGGATACTGGGCCTTGAGCCCCTTGTTGACCGCCTGATGACCTTCTATACTTGGAGGTGCATCCAAGGGTGGTACACTCTTACAACCCGTATCAAGGGTTTAAAGATTTGTACCACCGAGCGGAGTCTTCGCTCATGGAGAAGAGAGTTCTTCTTTATATCCGCTCGAGCCATCCCTATTGCCATGAAGTTCAAGAATGGCCAGCCGCTTCCGAACCTTCCCGCCATCAACTACGAGGAGGCGGAATGGTTCGCGAAGATATCCCGGGTCCAGTCCCCGGTTTTCCGTTTTCCGGAGTCGGCGATGGTGATGCTGGGGATGAGCCGGGTGTGGAAGGCGGCGAATGCGGATAAGGTTCCGATCGTCCTTGAATATGGTTCGAACTCTACCCCTTATGGTATGTCTTGTTTCTTTTTTGCTGACTACGATTTTTTCTAACTTTCTTGTTGATTTCAGAGGGTAACGATCTTCAGTCGCTCCTGAATCCGCGGGAGGAAGATGGTCCTGCGCGGATGGGTACTCGTGCTCTGGACGAGAACGAGTTGCCCATCTTAGAGCAGACTGCGGGTCGGTTCGTGGAGGTTTACCCGCCAGGCCAAGAGATCCTGAGCCACCGACGGCCAGGTAAGCCTATCTTCTACCCTGAACCTCTCAATGCTGTGCCTGCTGCTGGAGTTCATGACATTTCTTCTTCTGAGGAATCCGCAGAAGGTCCTCCACTGGTGCGGAAGAAAAAGGCTGCCGTCGGGAGAGGCAAGGAGAAAGTGGCCTCTACGGCCGACCCGGTAGTCCTATCTGACTCGGAGTCAGATAACGCAGAGGTGGCGGGGAAGCCCGGTGGTGAGGAGACCGCTCCGGAGGCTGCAGGTGTTACCTCCGGGGAGGCAGCGACGACGACGGTTACCGGTGTCAAGAGGCCGGCTCCATCGGGTTCGCCCCCGCTCGTCCGTGCGTTCAAGCTCAAGAAACCCCGTAAGTACCCCCATAATTCCTGTCTATATTTGTTTCAAATAAATTTTTCTAACACTTTTGCTTGTGCAGGTGTGGATGTTGACGCATTCCAGGGTGGAGTTGGAGTAAGTATTCCCCCGCCAATGACGGTAGGCTCGGTCAGCCTTCCCGAGGCGTCGACCCAGGCGTCTACGCTTGCTTCCGCTGGTTCCAGCCTTCCTGAGGCTGTTCCAGCTGAGAAGGTGTCTCCGCCGGCCGTGAGTGCAATTTTTACAGCATCTTTCACGGAGCCGGCGGTTACTGTTGCTGAGGAGACGGCGCCAACAATGGCTACCACGGCGGCTGCCACTATACCTGCGCCACCGGCACCGACGGCCGGACCATCAGGTACGCGCCGGGCTTCCCGCCGATCTACGCCACCTTCCCGTCTGCCTGACCTGTTGGATGGATTTCCTTTAGGTTCAGGTGATGGGTTTGGCGGCTATCGGCCTGTTATTGACCCTACAGGTACGTAGGGTTCTTTTTTCTTTGTATATTTTTGTCATCTTTTCCTAACTGCCTTTGTTTCTTTTGCAGTGTCGGATTCCAATGAAGTGTATGTTCCAAGATGGAACATACGCCGAGGAACAACCCTTCGCACCCCTGTGGAGTGCGTGGACTGGGCTCGCCACGCTGCTCCTCATGGTGCGTTGGGGGAAGCCATGGCTAGCTACCAAGAGGGTAGGCTAACCAATGAGCTTCGGGTTCTCCAGGCCCGAACGCAGCCCCGCGTCGAGCTGCTTTGTCGTGAAAACGACAAGTTAAAAGCAGCTCGCGCCAAAGATGTATCTGAAGCGCGGGCTCTTCGGGAGGAGAACCGGCAGTTGGCCGCTGCCGCAGCCGAGAAGGAGAAGGCATTCAAGGCCCTCGAGGTTGAAGTCCAGGCGCGACTCGAGGCCCGCTCCAAGGCTGCCCAAGCTGTGAATGAACAGCTTCGGCTGGCCAAGGAGACTGCGCGAAACTCAACTGAGAGGGCTGCCAAGGCTGAAGCTGTTGCTGAGCCACTTCGCGAAGAGAATGAGCAGCTTAAATGCAAATTAAAGGCTCTTCAGCATGCTCATGACGCCTTGGCAATGGAAGATGCCAAGAAGCTGCAGGAGATCCTTGACCAGAGGGGGATGCTTGACCGTACTGAAAGGAAACTCAAAAGCGTCGAAGAAGCTGCCGCCAAGGAAGTTCAACTTGCCAACCTTGATAAAAGCGGAGCCGAACGTGCTTACAAAGAAAGTCAAGCTACCCTCCAATGGCTGCTTCGAGAAGCGCTGCCTGAGGTATCTTTATCTTTTTCTTTACGCTTTCCGCTCGTAATTAGAAAATGTTCTAACTTGTAATATTCTTTTGTAGGTTGTGCGTCGGGTCCTTTCAGAGACCTCTTACGACGATGCAATGAGCGCAGCCCTCAACGCTTCTCATGAGGATGGGCAGAAGACTGGCTTCCTGCTTGGTCTAGGGTTTGCTGAGAGAGGCTTTCCGCCCTCCAACTTCCCTTTATTCAATGTTAATACTGAAGCTGCTTATGACCAAGCTGTGAATCAGTACGCTGCCTTCCCGCATCCAGTGGTGGAGAAGGTGAATGAAGCTGCTGCTGCTGATGATGGGCTAAGCATCCTTAAGGCTTTCCTTGGGCAGCCGCGCTCTGACGGTGCTGGTCCAAGCGGAGGTGGCCCTGAAGCCTGATCTTGAAGATCCCTTCCCCCTGCTAGGATAGACAGCCTTGTATAGATTTCTTTTAGGCGGGTAGTTACCCAGCCATTCTTGTAATTGATTGTGAAATATTAATCTCTTTGCGTATAAGATTGTTATTTCCTTGGGTTCTTTGCTTTATAAACTTATGACTTGCATACTTAGTTTAAATTAGCAATTTCCCAAGTGTTTAGAATAAGAACCTTTGAACGTGGTTGATGATGGGTTAAAGTTTCGCCTCCTCCTTCGTGATTGTGCGGGTAAAACCGTCACTTGCACTTGGTAGGATGGCTAATCTTTACCCTCTATCTGACCTGCGTGTAGGTTTTCCTTTTCGAAATTTCTAAGGCATTAAGTTAAACCTTTGAACGTGGTTGATAATGGACTAAAGTTTTCGCTTCCTCTTTCGTGATTGTGCGGGTGTAACCGTCACTTGCACTTAGTAGGATGGCTTTAACTTTAGACCTATATCTGACCTGCGTGTAGGTTTTTCTTATCCTTTTAAGTGTTCATAAGTTAACCTTTTAACGTGGTAGACGGTAAGTTAAGTTTGGCTTCCTTGTTCGTGATTGTGCGGGTAAGACCGTCACTTGCACTTACAAGGATGGCTAAACTTTACCTACATCTGACCTGCGTGTAGGTTTTTCTTAGAACTTTTTAACATTTTGGCGTTGTGTTTATGCGGGTATTGCCGCCTTCCACACGCAACTACTTCTTCCCGTAAGGGAAGTTCATAGGTTACAAGCTATTAATACATCATGAAAGGAGAATCATTTCCATTAGAAGTGGCTCTAGGCCTTTTCTTTACAAGTTGGAATTGATCTACATATAACATTTGCGTAATTGAGCTCCATTCCATGTTCTAGGGATGGGAGTGCCATCGAGCCTTTCGAGCCGGTACGCGCCCTTTCCCAGAACTTCTTTGATAATGTATGGCCCTTCCCAAATCGGGGCCAACTTTCCTGGGCGTTGTTGGTTCGAAGCCTCGTTGTTACGCAGTATGTAGTCTCCTTCCTTGAAGTTGCAGAGTTTTACCCGCGTGTTGTAGTATTTTTGCATTTGTCGTTTGTAGTTTTCTTCACGCACGGCGGCTAAGTCTCTGCGCTCTTCGGTTAGCATAAGGTCTAACCGTCTTTCCGCATCATTGTCTTCTGGTTGGATTAAGACCCTTGGTGAGGGTAAACCGATTTCGACTGGGATCATGGCTTCAGTGCCATAAGTGAGACTGAACGGGGTTTCTCCCGTACTGGTCTTCTTCAGCGTTCTGTTTGCCCAAAGGACGTGTGGAAGCTCGTCCACCCAACCGGATCTATGTTCCAAGAGTCTTCTCTTTATGCCTTCGACGATGCTCTTATTTGCTCTTTCCACCTCACCGTTACCTTGCGGGTGTGCCACTGAGGTAAAGGTGTGGGTGATTTGAAGTTCTTTCAGCCAATGCTGTAGCTTCTTGTCAGCAAAGTTGGTGCCATTGTCGCTTACCAAATTCTGTGGAAGTCCAAAACGACAAATAATAAATTCCCAAATAAATTTTTTGATATGCTTTGCGGTTGTTTGGGCTAAAGGTTTCGCTTCTATCTATTTGGTGAAGTAGTCAATGGCTACCACTAGGAACTGAACATTCCCAGCTGCTGTTGGAAATGGGCCTGTCACGTCAATGGCCCACTTCTGAAATGGCCACGAGGAAGTGACAGGAACAAGTTCATTTTTCGGGCGATGCGTGTTGGGTGCGTAAAGCTGGCAAGATCTGCATTTTCTGATGTATGCCAACGCGTCCATATGCATCCCCGGCCAGAAGTATCCCGCGTTGTTTAGCTTGGCTACCACAGCGCGGGGGCCTGCGTGTACTCCACAGATGCCTTCGTGAACCTCCCTTAGGAGGTAGTCAGCATCTTGGTTGTCCACGCATCTTAACAATGGGCCAAGAAAGTTACGTCTGTAAAGGGTGTCATTGACCAGCTGATAATTCAGTGCTTTACAGCGTAGTTTTCTTGCCTGTGACTTCGACTCTGGTAACGTTCCTGCTTCAAGGTATTTTATTATTGGGGTCATCCATGTTTCTGTACCGGTTTGGATGACACAAATTTCCTTGTGCGGGACTGATGGTGTTTCGAGGAGTTCCACGCGGATGTCCTTCCCCAAGTGGGTGAAGGCCAGTGATGCAAGCTTGCTTAACGCATCCGCAGATTTGTTTTCGCTGCGCTTGACGTGTATCACTTTACAATCATTAAAATCGCGCATGATGGCTTTGGCTTGGGCAAGGTACAGGGCCATTGTGTCGTTCACAGCCGTGTACGTCCCGTTTATTTGGTTTGCCACTAGCATGGAATCTACGTGGGCTTCCAAATTTTTTACACCCATCTTTCGCGCAATCCTCAATCCGGCCAGGAATGCTTCATATTCAGCTTCGTTATTCGTACTTGGAAAATCCAGCCGAATAGCATAAGTATATTCCTGGCCTGCTGGATTTGTTAATTTTAACCCTGCGCCTGAACCCTCGTTACTAGCTGCTCCATCAGTGTAGAGTCGCCAGACTTCATCGATTTCGTGTGCTGGGGAGGGTTGAACCTCCTCCTGGCACTCTTTCTCCCGTGAAGCGGGGACTTCTGCAATAAAATCAGCCAGGACCTGACCTTTAATGGCTGGTCTCGGCTTGTATTGAATCGCATATTCTCCCAATTCAATTGCCCATTTGGCTAGACGTCCCGATAACTCGGGTTTGCCTAGAACATTTGAGAGTTTGAAGTTGGTGAGAATAGTGATTGGGTGACCCTGGAAATATCGTCTCAACCTGCCTGAAGCGTGTATAAGTGCCAAGACCAGTTTTTCCAGGGTAGAGTACCGGGTTTCCGCGTCTGCCAGCACGCGGCTAACATAATAGATTGGCATCTGGATGCCTTTTCGTTCTACAAGCAGGACTGCCCCGGTTGCTCTATCTGTTGCGGAGAGGTATAAGATTAACTCCTCCCCCGCTTGTGGTGCCGTGAGTGTTGGGAGTTCGATCAGGCGTGATCGAATCTCCTGAAAAGCTGCTTCCGCTTCTGGTGTCCAGCGGAAGTGCGTTTTCTTTAAACAATTTCTTAGCGTTGACACAAAAGGGAACGACCTATCCGCATGGTTTGCCAAAAAGCGGTTAAGCGCGACTAGTCGTCCATTAAGTGTTTGAGCCTGTTTTATGGTGGTAGGTGATTCCATTTTGACAATGGCTTCGACCTTTTCAGGGTTCGCTCTGAAGCCATCTTTAGTAATAATGACTCCTAAGAACTTCCCTTCTTCCACCCCAAATGAACACTTGCTCGGGTTGAGCTTCATGTTTATCTTTCTGAGCGTGTTGAAAGTTTCCTCAATGTCTTTCAACATCACCTCTGGCTCGGGGCTTTTGATGACCAAATCATCCATATAGACTTCCAAGTTTCTCCCAATTTGGGCGTGAAACTCTTTGTCCATTAGTCGTTGGTACGTGGACCCCGCGTTCTTAAGTCCGAACGGCATCATTTTATAACAAAATGTGCCATCGGGCGTCCGAAAGGCGGTTTTGTCCTGGTCATCTACAGCCATGTGGATTTGATGGTACCCCTTATACGCATCCAAGAAGCATTTAAGGCGAAATGGTGCCACCGAATCCACCTTGAGATCAATTTCTGGCAACGGATAACAATCTTTGGGGCATGCTTTATTCAAATCTTTGAAATCTATGCACATGCGCCATTGTTTGTTATTCTTCGGTACCATTACGGGATTTGCAACCCATGTTTGATATTTGCTGACGCGCACGATGCCCGCATCAAGGAGTTCCTTGACTTGGGTTCTGCACGCGTTGGTTTGCTCGGGCCCCATTACTCTGCGCTTTTGTACGATCGGCGTAACGGCCGGATCGCATTTGAGCTTATGCTCTGCCTTTCCCCGGGGTACACCAGTCATGTCGGCTGGTGTCCACGCGAAGATGTCTGCGTTTCGCTGCAGTAAGCGCTTGAGTAAGGTGCGTGTTGGATCAACAATTGTCGGGCCAATGGTAACGGCCTGATCGGGATATTTCCCATTGAATGCCCACTGTTCAGGTTCAGTGATGGTTTGTTTGGCCATCTTCGGTTTGGGTTTAGAGGAGACAGATGCGATGCATACCTGGGGAATGCCCGTGATCATCGCTACGCCTTCAGTTGTTGGCCATCCCATCATGCCGTGGACTGAGGATACCACGGCGTTGAATCTTGCCATCCCGTCTCTCCCGAATAGGATGTCATACGTATGATGTGGTTTTTTCATCACAACAAAATCCACATCCTCCGTGCGTGAATAATTCCCATCGGTGAGAGTGACGGGGAAAGATAGGATGCCCAAGGGAGTGTTCATGCTGCCGTCAAACCCTTCCATTGAAGCGTAGACCGTCTCCAGGCGTTCCTTGTCTTCATCATCGAGCTTGTCGAAGAACTGCCTGTACATCACTGTCGACGATGCGCCATTGTCAACGAGGGTGCGGGAGGTGATGTAGTGCCCCAGCTGGCTTTTAATGATAATGGGGCCTTCTTTGTTTGGGCCTCCCGGCACTCGCGGGAAGCGCACTTCTGCTTCCTTCCATGCGCATGGTTCGGTCATCGGTCTCTTTCTTCCTCTGACCTTACCATGGACCATGTTGATGCTGATGTCGACGGGCTTTCGTCCGTTACCCCTGTACCTGTTGTCGTTCCTTCCTCCCTTCTTGATAGATGCCACGAGGTGTGCGAGCCTCCCATCCTTGACGAATGTCTCGACGATGTCCCTCAAGGATGTGCACTCCTCAGTGCTATGGCCCTTTGTCCCATGGAAGTCACAAGACTTGCTCTGATCCGCATTGGGTTTCTGTCGGATCGCTGGGGCTTTTGGCCATGGCAGTTTTTCCGTGGCAAATATCTCCGTGACGCTCTTGGTGAGTGGCGTCCAACGGTTTTTCCGGTTCGAAGGGTGCGTGTTGTCCCTTCCGCCAACCAGAGGGCGAGAGCTTGAGGGGGTGTCAAAGTTTATCCTTGACTGCCAAATACCTTGCCGCCTCTTTTTTTTTAGCCGGGCGGTTCTCACATTGTTCTCCCTTGTCCTCTGTGTGTAGAGGTTTGTATTCTGGGGGAGATCTCTTCCTAGCTGTTTCTCCGTTTCGGCGAAGCGCTTGGCTGCCGTCATTATGGCATCCCATGTGGATGGCATGCCGTCTTTACCCGTCAGAGTGCGGATAAGTTCTGGGTACTCAGCGCCCTGAATGAAAGCGGCGCGAACGAGGTCTTCGCTGATGTTGCCCAGACTCAGCTTCTTGGAGTTGAAGCGGGTGATGAAGTCCAGTAAGGATTCATCCTCTTCTCTCACACAGTTGAGGATCGTCCACTGCTCCTCAGTGTGCTTCCTCTGTTGACTAAACTGTTGACTGAACTTGTTCTGGAAGTCTGCCCAGTCATAAATGTGGTGGACCGGTAAACGGTCGAACCATGCTCTGGCTGCTCCTACCAGAGTCATCTGGAACATGTAGCACCACGTGGGTTCCGTCCAGTTACTGACGGTTGCCCCCGCAATGAACCTGTTCAGATGGTCATCTGGGTCGGATAGACCATCGTATGTGCCAATGTTGGACATTTGTTTGGCACTCCTCGGGGCGATTGCTTCTGCAATGTCCCTTGCAAATTTTGACCTTCCTGCGTTTGTAGCAGTAGGTCTAAAGGCCTTGGAGAAGTCACGCGAGCTTTTTTCCGTGACTGGTTGGAATGCTTCCCCGAAATTCCTTTTTGGCTGGGGATCCGTTTCCTTACGCTTCCCTTTCGCCTTATGGCGAGGGTTCGCGTCGGTGTCGGAGTCTTCCCTCTCGTCGTCCGAGTGCTCGTACTCACTACTCATGTTGAGGTGCTGGCGAGTACTACCGAATTCCTCAGCTTGTTGGACTGAACGCAAGCGTTCGTCCAACTCAGCCTGAAATTCTCGTTGACGTGCCTCGGCCCATGCCTTCACTTGATCAAGTGTTTGGCGAGGGGCTCGAGTTCGTTTTTCCAGCTGGGTATCAGTGAATCCCAGTGGAATATTTACTCCACTTGCCCCTACATGAGTGACTGGGGTAGTGTTCGTAAAATGTACTTCACTTGCCCCAGCTTGGGTGGCTGGGGTAGTGTTTGTAAACATTGTGTTGCCGGTGTTTACCCCAGTGGCTGGGGTTGTGGTTACCGGAATTTCTCTAGTCATCTTGGAAGTTTTTGAAAAACTGGAGAAAGATGTAGTTCTAGCTTTATGCACGGATGGCGCCAATGAAGAAACACTAAGTGACCCCGGGCAGATTATAGGTAATCTGGGGGCTAAGTAATGTTTCCCACGAAGGTTAGGTCCAGCAGAGTAAGTTGTACTTCAGGGAACCTGCAAAACAGACACCGTAAGCTCGTCACTGAGAAGGGGGGGGTTCCTCCTTGTGACCACCCTCCGGCGTGAGAATCAGTCTATATTGCTCTTTGAATATAAAAGTATGTGAATACTATTAGAGCAGTTATCAAGTAAGTTATACGAGATAGTAGATGATGAAATGATAATACCATTTGCTGTCTTTTATAGCCGAAGGTGGGTTTCCAAGGGGTTTAGCCGGCCCAACACGCTACCAACTGTAACCTATGCACGTGCCCTACCTGTGAGTGGTGGATAGGTAGCGGCTGACACAGAGCAGGCGTGCCGTGCACTCTTCGTCTTCTACCAACTGCAGGCTAGGCACGTGGTCTGGCAGGAGTTGGTGGGCAGGCGGCGGCTATTGGTCACAGTGCTGTGGCGTGCTGTCTGCCACGCTGCTGTCAGTGAGCTGTCGCATTCTTGGTCAGATCTTTTGTCTTTACCTCGTCAGGTATCACGCAAAAGATCCTCCATCATACGGACTGGCCCATTTTGGCGGGAGTTTTCCCCCTCCCGCCTTTGCTCATTCTTTCAGGTGACACTGAATTTGTAAGTGTTAAGCCTTATGCGTGTAGCTATGCTGTGCGGGTAGCCTTCCCTGATGGCTTGTATCCGCTACTGCGGGAACAGGCGGGTTACTTTACCATTGGGAGGCTTTTCCCTGCGTATGCAGCTTGCATACTGCGCATAGGCTTCTCTGAGCATGGTGGGTCCTGCGGGAGTAGATGGTCTTTGCGCAGGCATCCCTGTTCAAGGTGAGTCATGCGGGACCAACTGAGCCCTGCTGGGACCTACCTCTTCATTTACCATATAGGTTTACATGTTTATTGTGAGTAAAGACATGATCTCTACTTGTAAGAGCCGGCATTTTATATCAATCAATATTGTACGTTTTGCCCATAAAGAAATCACATGTATGTTTTTATTGTATTAGTGAACTTTTTATCAGGTCACTCATCCTTTGGTTGCAATTTAAATTATACTGAAATATACTATTATAAATTCAATTTAAAATGTAATTTATGGTGCCTTATAGTTTATACCGAATTTCATACAATTTTATATAAGTTATATTTTAATTTTCTATACCATTATATAGCAATAAATCTATTTATTTATTTATTTACTTATTTATTTTCTTATGTTTTTCTTTTAGCAATTCGCATTTAAAAAATTCTCTTAATTGTCAAAATTTAAAAACGTGTAGCTATTAAATATCTACCAATTATAATTCTTAACTGGACAATATTATTTTGAGGAAGAATGGTTTAGTGTTAGTAGGGCCAAATGATGACAATGATGTGACAATTGACATGAGGACATAGAACAAATTTGAATAATACATACAAACAAAGGTTCAATGATTTATGTAATTTGAATAACAGTAAGATATTTCATCCTGCAATTAGGCTAATAAATTTATGTGCTAAAGAGTCCCGTGTAAGTTCTTGCTCTAGAAAAAGAATGTAATTTTCATCATCGAGTTGTTGTAACTTGTAAGAGACTATAGAGTATTGGAAACCTTCAAGAATAATTTTTATTTTATTGTACTTTGTTGTATTTTGTAACACACGATGTAAATTAGTTTAATTTTAAACTATTATATTTGTCAAGTCAAGAAAAAAGTTTTTAAGTCCTTATTTGAGCTCTTGTATCTTCGAAGATTGAGGAAATATTTGCTCTTATCTCACCCTTAAAACCCTACGTATTAGACTATAGACTACCTTTTTGTTCCTTTTTCGAACGAAATGATTTTATTACAAAAAAACGACAAGGAGCTAGATAGCCGAATACAGAGGAAAAACAAAATCCAATTAGAAACCAACAAAGAACGACATAATCAAATCAACTTTCCATGATTGAAACATCTATAGCCTACTATAAGTTAAGTTATGCAAAGATATTTTTGCTTGTATAATTATTGATAGATAATATGAAAAGTAAATAGTTAGACAAGTAATTTAGTTATCAAGTTATGTTGTAACATGTTTAAACGTGTATATTTTCCATGTATATGTCATACCGTTATTAGTCTCTAGAAGAATCTAAGACCCCTACTCTACACTTCAATTATTATTTAATAAAAAAATATATAATAAACAGAGATAATTACTTGCACATCATACCAACATCTTCGTCATCTTTAAAAGCCCACACCATCTTCCAAGCAACTACTCTCTTCTCCACACAAATGGAAACACCATTTCAAGATTCTCAATACCCAGATCCTCAATCTTCAATCGGGTCATTTGATCAACAATTCGGATCTGGGTTCTTCAAGAAAGATAACATAAGGCCAAAGTCTCAAACCTTGAGGAAGAAAAATCAAGTCTTTCTTGAAGGGTATGTTGAGGCATCTGATGAAGATGAGCTTGTGAGAGCTAAAAGTTTAACAGATGATGATCTTGAAGAGCTTAAAGGGTGTTTGGATTTAGGATTTGGTTTCAGTTATGATGAGATTCCGGAGCTCTGCAACACTTTGCCCGCCCTGGAATTGTGTTATTCCATGAGCCAGAAGTTTCTTGGAGAGCAACAGAAGTCGCCGGAGTCACCGACACCGACTTCAAAAGCTAATTGGAAGATTTCTACTCCTGGTGAGTCTTTGAAAGTAAAATTTGAATTTTGATTTTAAGGATATATCCAGAATTATGGTCAATGTAAACAGTACAACTTTCATTGCATGTGTATATGTAAGCTTATACTTTGACTCAATATGTGCAGGTGATGATCCTGAAGATGTGAAAGCTAGATTGAAATTCTGGGCACAAGCAGTTGCTTGCACAGTCAAATTATGCAGCTGATATCAACTACTTATACAAAACTGGATATGGAGTTTTGATTATTAAAAAAACTATTTAAAAAAATTGGTTTTAAAAGGGTTTAATTATCAGAACAAGAAACAAAGTCTGCAGGAGATTATGGATCATGTTGTATATAATCTCATCTTGTAAATATAATGAATTAATAAAGTTGAGATATCTTTGTATCCTAACTGGTTACATATAATCATGACTTTTATTTGCAAAACAAAACAAAGCTTACTCGTGTCTATGTCGCTTGTGAGATCGTTGTTCTCTGTCACTAGACCGCCTCGTATCAGATCTATGATGACCACGATCATGTCTCGTGGATGTTCTGTCGTGTCTATGGGAGTCTCTTCTCTTCCTTGAGCTGCCTTCCCTGCCATCATATCGATGGTCACGGCTGCTGGACCTTCTTTCATGTTCATCGTAATAGTAGCTTCTGTCACGCCGGTGGCTCTTCCGGGACCCACTCTCAGCATCAGCAGATCGCCTTTCGTCATAAGTGCGATCCCGGCTTTCATTGTAAGCACGATCCCTTGAGTTGTCTTCCCTATCATCATACCGATGGTCACGGCTACTGGACCTTCTTTCATGTTCACCATAATAGGAGCTTCTGTCATGCCGGTGGCTCTTCCGGGACCCACCTTCAGCATCTGCAGATCGCCTTTCGTCATAAGCGCGATCCCTGCTGCTTGATCTTCTATGGCTTCTGCTATGCTTGTCTTCCTTATTTGCATAGCTTCTTTTTCTTCTGGGTGGTGATGGAATCTTAAAAAATTATATGAAGATTTGTCAAGAAAAAGTGACCAAAATTAAAAACTATGCCGGAAAAAATCTATAAGATTGTCAAAGTTACGGGAACGTCAACTGCCACCTTGCATTTTAAAAAAAAACACTAGATGTTGCTCTATGTTCAACCAAATAAGTTTTATTTACAACTTAAAAGTTGTGTTTCTCGCGTGTGTTTTACATACGAACCTTTTTATCAAGCAAATCTTTCATAATTTCTTCATCTCTTTGGTTATTTTTACATATTAGTCTCCTACAAACCCTAATTTTGACCAACATTGACCCAAAAGTACATGAGGTCAGGGGTGTAAATGAGCCAAGCCAGCTCGTGATCTACGCGAGATCGGCTCGAATCAAGCCGAGTTTAAACGAGCTCGAGCCTTAAAATTAGCTTGTTTAATAAACGCGACCAACGAGTCTAGCAGATATAAAATCATGATGATGTAAACAAGCCGAGTCCGAGCTCGACTAGCCTCTTTTTGAGTTACTCGAGCTCGGTTTGTTTCAAGCTCTGTTTTTTAAAGCTCAAGCTCGGCTCGTGAGTTGTTTTTTAAAGCCCGAACCTGGCTCAAGCTTAGGCTTGTCTCGTTTATAATTCATTAACTAATTAAAAATTTATATGAATTATAAACGAGACAAGCCTAAGCTTGAGCCAGGCCCGAGCTTTAAAAAACAACTCACGAGCCGAGCATGAGCTTTAAAAAACAGAGCTTGAAAGTTGAAACAAACCGAGCTCGAGTAAGTCAAAAGAAGCTAGTCGAGCTCGCACTCGGCTTGTTTCCACCCACCCCTACATGAGGCGCCACCTCAAGGCTTGAGGCACGCCTTAGGCACACCTTTATAAACCAAGGCTACCACATCACAATTTCAAAACACCAAATATGCAAAGTGGTAGATCATGTATAATGTTTTGCTAATAAGTAACATAATGTATTTTGTTGGCACATAGTTTGGGTCAAAACTATTATTGGTGCAGAGTGTATTATCCATTTTCATGCTAACGTTAACGTACTCATGTGATTTGCAATAATGAAGAAAACATACCTCAAATCGTGACATGTAGTTTCCTTCAGGGGGAGGCGGAATCCCAAGGCGTTTCAAATCATCTAATGGAATCGGACGCCTTTTCAAGTAAATCAACAAGGGAAAAAAGTTAGTTTCATCTCTAACAGGTCAAATTTTAAAAGTCACACGAGGTATATTTTTAATGTAAAGGAGTTGGGAATTCATACAATGGGGCACGGAATGGTCTTTCTCGTCCACCAAAACGAAGCTGCCCTGATTCTTTTTTACCGCCAAGACCCCCTCCTAAACATATAAAAGAGTCTCAACAACTAATTGCAGCATATCTAAAAATAATATTCAACAAGAGGGGAAACATATATGACCTAGTCTTCTAGGAATCCATCCTGGCATCAGTTGCTGGCGGTTATAATCAACTATGATTTCAGAATCATCAATAACCGAATGGTGCGCTTTCTGCACATGAAGAAACAGGGTAAACACGTTTTTGCATACGCAGCAACAAAAAAGTGTTTCAATTTGATTACCTCATATGCTCGTTGCATATCTCTCTCACTTTCATATTCAACAAAAGCATAGCCTCGAGAGGCACCGGTAACTGTAAACATTATTTAGTCTATCATTAGAACACACAATTGCAGACAAACTCCTGTGTTAGCACTCTGAAAACACCATATTATATATGCATTACCAATATGGCGGACCAATCGTGCGTTCTTCACTGTCCCATATTTGCTCATAGCCTACAAAACGATACAAAACAGCAATTATTCAGTGCTTCGTACAAATTTCCATACAAACAACAAGAATGCTACTCAACATGGAAGCATCCACTGAATGTAGATTCTGATATGAACAGCAAGAACAAACTTATTTTCAGCTTGCATATATCCTAGATGTTCCTAATCATATGTTTGTTCTTGATGAGCTAGGGTAAACTTTTCATTGACATTAATACTAATTTGTTCTCTGAATATTGTTCCCTTTGTTCTTTACTCCAATTATCAAAAGTAGTGATGAGCAATAACCACTGAAACCGAACCGAAATTAACAGAAAACCAATTACGCGACTTTCTAGCTGTTATACATCCATTTCATGTATTTATAAGCAAAAACTCTAGCCCAGTTTGGTTTGATAATTAACTGAACCGATTAACCGAAAACCTATAGGTTGATAAAATAAATATATTATGAAGTGTTGAAATACAATTGAATGATAATAATTAGGGGAAAATGAGACCTTGCGGAGGGTATCTTCGGTAGTGAAATGTGATAAATGACCAACGAAAAGAGTGCAATAAGGATCATCTCCAATAACATTCGGATCGCCCAGTGGATCATCTGCACCAAAATTAGGGTTTCAGTGAACAATAAGATGAAATTGAAGATTAAAATTGAATTAACTAACATACAAAGGCCGGCTGAAGAACATAACAGAGCTCTGTAAACGGCGTTATCGTGAGGCAGGATGTCGGTGCCGTCGATGCTGCCGGCTTGAATCGGATGGTATGACTGTGCGTAGAAGACGGAGTTCAGTTTGTCTTTGTTTCTGTTCATCGTCTTCGTGTTCGTGTCCGTGTTCATGTTTGTTGCGGTGAGTGTTTGCAATCTATTCTTCAAGAACTCAGACGAGTAATTTGCATAACCAATTAAAAGAAGTCATGTGTTTAGACTAGGTGAGGCGAGACGAGAAATTGACACGCAAGATACTCGCCCCTAACAAACGCGTCTGTCACCTTGTGATCCTCGCCACATGAATAGATTTGTAGTGTTGACAGTGGGACGAGTAGGTTCGTAAACTAACAGAGGCGACAAATTTGGTTTACGAAATTCACCAACCCGAGTAATGTTTAAAAGGATTAATTGTTTCGACTAGTTTTGGAGCCAGGATTGTCAAATCGAGTGGATCTTGGTCAACGATAGTTTATTCTTAAAGAGTTATCGGAGACGATTAGTTTGTCTCCAAATCAATCGTCTCTACTAATTTTGTGAGTCTACATTTGTCGAGCCGAATGATCACGTAGTTTCATCTGAAAAAGTTGGCAGAAGGGACTAGTTTGTTTCCAAATCTCTCGTCCTGACTAATTTTGATCGTCCAGAAAAATCCACGTCGGACAGAGTAACGGGGGCGCCAAAGGTTTAAGCGGAACCCACATAAAGTTTGAGTGCAAGTTTTGACTTGGGGTCCACCCCTTTCTTTCAATCACCTTTTTTATTTTTGTTCTTTCGCTTTTTTGTTATTCTAATATATAGTTAAACCATAGGATGCTTGTTAGTTAAAAATACTGTCTATATGACAGTGATGTGACAGTTTAACTAATCATTGTAGTTAAATCATAGCACACATCCTAAAAATACAATTTTTTAACAATATATGTTACAAAGTTATAGGTGAGATAAAAATCAACTAGCGTCTATAGATCAAGAGTAGGACGAAATAAAAAAAATCCAATCGTGTAATTTGAACAGGTAATCCCATAAAATATTTTAAGGTTTCCAGTGCCTGGGAATCGTTTCCACTATCCTTTGTATTCGTTTGCTCATAATTATAAATTTATAATCTAATTAAAAACATATTTGTTTTTAAATTTTAACACGCATCTTCCTTATTTCTATTACCAATTCACTTAGATAATATTATTCTATTCTACTTTTTTTCTTTCTACCACTCGCATCAACTTATAATAATAATAATAATAATAATAATAATAATAATAATAATAATAATAATAATATGTATTGAAACCCAAATTTGAGGGTTCATTGTCGGTTTTATAAGATTTTGGGGATGAAAAATGAGGATGTAGCTCGTGATTTAGAATAGTATACGTTTTTTAGTTCCCCTAAATTTTTGGTAAATATAGGTTTCTAACTTTCTATACCTTCACTTGTAACCCCATAAAATACGTTTTTTGGGTGTCTAAGGTTCTTTTCATTTAGCTTTGCATACGTTTGCCGTCTTCGCATGTTGTAATCTGGTATATAATACAATCATCAAGGTCGTTCAAAAGCCATTAAAAAGGCATGAAGTGGAGAAAATGTTGTATATTATGTCTCACACCGTATTTCCCGTATCTTTATAACCAACTTATAAGAATAAACAAAATCTCCTGACTTACAAAAAACATGAACTAGAGAATTATGTATCTTAGGGCACGGGTAGCGCCCAACTTTCTTTTATTCAAACATCCACAAAACATGGTCCTATAAGTAATAACATTAGGGTAGAGCAAGGTCACACCTCATTTTGTTCAAAAACTCCATAGCTTCTTCAAAATAAGAACCCTCACATAACCCACCAATCATTCTTGCATATAACATGGTATCCATAACGGACTTTCCCTTTTGTAAAAGTTTTATGTTAATGAAGCATAAAACAAACAAATGATGTGTGCCACGTCCATGCACATGAACACAACGTGGGTTTCTAGTAGTTTTGGTTCCATGCATTTTCTTTTGATTAAATTAGTGGTCAACTTAGTAAAATTGAAGGATCAAAATTATTTTCTAAAACAAGTAATGAGAAAATTTAAATAAAGAAAATAAAACCATTCTATAAGGAAATAAAAATATCCTATAAATAAAGTTATCTTATATTAAAGATATAGAATGAGGAAATTCCATCCACATTGAAAGATAAAAGAAAATGGAAGTATTTCACATGGGTATAAATAAGAAAGTTAAAATCCATCCCACATGGAAAGTGAAAGATTTAGAAGCTCTTTATAAAGAGATAAAATTCCATAGTAATATTTTTTTATGCCTAACAAGCACTTAGTGGTCCTAGTAGAGGGTGCGAAGCACCCGACGCGCATGGGCACGGGCTCGGGCTCGGGCGTTGATGCGATTGGTGCAATGTGGCGCTTTGATGGCGCACTTTGCACTTCGCACGCTCACATCGTTGAGAGCTGCCTTAGTATTTTTGGACAATGGGAGTTAGACCCAGAAGTGACAAGCGAACAAAAGACAAGAGACCAAAAGTTAAAATTTGAATTCAGGAAGCCATCGCGCTACGTGATGAGCCCAGGACAAAGGTTATCGCGTATCGCGATGGACGGACACATGTCAGCTTGTAGTATGGCGACGGAGAAAATACGGCGCCACGATACGCGACGGGATTACCAAGGCCCATCGCGGGGCTGCGAAATCAGCCTATAAATAGGAGGCTCACGGCTTATTCATCTCTCACACCAAACCTTTCTCTCTCTAGAATTACTCTCTCTACCTCGATTTTCGTGCCACGACGCAACAATTGTCACCTCGTAATTCGTGCCATATACCAACGATACATCGAAGTGTGTGCCACCTAAATATAACCCGACATTCTATCTCGAAGTACGTGCACGACAAGACGACCACCATATGTCGCCTCGTTTGCATGCCAAACATCGTTTTGCGTGCCGAGCATCGTAGTGCGTACCAAGCTTTGAGGTTCCGATAGTTTAAGCCCTAGTACGCGATAAAGAGTGTAAGTGCTGCTCGATCAACCTTAGTAATAGAACTTCGAATACCCGTTTAAGGTAGGGGTTCTGCCTAAGTCATTATTTTATTATTATATTATATGGTTTAGACCATAGTCAGGGGTATAGTGTCACACCCCGACTTAGGACCTAGGCGTGTGACCACAAGTTGGTACCTGTTTTGTAAATTAATCAGAGTAGCGGGTTTATTTTAGCGGAAGTCTTTAATAAAATATTATTATATTGAAAACTTATTTTAAAATAAAGGGTTTAAACGCCCGTTCAATGTTTACAATACATTTCTTTAGAAAATTTAACTCTTTGTAATATTTTGAAATAAAATATCTGAGCTACCAGATAGCATCTAATGACCATAACTCCAATCTTCTATTCCTTCTTGCTTGTCTGTTCTAACCTTTCTTGTTTCCCTGTAACATGGGTGAGACAATACGTCAGCACAAAGCTGGTGAATAACGCTGACTCTAAAAATATCTTTTCAATACCTTTGTGAAACCAACAATAATACCTTTGTGACTACTCATTAGGCACCCAACTAAATTGGGATCAAATTACCCTAAGTACCTTGTACAATTAATTATATACACAATATCATTTCTTTGAACAGTCCCGTAGACCTTCAGAGGCATGTTGATGATATGCATGGCCTCGGGGAACTCTGAGTCACCATGTATGTTTGGATCCAGACACATGTATACTCTTAATCAGAGTGTCCGTTTCTTATTATTGTAACACAAAGTTTTAAGGATTCGTAAATCCTATGCAAATATTCTGACTCAATATAAAAGGTTTGGGGTGTATTCACCTTTTCTGTTTATAATCAGTTTCTGATATTGATTCCTGTTTTCTGTTTTCTTTTTCTTGTTTTGTTACCTCGGACCTATAGTTCGAGAATAACCTTTGTATAAATAACTAGATCATCGATCTAGCTTCAGACCTTTAGTCCGTTTTGTATAGCTTTAACCTTGATAAAATCATTTGTTTATATAAAACATTTGGACCTTTAGTCCTTTTATTTATTTATCAATTATATGCTTCGTTTCTTCTTCAGGAAGAAACATCTATACTGAGTTTCTTCTTCAAGAAGAAACATTACTTTCTTAAATATTATATTTCTTAACCATAAAGAAATACTATTATAACTATAACCTTCGCTTAAGAAAAGTTATATTACTCTTAATCAGAATCAAGGTTTGGCTATACTTTTGACTATGGTCTAAGCCATTTATAATAATAAAATAATAACTTAGGCAGAACCCCTACCTCGCACGGGTATTCGGAGTTAGATATTCCTAACTTTATACGGGCAACACTTCTACTCTATATGCACGCTTATCGAGGCGTTCATGATCCACCTTTCTTGGCACGCAAATCAAGGCAAAATTCGGTAGTCGGGTCGTGCACGTACTTCGAGACAGAATGTCGGGTTAGTTTTGGGTGGCACGCAATTCGAGTAAAACACCGGTATTTGGCTGGGATTACGAGGTGATGATTGTCGGGTCGGTGGCAAGCAAAACGATACTTGGCACGCAAACCAATGTAGAGAGAGTAATTCTTAGAGAGAGGGTGGAAATGTGTGTGGGGAATGAGCCGTGAGGCTCCCCTTTTATAGCCAATACCGCGATGGGTCCTACTTTTTAACGGCGTCGCGTATCGCGACGTCTCCTTTTCTGAGGTTACGCCACGTGGCCTGACACATCTGCCACGTGTCGCCACGTGGCCTGTCACGTCTACCACGTGTCACCAGAGTGTGACACGTGTCCTTGAGTCATCACGGACAATCGCGGTACGCGATGGCCGTGTTCTTGGACTCATCGCGTATCGTGATGGGTCCCTGAATAATATTTTTCACTTTTAGTCCTTTGTCTTTGATAGCTTGTCATTTCTAGGTCTAAATCTTGTTGTCCAAAAATACTAAGGCGGCTCTTAAAGCGGTTCGCGGATTGCGGCGATGCGCCCAACACCATCAAAGCGCCATATTGCGCCCAACGCCCTTCGTCGTCGTCTTCGCCATCGTCCTCGTCCTTGCCCATACCTGAGCGCGTGCGCGTGCGCGTCGGGTGCTACGCACCCTCCGCTAATACCACTTGGTGCATGATATTCATAAAAGAATATTACTATGGAAAATCTCTTCCTTATAAAGAGCTTCCATTTTTTTTACCACTTTCCATGTGAGATGAGTTCCATTTCCCTTATTTATATCCAAGTAAAGTGCTTTCACTTTCTTACATCCTTCTATGTGGGATGGAGTTTCCTTTTACTTATTTCCTTAATATGGAAAGACTTAACTTAGGTAATATTTTTATTTCCTTATTTTCTTATATTTCCTTATTTAATATTTTCTCATGACTTGTCTTAATATTATTTTTGATCCTTCAACTTTCCTAAGTTGTCAAATTTGGATCAAAATTTTGGGGATGTTACATATAGCCCAAACCTTGATCATAATTATGTTTACATAAGCTTTAAACATACAAAGGTTTATAGTAATGTTTCTTTACAATTAAGAAACACATAATTTTTCATTCATAAGGATATAGTCAGAATATAGTTTCTTCACAATTAAGAAACATAGCATTTTATATATATGGAATATAGTTAAAATATTGTTTCTTTATAAGTAAGAAACATAAGATTTTACATTCAAAGCTAGTAGTCAATGAATGTTTCTTCTTGAAGAAGAAACTAATTATAGATATTTCTTCATGAAGAAGAAATTCAGCATATGATTAGTAAATAAACAGAAAAACTACAATTCTAAATATTTCATTCAAATAAATGATCAATCAAGGTTTAAAGCTATTTAAAACCAGACTAAAGGTCTGTAGCCGGATCAAGAAACAATCTGGGTATTTATATAAACCTGTTTATAAGTCAATCATCAATCAAACAATCATTCACATCATATCATTCAGAACAGACAATCACATGTGAATACGTTAACCTTTTTAATCAGTCAAAACATATTTATACTTGATTAAGATGAACGAGTGTTTGTCTTAACGAGTCAGTCAGCGTTTACATGAGATTACGTGTTCTCTAAAAACGTTATAATACAATATAGAAAATAAAAGCAACTCAGACTGACTACACATGTGTCTGGATCCAAACATAATTGTTCAGCCTAATCAGTCAAAGGCCAGGTGGCCGCGGGCTAACGGTCATAACTAGTTCTCCATGCAAGGGCTACACGGCTCGGGGAACACTGGTGTGTGTGTAGGGTAGTAGTACAAAGCCCAGAAGTAGCAATACTTCTGTTGAGTGTACAGAAAACTATAATTGTATTGTAATCGTCATTCAAATATTTTATAGAGTCACACGTGTTCACCAGCATATCGCTGACGTATTTTTTCCCACATTTTAGGGAAACAGATTAGCACAGGTAGCAAGGAATATAGTCATTCATGAAGATAGACGCTCGCAAGGTAGAGATAACTCAGTTTTAAATTATTAAAATATTATAACAAGATTTAAACATGATTTATAAATCAAACACTCGGGTATTTATTATCCGATAAATTTTAAAATAAATTAATATTTTAATGATAACAAAATTATTCCGCTAAAATAAACCGCAATTCTGATGTACGTATTTACAAAACAGGTACCAACTATTGGTCATACGCCTAGGCCCTAATTCAGGGCGTGACACATTATGTGCGCAGGATCCTAGTCGACGGAGTAAGTTCAGTTAACATCATTCAATATGATGTACTCCCGAAGATGAATATCCTAGACTCATAAATTATTCCCCGAACATCAGTGCTCGTCGTCTTTAGTGGCGAGACTAAGAAAACAATGGGGGACATCAAGTATGCCATATACATTGAGAGTTTGAACTCTTATAAAAATTTTTGTGTTATAGATAATGTGTCTTGTTGCAATGTAATTCTTGGCAGGCCATGGCTACATAGAATGAAAACTGTAGCATCTACTTATCACCAATGTATAAAGTTACCAACTCCTTGGGGGGTAGTGAGAATAGATGGTGACCAAGTGGAAGCTAAAAACTACTACTCCTCATCCCGGCGGCCAAGCAAACAATAGCATAGAAACTACAACAACATCCTAAGAATGTACTGGAAGCTCGAGAACAAGACCTGAAAGAAGTATCCTTGGACCCTAAGGATGCAGACATAAAAGTTTTCCTAGGATCCAGTATCCCTCTCAGCATTGAAGAGGATCTAGTATCCTTCCTCAAGCAACGAAAATCCACATTTTCCTTCAAGCACTCAGACATGACAGGTATTTCAAAAAAGGTAATTACTCATAAGTTAGGCCTTGATAATTCTATTAAACCCGTCCATCGAAAGCTAAGGAAATTCACTCCTGAGAGGAGCGTGATCATACAAGAAGAAGTTAAAAAAACTTCTTAAGGCCGGTATGATCAGAGAGGTTTAGTATCCTCGATGGTTGGCTAATGTGGTTGTTGTTTTAAAAAAGAATGGAGAGTGGAGAGTGTGTGCCGATTTCACCAATTTAAACAAGGCATGCCCCAAGGATTCTTTCCCACTACATATAGACTCCATGGTGGATGCAACAGCGGGGCATGAGATGCTTACCTTTATGGATGCTTCCTCATGATTTAAACAAATTCAGATGGAACCATCTGATCAGGAAGACACATCGTTCATGACTCCTACTGGGATATATTTCTATATTGCCATGCCATTTTGACTAAGAAATGCAGGTGCAACCTATCAACGCTTAGTCAACATGATGTTTAAAGACCAGTTAGGAAAATCATGGAAGTCTATATAGACGAGATGGTGGTCAAATCCAAGAAGGTTGAGGATCATCTTAAAGACTTAGAAGACGCCTTCAATATCCTTGACTAGTATAATGTCACACCCTCAAAATCCACTAACGGAGTTTTACCGTCAGAGGGTGTGAACTAACAGGATCGGAATCAATAGTTATAATCAAACACCATGTTTAAAGTTTTCAAACCTATAAGACATCAAGTCTTAAATAAAATGCGAAAGCGTAAATTTGTAAACCAAAAAGTTTGCACCACACAGGACGACTTAAAAACCCAAGTTATTAAGATAAAAATTAAAAGAAGTTTTCAAGTGAAGGTGTTTAGCGAATGCATGTTCATATACCGTGCGCCCGCCTCAGCTACCTGCGAATAACATACTAAAAGTGTCAACGCAGGGTTGGTGAGTTCACAAGTTTATATAAATAAAGCGTTTGAGTTTGCGTTTGCGTTTACGTTTTGCGTTACCAGATAGTGTTAAGTCAATTATATATCAATAGGTAGCTAACCTATCAACAAGTATTACTAAGTGTTCAACACCGAAGCTGACTGTTTATCAATTGCCTTGCCACCATGTCTACCATGACCATGGTAATGTGTTAGCCAAGATTACACCCACTCGACCTACAGTCGAGTTTAGAGTTGGGTGGGGTTTGTCAAACCCAGTAGTACTACTCAACAGTGACTCGCTATTATCCCAATATTAACCGGTTCGATGTTATGAAGGACTTTAGTTGGTTTGTTGCCACTTAGCCTTACAAGTAATATATAAAGAATAACAAAATCTAAAGCGTGGAGTATGTTATCTCCCCCTAATAAAAGCGTTTAAAAATAGTAAAAGGGGCCGTGAAACTCACTATTTGCAAAGATAACCAAAAAGATCCGAGAAAGGTGTGCATCACAGAAAATCCTCACTAGTGTTCTAAAAACAAAAACGAGATTTTATAAGTATTGAACTACGAGTGAGTCACTAGACTCGACACATACAACTTATGCATGAGATGCGTTTCGTGTTTCGTTTGTGAAATAAGTGCGACTCGACAAACACGTTGGTGATAAGTTACACGTGTGAACAAGTATATAAGTGTCAAGTATTAACATCGTTCATTACTAGCAAATATCCCCCACAAGGGCAATTTGGTCAAAACATAACAAATATCCATCGGTTATACACTTTTCATGTTAATCCAAGTAGTTCAGCAGATAAATTGTCCAGGTAGATTTTCACTCGACAAGATTACTCTATTTAATAAATCCTAACATGTCAAATAAATCACCAAAAATCATCACAGAAGCACACGTGAGTTAGGTTTCTAAAAATATTTTTATTATATTTTTATCGTATACGGTTTTATCATAATGATCAAAACATCACAACAAACACACATCAATCATTATCATGCGCAACAGAATGTTATTTGTTATTCCCGTTAAATGACAAATCCAATTAATGCAAGACCAATTGGGTTAGATTCCTAACGCAAAATATTAACTTCCAGAAGTGGAACCAACCCATTTGGGGGTAAAGTTAAAATACAAAGGACAACAAAAATGAGAAGGGTGAGAAGGAATCCAGTCCATTGATCTTGTATTTGAATGACTGAGATTAATTTAATAAATAAAAATTGATGGAAAGGACATGAAGGTAATAACACACCTTTGTTGACTTTCTCTCTCCACATGTAAGGCACATGCCAATTCCTCCATCATTTTAAAATGTCCATAACATTTTCATACGATATTATTTTTTAAAAAAAAATTCACCATAATAATAAGCGTTTTTTTTATCTTTAATATGAGTATCATATTGTTATATAAAAATAAAAAAAATTAATGGGTTTTTTTAATTGTGTTTTTTTGTTGTTCATTGTGTAATATGTTGTTTCCATTGTGTTTTACGTTTCAAGTCATTATATTCACTATTGTGTCTTACGTTTTAGGCCATTGTGTTATACGTAGTCACCATTGTGTCTTACGTTTTAGGTCATTGTGTTATACGTATTCATCATTGTTTTTTACGTTTTAGGTCATTGGGTTATACGTATTCACCATTGTGTTTTACGTTTCAAGTTAAAGACACAATGGTGTGCGAAAAGACACAATGACGAAAAAAAACTCAATGGCGAAAAAAGACACAATGATAAGCGAAAAGACACAATGGTGTGCGGAAAGACACAACGGTGTGCAAAAAGACACAATGACGAAAAAAGACACAATGATAAGCGAAAAGACACAATGGTGTGCGAAAAAACACAATAACGAAAAAAGACACAATGGTTTGCGAAAAGACACAATGGCGAAAAAAGACACAATGATAAGCGAAAAGACACAATAGTGTGTGAAAAGACACAATGACGAAAAAAGACACAATGATAAGCGAAAAGACACAATGGTGTGCGAAAAATCACAATGACGAAAAAGACACAATGATAAACGAAAAGACACAATGGTGTGCGAAAAGACACAATGACGAAAAAAGACACAATGATAAACGAAAAGACACAATTGTGTGCGGAAAGACACAATGGTGTGCGAAAAGACAAATGGCGAAAAAAGACACAATGATAAGCGAAAAGACACAATGGTGTGCGAAAAGACAAAATGACGAAAAAAAACACAATTATAAGCGAAAAGACACAATGGTATGCGAAAAAACACAATGAAGAAAAAAGACACAATGATAAGCGAAAAGACACAATGGTGTGCGAAAAGACACAATGGTGTGCGAAAAAAGACACAATGATAAGCGAAAAGACACAATGGTGTGCGAAAAGACACAATGACGAAAAAAGATACAATGTCGTGATTTTTGTTTAAAATTTTGTATAACAAAAATCATACTCATATTCAAGATAAAAAACGCTTGTTATTATGATGAACTTTTTTTTAAAAAAATTATCATACGAAAAAGTTATAAGTGTTCTAAAATGATAGGGGTATTTACATGTGCATTGCATGTGGAGAGAGAAAATGTGTACAATTACCTCTATACCTTTTTTCTTTTGGTCCCCACTTGACACATGTCAATTATTTATGACTTCTCACACTTCTCATTTTTGTTACCCTTTGTAGAATAACTTGACCCCATTTGGTCTTGTTTATGAGATATCTTAGTCGCAAAACAGCTTACCAGCAGGCTTCCCGAATCAGACTTGCACAACAGATTTGTAAAATAATAAAAACTAACTGTTACACGTCCAAAAATTACGAATTTAGACTCTTTAGAAACTAGACTCGACCTACTACATCATAGAATCAAAAATCACTTCAGAACATGTAATTAACATCGAGTTACAGTCATTTAAACACGAATTCAATAATCTGTCCAGCATCAGTTTTCATCAAAACTCAACATATCATTAACCTATGAATTATAACTCATACATACAAGCCTCTATATGCATAATTCACCAACCATGCATCTCAATTTCACTTTACACACACAATTAGGGTTTTACTTCAAAGTTCAATTTCAAGAAACATGTAATTAACAATCAATAACAACATAACTAGTTATCAATTCACTAGAAATCATCAACAAACACATAATTAAAGCCTAACTCATCTTAAATCATCACTTTCAAGATTTAGGGTTTTGATTAACACCTTCAATGGCCTAATTAAACACATGGAATGATTAAAGGACATGTTAATTACCTATCTAGCACCTTGAATCCTTCAAAACAAGCTTGAAAAGAGGTTGTGTGTGTGTGTAGCCTATGGTCGCCAAGAGAGGGAGGGGGGGATCGATCGTATGTGGGAGGGAGGGGGATTAGGGTTGTGTAATAACCTGATTATAATATTAATATATTACACTTAACCCCCTATTTTTCTAGTTAACCAATTTCTAGCACAAGTTAGTTTATTTTCCACATGAATTAACATTATGCAAGTAAACACAAAGTAGCACATAAACGTAGCACATAATTATCAACTTCTTTATGATACTTATCATTTGTTCACCAACGGTTTGAGTCGACTCGTGTGTGTTTCGGTGAAATTCCGAAAGACTACTTGTGTAGTGATTGTCATGCGTCATTTAAATCCTAATTTAAATGTAATGAGATATGCGTTACAGTTCGTGTGATCTTAAGTTTGAATTAACGGAGTTCGGATTAACGGAGTTAACCTGAAATTGACGAGTGTCACATATAACATGAAATTCAATCCATATAAATGCCATTTTGGTGTTAAGACGGGAAAATTCCTTGGTTATATGGTCACTAATAGGGGTATAGAGGCTAGCCCGGAGCAAATATAGGCCATCATCAACCTAAAGTCCCCCGCGAATGCAAAGGATGTACAAAGGTTGACGGGAAGAATTGCAGCCTTGAATAGGTTCATCTCTCGATCCTCGGGGAAGTGTATGGATTTCTATGATATCCTTAGAAAGAATAAAAAATTCGAGTGGACGGAGAAACATGAGGCTGCGCTCAAAGCCTTCAAGGATTATGATAACCGTCGTTCAAGTCATCCAAAAACCTAAATAACCTAAGTAGATAGGGGTAAATAAGGTATTGTATCCACCAGGAGTATGTGGTCAATGCAAATCGTGTAAACAGTTTCAATATTATGAAGTAGCAGATTTTAGTGCTGATCACACAAGCAATAGTTTGAATTAAGAATTAAGCAAACAAACGAGTAAACAAGTTTCAATCAATTAATAAAAGCAAATCATACCCGGGGTTCAAGTATATGTATATAAACAGTAGTCTCATGCAACCTAACAGATTAACTATCACAGATTAACACAAACTGGCTAACGAGCTAAACCTTAGGCACCAACAATCACTAACACACGACACTGGTTATCAAACAATCCCTACCAGTGTGACTCAACTAAGGGCAATTGCATGCTTCATTGAATTCAACTAGTCAAAACAGTCCTATGAGCAATAATTATAGCAACCGACAAACTAATCGTTCTGATCAACGTAAACCTAAACCGACTGAATGCACAACAATACTAAACATCAATACTCATAGATTAATCAATAAGAGTTACAAAGTATTCGTTCTTAGTACACGAGAAAACTGAAAATAATACATACTTTACATCCCGGGTATGATTCGGAGAAGACTAGCCGAGCATCGTAATCGATAAATCTTCTTATGACGAGGAAGACCATTAGGATTGATCAAGAGATGATTGGTAGCCCTGGAATTCACCCAAAATCGCCTAACAGTTGCTGGAAGTCGTGATAATTGATTAGGGTTCGTAAAATAGAAGATATAGGTCAAAACCTGATTTTCCCGTTTTTTATGTCCATGGCGATACGCGATGGCCATAACCTCATGCCATCGCGTATTTCGACCTAAGAAAACCTCATATTCAGATTCCTCTCGTCGAGAAACCCAAAATTCATATATTATGGGTCCCGTAACTCATTTTCTAGCCCATGATATGCTCGTTTTACTTCTTAATCGCGTTTTGCAAACCTATCTTGGCCAATTTTAGCATCGGCTTATGATTTCTCATCTATACTCTTGCCTAATCCTTGTAACACTTCTCAAGACATCAAATAATGCTCCGCTCTTTCCGAGATATCATTCCATGCTCGTACAAGTCTCAAATTTAGCATATTTAACGATCAATGACATGAAATACAAATGCATGTGTGAAGTACCAAAGTTCAACAATATACTCAACAAAACTACATAATAATACACTAATATATATACAAAATACCCGACCATCAGATTACTTATCCTCAACACCAGCATTAATGAAGTCAATAGATGGTGAACCCTTATCCTTATACCTAGCTGTCTCGGGAAATGCAGTAAGTGATGTCCTTGTAAAGGATCATGAGGGTGAAGAACATCATGTTTATTATGTAAGTAAAAGTGTTCTAGATGCTGAAGCCAGATATTCTCATTTTAAAAAATTAATTCTTGCACTTATAATGGCTTCTACTAAATTAAGACATTACTTTAAAACTCATACTATTATTCTGAGAACTAATTATCCTGTTAAGAATGTGCTTAGAAAGCCAGAATTGTCAGGAAGGATGGCCAAATGGGCCGTGAAGCTGAGTGCGTATGATATTCAGTATGAGCCAAGAACAGCCATCAAGTCACAAGCATTTGCAGACTTTGTGGCTGATTTCAGTAGTGACATGCAGAAAGAAGCTGACTTGGAGATTCAACAACTAGAAGAAACCAAGGATCATTGGATCATGTTCACAGATGGAGCATCCAACGTCAAAGGAACATAATTAGGTATCATAATGAAATCGCCACAGGGGGACATAATACCCAGTCTATATCCTGTGAGTTTCAAGCCACAAATAATGAAGCAGAGTATGAAGCTCTGATTGCAAGTTTGCAACAGGTTAAACACATGAGGATCAGGTATCTTCAGGTGTATATAGTTTTGTTATTAATAACTAACCAATTTAATGGCTCATATGCTGTTAAAGGAGAAAAACTAATCAAATATCTACACATTGTGAAAGAACTGTCAAAGTTCTTTGATTGTTTTAGTATTGAACCTGTACTGTCACACCCCGGCTTAGGGCCTAGGCGTATGACCAATAGTTGGTACCTGTTTTGTAAATACATCAGAGTTGCGGTTTATTTTAGCGGAAGACTTTGGTTATAATAAAATATTAATGTATTTGAAACTTTGCTCGGATAATAAATACCCGAGTGTTTGACTTAAAAATTATGTTTAAATCTTTATTATATTTTAATAATTTAAAACTGAGCCATCTCTACCTTGCGAGCGTCTATCTTCATGAATGACTATATTCCTTGCTACCTGTGCTAATATGTTTCGCTGAAACGTGGGGAAAAATGCGTCAGCTATATGCTGGTGAACACTTATGACTCTATAAAATATTTGAATGACGATTACAGTACAATTATAGTTTTCTGTACACTCAACACATGTATTTCTACATCTGGGCTTTGTACCACTCCCCTACACACACACACAAGAGTTCTCCCGAGCTATATGTATATAGCCCCTGCAAGGAGAACTAGTTATGACCGTTACCCCACGGCCACCTGGCCTTTGACTGATTGGGTTGAACAGTTATGTTTGGATCCAGACACATGTGTACTCGGTCTGAGTTGCTTTTATTTTCTATATTGTATTATAACGTTTTAAAGATCACATAATCTTATGTAAACATTGGCTGGATCGTTAAGACAAGCACCCATTCATCTTATCGAGTATAAATATGTTTTAATTGATTGAATAGGTTAACGTGAATTATTCACCTGTGATTGTCTGTTCTGAATGATATGGTGATCTCGTTTGAAACCTTGACTGTGGACGATTGATTGATTGATTGATGATTGACCTATAAAATAGGTTTATATAAATACCCGGATCGTTTTTTGATCCGGCCACAGACCTTTAGTCTGGTTTTAAATAGCTTTAAACCTTGATTGATCATTTGTTTGAATGAAATACTTAGACTTGTAGTCTTTCTGTTTATTACTAATCAAAACGAGGCTTGGCACGCAAAACGAGGTGGCATATGATGGCCGTCGTGTTGTGCACGTACTTTGAGATAGATTGTCTGGTTATCTTCGAGTGGCACGCACTTCAAGGTATCGTCGGTATATGGCACAAATTACGAGTTGACGATTGTCGGGTCGGGGCACGGAAATCGAGGTAGAGAGAGTAATTCTAGAGAGAGAAAAAGTTTGGTGTGAAATGGAAATGAGCCGTGAGCCTCCTATTTATAGGCTGATTTCACAACCCATCGCGATACGCGATGGGTCCTGGTTATCTCATCGCGTATCGCGGCGCCGTATATTATCCGCCGTCATACATTATGCCGACACGTGTCCGCTGAATCATTAAGGTCCATCGCGATACGCGATGACCTTTGTCCTAGGCTCATGTAGCGCGATGGCTTCCCGAAGTCAATTTTTACATTTTGATCCCTTGTCTTATGTAACTTGTGACATCTTGGTTTTACCTTCATATTCCAAAAACAATAAGTCGGCTCTCAAGCGGCTCGCGGCTATGCGAGCGTGTGCCACCAAAGCACCACATTGCATCCAACCCCCGTCGTCGTCGCCATCGCCATCGTCCTCACTCCTCGCCCGTGCCTGTGCGCGTCGGGTGCTTCGCACCCTCCGCTAGGACCACTGGGTGAATGCTAGGCATAAAAGAATATTACTATGGAAAATCTCTTCCTTATAAAGAGCTTCTATTTCTTTACCACTTTCCATATGGGATGAGTTTTAACTTCCTTATTTATACCCATGTGGATTGTTTTCACTTTCTTACATCTTTCCATATTGGATGGAATTTTCTTATTCCATATCCTTAACATAAGATAACTTTATTTATGGGATATTTTTATTTCATTATAGAATGGTTTTATTTTCTTTATTTTAATTTTTCTCATTACTTATTTTTTTGAGAATAATTTTGATCCTTCAACTTTACCAAGTTGTCATATTTGGATCGAAATTTTGGGGATGTTACATCCTCCCCACCTTGGAATGAATCTCGTCCTCGAGATTCGCTGTGAATGATTTCTTGCTTATAACTTTAGTATCAGATTCCTTCAAATCCATTTCTCGAGTTTAACTCGAAATGTTTAAATGATTGAAATTCCTGAATTGTTGTTAACTCACATCTTTTGGATTATGTATTCAGTTAATAGTTCAGAATGCCATAAGTAATTGTAAATTGCTAAGCACAGTGGCCAGTTGTGTTTAACTATTTACCTTACTTTTTGTATTCTAAACATTTGCCGATGTTAACTAGATTGCCTCTACTAAATCCTTTTAATTTATTCATCTCGATAACTTTCAAGATATCCTTTCTTGAATCATCTAATCCTTTACTTCCTGATTTTGACGGATTCCTTCCGTTTATCAATGATACCTTCGAACTTTCAAAGTTCGGATATTATTATGTCTTAGTTTAATTCATTTTCTTTATTTCATCTTTCTATAGATGATGATTAAATAACAAAGTTTCTTGTATTTCGAGAACTTTTCGAAGACAATATGTGTATGCTAATATCCTTTTTTATATACATTAGGGATTTAAATACCCTTTTTCTATTACAAAACTTCTCGTTTAAACACGAGTTTACAAACGGTTACAAGAGTTAACTATTTATTTCTTATCCTCTTGTTTGCTTTTATACTTAGTTATCAGATGTTCCTTGTTTTTCCTCCTTTCTATTGTTGTTGTTGCTGATCTTTTCATTGCTTATTGTGTTTTTGAACATTCACTTTTAAAATGTCATTTTTCTCCACATTTGAAGCATGCAACTGCTTTCCTTCTACAGTCTTCTTTAGAATGTCCGTTTTTGTTACAGAAAGTACATGTGACTAAAGTATTGTTCTTATTTTGTTTTCGACATTTTCCATAATGTCGTTTACCACAATTCTGACAGATTGGTCTGTTGTATTCAAATGTTTTCTCCTGGTTGATCTTCTTCATTTGTTTGACTGTTGCTTTTTCTTTCTTTCTTATACTATTTTTCTCTTTAACCTCTGTTTTTCTTTCCATACTATTAATCAAATATTTGGCCAATTCCATAGCCGAGGAGGTTGTTTGAGGCTTATGGGTTCTTACTATATCTCCTATCTCTTTGGGTAATCCTGATATGTTTGAATAACTCTGTAGTATTCTAAGTTGTCTAGACGAGGAGTTGATTGGTAATATTCAAGAAACTTAGTATTGTACTCTATGAGATTTGTAACATCTATCTTAGTTTGAATATGATTGGCTTCTAGTATGGGGCAAAACTGTTGTAATACGAGTTCTTTAAATGCTTCCCATTTCACTTGATACAAGGTTTCTCTGCCCTTTCACACGATTAGAGTGTTCCACCATTTTAGAGCTTCACCTTTAAAATTTAGAGATGTGTATTGGATCTTTTGAATCTCAGTACATTGACTAATGATGAAGATGGACTCGATTTCCTCAATCCATCGTAAAGTCGGTATAACACCTTGGTTTCCATAAAATTCTTTTGGTTCATAGGTTTTGAAATCCTTAAAACTACAACCTTGAGTTACTTAAGGGTTCTTGAGCTTATTATTGAATCGACTATCAGTCTTGAGATTCTGAATGCTTTTATCATGACGTTGGTTTCTAACGACCTTATTTGAATGTTTAATTCTATGTATCTCTTCTTTCATCGCATTCGTGAGGGAGTTATTGTGTCATGAATTATCTCTTGCACTTTGACTAAATATTGTTCATGAATCTCATGATCAGGTTCTGTCATGTTCTTGTTGCTTATTTGATTGGAAACTTCATCATTATTTGCTTGACTATTTAAGTTCGTCATTCTGTAAATAGAATTGCATCAGTGTGAAAGAAACTTATATACTGATGATTTACTACATGGTATGTGAATCTTAATTCTATAAGTACTAGAAATCTTTTGATTATGAAACGTCTAATAATTTTGTCATACTCTTAGAAGAATTTCTTTTTAACTTTGCTTCTTCTTTTTCTTGGACTTCAACTAACTTTTCCTTGGGGTTATTCGTTATGGGCATAATTCATATGTTTTTCCTTTTTATTGAGAGATGATATTAAGGAAATTGTATATTACCATAACATTTTTCGAATATCTTGATGATAATTGATAAGGTTCTATTGAGGTATAATTACTTTGTCCTCTTTTGTATGTTCCTGAAATGACTAGTACATACCTTGTGTACAGACTACACATGAGAAATTTCCAATTCTCTTTCTAGGTTTATTTATGTCTCTTTTGTTAAATTAGGAACTTATAGATTGTTCTTGACTGATAAAGCTCGTATAATAGCTGTAATTACTAGCCATATCTGATGGCTCAGATTTAACTGTAGTGATTGAATGTCTAGCTACTTGGCGTATATGCTCCAAGTAGTTTGTACAGATTATCATTAGGAATATATAAACTTTTCGATCTTTGCTTATCTCTACTTCATTCAACATGTATTTAAAGCTTAGGTACTAATACATTAATACCTAATTTATTGAAACCGATGGCTCTTATTTATAAGATTGATATCTATCTGTAACATCACGTAAATTTTGGGCCATAAATGTCAAGTTTCCAAAGTCAAGGGACCAATTTTGCCAAATTCCAAACTCAAAGGGCTAAAATGAAAATTCTAAATTCTTGACCCATCGCGCTACGTGATGGATCAGAAGAGAGTCCCATCGCGTACCGCGATGGCGTATCTGACACGCAGTGACACGTGGCACACGGTGGCAACGTTTGCCGCCACGTGTCACCACGTGGCAACACGTTCGCCACGTGGCTCGGCGCCTGCCACGTGTCACCACGTGGAAGGTCTACCCACTGATTCATCAAGCCTACGTCGCGGTACGCTAATGGCTTTCCAAGGGACCCGTCGCTTACTGCGACGGGATTCAATTTCAGCCTATAAATAGGCAGCTACGAGTTCAGATCCATCTCATCCCAAAACACACATATTACTCTCTCACTACTCTCTCTCTAAACCTTGAAAAGCGTGTCATTGATCCACCTCGATAAACGTGCCTCGAAACCTCGATATTTGTGCCATTCCCCGACGATATTCCAAACAAGAAAGTACTGTCCCAACGTTCCGGCAATCGTCTCGAAGTGCGTGCCAAGAAGTGTTGGTGTCTCGAGAAGCGTGCCAATAGTAGAAAAGAGCAATTGGCGTCGAAGTGCTGCCCAAGTAACTAGGGTATTTCTAAGCCAACAAAGGTAGGCATGATGCCCGACCAAAATATAGTAAAATATTATGAAGGCTTAATACCCAAGTCGAAGTTATTCTCGATAAACGATGAAACATATAAAATAAAGAAAAGAAAAATGAAAACAAATATGTGAGTAAATATATGAATATGATTAATCGTTGTTATAAAATATATTATTTAAGAATAATGAGTATTCTTAAATAATAAAGAAAAGAATAAGTTTCTTAAAGAAAAGAAACGTCGGGTTTTAAGAATAAACTAAAGGTTTATAACATACTATTAAAACTAAAGGTTTTAAAGTAAAAGAGATTATGAACTAAAGGTTCATCGAGATAAATAAGACTAAAAGGCTTAAGCCGGATCGTGTATCCGACTAACAAAAGTTATACTCGTACTATAGGTGCGAGATAGCAAGAGAAGAACTCACGGACGGTGTTGGAAACCGATCCCTATCAAAAGGTGAATACGCCCCACTTTTACAAACTTGTTTTCAAACAAATCAAACGTGTTATGTGTAAAACTTTACATGAGGCTACGTGTCTCTAAAAACATTGTAAATAAGAGTATGAGCCTAGCCCTCAGGCTGTAGTATACGTTTGTCTGGATCCTTACATATGTGGTATGCGGTGGGCACATCGCACCATGCCTGGTCACGACCTCCAGCCACGATGGGCCGAACAAAGTATGTTCGAGTGAGAATGACATTGTGTATATTTATGGTACCTAATTATGTCGAAACGCTGCGATGTTTTGCTGGGGTGACCTAGTGTAGAGACTCAAATTTATAATGATTTTTATTGTAACTTGATTATTCCTAAGCCAAGGTGGGACGAGACTTACGTGGTCTCGAGGGGTATTTAAGTAAATAAAATATTTTTACGTCAGCATATTCACCAGCATTCGTTGCTGACGTATTTTATAACATTTTGCAGGTAACCAAGATTAGAGCTTAAAGGACGAAGAAGCTCAAGAATCCGATGGCTCGGATAATTTTGTTTAAATATTAAAATGTGATGTTTTGTAAAAACATATAAACAAGTAAATACTAAACGAGACTTTAGTCTCGTCTTTTGTAATATAAATATGTTAACTTTAAAACCACATGTTTATTTAAGTCTTCCGCATTAACCCGCAACTCTGATTTATTTACAAATGTGGTACCAACTATGGTTCACACTCCTAAGCCGAAGATGGGGGTGTGACACTATCTCTGATCAAAGCCTAGGTATGATTAAATACGTAATTTGCTAAGATCGATGTCTCTGATACCAACCTGTTACACCCCGGCTTAGGGCCTAGGCGTATGACCAATTGTTGTACATGTTTTGTAAATACATCAGAGTTGCGGTTTATTTTAGCGGAAGACTTTGGTTATAATAAAATATTAATTTATTTGAAACTTTGCTCGGATAATAAATACCCGAGTGTTTGATTTAAAAATTATGTTTAAAACTGAGCCATCTCTACCTTGCGAACGTCTATCTTCATGAATGACTATATTCCTTGCTACATGTGCTAATATGTTTCCCTGAAATGCGGGGAAAAGTACGTCAGCTATATGCTGGTGAACAAGTATGACTCTATAAAATATTTGAATGACGATTACAGTACAATTATAGTTTTCAGTACACTCAGCACATGTATTTCTACATCTGGGCTTTGTACCACTCCCCTACACACACATAAGTGTTCTCCCGAGCTATATGTATATAGCCCCTGTAAGGAGAACTAGTTATGACCGTTACCCCATGGCCACCTGGCCTTTGACTGATTGGGTTGAACAGTTATGTTTGGATCCAGACCCATGTGCACTCGGTCTGAGTTGCTTGTATTTTCTATATTGTATTATAACATTTTAAAGATCACATGATCTTATGTAAACATTGACTGACTCGTTAAGACAAACACCCGTTCATCATATCGAGTATAAATATGCTTTGATTGATTGAATAGGTTAACTATTCACATGTGATTGTATGTTCTGAATGATATGGTGATCTCGTTTGAAACCTTGACTGTGATGATTGATTGATTGACCTATAAAATAGGTTTATATAAATACTCGGTTCGTTTCTTGATCCAGCTATAGACCTTTAGTCTGGTTTTAAATAGCTTTAAACCTTGATTGATCATTTGTTTGAATGAAATATTTATACTTGTAGTCTTTCTGTTTATTTACTAATCATATGCTGAGTTTCTTCTTCATGAAGAAACATCTATAATCTGTTTCTTCTTCAAGAACAAACATTCATTGACTGCTAGCTTTGAATGTAAAATCTTATGTTTCTTACTTATAAAAAAACAATATTTTTAACTATATTCCTTGTGTATGAAATGCTATGTTTCTTAATTGTTAAGAAACTATATTTTGACTATATCCTTTTGAATAAAAAATATGTGTTTCTTAATTGTAAGGAAACATTACTATAATCCTTGTATGTTTGAAGCTTATGTAAATGCCGTGTGTGAATATATATATAAATATTTAAGTAAAAGTTCCACACAAATCGGGTTTTAAAATAGGTTTTCACCTACAACTAAACCACACATAAAAGGCAAGTGTACCTATCGTTTGTAATAAAGTGTTGGTAAGAACCGAGTATCAATCCATGGACACGACAACTTTCTAGTACTAAATCGTTGTAAATGACCAACCGAACAAATAAATATTGATTTAAATATTTAACTAATTAAACTAACATACAATGAAAACAAAGCAAATAAAAATACAAGAAAAACAATCAGTCCAACAAACTACCTAGACAAGAATCCACTCTACTAACATGAAAAAATAGCAATGATATGGCAAAACATCATGAATCTAAACATAAATACTAGATTTCAATAAAGCAACCTAATACTAGGAAATAATCATCATGATGGGTTTTCAATCAAAAGATAAACATAGACTAACTTGTTTGTCAAAACAACAAAGTCTCATAATCAAAGGAAAGCTAGCATGAACAACATTCTAACCACCTAAGATTACACTAAAGTAGCCAAATTCATGAAATTAATATAAACTTATGAAACTTTAACTAGCAAGTCATCACCAAGTCAAGAATCATAACAACACTCATCAATTTTCCAATATTAAGTGTAGGGTTTCATACTCATCAATAATTATATAACCAAGTTAATTTTTACTAGTCATTCCTAACTTAGTAATGTAAACAAAGATTTCATGAGCATTTAAAGTTTACAAACAAACATCTAGAACATAGTTTTCCAACATGAATGCCTAAACATTTGCAAAACTAACAAGGTTATGTAACTATAACAAGCATGAACACCATCAATATCAACTTATAAACTCAACCATATTCTTGAAAGAACACCACTTTACCAAAATCATGCATAGATAATATATCACATTAACAAGAGTTTCAACATTGTCTAGATAGCAAAAGTAATTAGCCCATAAGGCTTAATAAAACTACAATAAAACTAGAAATAAGCTTACAAAACATGTTCAAGAACAAAGGAATGCAAACTAAGATCAAGCAAGGATTGAAGGATGGAATGATGAATATTGTGTTGGTGGAAGCCTCCAAGAATCCCCTAAAAATGCTGCACTTGGTTGAGAGAGAATTCCCAAGACTCCAAACCCCAAAATGAAGTTAAAATGAGTGTTTATAAGCTTCTGGGCAAAGTGCACGGTCATGCACAAAAAGTTCATGGTCGTGCACTATTTTAGGTAAGTCAAACTTTCACTTTCGGATGCTCAGAGTTGCAGGTTCCAAAAAGGTGCATGGTCATGCACAAAAAGGGCATGGTCGTGCGTTTCCGGCACTAGCTAGTGCACTTTCAAAGTTGATGTGTCTTGTCCTCGGCATCGGATACTGCACAGGCTCGTGCCCTCGGGAGTGCACGGTGGTGCACAAAAAGTGCATGATGGTGCAGTTTCACTTTTGGCACGATAGTAGATGTGCACGGGTTCCAATAAAGGTGCACCATCATGCATATAAAGCGCATGATGGTGCAATTTCTCAGCATGGTCATGCACTTTCGTAGCATCGTCATGCACTTTTGGCACGATATCAGATGTGCACGGGTTCCAATAAAGGTGCACGGTGGTGCACTAAAAGCGCATGATGGTGCAACTTGATCAGCATGGTCATACACTTACTTGCATCGTTATGCACCTGTTCAGCATGGTCATGCACTTTCTTAGCATGGTCATGCACTTTTAGCAGATTCTTGATTTTTGTCCAAAAAGCGCCATCTTTTCTTCGTTTATTCTTCGGGCGGGCGCCCGGAATTGCAAATTAATAAATAACTCAATTAAGTACTAAATACAACGGATTTGCATGGAGTTTTACCAAAATAAGAGGATAATTTGATGCTAAAAGGTGTACACTTTGTGTTACATCAAACATCCTCACACTTGAACTTTTCTTGTCCTCAAGCAAATGAAACAAACTCCACAAAAACAAGAATAACCCGCAAGCAATAATCATTCAAAGTTTTTAAAAGATTTACAAGCAAGCACTATTGATGTTTCCAAACAAGCCTATTAAAAATGAAGACATAGTCTAAAGAACATTACATTTGTTGCCATCACATTCCCACCTTGCAAACCTCACAATGTTCACTCATACACTCCGGTATATTTAGTGATCATACATGTAATATTGTATGTTGAGGACACTCGATGCCAAGACGATGACAAAACAAAGCATGTCCTTGTTTAAGGCTCAAATCTAACCAACACATACATAGCATAATACACGAGTACTTGAGGGTTGTAATTTGGCTTAGGGTTAGGGTGAGGAATTTTTGGGAAAAGTGGCTAAAAGGTTAGAAAATCCGGAACTAAGCTAGCTATAAAAGTAAAACTAACTAAACCAAGTGGTCTAAACAAACCGAGAGCTAACGAACCAAAAATTGCTCTTTGAAATCAAACTTCATCAATATATGATGAACTAAATTTCTTATTATTTTCTTGCGACATTTGTTTTTTCTTTCTTTCTTTTTTTTTCTTTTTTTTCTTTTTTCCTTTTTTTTTGATGAAAACTATACAAATGAATACAAACTAATAAAACACTTTGGGAGATAGCATTGTGCTTCTAATATTCCCAAGTGATAAAATACATGAAAATGAAATGAAAAACAAACTAACTTAGCTGAACCGGATTTCTAACCAAAAATGGGTGAAAAATAAAAGGCTTTATGGCTAAGTGGGCTAAAAAGAAAAACACGGGAAAAGGCTAACATGGACTACTAGGGGGAATAATGTGGCTAAGGAAAATATAAGTGAAAAATGGCTAGACATGGGTGTAACATCACGTAAATTTTGGGCCATAAATGTTAAGTTTCCAAAGTCAAGGAACCAATTTTGCCAAATTCCAAACTCAAGAGGCTAAAATGAAAACTCTAAATCTCCTGACCCATCGCGCTACGCGATGGATCAGAAGAGAGCCCCATCGCGTACCGCGACGGGATTCAATTTCAGCCTATAAATAGGCAGCTACGAGTTCAGATCCATCTCATCCCAAACACACATATTACTCTCTCACTACTCCCTCTCTATACCTCGAAAAGCGTGCCATTGATCCACCTCGATAAACGTGCCCCGAAACCTCGATATTTGTGCCATTCCCCGACGATATTCCAAACAAGAAAGAAGTACTGTCCCAACATTCTGACAATCGTCTCGAAGTGCGTGCCAAGAAGTGTTGGTGTCTCGAGAAGCGTGCCAAGAGTAGAAAAGAGCAATTGGCGTCGAAGTGCTGCCAAGTAACTAGGGTATTTCTAAGCCAACAAAGGTAGGCATGATGCCCGACCAAAATATAGTAAAATATTATAAAGGCTTAATACCCAAGTCGAAGTTATTCTCGATAAACGATGAAACATATAAAATAAATATAAGAAAAATGAAAACATATATGTGAGTATATATATGAATATGATTAATCTTTGTTATAAAATTTAAATAATGAGTATTCTTAAATAATAAAGAAAAGAATGCGTTTCTTAAAGAAGAAGAAACGTCGGGTTTTAAGAATAAACTAAAGGTTTATAACATACTATTAAAACTAAAGGTTTTAAAGTAAAAGAGATTATGAACTAAAGGTTCATCGAGATAAATAAGACTAAAGGTCTTAAGTCGGACGTGTATCTGACTAACAAAAGTTATACTCGTACTATAGGTGCGAGATAGCAAAAGAAGAACTCACGGACGGTGTTGGAAACCGATCCCTATCAAAAGGTGAATACGCCCCACTTTTACAAACTTGTTTTCAAACAATTCAAACGTGTTATGTGTAAAACTTTACATGAGGCTACGTGTCTCTAAAAACATTGTAAATAAGAGTATGAGCCTAGCTCTCATGCTGTAGTATACGTTTGTCTGGATCCTTACATATGTGGTATGCGGTGGGCACATCGCACCACGCCTGGTCACGACCTCCAGCCACGATGGGCCGAACCAAAGTATGTTCGAGTGAGAATGACCTTGTGTATATTTATGGTACCTAAGTACGTCGAAACGCTGCGGTGTTTTGCTGGGGTGACCTAGTGTAGAGACTCGAATTTATAATGATGTTTATTGTAACTTGATTATTCCTAAGCCAAGATTGGCCGAGACTTACGTGGTCTTAAGGGGTATTTAAGTAAAGAAAATATTTTTGCGTCAGCATATTCACCAGCATTCGTTGCTGACGTATTTTATAACATTTTGCAGGTAACCAAAATTAGAGCTTAAAGGACGAAGAAGCTCAAGAATCCGATGGCTCGGATAATTTTGTTTAAATATTAAAATGTGATGTTTTTGTAAAAACATATAAACAAGTAAATACTAAACGAGACTTTAGTCTCGTCTTTTGTAATATAAATATGTTAACTTTAAATCCACATGTTTATTTAAGTCTTCCGCATTAACTCGCAACTCTGATTTATTTACAAATGTGGTACCAACTATGGTTCACACTCCTAAGCCTAAGATGGGGGTGTGACAAGTTGGTATCAGAGCCATCGATCTTAGCGAATTGGGTATCATAAAACAATACCCAAGCTTCGATCCAAGCATAGGAAATATTTACTTGTTTATTTGAATAGGGATAAGATTGGTTGGTAACCCTTTCTTTCCCTCTCTACATTCTAAACCACCTAAGATGTCTTATGAAAAATTAATGGAGTACTATGATAATGAAGCAAGAAGAGCAAGGAAGTACTATAAGTTCCCAAAAGACATCATGAGTAAAGATTACTTCGAGTCATTTTTCAATTCCAACGAAGGACCTAGCCAACATCCCAACATCGAATCAAGTCCCATTTACCATTTGGACAATACTCCACACCAAGTGTACCAACCGCCGAGACACTCAAGTTATCACCCGACAAGTCTGTCAATGTACCAACCATCTGTGGTAACGACGTATTATCCTTCCGAGATTCCGACTTATCAACCCATGGAGATTCCGTCATATTATCCATCTGGAGGTTCAACACAGCTACCGCCAAATCCTCATCCGTCATATGCTTTTCTTTCTAACCGAACAATCAAAGAGGAACCAAAATCTCCTTCTTCCGATTGGATGGAATGCCACTCCGATCAACGAAAGTGGCATACCGGCACTTCAACGATGGACTCTGCCAATTCACATAAAGGAGGGGCATCTCACAAGCCCAAGATAAGAGTGACAATGCCATATGAAAAGATCCACGTGCCTGCAATAACCGATGAAGAAGATCCGGAAGAGGAACCTGAGGAGGAGACAGATCCTGAGGAAGAAGAATTTCCCGACAACCCGAATGAAGAGATGAAACCGGTGGAAGAACCATTTCTTCAACAACCCCAGGTTATGGTTCCGTTGACCCTTACATGCAATTTCTTCAAGAACTCAAGGACAAAGCATCGTCAAGCTTCCCACCGTACACTGGCGAGATCCCCTCAGTTGAAGAACAAGCAAAAGAAATTCGAGAGCAGAATGAGGCTGCTGACACTTTCTTCAACTACCAATCCGATGTGACTGCTTACCCGTATCCAGATCCGAGGAATCATTTTGACGTGGTGATGATGGGGTACCGTGATCCACCACCTCGTTACGGCTATCCCAATAATATTCCCCAGTCACAAGAGGAACACCTGGATCGAGCTTTGCATGAGACCGATGATTTGAGAAAGAAGATTGCTGTTGATGGGAAAAAGAAGAAGAAGATGGGAGAAACACTTCTCCATAAATGCAATAAGCTGACAAGAGTTGTTAAGAAGTTTGTGAAGGATTGAGAAGACGGTGATGATGGTGTATTTCAAGATATGGAGTTATGTGTAAAATAGTTTATGTGGTATATATGATATAATAAGGATAGGAACTTATATATCGCATAAACGATATATAAGAATGTTGTAATGATATATATCATTTTGTGATATATATATGTTTGTAAATAAATAAAAAATTGTGTATTAAAAGAAAAGAAATATGATAAATTTCAGATTAAAAAGAAAAAGATTAAAAAGTAAAGATAAAATGTCTCGACAAAGTGTTAATTAAGAGGCCTCCCGAAAGGAAGCCGAAAGACGTGAAGAAATAGGAAAAGGTCCCGAAAAAGAGGAACCGATTCCCGACAAATATATGAAACAAATTCAAAAAGTAGTGAAAGACGCCGTAAGGGCCGAATCAGAATTTAGATCCCAATCGAGACAAACAAAACATTCACAATCTGAACATCCTTCTCGAAAATCTGTCTCTAAACCCCGTACTAGACCCTCTCGTATGGATGAAAGCGTACATGAATCAAACGCTGATGGTGGGGTTCGTCAAGAGTTCAAGAAACTTAAAATTGGTGGATGTTCATTTAAAGACTTTAAGTACTATGGACCAAAAGAGTTCCATGGTGACAAGGGAGCTATCAATACTGTAAGGTGGCTCGAAGAGATAGAAACAATTGTGGTTATAAGTAAGTGTTCTGAAGAAGAAAAGATCCAATACTCTGCACTGATGTTCAAAGACGAGGCTTTGGAATAGTGGAACACATTGATTATGAGTAGAGGAAGGGAAGTGATGTATGGTTTGACGTGGAACGAGTTCAAGAAATTGTTGATGTCGAAATTTTGTCCGATGCATGAAACGGACCAGATTCAAACCAAATTCTTGGCTCACAAGGTTATTGGAACGAACCTTCTGAGTACAACACGAAATTTCATGAATACTGTCGTTTAGTACCTTAGCTGGTTACCCCAGAATCCAGCAAAGTTACACGTTATATTTGGGGACTGCCACGAGAGATCCGTGACATGGTAAGGTCACACTTGCCACAAACCGCTGACTCCGCGATAGAGTTGGCTGGGTATTTGATGGGCGGAATGATCTACAATAAAAAGGAAGATAAGAACGTCGTGAAAACACACGACTCGAGAAAAGAAGGAAATACCTGATTCAAGGGTGAAGGAGTTGACCAACGAAGGTCTGGCTTCAACCCCGACATCCCACAATGCAAAACTTGTAAAAAGTACCATAGGGGTAGATGCCACTTAACTCCGCGACTCTGTGACTCAAGTCACAAACCTGGCCACGCCATGGCCGATTGTTGGAAGAAGAAGATGATCTGCTATAACTGTAAGGATATGGGACATCTTAGCTTTGAGTGTCCCAAGAATAAGCCTACGATTGGTGGTGCAGGTGGTAGCGGTCAGAAGAACGAGCACGAGAAGGGCAATGCAAGAGTCTTCGTTTTGGACACAAAGAAAGCAGCTGACACATCGGAAACCATTACTGGTACGTTCCTTATTAACAACGCCTATGCTAGAGTCTTGTTTGATTCAGGATCCAATTTAAGTTTTATAGATTATAAATTTTGTAGTCTATTAAACGAACCTTTAATCAAACTTAATAAAACTCTAAGCGCCGAAACCGCTAGTGGCGAAATTGTTAAAATCTCCGAAGCTCTAGAATACGGAAAAATCTTATTAGCTGGTTATGTTTTACCTATTCAATTGCTACCAATGACTCTTGCTGGTTTTGATGTTGTATTGGGTATGGATTGGTTATCCGATAACCATGCTAGTATCCTTTGCAATAGCAAGACCGTTGAACTTCAAGCCCCTGATAAACGTACCATACGAATTGAAGGGGATAAAGACGCTGGCCAAGTTAGCCTAATCTCCGTGATAAGGGCTAACAAGTGTTTGAATCAAGGGTGCTTAGCATTCATGGCCTACGTCACCGAAGACTCTAAACCCAAAGAAATCAAAGACGTTCCCATTGTTTCCGACTATGTTGATGTCTTTCCCGATGAACTTCCTGGTATTCCTCCCGATCATGAAGTAGAGTTTAGGATCGATCTTATTTCTGGAACTGCTCCGATCGCCAAGGCTCCGTATCGCCTCGCACCAACCGAGATGAAAGAACTAAATAAGCAATTGGACGAACTTCTCGAGAAAGGTTTTATACGACCAAGTTCATCACCATGGGGAGCACCGATACTATTCGTCAAAAAGAAGGACGGATCTATGCGCATGTGCATCGATTACCGAGCTCTCAACAAAGTTACAATCAAAAATTGTTATCCACTTCTGCGTATCGATGATGTAGTTCGTCCAACTTCAAGGTGCTAGCTTCTTTTCAAAAATCGATCTTCGTTCCGGCTATCACCAACTCAAGGTTCAATCTGAAGACATTCCAAAGACCGCGTTTCGGACAAGGTATGGCCATTATGAGTTCACCATTATGCCATTCGGACTTACTAATGCACCAGCCGCGTTCATGGACATGATGAACCGAATCTGTAAGCCTTACTTAGATAAATTTGTGATCGTTTTCATCGACGACATACTCATTTATTCTAAGTCTAAGGACGACCATGAAAATCATCTTCGAACTTTACTTGAAATTTTAAGTACCGAGAAGTTGCACGCCAAGTTCTCGAAATGCGAGTTCTGGTTGCACGAAGTGCAATTTCTTGGTCACATCATTAACCAAAACGGTATTCAAGTGGATCCCGCTAAGATTGAAGCCATCTCTAAGTGGGAAATTCCAAAGTCGCCAACCGAGATTAGAAGTTTCTTAGGATTGGCCGGCTATTACCGAAGATTCATTGAAAACTTTTCCCGAATCGCTGTTCCCTTAACCTCCTTAACTCGCAAGAACATTAAATATGAATGGGGAACAAATCAACAAGAGGCATTCGATATACTTAAACAAAAGCTTACCCAAGCTCCTATACTGGCCTTGCCAGAAGGTATTAAAGATTTCGTTGTCTTTTGCGATGCATATCATTCCGGCTTGGGATGTGTGTTAATGCAACGAAAGAAAGTAATCGCTTACGCCTCTCGACAACTCAAAGTGCATGAAAAGAACTACATAACTCACGATCTAGAGTTAGGCGCCATAATCTTTGCACTAAAGATATGGAGGCATTATCCACAAACTCTAGATTTATTTACAAAGTGCACAAGGCTAAACCTTAGCACCGCCTATCATCCACAAACCTATGGGCAAAGCGAAAGAACAATCCAAACGTTGGAAGATATGCTCCGAGCTTGTGTGATAGACTTAGGTGGAAGTTGGGATGACCACTTACCCCTAATGGAATTTCATATAACAATAGTTATCACACGAGCATTCAAACCGCACCATTTGAGGCGTTATATGGTCGAAAGTGTAGGACGCCCGTATGCTGGTCTGAAACCGGAGATAATCAATTATCTGGACCCGAAGTAGTCCAAGAAACCACCGATAAAATTCTTCAAATCCGAGAACGACTTAAGACGGCACGTGATCGCCAAAAGAATTACGCCGATGTCCGTCGTAAGCCGTTAGAGTTCAATGTTGGTGACAAAGTTCTTTTGAAAGTCTCGCCATGGAAAGGCGTAGTTCGATTCGGCAAGAAAGGGAAGTTAAGTCCTCGATTTGTTGGACCCTTCGAGATATTTGAACGAGTTGGTACCGTCGCATACCGTTTGCGACTACCCGAGGAAATGCAAGGGATACACGATGTATTCCATATTTCAAATCTACGAAAGTGTCTAGCTGATGAATCTCTTTCAGTGCCATTAAAAGACGTAGAAATTAACGAGAACTTAAAATTCGTAGAATGTCCAATCCAAATCGAAGATTCAAAATTAAAGAAACTTAAACGGCGAACTTTGAAGATCGTAAAAGTATAATGGGATTCCCGAAGAGGGCCCGAGTTCACATGGGAACTCGAGTCCGAAATGAGAAAGAAATATCCCCACCTATTCTCATGAAGCAATCTCGAGGACGAGATTTATTTCAAGGTGGGGAGGATGTAACATCACGTAAATTTTGGGTCATAAATGTCAAGTTTCCAAAGTCAAGGGACCAATTTTGCCAAATTCCAAACTCAAAGGGCTAAAATGAAAATTCTAAATCTCCTGACCCATCGTGCTACGCGATGGATCAGAAGAGAGCCCCATCGCGTACCGCGATGGGGTATCTGACACGCAGTGACACGTGTGCCACGTGGCACACAGTGGCAAAGTTTGTCGCCACGTGTCACCACGTGGCAACACGTTTGCCACGTGTCGCCACGTGTCACCACGTGGCAGGTCTACCCACTGATTCATCAAGCCTACGTCGCGGTACGCGACGGGCTTGCCAAAGGACCCGTCGTGTACCGCGACGGGATTCAATTTCAGCCTATAAATAGGCAGCTACGAGTTCAGATCCATCTCATCCCAAAACACACATATTACTCTCTTACTACTCTCTCTCTCTCTCTCTCTAAACCTTGAAAAGCGTGCCATTGATCCACCTCGATAAACGTGCCCCGAAACCTCGATATTTGTGCCATTCCCCGACGATATTCCAAACAAGAAAGAAGTACTGTCCCAACGTTCCGACAATCGTCTCGAAGTGCGTGCCTAGAAGTGTTGGTGTCTCGAGAAGCGTGCCAAGAGTAGAAAAGAGCAATTGGCGTCGAAGTGCTGCCCAAGTAACTAGGGTATTTCTAAGCCAACAATGGTAGGCATGATGCCCGACCAAAATATAGTAAAATATTATAAAGGCTTAATACCCAAGTCGAAGTTATTCTCGATAAACGATGAAACATATAAAATAAAGAAAAGAAAAATGAAAACAAATATGTGAGTATATATATGAATATGATTAATCTTTATTATAAAATATATTATTTAAGAATAATGAGTATTCTTAAATAATAAAGAAAAGAATACGTTTCTTAAAGAAGAAGAAACGTCGGGTTTTAAGAATAAACTAAAGGTTTATAAAATACTATTAAAACTAAATGTTTTAAAGTAAAAGAGATTATGAACTAAAGGTTCATCGAGATAAATAAGACTAAAGGTCTTAAGTCGGATCGTGTATCTGACTATCAAAAGTTATACTCGTAATATAGGTGCGAGATAGCAAGAGAAGAACTCACGGACGGTGTTGGAAACCGATCCCTATCAAAAGGTGAATACGCCCCACTTTTACAAACTTGTTTTCAAACAAATCAAACGTGTTATGTGTAAAACTTTACATGAGGCTACGTGTCTCTAAAAACATTGTAAATAAGAGTATGAGCCTAGCCCTCAGGTTGTAGTATACGTTTGTCTGGATCCTTACATATGTGGTATGCGGTGGGCACGTCGCACCACGCCTGGTCACGACCTCCAGCCACGATGGGCCGAACCAAAGTATGTTCGAGTGAGAATGACCTTGTGTATATTTATGGTACCTAAGTACGTCGAAACGCTGCGGTGTTTTGCTGGGGTGACCTAGTGTAGAGACTCGAATTTATAATGATGTTTATTGTAACTTGATTATTCCTTAGCCAAGATGGGCCGAGACTTACGTGGTCTCGAGGGGTATTTAAGTAAAGAAAATATTTTTGCGTCAGCATATTCACCAGCATTCGCTGCTGACGTATTTTATAACATTTTGCAGGTAACCAAGATTAGAGCTTAAAGGACGAAGAAGCTCAAGAATCCGATGGCTCGGATAATTTTGTTTAAATATTAAAATGTGATGTTTTTGTAAAAACATATAAACAAGTAAATACTAAACGAGACTTTAGTCTCGTCTTTTGTAATATAAATATGTTAACTTTAAAACCACATGTTTATTTAAGTCTTCCGCATTAACCCGCAACTCTGATTTATTTACAAATGTGGTACCAACTATGGTTCACACTCCTAAGCCTAAGATGGGGGTGTGACAATGGGTTTATCCTAAATTCCTCAAATGGTTTATACTATGTATATGTATATGGTTTGAAATGCATGCCAAAAACAAGTTCTGGTTTGCAATAATCACCCGGCTCACTCAATTGCCCGCAAAAACATGAGCAAAAACAACTAACGAGGCTAACTCACGGAAACTTGCGGAATGGGTAATTTTTGCAAAGTAAGAATGTGAATCTTTTTGTTTGTCATGTTTAAAGGTATGTCTTTTTAAAGATTTTCGGCTTGAATGTCTAAAAGATTTGTGCTTCAGGACAATGCAATTAAAGTTTGAATTAAAAATTGCTTATTTGTCACAAAAATTTATTTAGGAGTTTTGCAAAAAAATTTAATTTTAGACAAACAAAGTTCAAATTCCCTCCCCACACTTGAATTGTACAACGCCCTCGTTGTACAACAAAAAACTATAAAAGTAAGTGCAAAAGAGAGAACAGAAAAACTCCCTTGAAATCCAGAAATCTGCCAAAATCAAAGATTTGGCAACGCGTGAAAGCATCGAAAACCAAAGAAACCAAAACATGCCACTGACATACTAACAAACAAATTATAAACCCATCATATATAATAAAAGCATCCAACGAACATCATCCTAAAACCAACATAATCCAAACCATCGATATATAGTTTGCGACAAAATAAGGTAATTAAAAAAAACACACAAATGGGTTGCACCAATGAGGGAAAACGGTGCAACCCTACATACAACCATAAACAAAACACATGAAAATCATAACATGCTACATTTCGCAATAGTCGATAGCTAGACTCACAACCCCTTATTAACGGGTGGCTTTTTGATATTGAAAATTGTTATACGACCCGTTTAGTTTGATGAGTTTACCATGGGGTTGTAAGAAATTGATGGTAAACATAAAAGTGTTTTAGAACAAATAAATAAACGGGTCATGCCACCAACACTTAAATTTACCCGGACCAAACCTGATACAAATTATGTAGTGAAGAAGGTGATCATCTTGGCATTTCTTTATAATTTTGATGTGTTCATATGACCATTGACACGCCTTGAACTGTGGTTGGTCCGGCTTTCTCCATGTCACACCCCAACTTACGGCCTAGGAGTGTGACCAATAGTTGGTACATGTTTTGTAAATAAATCAGAGTTGCAGGTTTTATTTCAGCGGAAGTCTTTAATAAAATATTATTACTTTGAAAACTTATTAAACTCTAGGGTTTAAATACCCGTTCAATGTTTCAAATACATTTCTTTCGAAAACATATTTCTTTTATAATATTTTGAATTAAATATCTGAGCCATCAGATAGCATCTAATGACTATAACTCCAATCTTCTATTCTTTCTTGCTTGTCTGTTCTAACCTTTCTTGTTTCCCTGTAACATGGGTGGGAAAATACGTCAGCACAAAGCTGGTGAATAACGCTGACTCTAAAATCTCTTTTTCAATACCTTTGTGAAACCAACAATAATACCTTTGTGACTACTCATTAGGCACCCAACTATATTGGGATCAAATTACCCTAAGTACCATGTACAATTAATTATATTCACAATATCATTTCTCTGAACAGTCCCGTAGACCTTCGGAGGCATGTTGATGATATGCATGGCCTCGGATAAATGCCGAGTCACCATGTATGTTTGGATCCAGACACATGTATACTCTTAATCAAAGTGTCCGTTTCTTATTATTGTACACAAAGTTTTAAGGATTCGTAAATCCTATGCAAACATTCTGACTCAATATAAAAGGTTTGGGGCGTATTCACCTTGTTTATTTATAATTAGTTTCTGATACTGATTCCTGTTTTCTGATTCTTGCCTTCTTGTTTTGTTATCTCGGACCTATAGTACGAGAATAACCTTTGTATAAATAACTAGATCAACGATCTAGCTTTAGACCTTTAGTCTATTTCGTATAGCTTTTAACCTTGATAAAATCATTTGTTTCTTTAAAACATTTGGACCTTTGTCCTTTGCTTTATTTACCAATTATATGCTACGTTTCTTCTTCAAGAAGAAACGTCTATACTGAGTTTCTTCTTCAAGAAGAAACATTAATTTCATTATTATAATCTCTTGTATTATATTTCTTAGTCATAAAGAAATACTATTTTGACTATAACCTTTGCTCAAGAAAAGTTATATTATTCTTAATCGTAATAAAGGTTGGGCTATAACTTCGACTATGGTCTAAGCCGTTTATAATAAAATAATAATAATAACTTAGGCAGAACCCCTTACCTCGCACGGGTATTCGGAGTTAAATATTCCTAAGTTTATACGGGCAGCACTTCTACTCTATACGCACATTTATCGATACGTTCTTGATCAACCTTCCTCGGCACGCAATTCGAGGCAATGTTCGGTCGCCGGGTCGTGTACGTACTTCGAGACGGAATGTCGGGTTACTTTTGGGTGGCACGCACTTCGAGGAAAACTCCAGGTTTATGGTACGGATTACGATGTGTTATTTGTCGGGTCGGTGGCACGCAAAACGATGTTTGGCACGCAAACCGAGGTAGAGAGAAAAAGTTATTTTAGAGAGATAGTGGGAGGTGTGCATGAGAAATGCCATGACGAGCCCTATTTATAGCCCATTTTGGATCCTATCGCGATACGCGATGGGTTCCATTTTCAACACCGTCGCGATACACCTTTCTGCATGCCCGCCACGTGTTGACACGTGGCCTGACACGTCTACCACGTGTCACGCCCTGCTGCCACGTGTCACCAAAGTGTGACACGTGTCTCTGAGTCATCACGGCCCATCGCGATACGCGATGGCCGTCTTCTTGGACTCATCGCGTAGCGCGATGGGTCCCTAAATATTATTTTTCACTTTTAGCCCCTCGTCTTTGATAGCTTGTCATTTCTAGGCTAATTCTCGTTGTCCAAAAATACTAAGGCGGCTCTTAATGCAAAGTGCGCCATCAAAGCGCCACATTGCGCCCAACGCCCCTCGCCGTGGCCGTCGCCGTCGCCATCATCCTCGTCCAAGCCCGTGCGCGTGCGCGTTGGGTGCTACACACCCTCCGCTAGAACCACTTGGTGCATGATATTCATAAAAGAATATTACTATGGAAATTCTATCTCTTATAAAGAGCTTCCATTTCTTTACCACTTCCAATGTGGGATGGATTCCATTTCCCTTATTTATACCTTGGTGGAATGCTTCCACTTTCTTACATCTTCCAATGTGGGATGAAATTTCTTTCATGTAAGTAAACTTAACTTAGGAAATATTTTTATTTTCTTATTTTTCTTATATTTCCTTATTTATTATTTTCTCATTACTTATCTTGAGATTATTTTTGATCCCTCAACTTTCCTAAGTTGTCAAAAGTGGATCGAAATTTTGGGGATGTTACACTCCATGCCCTCTCCCGTGGTGTTTTTGATTTGGGTGGCGATCCACCATCATGCTCATCCATGGTCAGACATTCTTTATTGCAAGGTAGTGAATCAGATGTCACCATAGTCATTGGTTTGTTGGTGAACCAACTCACTTGCAAATTTTCTTCTTGGTGCGGTTCTTTGTTGACTTCCACGGTTGGTATTCCAAATAATAATGCCTCCAATTCATTAAGATCACCAACCGGGTCGAAGTCTTCTTCATTCATGTAACAATCGTTACTTTTCGAACCCAAAAATCCAACCCGTTTTAAATTTTCGGTTTTTATTTATAAATATATGTATAAAAACATATTATAATATCCAACTCCATAATAAAATATACGTTCAACATTTCTAATCCCCAATGTGACACCCGACATTTTCAGGTTAACTCCCGTTAACAAACCCAGTTAAGTCCTATTGACTGTGTCAGTAAATCCAGTTAGTTTTGTTAACTATGTTAATGAACTCTCATGCATGTAGTGTCATGTATGCATACATTTGAGTTAGTCGTATCGTTGGTGACCTAAACAAAATTAATTTGTTACACATGTTATAATGATAATATGCTACATGTAACTTATACGATAGGTATAATGTGTTATATGATCAATATGTTACATGACTAGTTGTTATATACTTATGTGATTTATAAGAAAGATGATTAAACTTGTTACATTATATGATATGTTACATGTTATGTTGCCTAGCTAGACCCATAAATCTTAGACAATATAATACATAGAAATGGTTTAAAAATTAGTATCATGTCACCTATTTTAATATAAAAGTTACCTAAGATTGAATTTTATTAAAGTGAGATTAAAGGTTTGTTATTAATTCAATAAGGAGTTAAAAACTCTTGGTAATCAAACTCTTCCCTTTCCTTTTCATCCCTCTTGGTTTATAACTCACACACACACAAAAAACTTTTGCAAAAACTCTTTCAAATTATCCTCATACACAAGTATTGTTTTGGTGATTCTTGGAAGCAAGATGATTGAATCTTTGGATTAAGCAACTAGGTAATCATATTTAACATATATTTGCTTTATGTTTTTGTTTATGTTTTTATCTTAGAAACATAATATTGGTATTCAAATGATTTGGATTATAAAGATAAATAAAGAATGACCAAAGTTTGATTTGGTTAAAAGTGTTTGTTGTGTCTTGGTATAAAAGTTTGAATATTATATATATATATATATAGGATGATTATCATTACAGAACTGTAAAATTATTTAAGAACTTGAAGGAACACTTGAAAACTAATATTTTTTATAAAAAAACTTTGTATGTTAATGTTCTTTGAGATTAGTTTTATCATTTTTTATATCTATATCTATAATTACAATTTTGAAAATTAGTTTTTATACATATCTATGTTTTGTTTGACACCTATGTAAATTTGTTAGTACATAAATTTTACATATATGTAAACTTATGATTAATATATGTAATCAAAAAAATTTATATAAAATATGATAAAACTACTCTTAAATAATGTTAATATATAAAAAAAATTAAAATGTTTGGTTGTTAAGGGTTCCTTAGAGTTCTTAACTTTTTTAGAGTTCTTAAATGATATCAACCATATATATATATATATATATATATATATATATTCTTTATGGATCTAGATTAATAATGGAAAAACATGAGTTTTGATTTCATAAAATGATTTATTGGTGATTTAGGATCATATAGATATGAAAATCATGAGTGTTGTTCACATATACTTAGATCTGCTTGCTGACAGATTCTGTAACCTAGGTTGTTAATTGTATAACCTGTTGATATGTTAGTGTTTTTGGTTGATTTTTGAGGCTACGGTCAAGTACTTTGGGTCTAGTTTTCAAAACGCCAAAAATCATAATTTTGGACTAAGTTTGATTAGTTTTTATGAATTTACAAAATCGGGTTGCAATTCTGATTGAAAAAGTAATTTTCGGATTCGTTTTGTAAATTGTGTAACTTGTAATTGAAAATGGATAATTGTGTGATTCCACTCCTTGAATGTTATAAATTGAATTAGGAATCCAACCCAATTGGTCTTGCATCAATTGGACATATATGTAAGTTTTAGAAAATACTTACATTCTGTTGTGCTGATAAGGTAACTTAAAATAGGTTGCTGTAGTGTATGAATTTTCATGATGTTTGTGAGTGTTGAAAAATTACAAGAAAAATTTATGTTGTTCCTAATACTTGAAAGTATATGTGGTAATTATTTGGTAAATTATTTGCATGTTTTGACTGGTTAGAAAAATAGGTTTTGGTGACTTAAAACCTGTCCACATTTGTCCAGCATGCTGTTTGGTAAAAATAGTTGTCGTTTGTACAAAGATTGTTGTGTTATTTTGGAATTTGACTTTATTGGTCAACTTGAAATTATTTGACTAAATGTTTGGTCTTACTTATGAGAAATGAAATTGGTAAAAAGTGTGACTTAGTTATAGGGTTGCATGAAAAATGATTAACTGCAAATTACATGATCGATTGTTAGGTTGCGACTATGAATATCTTATGACTATTTTAAGTCTAGATAATTGGTCAAAAGTCACCAACGGGTCGTCGGTCAACATTTAGGGTTAACGGTCAATATTTCGTTCAACGGTCAATATTTTGGTCAACGGTCAACAAGTTGGACCATTTGGTCAAAACTCAACGGAAAGTCAAACTTTGGTCAAAGTCAACGGAAAGTCAAACTTTGGTCAAACTTTTAATAATCCGTGGGATTGTTTGGATACTAAGGATTCTAGGAATCGCTTAGAAAATACTTATAGTGCTTGTATGAATATCTACTTTGTATAAGTCGTCAGTTAATATTAATTTTTATGCTTTTAATTCTAGTTCGTGACGTTCAATTGCTTCGAATTCCTTTACGTACTTTCAGTTTTATTTCAAGTTTGTCTTCAACATCAAGGTGAGTTTCTTTTACTACTTTTGGGGGTAGCATATATATCCTTTCCAAATTACAATTTCGTTTATTCATTATTTACAAACTACAATTCGCTACATAGACTTGTGTGTTTAATTGTTACTTGCTCAAAATTACTTGCACATGGATTACTTCAATATAGTATGATCATACGCCCCCCTTTGCGCTCAAGACATTTGTTGTTATGAGTGGAAAAGGGCCTCATTATCTGAGTACGTTGGTGCACAATCCCAACAAGAAAGGACTTTACTTGCGCTTATCTGAGTATGCTGGTGCACAATCCCAGTTGGAAAGGACATTACTTGCTCTTTTACACTTGTTTATGGAATTGTAGATTTTTATGTACTTAAATCAAAACTTGTGTGAACTCACCAACTATTCATATAGTTGACCTTTATTTTATATATATGTTACAGGTACAATTATTAGAGGATGAAACGGAGAAGACACTAGAACTTAGGTTATATTAATAAATTGGCACGTTGTTAATTGTTCTTGTATTTTCCTTGTACTTATTGTTACAAACTTGTGTACTTGATGTTTAAATTAATTAATGATAATATTGTCACTTAATAGTGTCACGTGTGTTTTGGGCAATCTGTACGTCACACTCGGGCGTATTCCGCTTTAGCCGGGGTGTTACAGTGTCTGTAACACCCTTGGCAAACACAACATTGTCCCACTCTTAGGCTATCCCACATCGGCCGTGGACAAGAGAGATCACTGGTTTATAAGTAATGTCCCGCCTCTTCAATCACCAACGCGTTTTGGGCAACCAAAAACAAATCTGTGAGCTCTTCGTGGGCAGAGCGGACAATATTGGTGGTGCGAGAGGCCAGATGTTACAGTTGGTATCAAAGCCACTCTTGTGTCATTCGGGATGTTGGGACACACCTCATCGAGAACGATGAGTCCAAAGGGGGATTGTCTGTAACACCATTGGCAAACACAACATTGTCCCACTCTTAGGCTATCCCACATCGGCCGTGGACAAGAGAGATCACTGGTTCATAAGTAATGTCCTGCCTCTTCAATCACCAAAACAAATCTGTGAGCTCTTCATGGGCAGAGCGGACAATATTGGTGGTTCGAGGGGCCGGATGTTACAATTCACTTCCATGAGCGGTATACCTGACAATTCATCCCCAAACTCATCTTCCCACGATGGAATAATACGAACCGGAGGTGGGACTTTTGCGGTACTTTGTGAGCTTGAGAATTGCACTTTGTCCATTATGGTCTCCGGTTCTTGAGTGTGCTCCAACACAACAATGGATGAGGGTTGTGGTGCTTTAATTTCATCCTCATCATCCCAATAGATATTGTTATTCGTGTAGCAAGGCAAACTCTCTCGTCGATGGTTAGCATAAAGTTCATTAATAACTACTTTGGGCCTCTAATCTACAGAGTTGTTCCTCGGATTCATGAGCATCGAGTATTGGTAGAGGTATCCCAATATCTTGCATGCGTTTTTCGAGCATCGCGTCCCAATATTTCATTCTTCATGCCCAATACTCTAGAAATCTCGTGCTAAGATCGAGTTGGGAAGGTGGTATGTTGGGACCCTCAAATGGTTGTGAATAAGGGTAAGGTTCTTCATTAAAATCGATGGGACACCCAGGTGAATAATAGCAATCATATGTGTGATGGGGTTCCCCACATATCTCGCACCAAACCTCCATGTGATAATTCCCGTCATCATAATGGTATCCTTCACAATAATCTCCATAGTAGTGCTGCTCCATATGTATCACAGCAAGGAGCACTCAGACAAAAGGATCACGGACACCAAGTATACATGAAGAAAAACAAAGTAAATAATGAATAAACCAAAAGATATAAAAAAAAAATTAACACATATACACAAAGTGGCTACGGAAATAAAAAAGGTAACTAAACAAGTAAAAGACACTAAAATTTGAAAAAAAAATAATAAGATGAATAAAAACGAAATAAAGTAAAATAAAATAGATCGAAAATATAAACAATGCTAAATCGAATACTTGGATCGTTCTTGAAAAGTCACCGTGTCCCCGGAAACAGCGCCAAAAACTTGACGTGTGTGAATATATATATAAATATTTAAGTAAAAGTTCCACACAAATCGGGTTTTAAAATAGGTTTTCACCTACAACTAAACCACACACGAAAGGCAAGTGTACCTATCGTTTGTAATAAAGTGTTGGCAAGAACCGAGTATCAATCCATGGACACGGCAACTTTCTAGTACTAAATCTTTGTAAATACCAACCGAACAAATAAATATTGATTTAAATATTTAAATAATTAAACTAACATACAATGAAAACAAAGCAAATAAAAATACAAGAAAAACAATCAGTCCAACAAACTACCTAGACAAGAATCCACTCTACTAACATGACAAAATAGCAATGATATGGCAAAACATCATGAATCTAAACATAAATACTAGATTTCAATAAAGCAACTTAATACTAGAAAATAATCATCATTATGGGTTTTCAATCAAAAGAAAAACATAGACTAACTTGTTTGTCAATACAACAAAGTCTCATAATCAAAGGAAAGCTAGCATGAACAATATTCTAACCACCTAAGATTACACTAAAGTAGCCAAATTCATGAAATTAATATAAACTTATGAAACTTTAACTAGCAAGTCATCACCAAGTCAAGAATCATAACAACACTCATCAATTTTCCAATAATAAGTGTAGGGTTTCATACTCATCAATAATTATATAACCAAGTTAATTTTTACTAGTCATTCCTAACTTAGTAATGTAAACAAAGATTTCATGAGCATTCAAAATTTACAAACAAACATCTAGAACATAGTTTTCCAACATGAATGCCTAAACATTTGCAAAACTAACAAGGTTATGTAACTATAACAAGCATGAACACCATCAATATCAACTTATAAACTCAACCATATTCTTGAAAGAACACCACTTTACCAAAATCATGCATAGATAATATATCACATTAACGAGAGTTTCAACATTGTCTAGATAGCAAAAGTAATTAGCCTATAAGGCTTAATACAACTACAATAAAACTAGAAATAAGCTTACAAAACATGTTCAAGAACAAATGAATGCAAACTAAGATCAAGCAAGGATTGAAGGATGGAATGATGAATCTTGTGTTGGTGGAAGCCTCCAAGAATCCCCTAAAAATGCTGCACTTGGTTGAGAGAGAATTCCCAATACTCCACACCCCAAAATGAAGTTAAAATGAGTGTTTATAAGCTTCTGGGCAAAGTGCACGGTCATGCACAAAAAGTGCATGGTCGTGCACTATTTTGGGTAAGTCAAACTTTCACTTTCGGATGCTCAGAGTTGCAGGTTCCAAAAAGGTGCATGGTCATGCACAAAAAGGGCATGGTCGTGCATTTCCAGCACTAGCTAGTGCACTTTCAAAATTGATGTGTCTTGTCCTCGGCATCGGATAGTGCACGGGCTCGTGCCCTCGGGAATGCACAGTGGTGCACAAAAAGTGCATGATGGTGCAGTTTCACTTTTGGCACGATAGTAGATGTGCACGGGTTCCAATAAAGGTTCACCATCATGCACATAAAGCGCATAATGGTGCAATTTCTCAGTATTGTCATGCACTTTTGGCACGATATCAGATGTGCACGGGTTCCAATAAAGGTGCACGGTGGTGCACTAAAAGCGCATGATGGTGCAACTTGATCAGCATGGTCATACACTTCCTTTGCATGGTCATGCACCTGTTCAGCATGGTCATGCACTTTCTTAGCATGGTCATGCACTTTTGGCAGATTCTTGATTTTTGTCCAAAAAGCGCCATCTTTTCTTCGTTTCTTCTTCAGGCGGGCGCCCGGACCTGCAAATTAATAAATAACTCAATTAAGTACTAAATACAACGGATTTGCATGGATTTTTACCAAAATAAGAGGATAATTTGATGCTAAAAGGTGTACACTTTGTGTTACATCAGTAAACATATTTATGATCAAGGTTTGGGCTATACCCCTGACTATGGTCTAAGCCATAATAAAATAATGACTTAGGCAGAACCCCTACCTTACACGGGTATTTGGAGTTTGATTACTAAGATTGATTGGGCAGCACTTCTACTCTCTAACGCATACTAGAGCTTAAACTGTCGGAACCTTAGAGCGTGGCACGCACTATGATACTTGGCACACAAAACGAGGCGACATATGATGGCCGTCGTGTCGTGCACGTACTTCGAGATAGATTGTCTGGTTATCTTCGAGTGGCACGCACATCGAGGTATCGTCTATATATGGCACGGATTACGAGGTAACGGTTGTCGGGTTGGGGCACGGAAACCGAGGTAGAGTGAGAAAAAGTTTGGTGTGAAATGGAAATAAGACGTGAGCCTCCTATTTATAGGCTGATTTCACAACCCATCGCGATACACGATGGCTCCTGGTTATCTCATCGCGTATCGCGGCGCCGTAAATTATCCGCCGCCATACATTATGCTGACACGTGTCCGCTGACTCATTAAGGTCCATCGCGATACGCGATGACCTTTGTCCTAGGCTCATCACGTAGCGCGATGGCTTCCCGAAGTCAATTTTTCCATTTTGATCCCTTGTCTTATGTAACTGGTCACATCTTGGTTTTACCTTCATATTCCAAAAACAATAAGGCGGCTCGCGGCGATGCGAGCGTGCGAAGTGCAAAGTGCGCCATTAAAGCGCCACATTGGGCCCAACGCCCCTTGCCGTTAGGGCTGTTCAAAACCGGATATCTCAACCTTTCGGATATTGTAAATAACTATCCGAATCCGAATCCGAAACTTCGGATATCCGAAGTTCAGATATCCGAAATTTCGGATATCCGAAAAAGAAAAAACAACCTTGTTTTAATACTGGAAATCATACATCATTAATTCAAGTTTCCATATCCAAATATATCAAACACACAACAAATCAAGTTTCCAAATCCAACCAAAAGGGGACTGACGGTGGCTGGAGACGTGTGGCGACTGTGGAGACGACGGCCGACGATGGTGGCTGGAGGAGACGGCCGATGGTGGTGGTTGGAGGAGACGGACGATGGTGGCTAACGGACGACGTTGGATAACGCCTGACGGTCGATGGTGGTTGAAGAGAGGAGGAGAAGAGAAGAGTGGCTGAAGAGAATAGGAGAAAAGTACCTGACATACGATGGTGGTTGAATCGATGATGGCTAATGTTATGCTAATATGTTAATGGCATATCTAGGGTTTTGTTACTATGTTTTATATAAAAATAAAATTAAAAAATATTAAAATTAGAATATCGGATGGTTCAGATAGTTCGGATATCCGAAAAATCTAAAAACTGATATCCGAATCCGAATTTTCGGATATCCGGGATTCGGATAGTTCGGATACGGATAGTCGGATAATTCGGATACGGATTCGGATAGTTTTGAACACCCCTGCTCTCCGTCACCATCGCCATCGTCCTTTTCCTCTCTCCTCGCCCGTGCCCGTGGTTGTCGGGTGCTTTGCACCCTCCGCTTGGACCACTGGGTGCATGCTAGGCATAAAAGAATATTACTATGGAAATTCTCTTCCTTATAAAGAACTTCCATTTCTTTACCACTTTCCATGTAGAATGGGTTTTAACTTCCTTATTTATATCCATGTGGAATGTTTCCACTTTCTTACATCTTTCCATTTGGGATGGAATTTCCTTATTCCATATCCTTAACGTAAGATGTAACAACGTGAAAATTTCGAGTTCAAAGTGTCAATTTTCAAAGTCTAGGGACTGAAATGGCCAAAATTTAAAGTTGAGGGTTAAAAATGAAAAATTCTGTTTTCTTGACCCATGGCGGTACGCGCCCGGGTCAAAAGAAACACCCATCGCGATACGCGATGGGGTGTATGACAAGGTGTGACACGTGTGCCACGTGGCACACGGTGGCAACATCTGCCACCACGTGTCACCACGTGGCAACACAGCCGCCACGTGTCGCCACGTGGAGCGGCGCCTGCCACATGTCAACACGTGGCAGATATAGTGTGTGACTGGCCAGGCCTACGTCGCGGTACACAACGGGCCAGCCAAAGGACCCATCGCGGTACGCGATGGGATCCAAATTTTTGTCTATAAATAGCGGCCAAGGGCTGCTCATTTCCACATCCCAAACTCAGCTGTTCTCTCTCTCTCTAACATCTCTCTAAGTTTTATAAACCCGACCCTCGATTTGTCTCGATAAGCGTGCCACGATTTCTCGTTTGTGTACAACGTTTCCTTGAAGTTTATATCACCCTCCACCCATACTCAATCAAGAAGGTGTTGTTATAATGGAAAAGAATCTCGATAAGCGTGTTGTCGAGAGTTGAAGTTTGGCGTTATCGGTTGACGACCAAAGAGATTAAGCGGCGTTGAAGTGCTGCTCGAGTCCCTAGAGTTTCTATACGTCACTTAAGGTTAGGCGTAATATCGAATTCAATATAATTTAATATTATATTCAAGGCTTAAGCCTTAAGTCGATGTTATACTCGATACCTCGATAAAAGAAAAGAAAAGAAAAGAAACCATAACAAAGAAACGAATGAAAATAAGATTATGAATATTGTTGAATACGTATATATTTGTGTAAGTATATATGTAAATATTCTTTTTTATGAAATATTATTTAATGAATAAAGAGTATTCTTAAATAATAAAAGAAAATGATTACGTTTCTTGGAGAAGAAGAAACGTCGGGTTTTAATATAAACTAAAGGTTTATAATTTACTTTTATACTAAAGGTTTTCAAGTAAATAAGAATTGAACTAAAGGTTCAATCGGTGATTGAGATATAAGACTAAAGGTCTTAAGTCGGATCGTGTATCCGACTAACAAATATTTATACTCGTACTATAGGTGCGAGATAAAGAAAGGGAAAGACCCTTGGACGGTGAGTGAAGCAGATCCTAAAGAGACAATGTGAATACGCCCCCAAACTTTTACTTAATTTAAAATGATTCAACTTGTTTTGTGAAATTGTTTACAATGAACTATGTGTTCCTAAAACTGTTATAAATAAAGGGTATAAACCTAGCCCTCAGGCTGTGGTATACGTATGTCTGGATCCTTACATAGGTGGTACTATGCAATGTATGGGCATGATCTCACCACCCTTGGTCGTAGGATGCTCTCCTGCAGGGAGTACGACCGTTGTGTATATTTACGGGTACTTAACTAAGTCGAACGCTGCGGTGTTTGCTGAGGTGACCTAGCATAGAGGATCATATTTATAATGTGTTATTTGACTTTGTTATTCCTAAGCCACGTTGGGCCGAGGCAGGCGTAGTCTCGAGGGGTAATAAAGTAAAAGAAATATTTTTGCGTCAGCGTGTTCACCAGCATTCGTTGCTGACGTATTTTATTACATTTTGCAGGTGAACAAAGTTAGAGCTTGGAAATGACGAAGTACTAATATCCGATGGCTCGGATTCTTTTTGTATAGTTTAATATGGTGGTTTGTAAACATAAACAAGTAATCTTTTGTTAACAACTCTAAACGGGTATTTTATAATTCCCGTCTTTTGAATATATATATAATTTACATTTTCGATCCTTAAAATTTTATAAGTCTTCCGCAACGTAATGAAACTCTGATCTATTTACAAACACGATACCAACTTATGGGTCGCACTCCTAGGCCCTAGATGGGGGTGTGACAGGTTGGTATCAGAGTCATCGATCTTAGGGAATTGGGTATCATAAAACAATACCCAAGCTTCGATCCAAGTATAGGAATTAATTGATTATTTGTTTTAAAGATAAGATAGGCTGGTAACCTTTCTATCCCTCTCTACATTCTAAACCACCCAAATTATTAGATGTCATTCAAATCTCTTATGGAGAATGTTATTCGCAAGGCCAAAGAAGCCGGTATAGCCGAACCTTATCCCTAAGACAACATGAGCGATGGGTATTATGAAGCGTTCTTTGATCAAGACGTGGAACGAGACTTGTCCAAACCCTTATATTACCCCGGAAGTAGGCATTACCCGATAAACATACCCGATAGTCCACCAAAGCCAAGAGTCGAACCACCAAGACACTCCAGTTATCACCCACCAACCATGCCGATGTATCAACCATCCGAAATACCGACATATCATCCCTCAAAAATTCCCACTTATCAACCATCACAAAAAACACAAAACTATCCCACTGGATATTTCCCAAGTGCACACCCATCCTATACCTTCCTTTCAAACCGACCCGTAAAGGAAGAACCACAAAGCCCATCCTCCGACTGGATGCAGTGTCACTCCGACCCATGTCGATGGTTTACTGGGAGCTCCACTATGAACGAAGTTAACTCGCAACCCAACAATATCGAAGGGCCGTCCCGCAAGCCCAAAATGAGGGTAATGATGCCCTACGAAAGTTTCAAGATGCCACCAATGGAGAACGAAACTGCACAACCAATGGAGGAAGATGAACCAGAGGAAGAAGAACCCAATGAAAAGGAGGATCCCAATGAAGAAGAAGATCCCGAAGAAGATGATGAAGACCCTGTAGAGGAGTCCGAGGAACAAATGGAAGAAGAGCATCCTGAGAACTCTAACGAGATGACAAGCTCAATGAATGGATCACTCACTTCCAGAAATCCAAGCTACGGTTCCGTCGATCCGTATGTTCAATATTTTGAGCAACTAAGGAACAAACTTCGTCAAGCTTCCCACCATTTCAAGGGAGAATTCCTTCAATTCAAGAACAAGCCGATGAAATTCACGAGCAAAACCAATCCGCCAAGACCTACCTCTACCTTGCATCTGACCAGACTTATGTTCCGTATCCGGAGCCGAGAAACCATTACGAGATGGTAACGCTGGGTTATCGCGACCCACCTCCGCAGTACGGATACCCCAACATAGTCCCGCAGTCGTATGAGGAACATCTGGATCATGCATTGCATGAGACCGACGACTGGAGGAAGAAGGTAGATGAGAAAGATAAGAAAAAGCATAAAGGTTGAGAAGCACTCCTTCGTAAGTGCAAAAAACTAACGAAGGTTGTGAAAAAGTTCTTGAAGGGCTGAGGATGGGGGAATACGATGTGAAGCTATATGTGTAAAATAGTTTTTGTATGTTATGTGTATAAATAAAGAACGTATGAAACGTTCTCTTGTAATGATAAGACAAGTTATATATATCGTTGTAACGATATATATATGTGTGTGTGTGTATTATGAAATATATATATATATATATATATATATATATATATATATCAATGTATAATAAAAGAAAAGATGTCTTAACAAAGTAACAATAATAACGAGAATGCTCGTAAAGAAAAAGAAATGAAAGACAAGGGAAAAGTGTAACATCACGGGAATTTTGGGCCAAAAATGACAAGTTTCCAAAGTATAGGGATCAATTCTGCCAACTTCCAAACTCCAAGGGCTAAAATAAGAAATCTGTTTTCTTGTCTGATCGCGATACGCGACCGGTCAGTGAATGAGCCCATCGCGTACCGTGATGGGGCTTGGTCAAACTTTCTAGAAGATGTCAACGGCGATACGCGATCGCCATTGAGCCTACATCATCGCGTACCGCAATGACGTGGCCTGACACGCCTGACACCTTTTCACCATGTGTCCACACTTGGCACACCGGTCGCCACGTGTCCCGACACGTGGCCACACGTGGCATGTCGTCCGCCACGTGTTAACGGTGTGCCACGTGTTAACACGTGGCACACCGTCTGCCACGTGGTGACACGTGGAAGACCTACGTTGTGACTCATCAAGGCTACGTCGCGGTACGCGACGGGTACCAAGGAGCCGGGCGCGTACCGCTATGGGACCCAGAATATGGCTATAAATAGCAAGGTCCGGGTTTGATAATTTCACACCTCACAACCTGCTCTCATACCTCTCTCTAACATCTCTCTAAACCTCGAAATTCGTGCCATCGATACACCTCGAAAAACCGTGCCCCGATTCCTCGATAAACGTGCCATACCTCGATATTCGTACCACTCCCCAACGACGTCACGAGCAAGAAGGTGGTGCCGTTTTTACAACCCGACGATCACCTCGAAGTGCGTACCGAGTAGATTGGGTGTCTCGATTTGCGTGCCGAAGTGAAGTGGCGATCAAGGCGAGTGTTGAAAAGGCTAAGCGGCGTAGAAGTGCTGCTCGAGTATCTAGGGAATTATAAGCCGAGAAAAGGTAAGGCTTACTACCCGACTAAAATAATAATAAAATATTATAAAGGTTTAATGCCTTAAGTCGGAATTATGCTCGATGTTTATGGAAAGAAATTATATAACAAAGAAAAGAAAATAAAGAAATATGGAAGTGTGTGTGTGTGTATATATATGTGTGTGAAATATATATAATTCTTTGTTATGAATATTATATAAGTAATAAGGATATTCTTATATGATAAAAGAAAAAGAATACGTTTCTTAGAAAAGAATAAACGTCGGGTTTTTATAATAATCTAAAGGTTTATAAATATTGCTTTTAAAACTAAAGGTTTTAAAGTAAAAGATTATTGAACTAAAGGTTCATCGAGATAAATAAGACTAAAGGTCTTAAGCCGGATTGTATATCCGACTAATAAAAGTTATACTCGTACTATAGGTGCGAGATAGCAAGAAAGAGTACGCAAGGACGGTGTTGGAAACCGATCCCGATCAAAGGTGAATACGCCCCACTTTTACAAACTTGTTTTCGAATAAATAAACGTGTTATGTGTAAAACTTTACATGAGACTAAGTGTCTCTAAAAACATTATTAATAAGAGTAAAAGCCTAGCCCTCAGGCTGTAGTATACGTTTGTCTGGATCCTTACATATGTGGTAAAATTCGGTGGGCACATCGCACCACGCCTGGTCACGACCTCCATCCACGATGGGCCGAACCAAAGTATGTTCGAGTGAGAATGACCTTGTGTATATTTATGGTACCTAAGTACGTCGGGACGCTGCGGTGTCTTGCTGGGGTGACCTAGGTAGAGGCTCGAGTTTATAATGATGTTGTTTTAACTTTGTTATTCCTAAGCCAAGATGGGCCGAGGCATGCGTAACCCTCGAGGGGTAACAAAGTAAAAGAAAATGTTTTCGCGTCAGCATATTCACCAGCATTCGTTGCTGACGTATTTTTATAACATTTTGTAGGTAACCATGATTAGAGCTAAAGGACGAAGGCTCAAGAATCCGATGGCTTGGATAATTTTGTTTAAATATAAAATATGATGTTTTTGTTAAACTTATAAACAAGTAAATCAATCGAGACTTTTGTCTCGACTTTTGTAATGTAAATCTTTTACAGCTTTAATCCTTATATTTTAAAGTCTTCCGCTAACAATCGTAACTCTGATTTACTTACAAATGTGGTACCAACTATTGAGTCACACGCCTAGGCCTAAGATGGGGGTGTGACATAAAGGCCCCGAGAACGAGCGAGAGGAAGAAATTCCCGAGAGATATATGAATAAAATTCAAAAGATGATTAAAGATGTTGTTAGGGAAGAATCCGTGTTTAGATCTCAATCTAGACAATCTAAACATTCTCGAACTGCTAATCCTTCCGTTCATCCCTCTCTAAAAAACCGAAAAATCTCGTCTGAACCCGTCTCGTGTCGAAGAGAGTGTACATGAGTCTAACGGAGGAGTTAGACATGAGTTCAAGAAACTCAAAATAAGTGGTTGTTCGTTCAAAGACTTCAAATACTATGGACCGAAAGAGTTCCATGGTGACAAGGGGGCCATCACAACCGTGAGATGGCTCGAGGAAATGGAAACCATTGTTATCACGGGTAAGTGTTCTGAGGAAGAAAAGATCCAATATTCCGCTTTGATGTTCAAGGGTGAAGCGCACGATTGGTGGAATGCGCTGTTGATGAGTAAGGGAAGAGATGTGATGCATGGCCTGACATGGGAAGAATTCAAGGCCAAGGTGATAGGAAAGTTTTGTCCTATGCACGAAACTCACCAGATCCAAACAAAATTCCTTAATCACAAGGTTGTAGGGACAAACCTTCGGGAATACAACACTAAATTCCTTGAGTATTGTCGCCTTGTTCCCCAGCTGGTTAACCCTGAGTCCAGCAAAGTCACAAGATACATATGGGGATTACCGCGGGAAATCCGCGACATGGTAAGGTCTCACTTACCTCAAACCGCTGACTCTGCAATGGAGTTAGCTGGTTATTTGATGGGCGGCATGGTCCGCAATAAAGAAGAGGACAGGAAGGTGCCAACAACAACGGCTACTCAAGGAAAGACTGGAGGAGGTTCCAACTTTAGAAGCAAAGGCTTAAACCGAAACAACTCGACGCAGTGCAAGACATGTAGGAGATACCACAAGGGCCGATGCAATTTCGCCCCATCTCCTAAAGTATGTGAATCTTACAACCGTACGGGACATGATACTGCCAATTGCTGGAAAAAAGAAGATGACTTACTTCAATTGCAAGGAAATGGGCCATTTAAGTTTCGAGTGCCCAAAGAACAAGCCCGCTGCTGGTGGTGCGGGTGGAAGTGGTCAAAACAAGAAAGGAAACGCTCGAGTCTTCGTACTCGACACAAAAAGGGCCGCTGACGTGCCAGAAACCATAACCGGTACGTTTCTAGTCAACGACACCTATGCTAGAGTTTTGTTTGATTCGGGTGAGAATTTGAGTTTTATAGATTATAGTTTCTGTAGTCTATTAAACGAACCATTAACAAAATTAGATAAAACTCTAAGCGTCGAGACTGCTAGCGGTGAAATCATTAAGATCTCCGAAGCCCTTGATAGCGGAAAAATCCTTTTAGCTGGTTATTTGTTGCCTATTTGTTTGTTGCCCATGAGTTTGGCTGGTTTTGATATTGTACTTGGTATGGATTGGTTATCCGATAACCATGTTCGTATTATCTGCAATAGCAAAACTGTTGAACTTCAAGCCCCCGATAAACGAACGATTCGGATTGAAGGGGACAAAGACGCTGGCCAAGTTAGCATAATCTCCATGATTAGGGCTAAATGTTTGAATCAAGGATGCCTCGCATTCATGGTCTACGTCACTGAAGATTCTAAACCAAAAGAAATCAAAGACGTTCCTATCGTTTCCGAATTTTCTGACGTCTTTCCTGAGGAACTCCCTGGTATTCCTCCCGATCGTGAAGTAGAGTTTAGGATCGATCTGGTTCCCGGTACTGCTCCGGTCGCCAAATCTTCGTACCACTTAGCGCCAACAGAGATGAAGGAGTTAAAGAAACAACTCGATGAACTTCTTGAAAAAGGTTTCATTCGACCGAGTTCGTCACCTTGGGGAGCGCCAATTCTATTCGTCAAGAAGAAAGACGGTTCTATGAGGATGTGTATCGATTATCGTGCGTTAAACAAAGTCACAATCAAAAACCGACATCCACTCCCTCGTATTGATGATCTTTTCGACCAACTTCAAGGTGCTAGCTTATTTCAAAAATCGATCTTCGTTCCGGCTATCATCAACTTAAGGTCCAATCCGAAGACATTCCAAAGACTGCTTTCCGAACAAGGTATGGACATTATGAGTTCACGGTTATGCCGTTTGGACTTACTAATGCTCCGGCCGCGTTCATGGATATGATGAACTGTATTTGTAAGCCTTACTTGGATAAATTCGTTATCGTATTCATCGACGACATACTTATTTATTCAAAGTCAAAGGCCGATCATGAAATTCATCTTCGAACGTTACTTAAAGTTCTAAGAATCGAGAAGTTGTACGCCAAGTTCTCGAAGTGCGAGTTCTGGTTGCACGAAGTGCAATTTCTTGGTCATATCATTAATGTAAACGGTATTCAAGTGGACCCCGCTAAGATTGAAGCTATCTCTAAGTGGGAAGTTCCGAAGTCGCCAACTGAGATCCGAAGTTTCATAGGTTTGGCCGGCTACTACCGTAGGTTCATCGAAATTTCTCTCGAATCGTCGTTCCCGTAACTTCATTAACTCGTAAGAACATTAAGTATGAATGGGGAACGAAGAAACAAGAGGCGTTCGATATACTCAAGCAAAAACTCACCCAAGCACCTATCTTGGCTTTGCCAGAAGGTACTGAGGATTTTGTAGTCTTTAGTGACGCGTCCCATTCGGGTTTGGGATGCGTACTAATGCAACGCAAGAAGGTAATTGCTTACACTTCTCGTTAATTGAAAGTACACGAAAAGAATTACACGACTAAGGATCTAGAGTTAGGCGCCATAATATTTGCACTTAAGATTTGGAGGCACTATCTCTATGGAGTACGTTTACCGTGTACACTGATCATAAGAGTTTGAAACATATTTTTGATCAAAAAAAGCTCAACATGCCCCAACGGCGATGGATGGAGACTCTTAATGACTATGATTGCGAGATTGTCTATCATGAAGGCAAGGCCAACGTTGTGGCCGATGCCTTAAGTCGTAAAGAGCACGAGAAACCAAAAAGAGTTTGAGCGGTACGTCTAGAGCTTCAAATTGATCTTTTCGAACAAATCAAATCTGCTCAAATTCAAGCAATCAATGAAAACCAAATCTCTAACGAAAAACGAAATGGCACCATTGACTCGCTAGTCAAGGGTGATGATGGTATCCTTAGACTTGGCAATAGGATTTGGGTACCAATCGTTGGAGGATTGCGTGGGAAAATCTTGAACGAAGCTCACAAGTCGAAATATATGATACATCCCGGAAGTGATAAGATGTACCACAATCTTAAAGCAAAGTATTGGTGGAATGGGATGAAAAGGGATGTCGCTTCGCATGTTGCGAAATGTTTGACTTGTTTAAAAGTCAAGGCTGAACACCAAAGGCCTTCGGGATTGCTACAGCAACCCAAACTTCCTGTTTGGAAGTGGGAGTTGATTACTATGGATTTCATTACCAAACTCCCGAAGACGACTCGACAACATAATGCAATATGGGTAGTTGTGGATCGATTGACGAAATTCGCACACTTCATACCCATCAATGAGTCGTACTCTAAGGATAGATTAGCGAGTATATGTGTAAACACCATTGTTGCTTTGCATGGAGTACCGCTGCCTATAATATCAGATCGAGACAGTCGTTTTACGTCTCACTTTTGGAAAAGCTTCCAACAAGCTCTCGGTACAAAGTTGAACCTTGGCACTGCTTATCACCCACAAACCGATGGGCAAAGCGAAAGGACGATTCAAACGTTGGAAGATATGCTCCGCGCTTGTGTGATCGATCTAGGTGGAAGTTGGGATGACCACTTACCCCTAATGGAATTTTCGTACAATAATAGTTATCACGCAAGTATTCAAACCGCATCATTCGAGGCGTTGTATGGAAGAAAGTGTAGAACGCCAGTGTGTTGGTCTGAAACCGGAGACAATCAATTGTCTGGACCCCAGTTAGACCAAGAAACCACCAACAAAGTTATTCAAATTCGAGAACGACTTAAGATGGCACGTGATCGCCAAAAGAGTTACGCTGATGTCCGTCGTAAGCCGTTAGAGTTCAATGTCGGTGACAAAGTGTTATTGAAAGTCTCGCCTTGGAAAGGCGTTGTTCGCTTCGGTAAGAAAGGAAAATTGAGTCCTCGATTCGTTGGACCTTTTGAGGTACTCGAACGAATCGGCACTGTTGCATACCGTTTGCGACTGCCTGAGGAAATGCAAGGGATACACAATGTATTCCATGTTTCGAATCTGCGTAAGTGTTTGACCGATGAATCGTTGGCTATGCCATTAAAAGACGTTGAAATAAATGAGAACTTAAAATTTGTAGAATGTCCAATTCAAATTGAAGATTCGAAAACAAAGAAGTTAAAGAAAAGAACATTGAAAATAGTGAAAGTAAAATGGGACTCGCGTAGAGGGCCCAAATATACTTGGGAAATCGAATCTGAAATGAGAAAGAAATACCCCCACTTGTTCGAGTAAAGCAATCTCGAGGACGAGATTTGTTTCAAGGTGGGGAGGTGTAACAACGTGAAAATTTCGAGTTCAAAGTGTCGATTTTCAAAGTCTAGGGACTGAAATGGCCAAAATCTAAAGTTGAGGGTTAAAAATAAAAAATTATGTTTTCTTGACCCATGGCAGTACGCGCCCGGGTCAAAATAAACACCCATCGCGGTACGCGATGGGGTGTCTGACAAGGTGTGACACGTGTGTCACGTGGCACACGGTGGCAACGTCTGCCGCCACGTGGCAACACTACCGCCACGTGTCGCCACGTGGAGCGGCGCCTGCCACGTGTCAACACGTGGCAGGTATAGTGTGTGACTGGCCAGGCCTACGTCGCGGTACACGACGGGCCAGCCAAAGGACCCATCGCGGTACGCGATGGGATCCAAGTTTTTGTATATAAATAGCGGCCAAGGGCTGCTCATTTCCACATCCCAAACTCAGCTTTTCTCTCTCTCTCTCTAACATCTCTCTAAGTTTTATAAAACCGACCCTCGATTTGTCTCGATAAGCGTGCCACGATTTCTCGTTTGTGTACAACGTTTCCTTGAAGTTTATACCACCCTCCACCCACACTCAATCAAGAAGGTGTTGTTATAATGGAAAAGAATCTCGATAAGCGTGTTGTCGAGAGTTGAAGTTTGGCGTTATCTGTTGACGACCAAAGAGATTAAGCGGCGTTGAAGTGCTGCTCGAGTCCCTAGAGTTTCTATACGCCACTTAAGGTTAGGCGTAATATCGAATTCAATATAATTTAATATTATATTCAAAGCTTAAGCCTTAAGTCGAGGTTATACTCGATACCTCGATAAAAGAAAAGAAAACATAACAAAGAAACGAATGAAAATAAGATTATGAATATTGTTGAATACGTATATATGTGTGTAAGTATATATGTAAATATTCTTTGTTATGAAATATTATTTAATGAATAAAGAGTATTCTTAAATAATAAAAGAAAATGATTACGTTTCTTGGAGAAGAAGAAACGTCGGGTTTTAATATAAACTAAAGGTTTATAATTTACTTTTATACTAAAGGTTTTCAAGTAAATAAGAATTGAACTAAAGGTTCAATCGAGGATTGAGATATAAAACTAAAGGTCTTAAGCCGGATCGTGTATCCGACTGACAAATATTTATACTCGTACTATAGGTGTGAGATAAAGAAAGGGAAACACCATTGGACGGTGAGTGAAGCCGATCCTAAAGAGACAAGGTGAATACGCCCCCAAACTTTTACTTACTTTAAAATGAGTCAACTTGTTTTGTGAAATTGTTTACAAGGAACTATGTGTTCCTAAAACTGTTATAAATAAAGGGTATAAATCTAGCCCTCAGGCTGTGGTATACGTATGTCTGGATCCTATGCAATGTATGGGCATGATCTCACCACCCTTGGTCGTAGGATGCTCTCCTGCAGGGAGTACGACCGTTGTGTATATTTACGGGTACTTAACTAAGTCGAACGCTGCGGTGTTTGCTGAGGTGACCTAGCATAGAGGATCATATTTATAATGTGTTATTTGACTTTGTTATTCCTAAGCCACGTTGGGCCGAGGCAGGCGTAGTCTCGAGGGGTAATAAAGTAAAAGAAATATTTTTGCGTCAGCTTGTTCACCAGCATTCGTTGCTGACGTATTTTATTACATTTTGCAGGTGAACAAAGTTAGAGCTTGGAAATGACGAAGTACTAATATCCGATGGCTCGGATTCTTTTTGTATAGTTTAATATGGTGGTTTGTAAACATAAACAAGTAATCTTTTGTTAACAACTCTAAACGGGTATTTTATAATTCCCGTCTTTTGAATATATATATAATTTACATTTTCGATCCTTAAAATTTTATAAGTCTTCCGCAACGTAATGAAACTCTGATCTATTTACAAACACGATACCAACTTATGGGTCGCACTCCTAGGCCCTAGACGGGGGTGTGACATAAGATAACTTTATTTATGGGATATTTTTATTTCATTATAGAATGATTTTATTTTCTTTATTTTAATTTTTCTCATTACTTATTTTTTTTAGAATAATTTTGATCTTTCAACTTTACCAAGTTGCCAAATTTGGATCTAAATTTTGGGGGTGTTACAGGTACCAAGGGAAAAGAATGTTGGAGCAGATGCCTTGGAAAATTTAGATTCGTCCTTGAATATTCCAGAAGTTACGAAGATCCCAATCATTCATATACTCTCACCAGCAATAGGAGAACAAGAATTTATGGAGATAACAACTAACAAGGAGATTGTGCTTTGGGATCCATTATACTCAAATAATCAAGGATCCTGGATCCCTCCCGATTAAGAAGTTTATTCAAAATGGAGAGATTCCCGCCATAGAGAATCTCAAATCCTTCAAACTTAAGGTATCACAATACATTTTATTACATGATATTCTGTATAGGAAATCTCTTGCAGGTCCATACTTGAGGTGTATCGAAGATCCTGAAATTCAAGAGGTGCTCAAAGACTTTCACGAAGGATATTGTAGTAATCACACTAGAGGTAGAGCCCTATTCTCTAGGATTCTGAGAAAAGGTTACTATTGGACATCTATGAAGAGAGACGCCATGGAGTATTCAAAAAAGTGTGACTCATGTCAAAGGCACGACAACATTCTGCACCAGCCAGCAGAGCCTATGTATCTTATATCCTCATCATGGCCTTTCATGAAGTGGGGCATAGATATCGTGGGTAAGCTACCTAAAGCACCAGGAGGAAAAGTGTTCATGCTCGCCATGACTGATTAGTTCTCAAAGTGGATAGAAGCTGAAGCTTTTGTACAAGTCCGCGAAAAAGATGTGATATCCTTCATTAAAAGAAACATTATTACTAGATTTGATATTCCTTCATAAATTATTTGTGACAATGGTTCCCAGTTTATCGGAAAAAAATGTTAGATCTATATGCCCAAGACACGACGTATAACAACGTTGCTAAAGACATATAATCCTATAGGGTCGCACACTGAGCACAATTATCAAAAACATGTTTAAATGTGTTTAAACATAACCAACTTAGTCAAGATTAAACATATTATTATTTAGTTGAAATAATAATATATGTACCAAATTGTTATAATCATCATATAAAGAAAAAATAATTATATTTTCGATATATATTCAAGATAAATGAACATGCATATATTATCTATATAGATAAAAATCAAATGACGATGCCACAAATTTTTTTAGGATATTTTCTGTTGATGTTTTAGATAATATACATTAGAATTATTAACAATCTATTCATTTGATATGATGGCTCAAGGTGCCCTAGATAGACTTTGAAATGTGATCCATGCAAGTTCAATACTCCCTCGACACATTTTATTATTTTTGCTTAATCTTCAATATTTCTATGTATATATGTATTTTTTGATTGCTTGATAGTGTTTTTTTTCTTTTCAGTTTTTAAAGCATGTTTTATTTCTTTTAAATATGATAACTTGACGAATTATTTTTAGTTTTAGTTTTCGTATCCGTAATGAACCTAACTGATACCGATTAAATTTGCGTCAACTCGACGTTGTTGCGCCCGTGTTTTAACATGTTAACTTGACGAAATTTTTATTGGTTTAATTCTGGTACCATAGCAAACGTAGCGGACTTTTTTTTGTTTTAAACATGTTAATATTTTGATAATTGGTTATACGAGTGTCACTACTATTATGGGTGTTTTCGTGTTTACGAATTTATTTTTTAGGTTCAATGCATATATCAGTATGAACCTCACTGATAGCGACCACATTCGTGTCACTTTGATTTTAAGTTGTAAGTGTACCGATACTGTTTTGGGTGTTCACAAAGTTATAGTTTTTGATTTAGTACAGGTGTCGTGATGAGCTTAACTAATGCCAACCGAATTTGCGTTAAGCCGTCGCCGCAACGCAGCAGATTTAAGCCTAGTATATATAAATGGAGATTTATGTATTTCATGCAAGAAAAGTGTTGTACTATCTTTTTATATATACAGTTTATTTAAACATTGGTTTTCATATAAACTTTGCAAGGAGCAAAATTTCTATGCACACATAACATATATCTACTTAGAGAACATGTGGTTGAGGATAAAGGTGGTGGTGGTGGTGGTTTTTAAATTTAAAGACAAGTACAAATAATTGATAAATAGTTCACAATGTCATACTTGTTTTGGATTTGCAAACCGATTTGGTCATGGGTTTCTTGTATAGATCAATTTTGAAAAGTCAAAATGCTTATCATAACATACATTATTCAACACACCATACTCAAGCACGTGGAAGATCTTTCTATCTTTTGTATTGGGAATACAAGATATGTCTCTAACTCAAGACCTTTTTAACCACCCCTTTTAGTTCTTTGGTAGTAAGAGAAAAACAATGAGTTTTGATGTTGCTTCATAGCTATCGACAAAGAAAAGAACAAGAAAAGGGTTGCTAAAAGTGAGAGAAAACTTGAGATATAATAGGGTTAATTAAGTTGGTGTACAAGACAACAACATGAGTTGTTTTGGTTGTAAATTCTCTTCGTTTAAGGGTCATTTCCTACTGGTTTTATCCAAGTCTTTGGGGCTGTTTGGACAGCAGTTTACAACCACGTTTTGCCATGGAGAAGAGGGTAGAACACCAAAGAACTACAACTATGCATCTCTAATATGTTAGGCATGGTTTGTGGACCTTTTATGTGTTTTTGCTTACATATAATTGTATATGTATTTATATGAAGCTAAGGATTAGGTTCTTGAGTTACATATTACAATCTTGACGTTATTTTGGAGTTGGGTGGCTAGCACCACTTGAAAAGAAAATGCTCAGTGTGGATACTTGTAGAGCGAAGCTCCCGGTTCTTTCATCTACAACAACTCGATCTACCACTACGCTACAAAGGTTGTAATCTCTAACGCCTTATGGTTGTGAATGATTTCTTGAGTTACTTGCAAATGGATCCTTGGTGGGAGATATAAAATTGTTTTAAATCGTGGTATACGTTCACGCTTCCATTGACTAAAACTTTAAAACCCCGTGTACAAATCCCAGCAGTGGTATCGGTGCCATTTTTGCAAGTCTTAAGAAATATCCGTTAAAGATTTATAAATCGATTTTGTTATTTCAAACCGAAAAATATATGTTTTTCTTTTAAATAAGAAAAATGTATAATTTTTTAGCAACTTTCTTATTTATATATTTTGATATATTGTCACCATACACTCTAACGTGTGGTGATAACTAGTTGCTAAATGTCAAGATGATACGTTCATGTTTGTGTTGATATTTGCATACCAAGCCTTAAGACCTTGTGGCTGTGATATGTGGTTGAAATTCAATTTGGTTGTTATTTATTATTTCATAAATGGTATGTAATAGTAAATAGATCTTTAGTTTGTTTAATTTTATATATTATTGTAAAAAGTATCAAAACAAAGACATGCCAAATCAAGACGCTTATCCAACCCGAGGAGTTCATCGCCAACACCGGGTGTTGAAGCAAGTGGGAATTCAATGATGATCACATCGCCAACCCGAGGTCACTTTGTATTGGCTCACAAATACCTATTAGTTTGGCTTGGTTAAGCGTTGTTATTATTTGTGTTATATTGCGTGGTTGAAATAGTTTTTACCTGTTAGATAACGGTTTTATAAAATATCATATAACACAATTAACGAGTTTTGTTAAAATGGTAATTTTAAGAAACTCGTTTTTACATAATAAGTTTATTTAAAATGGTGATTTTAAAATAAACTCGTATCAACACAAATAAACAAGTTAAGAAAATAGTGAACTATAAAGAACTTGCAATATGCAAGAATTATTATCTCTATAAAGAATACAAAATTGAGTTTTTGGAATAATTAAATTTTAGAGTTTAAAATTTTATGCAAACTCAATAGATAAGAATTTAATAAATCATTTTATTAAATCAAAAGTTAATTTTGTTCAAATGCGGATCAAACACACGTAGATAATATGAGATATTAAAATTGGACGCGTTGTGAAATATTAAAATGAAGATTTAATAAAATACAAAACGACATAGTAAATTATAGCTTTACTATAATGTAATGATATTTAGTGCATGAAAGTTTCATTGCAAAAATGTTTTGTTAAAATATGATTTTACAAATATGTGCATATACTTAATGTATATATCAACCCTCATAAAACCTTAAGTCTATGCAATCCACCTTGAAACCACTTACGCATCATATGGGTGTCCTTGTAAAGAAGTGTCTTCGCCAATTACTTAGATTACTCTATAGTGGGGTGAGGTAATGCTCGCGATTTCCATGACCGTCTTGGGCCGACTATTGCATGTTTTTAACTTGGACGACTTAAGACTCGACCTCCGCCAATTATAAGTGAGTTGGCATAGATGGGATTATACATGCCAAACTAATAAAATGTTATCTAATGATCCTATAAATCTAGGAGTTGTATGGTTGATACAATTGGTATTCGATTACCTACCTAAATAGCTCTTACCTTGTGAGACGTGCCTTCGCCAACCAAGAGAGAGTGAAATATGGATCTTATTCTTTAAGCAATTAATGATTTTAATAAATGAAATCAAAGGGTAATTAATTATTAAAGGATTATATATCGAAAATACTAATAATTAGACTTGTCATATTTGTAGATATTTTATTCTACATTAAAGTCAATCGTCTAATAATGCGATGCGATCTATCCTTACGAAGGATAATTTATAATAACTTAATTTTCCTCGTTTGGTATTGTAATGTAACGATTGGTCGACTTATGTACAAACGGAAATTATGCATGCTAGATAATCTTATACTTTAAGACTGTTTGATATAAGCCCATAAAATAGCCATGATACTTTTTGAAACATCTTAATGATTTGATAAATAGCAAATTTGATAAGAACAATTTTCTGAGAGAAAATTACGACATTCAAACGTCAAAGAAATTATTATTTCTACATCAAATATAGCATGAAAGTTTTGATATGAAGAGGTTTTGTAAACATATTGAGTAGTTCAAGGATAATTTGTTGTGTTGAATCCTTTACAACTTATTAAGAGGACTCAACGTGTGAAATCAAAAAGAAAAGAAAACAAAAATTCAAATTAAAGGCCAATGACAAACTGAAAATGAAATGTTATCGGGCATCAAGCTAATTGTGGTGACAGTATAGCTGAATATGACATATGTGATTATTGTAGTCAATTAGTCACTAAAGACAAAACTTCAATCTTGTTTAAATAAGCTGAAACAAATGAAGGCAGTGAGACTACTCTTTCAGATATTTATGCGATAGAGCTGTTACAATTCTCAATTTATACGTATGCGATAAATGTTGCTTTAATCTACGTTTATTGAAATGTGTAGGAATCGAGAATAGTAAGAAACTGATATCAAGTTTTGAACTTATGCTTTCGTAGCGGAAGCATATAATTGTCTTCCAAGCCGAAGTACACTTTATTGTTTTGCAACTTGTAATGAACAAATAGTTTATTCTGTTAACTATACTTTCATTTGTATAAATTTGATTATTTTATTATGAATGTTCCTTTTGAGGTTTACCTCTTCATTAAAAGTCATATTTTAAATATTTATGTTTAAACAATAATGGTTCCATAGATATTATATACTGATCTAAGTGTGACTTCAATCAGACTGTTCTTCGCCACTGACGTATTGAAACTTTAAATAAAATAAAATGCATCACCAAACTCCAAAAGGATCGGATTTTGGAATGGGCACGTTGTCAGTTATTCGTATGCATATCTTATTTTAAGTCTCAATATAACTTGACCTAAATTATATAGTAATGATGAAAGGTTAAATGATACCATACAAGCAATTGTACTTGTGTTAAACTATATTAATTTAAAGATAAAGTCACACTTCAATGCGATTTTGACATAGTTGTCACAATGGTTCAAGTCTAGTTGTTGAGATGTGAACTTGATATACTTGAAATCGTTCAATTGTTTCCTAAATGAAGTTTATTTCAGTTAATGTATTTAAGTTTAGCATTTTGATGCAAGCATTTGAACTAGAATCTAAAGATCATCCAAATTTTAATTTGACGATGATTCTTATAGTTTTGTAGGATTGTACGATATTCTATTACGTGCATGTTTGTCATGTATCAACAAAAGGCTTATTGAATTAATATAAGAATTTATATAAATGAATGAGTTATATAATTATCTTACAAAGATTGTTTAACATCGTTAACCTGCAACTTGGAACTAGGGTTTGTTTTTAAAGATGAAATTCGGTGATGAAGGTATAAAGGTGAGGTCTTTACATGCATGTTATGAACACAAAAGAGGACCAAACAATATCAATACAAAGATGATCAATATTTTGTTGGGTGCTATGAGGATTTTAGGTAAAAGACTAGAGGTTTGAACTAGGTTGAGAAGAGGTGTACACAAAACCCGAATCCGTAACCGGACCAGAAATAAAAACCCGGAACCGGTTTTTTTAATACCCGAGTTTTTAATACCCGTACCCGATCCTACCCGTAAGGTACATATATGGTATGCATTTCGGTATTAAAACCCGAACCCGAACCGGACCCAATGTGTACCCGGTAATACTCGAAACCCGAACCGTTTCCATACCCGAAACCGGGTTTTTCAAATACCCGATGTATACTCGAAAAATACTTAAAAAATGCCTGAAAAAATACCCCTAAAAGGTGCAAACTTTTAAAATCCAATCTATTCCCGAATAAACCCAAAAAATAGGGTTTTTTAATACCCGAAAATAGGGTATTCAAATACCCGGTTTTAGAATCCCCGGTTCTATACCGACCCGAACCCGAACCGGGTATTACCAATACCCGATCATACCCGAACCCTGGTATTTAAAAAACCCAATTTGTGCACCTCTAAGGTTGAGTATGAAGTGATGAACTCGTTTTTCTGACGGGAAGATGCAACGGAGTACAAGTGGGACCCGCTTGACTTATTTTTTATTTTATTAATATTTTTAAGTACAAAAATACCCTTGATTTAACTTAAAATATCTATGGAGTTTGTGATTTGGACGTAATTGGCAAGAAGAGAGAAACTTGAAGGGTCCATTTGCATAAAAAAGCTATTTGGAATAAAGTTATATAATATTAATCAAACCTCAAAGACGATTTTGACACTTTACTCTAAATTTAAAGTAAACAAAGACAACTAGATGCTTATTTAAGCCGAATTCAATTGTGAAGAATATTATTTAAGGAATCATTATACTCAACATAAACTAACATGGCCATGTGGTCCATGTGGAGTCATTTCTAATAACAAGTTAGGAAATTTATAATCCATGGTTTAATAATTAACATCCTACGATTGTTAAACCGCGTGAAGTTTCAACTCCATATTTTAGAGACATGAAGTCATAAACGAAGCCCAAAAAACAAACAACAAATAAGCCCAAGTCATGGGCTTTGCATGCCCCTAAAATACGTTTCTTAGCATCCCTACTATCCAAGAGCCAAGAACAAATATCAACGTATAACCAAATTTTTTGTAGCCTAGTATTCGATCCACTTTAAGCTCTTGCAACCTTGATTATAAAACGGGTCATGTTCGCGGGTCCAAATTGAAATGACACACGCATTTGCAAGCTGACGGGAACACGAGCCATTTGACCCGAAATCTTATTTTATTGTTTGCTTATTTATTTTAAACATATTAATACTTTACTTTACATTTTAAGGAGTGACATTTTAATTATAAAATCTAAAATTAATTTTGTTTTTTAGTTTAAAATTTGAATATTGTGAGCCCTCTCAACAATATAATATTCCCTACCACTAAGACTGACGTTGACTGTTGTTATTACTCCAATTCTATCACAACACACACACACACACACAAATGAGGAGACGCAACAAGAAGAAATCCTCTGCTTCGTCTAAACCTAAACCTCCTACTGCATGGAGGTCTGGTCAACCGTTGCGTCACTCACGGAATGCGGGGAAGACGGCTACCTACTACTGCAAATGCATTTGAGGCTATGATGCTTCTGATGAGGCTGATTTCGCCGCACATGTAACCGGTGGTACTTGTATGGGTGAACCAGATGCTGTTGCTGCTGAGGTTGTGGTTGATGCTGTTGCTGCTGAGGGTGTGGTCGCCGCCGCTGACGGTGGTGCTGCCGTCGCCGGCAATAACAACAACATGAACAACAACAACAACAACTAGGAGGTAGTTTTATAAAAAGAAATAAAATAGATCGTTATATTAGGGTTTTACTTGAGATATATTGTGTAATTGTGACTGGATGTCTTTTAGTTAGTTAGTTAGTTAGTTAATTGGAGAGAGATCGAGAGAGACGAGAGATCCGAGTTGCAATTGTTTTGGTTGGTGTAATTGACGGAGAAGTAAATGATAATAGTATTACTATAGCCGTGCGCGTTTGATTGATGCTTAATGTTTTCTTAGTATTCGGTATATTATGTTATGGACCTAGCTAGTGATATTATCCTCTATTTTTGTATGTATGATTGATGAACGAAAACGATAAAAACTGTTTGGTGTTGTTACATAAATATTAATACAAACGAATTAAACACTAGAATATTATTGGAAATCAGAAATTCAATATATGTTAGGAAAAAACGACAGTTACTACAGATAATCATTGACTACGAAGACGTAATATCATACTGCAAAGTATTCTGAAGGTATGTTTCTTCTTTCACATAAGATAAATATATTGTTCTAGCTTTATTGTTGATTTGTTTCAATAACATCTACTTTTAGTGTGCTTGTTTGATTTAGACTATGCGGAGTAACATATACAACGAAGATCGGTGAGTTGCTACTCATTTCATTTGTTTTTTGTTCATGTTTAGACGATTAATCTGTCATTTGATACATACTGCTTTCTGTTTGTGTTTAGACTGTTAATCTAGCTGCCATCTGCACACCAGCGAGTTACAATACTCGTCCGCTTGACACAATTTACAGTAACTTCATCGATGCGCTCCCTGTGGTACGGTTTATGTTTCTATAGCTTTGATTTACGTTTTTGTGTATATTATAAACTATTCTACTGTTTTTGATGTTTGATTATATGAAGTATTCAATGATTAATGGATCATTAGTGTCATCTTCGTCTGCCAGGTCAAGTACTGTTCAGAGAATAACAAGTGGCTCATTCACTTTTCCGCTTGTGAAGTGTATGGGAAAACTATCGGTAGCTTTCTTCCCCAAGATAGCCCTCTGCGACAGGTAAAGATTCAGATTCATTTAACTTATTATTAATTATTACTAGTTATGATTAGTTGTTTATTAAAATTGTGTTTTGACGCAAACACAAATCAGGATCCAATTCATGGTAGTATGCTAGTGTGAACCTAGTTTATAATATTTAGTTGATAAGCATCTGTTCAGAGTAGTATATAACATTTTGTGGTAGTTAATTTAGTTAACGAGTTGCATCCACTTACAGGATCCTGCTTATTACATTCTGAAAGAAGACACATCCCCTTGCATTATTGGCTCAGTTGGGAAACAAAGATGGCCTTATGCATGTGCAAAACAGTTGATCGAGAGGCTCATCTATGGTGAGCATACTCGTTTTTGTCTCGTTTAGTGATGCACTGATAATATCCACATGGCATGCTCTAATTACATTCATTTCTTTGCAGCCGAGGGTGCGGAGAACGGTCTCGAGTTCACCATTGTCAGACCTTTCAATTGGATCGGTCCTCGGTTGGATTTCATTCCCGGGATTGATGGTCCCAGTAGGGTGTTCCAAGGGTTCTATCATGCTTTAGCAATGTATGGTTATTTGACTTATTTTCATCCATTTGTGTTCAAAGTTTTCATAAATTTAAGCCTTTTGATCTTATGTTTTGTGACAAATGTTTCAGAATCTGCTCAGGCGTGAGCCTTTGAAGCTTGTGGATGGCGGCCGGACCTTTGTTTATATTAAGGATGCTATTGAAGCTGTTCATTTGAAGATTGTATGTTAATGTTACAGGCTTGATTTCCTTCAAAGTTTTGAATATATAGAAATCATATTGTTGACAGTTGATGGTTTTATTCTCAGGAGAATCCTGCTTGAGCTAATGGTCATATCTTCAATGTTGGTAACACTAGCAATGAAGTTACTGTTAGACAACTTGCTGAAATGATGACCAAGGTAATGTAACATTATCTTTCACTCAAATGTAACTTTATAGATCAAAATGTTATTGGTCTAATTTAGTCGCTTGTTGCAGGTATATGCAAAAGCGAGTGGAGAAGATTCGATAGAGACCCCAACCATTGATGTAAGTTCGAAAGAGTTTTATGATGACAGTGACAAGAGGATTCCAGACATGACCATTATAAACAAACAATTAGGTACTTAGCTCACTTTATCCTTGTTTCTTGAGTAACGTTTCATGAAATCGAGTTATTTGTACTTATGATGGGGTTTAGATGGGGTGGGTTGGTTAATGGTCAAACTCCGTACTTCCATGAATTATATTGTTTGTTAGCCCTCCAAACGAACCGAATATTTAGTGAAAAGTTTGTTTGTGTTTGTTCGCTCAATAAAGGAACGCACAAGAACAGAGTTTTTTGTTCATTTAGATAGACGAACAAACATAAAACACCAGAGCTGTTCGTTCACCTCACGTTCATGAATTTATGCTAGCTCATTTCTGTTCGTTTATATCTGTTTATTTATGTTTTGTTCGTTTGCTATTCATTAAAATTTATATATTACTAATGTTAATTGTTAAATGATTTGAATCTCATATTTAAAAATTTAAAAACCTTTATTATCTTGTTTATTTTTCAAATATTGGATGCAATTACCATGATGCTATTTTCGACTTTAATTTGGGAATACTTTACTTCTAGTGGGTATTCATTATGTTTGTGTTTGATTATATTCATTAGTGCTCTTATATGTTCGTGAACTGAACGAACATAAACAAACGTTTGCTGAGATGGGTGGGGCCGAAACTGGAGTAACGTTTCATGAATGGTATTATTAGTTTTATAGAACAGGACATTGCAAAACCACTAGCTAACTAGAAGTGTGGTTCTGGTTCTTATAATCTGTGTGCAGTCCAGTCCTACTGTGTAAGAGTTTTGTAGAAACTGTTGATCATGTGTTGGTTTATTTCGTCGTGTGAGACTTTAATGTGTAGTAAGGGAACTCCACTTATTGTATAATCGCAATGATACCTACTTCCCCTGGCAGTGTGCTATGGGGTGAGCTTGGTGTCATTTTTCGTCTCTTATGTTTTGCTTGAGAGAAAGTGTCGTATTCTTTCGTTAGGTCTTGTCTAGACCTTGTCATAATTAAATAAGTTATTTGTTAAATGTTGAATTGATGTGGCCGAATTCGTCATATAATGTTAGCTAATACGAACTGTTAAATAAAGTGGCTTAACATTTTTAAGTGCAAGTATCTTTTAAGTTTCTACTTAGATTTGACAAAAGGTAATCTGATGATAATTGCTAATATTTGAGCTAACAAACAACGTCCAGACCCACCATCCAGACATCTTCAACCTATATAAATTGTATGGGGTTACACGACTCGCATGAGTGTCGGTTTATGTTATGGTCACACGATACGTATGAGTGTCGGTTTTTGTTAGGATCATACGACTCGTATGAGTGCCGGTTTTTGTCAGAATTTGTTGACCGATTCCTTACAACTCATGCCATCCATACGACTTCAAAATATTTTTTAATGATATAAACTGCTAGTTTTCCAACGGCTATTTTTCAAGTTATGTTTTCCTAATGGATGGCTTAAAACAACTATTTTTCCAAGTTGTCAATGTTTGTTTAATTTATTCAATGTTTAACCTTGTGTCGAGTCAAATTAATAACGAAATCTTGTATCATGTCTAATTACTTTTATGAATCTTGTATTCGGAATATCACATCTGTATCGTGCCAAATAATTTTGTTTTTAATGAGTCGTATGACCTAAGACGAGTCGTATAGGTCATACGGCTCATATAAAAACCCGGTCAACGACATGTATGAAATTCCTATATGGTGTCAGGCACATAAAAGTTATTCGAGTCGTAAATGATCAAAATTCAATGTCATCAATGTGTTAACTACGATTACAAACATAGCTAAATGTTTCCTATGTGCGTGCGTGCGTGTGTGACACATGTATACGGTCATACACATGTGTGTCTGGCTGTCTGCATACGTATAAAACAATAGACATGCCATAAACCTTACATATGATTGAAGTAGTTGTACAAACTTCAAACAAACAAGATATACCTACACATAAGTTTTATATTATAAATCACATATAACATCAACAGAATATTAAATTATTATTATTTTTATATATTTGCACAAGGTAGTACACCTAATGGTGGTCCTGTTCAGACTTTAGAGTTGACATTTTGTTTGCATAATTGCAAAGTTCTCTCTCTATATAAACATGGTAGTTGTTTTGTGTTGGGTGGTGCAGGTATATGTAGTACATGACAGGCCAATAGAATTAATATTTTAAAAATGAATCATATGAAGTTTAACTAAAAACGTAGTGGACGTTACTTCCCGCGTTTGGAAACAATTAGTTTAACTTAGCCATAAAAAATTAAATATTATTGATATATAAACGAATTACAATATTTGAGAATACTCATAAACGTGTTCAACTTGCCAGTTTTGCAAAATTTAACCATATTCGAGTTCAATGATTAACGCACATCATAATCTTATTTGCTCAGGCCTCCAAGATTCTAGCAAATTTGATCATTATGGCTTCTTGAGTTCTTGAATACAGATTATGTTTTTTATTTTTATATACAAAGGTTATTGCTGCATGCCATATTACTTTTGTCTACCCACCAACTTTCAAATCATTTTTAAAGTTATTGTTACATTGCATCATGGCTGTCAATGGTCATGATGATATTTAGGCTTAGATAAATAATTGCATTGAACTACCTTTCGGACTGATGTCACTCTACCTCTATCACTTTACCATTTCTGGATTGTGTCAAGCTATCTTTTGAATTTAGATCACTCAGGCATGTGTTCTTTTTGCACTCATGTGATCTAGATAAAGAAACGAAATCATATAAAGAGAAAATTCACCGATTTGTACGCTGAGTGGAGAAACAGAAGCCTGGTTTTCCTCTATTATAAATAAATTGCCTCACGTATGTATAGTTAGTCACATCATGAAATTCATTCACACAGGATGGTGATCGGTTAACGAGTAAAACTAAAAAAAGTTAGCTAAAAAGCAAACTCCTCAAGGTGGTTGAAAGTCGCCTAGATGGTAACCTTGTAAGGTTTGTGTCAAAATATTTTTCGGGTCAACACAACCCGACTTGACATGTACACTAATTGTTTGTTTGAACTCGTTACCCAACAATCCAACATGTTCCACCTGGCCCATTTTGTCACTTTTTTTAGTTATTGGCCAGAAATACGATAATCCATATGGAAGGAAACATGACAAATGGGAGTTTGTATCTGCAGTCAAAAGTTCACGGGGCCAATGAATGTTTAGAGACGGTTTATTTAGCGTAAGATCATTCGGGCTACGTTGACGAACACATCCTTGTGAATAGTTATAACCTGATTGATATTAGAGAGAAATTTTGTATTGTTTAGCATTTTTAATAAAACTGATGGTTGTATTTTATTACTAGACAAGATTGAGAGGGGTGATTTTAGAGGTTGGTTGGAGGTTGAACTAATTTGGAAGCATTTATTTTTCACTTTAAATATTGTGGGGTTACGAAGTATTTCTTGTGGAATATCAATAGGAGTCGATTGGGTCGATATGTATACTGGTATAATTTCGATGTATCAAACATGTAAGCTTTCTCTTTGTTTTTGTTGGCTTCTAGTTATTTACTAGTTGTCGTGTGAATATAATGCCGCCGTTCAGAAAAAAACATTATACATGAATATGTTTACAACTGTGTTTTAAATTACCCTTATGCTTCATTGTAATGTTATTTGATACATTATTGTATATACAATGATGCATTATATCACCATATTTATATTCAATCATATATGAGAACTTCTATTTCATGCAACAAATTACGGACATGCGGTTATATATTCAAACACGTGGGTCAAACCTGCATAATATTATTATTACTATTACATGTACAAACACCAATAATACACATTTGTTTCTTTTGAAGTAAACTCAAATGTCAAACTGAAAAACAAAACTAAAAACATGTTTGAAGAAACCCACTCAAATTCAATATCATTTTGGATCACATAATAATGCTTGTTAAGATGAGTGTTGAATAAGAAGACTTGGTCACGACTCATGAGGACTTGATCGAGACGATTACTTGGTACTCGAAGGTTGTGGGGAGAGGATAGCTACCCATTTGTTTTCAAACTTTAATAAATTTGCTATTTGCTGTAACACTACAAAAAATTTCACATGATATGTCATTGTTATAGATCAAGTATAACAACGATTTGTCGTTGCAATAGAGTGTGACATAATTTTATTTGAAGGTTGCGTGTAACGGCGACTTCTCATAGGGGGTATAATTTTCGTCATATCAGGTGAAAATTCTTTGTAGTGTAACATTTATCATTACAAAACTTAAAATTCCCCCCAAAAAAAGTTTCAAGAATTCAACAAGATGCAAGCCACTAGTGTATGAGCATAAATCCAGAAACTAAATTCTGATTAGTGGTGGAATATTGGGAATTTAGACAAAAGGTTGCACTTAAATAAGTCCATTTTAGAAAACAAACTATTTTTCACATTCAAGATTTTGGATTGTGTGGAAAGAATAAAGCTTACTAAATCATGATTAGGGAAGTGGTTTTAGTTTCACATGAGGATATCATACAAGATTCAACGGTTGAGAGTTTATTGTTTTTAAGTGATTTTAGGATTGAGTTTGAAAAGTGTGTGTGACTTTTTAAAAAGCCAATAAGTTAAATGGTGTTTGGCAATCACATTAAAAACTTCTATTTTAGCTTTTTGAAAGAGTTAAAAAGCAGTTTTCGAAAAGCCTCAAATCTTAGCTTTTCAAAATGGCTTTTTGAAAAGCCATACACACTTTTCAAACTAAATTCCAAACATGCTTCGAGTGCATTTAATGGTACGTCAAGATTTTAACAACGCGTTAAGTTTTTTTAACATGTTTTCAAAACCGTCAGCACTTGAATGAGGATGCGCCATGTTTTGAATCTTCGAGCTCAAACATTTATTTTTCGGAATAATTTACTCTCTGGGAAAGCGTGCCGCCTCTTGGACACAAACTTCAATATAAAAATTACGGAGTATTTTAAATAAAGAATTATTTTTCAAAAACATATATTATACTTCAATTTTGCTTTTAAATATGTAATAAAATGGTTATGCATAAAAACATCTGTCACTCTCTTTCTAGTTTCTAGCTCTCATCATTCATAAGAGACCATACACGAGTATTAGGGTTGGCATATTGTGTATGTATACCCGTATATGATAAGACACGAACACGAAAGGCGTATACATGTAAACGACATGAAAACTTATCGTGTACCTGCATCCTAAACACGAAGTCATTACTAACACAAACTTGTTATCACCTGGTATACGCGATAAGAGTTGTTTAGAAACATATATTTGACAACCTGTTTAGTAAAACTGTAACACCCGGGCTGACGTGTCACCATTACAGATATCAAATTAATGCCACAATCCAAAACACAACAAAAATCAATGCAACCTATGTCATATTATTAAACCAAAACGAACTAACTTTTAAAAGCTTGAACTTCATTATTCTCTCTCAACCACTAACTCCCCCGAGTCCCGAATTACCTGTAAACAAAATAAGAAAAACAAAACAAGAAAACACGGCTGAGCCAAAAATTGCCCAGTAACGAAAAGAACAATAGTACATGTAAAGACGGACATACGTAAAGAAAATATACATACTGAACTGAAACTGAACTAAGTTGACACCATAAATCGATTCGAATATAAACTCGAAACCAACACCAAATCAGAAACATACACTTACCATAATCCGATACACAATTGGAACATAATCAAAGGTATATATAAACATATTAAAACATATCAGAACTATAACAGAAACACCCAGAGCCAGAAACAGAGGGGTACACAGTTAGCTAATCTATGCACCAATGAGATGGTCGTACACGCATTATTCCATCCCCCAGAAATCAGAAGTCAGAAACAGAACTATGATCGATCCATACACCCCTAAGTGGCCCTAATACTTCACAAGTACTATATAGAGACGCCGTGAACTTTAATTACAAACTGTCACGACAAGTGTCATGTCGTTGACGCCCCAACGACAAGTCAGAAAATGCTCGGGTAACAGAGTACAAAAGCTAAAAACATATAACTAAAATATATATTATATAAAATAACTGAACTAAAAATATAACTGACGCGTAACAAAAATCCGTACTACAAAGTAACGGAATATAATCAATACTATATTTGGATCTTGACTTTCGCTGGCATTTCAATTTCAATTTCAATAGGACCAAGACTGCCCGTTGATTTACTTAGCCTACATCTGTGTTCGAACTCCTTCTTAAATAAGATCGAATTGAACCAACATCTTTTCATATAGTTTTATTGCTCCATATTTGCATGAAAATACAATAGATGAATAGTCATTCGACGAAAAACCATTTATTTGAATTTTGAATATTGTATTTCCTATCAGGAATAAGCATATAAATACAATCACTAGAATTATTAACTTATAAGAAGTGTGAGTATTGAAAAAAGGATTTGTTCTCTCCACAAACTTACGAACAATTTTTTCGTAAAATCTCGTCTAATAACTAATAATAAGTTAAGTTTCTATTACAATACGAATACGGAATAAAAAGGACAATATGCACTATGATTGAAAGAAACCAGAAATCGTACCTTAGTAGTCAATAAGTAAGCACGCAAAGTCGAGCCATGTTAAGTTATACTAACACCTACATTTTTATAGTTTGAATTAAATTTATAAAAACTTAATTTATTTTCGCTGGTATCTTTTGCTCCGGCGACTGATGCGTTTAAAATCTTTACTTTGCTATGATGGTTGAAAACTTTACAATTTAATTCATCTTTACATTGATGGTTGATCAAAGTGTGCTTTTTAATAAACTATTTTATCATTATTTACTCTGATCATATATGTAGAAAACCAAAACACACAAGGAGACACACACCTAGATATAACTCCATATATATACACACAATCACCATGCACACCACCCCACACCTTTGAACAGAATCGATGTAAATCGAAACAAGACCAAAATTTATATCTTTAAATTCAAATCAGACGAAGGTTTTAATTCGGTACCTCAATATATAGCAGAACACAAACCGAACGTATCAAAGAGCAAGAGCGGATGAAGTACACGAGCGTGTGATGGTTATGAATCCGGTTATAACAGAATGTTAGTTGCGCGGAGACTTCGTTACTTAATTACAACAGAAGGTGATGGTGGAGGCTTCCATCCAACCAACAATAGCGGAGGCGATGCTTGTCTATAGTGACCGAAGACGACGGCGGTGGGCGGAGGCAGTCTGCGGCGGCAGCGGAGGATGAGGCTTATTTAATGGTGGTGGTGTGATGCGATGGTAGTAACTAAAAACAAAGGTGATGCGCAAATAAGAGCTGGTAGGGCTTCGTGACGATGAAGCATGATAAACAAATCAAAATTCCTAAGGTGATGTTAAGCGAATTAGAATTTAAATAGGATGCAAAAGATAAGGTAGTTATATATTTTAGAGTTGATAGATATCTTGCTATTTCAAATTATGAACTGATTATCCTATATAGTTATTTTATCCTTTTAGTTTAATCTTATACAAATTTAAAGTGACTAAATATTGTGTTTTCAACGAAAACTTAAATTCAAATAAAATTTTATAAATCTATAACTACTATAACAATTAATATCTTGAAAGTCCGGTTATTATAATTATTATCTGAAAAATTCGGATGTTACAGAAACAAAAGCCGGAGAGGGAATGTTCATGAGTGGTGACGGTTGAGAAACAAATAGCGAGAATGTTTTAGGAATTTAGGGTTTAGGATAACATATAATTATATATATATATAATTATAAAAATATAATTATGTACTTAACATGCACTTAACAGGTAAACATATATTTTACCTATTTAGACACGAAAATTAACAAATAAATTCTACCTGTTTAGTACACGGAACCTGTTAAGGCATTATGTCACAATCCCAATCTAGGCCTAGGAGTATGTTCAATAGTTGGTACCATTTTTGTAAATAAATCAGAGTTATGGTTATTAGCCGAAGTCTTATAAAAACATAAGGATCGATAATATAAATATTTACGTTACAAAATACGAGACGAAAGTCTCGATTTGTTTTACTTGTTTATAAGTTTACAAAATCACCATGTTTTAATATTTACACAAAATTATCCGAGTCATCGGATACTTGAGCTTCTTCGTCCTTCAAGCTCTAATCTTGGTTACATGCAAAATGTTAAATAAAATACGTCAGCAACGAATGCTGGTGAATATGTTGACGCTAAAAATATTTTATTTACTTAATTACCCCTCGAGACCATGTAAGCCTCGGCCCATCTTGGCTTAGGAATAATCGAGTTACAATAACATCATTATAAATTCGAGTCTCTACACTATGTCACCCCAGCAAAACACCACAGCGTTTCGACGTACTTAGGTACCATAAATATACACAAGGTCATTCTCACTCGAACATACTTTGGTTCGGCCCATCGTGGCTGGAGGTCGTGACCAGGCGTGGTGCGATGTGCCCACCGCATATCACATATGTAAGGATCCAAACAAACGTATACCACAGCCTGAGGGCTATGTTTATACTCTTATTTATAATGTTTTTAGAGACACGTAGCCTCATGTAAAGTTTTACACATAACACGTTTGATTGCTTGAAAACAAGTTTGTAAAAGTGGGGCGTATTCACTTTTTCAATGGGATCGGCTTCCAACACCGTCCGTTAGTCTTTCCTTCGCTATCTCGCACCTATAGTACGAGTATAACATTCATTAGTCGGATACACGATCCGGCTTAAGACCTTTAGTCTTATTTATCTCGATGAACTTTTAGTTCGTAATCTCTTTTTACTTTAAAACCTTTAGTTAAAAAGTAATCTTTATAAACCTTTAGTTTATTTATAAACCTGACGTTTCTTCTTCTTTAAGAAACGTATTCTTTTCTTTATTATTTAAGTATACTCATTATACTTAAATAATATATTTCATAACAAATAATAATCTTATATATATATACTAGTTTGATCATCCCGTGTTACGAGAATTTATTTAAAGTTTTATTTTTAATCGTTTTGCTATTTTATGATGATTATTCTATTTTTTAACGTAGTTTTGTTTTAATTTAATACATATATATTAGTTTGTTATTATATTTTTTAACGTTTGGGTTTTATCAGTTGAGATGTTTAGGTTTTTTTAGATTTTTAATGAACAAACATAAACGAACACGAGCATGTTGATTTTTTTAAATGTACAAACATGAACACAAATATTTGTCTAATGAAAAAAGAGACGTTGATTTAGTTGATGATGGTGGGTAGTATTGGAATTTAACCGATGATGTGCTTGAAGTAGTCAAATAATTATTAAATAAAAATAAGCTAATCTAGACACTAAGTAATAATTCTAGACTCTTAACTTAACTAAAACTACTAACCGACAAGTGAACCGGTCGACTCTAGTATAGCTAAGTAAGTCCGGATATCGAACCCACGAGACTATTTAAATTACGTTAACTAGCTAACTTAGACTTAACTATTGATACGACTATTTATTTTATATATTAAGGGGGTTTATTATAATACTATTAATTAAACTAATATTAAAATATAATTAATAAAAGGCAAGTAAAAACGAAAAGAATATTTTTATGAGTTTAAATCAGATGACGATGAAAAACCACCTAGGCTAGAATCCCCAAAGTTTCAGTTATCAATTATTAGGAAAATGCTTGTTATGGAATTGGGATCATAAAATAATCACTTAAAAGAAAACCCGAACAAGACCCCTAACCCTTCAAGAAGACACCTATGGATTTCTATTAAGTTCTTAAAAACACCAATTTTAATATTAGACTTCCTTACAGTTATCTAATTAATTATGATAGAGTACCTTTATAGTGAAATCCTACCTTACAGCGCGGAAATCAAAGGTAATTTGGCGAACTTAATTGACTCGCTAGACAATATTAATTAATCAAACCTAGACGGACTCCTTACGAAGAACTAAATCTAGCAATCTCAATCAACAAAGATCTAGCAATAACCTATTCGTTTGACTAATAATATTATTCCTATGATCTTATTCGAATTCAATCATAAACTAGTCAAAAACACGTAGTAGATGACCTAACAAAATTCTATCATATGAAACAATCACCAAGAATTTTGTGGAATAATAAAACTAGAACAACCAAAACCAAGTACGCATACGCATCAATCAAATAAACCAAACAATTTACCGAATCATAAAACCATAACGAAAAGCAAATTCAAAATAAAATCAAACTTCAACAATGGTTCATTATAAGCCTAGGCAGTCTAATAAGTTTAGCCTAGCATCTTAAAATCAAATAAACAAATATAACTAAGTTCAACAACCAAGCTCATAAGTAAAATAATAAATTCAAACCGACGATGCTTGGTTGGGTAGGTGTTAGACCCAAACGCTCTTCGCTCGAACCAACGGCCTTCTCTCTTTCTTTCTTCTTCTTGCGACTCTCTCCTTTTTTTTTGAACCCTTATGTAGATCCCTTCTTATTTCCGTCCGTAGGGTTTTGTCCAATTCAGCCGGCCCACTCCATTGACCCATCAATGCTTGATTTAAGTTTCTTTGTTTCCTGTGGTATTTCGTTAAAACACAATTTCTTTAATGTCTCACTCAAGTCAATGTTTTGCTCCTTTTTAGTTTTGGTGACAATCATTGAACAAACCAACGTTACTTCTAATTCTCATATTAAATTCAAATATCAAAGTCTAGATTGAGTCTTAGCTTTCTTTTACTCTCACCATCTTATATATTAAATATACAGACATTTAATTTTAATTATGCAGCTTAAGTTTAAACAGATATTTAGTAACTTTTGTGCGAGTATCATTCGTCGGTCTCAAGTATTGTAAAAATCAATTTTAGCTCATTATCTCTTAGAAACTTAAAACTCCATATATGAACCAATTACGAATGATATTCCAATAAAAACATGGCTTAAAAGTGTAGGGAATATTTATAATATTTATATATAATTTGGCTCATATCAACCGACGATGGAGATGATAGACCAGCAACGAAGAACATGTAAAGCAAATAAATTAAATTATGGTTTAATAATGAAAGTGTTTATCAATAAATAAGATCATATAACCCATTTAAGGGCTATTAGAGGTTGATAAGATACATAGCCTATGAAAATTATTCTTTGATAATTAAGGGGTTATTTCACAAATAAATGAGATGTTATAACTCGTTTAAGGGTTATCCGGGTTTGGTGAGACCCATGACCCATGAAAATTATTGTTTGTTTATGAAATAGTTTTACAATTAAATGAGATGTTATAACCCATTTAAAGACTATCCGGGTTTGATGAGACCTATACCCGCGAATTCGGGTCAAATGCATGAGAAACCTTCATTTATAAATCAAGCAATCTGGTGGCTCTAGAGAATAGGGGGAACAACCTGAGAGCGACACATAAGATTTTATGATAGACAATTATATATATAGTTATATATCTATTCATATATATATATATATATATATATATATATATATATATATTATCTTTTCTTTTCTTTATTTTCTTTGTTATATCTTTCTTTGATTATCGAGAATAATTTCGACTTAGGGTATTAAGCCTCTTTCAATATTTTATTATTATTTTGGTCGGGCATTATGCCTACCTTGCTTGCTTAATATTCCCTTCTCACTCGGGCAACACTTCAACTCTATCCTTCTTATCAACACACGTTGGATCAACCTTTGACACGCTTATCGAGACACCAACACTCTTGGCACGCACTTCGAGGTAATCGTTGGGATGTCGAGACAGCACCTCTTTCTTGTTTGTGATATCTTCGGGGGATGGCACGTATTACGAGGTTTCGGTGCACGTTTATCGAGACGGATCGATGGCACGTATTTTGAGGTTTAGAGAGAGAGAGTAGTGAGAGAGTTAAGTATGTGAATTTTGGTATGCAAAAGTGAAGAGCCGGACCTCGCTATTTATAGACTTGATTTTGGGTCCCATCGCGGTACGCGACGGGTCCCTTGGCAAGCCCGTCGCATACCGCGACGTAGGCTTGGTGAGTCAGGCCCTAGACCTGCCACGTCGCGACACGTGGCAGGCGCCTCTACACGTGGCGGCAAGCGTTGCCACCGTGTGCCACGTGGCACACGTGTCACGTTGTGTCAGACACCCCATCGTGGTACGCGATGGGTGTCTCTCTTGACCTGTTGCGTAGCGCGATGGGTCAAGAAAACAGATTTTTCATTTTAATCCCTGGAGTTTGGAAATTGGCAGAATTGGTCCCTTGACTTTGAAAACTTGACATTTTTTGCCCGAATTTTACGTGATATTACACATACCTGTTACCTGTTAAAGTCGTGTAGGTACGTGTTGTTTATTCGTATCTCGTGTATAAATTGACAACCCTAACAAGTATATTACACGCTCTTTAATTTAACGATAACTAATGTCTTAATCTCTTTATATTTCTTTATTATTCTATTTTATGTGAAAATTTAAAATATAATTGATCATCACATGGCACTTTAAGTTATACAATTTATATATTTATAAAAGCGGGAGAAACTTGCTTCAACATGTTGTTTTTATTGCTTTATTTGTTATACAATGTTTACTGAGTTTGATTTGGATACACGTGTCTCTACCATAGCACGTGTCTGTTCTTCTCACTATGTGAGGCAAGCACCACGTACTTTCTCAACAATGTATTTTCTCACCACTTTTTGTCCAGCAGAACGTTGTTTTCATCAGAGCTAATGAACATCTAAAGGTAATTTTAATTTGGTTTATTTTCTTCAGGCTTTTTTTTTTGTTGGTACAAATGCTTGTTGTTGTCGTCTTTTATTATTATATGTGAGTTGTTGTATGGTATTTGTTTTGGTCTTCCTTTGCTGCTATGATCAAATGCATGTATTCATTTCACATGTTCATTGCTTATTTGTTGCATGTTAGTTGTTATGTGGATTGTTTGTGTTATGTATGGATGACGATTATTCGGTTTGGGGTCGGCTTAAACAGTCTATTCGGATTCGGGTCGCATTTGGTATCTGCTTTTGTCTTTGTTTTATGCACACCAACTGTATGATTATTTTACATGCTCATTCGGTTTTGGTATCTGCTTTTGTTTTTGTTTTATGCACACCAACTGTATGATCAAATGTCTGTTTTCATTTTACATGCTCATTGCTTATTTGTTGCATGTTAGGTGTTATGTCGATTGTTTGTGTTATTTAGGGATGACGACTATTCGGGTTCGGGCCAGCTTTAAACAGTCTATTAGGGTTCGGGTTTGTTTTAGACAGTCTTGAACACAACATGGATTACTTAAAAATACATGTTTATTGCTTTTCTGTTGTCTCTCAGGTGTTCAGCCAATTGTGATTGTTGTATAGGAATAACAAGTCGGTTTTAGGTCGGATTTAGACAATCCAGAAGTCATACCTGATTATACAAAAATGTCCCCTTCCCCCGGTTAAAGACCAAAATACCCTTGATATAATCCATACGACCCGGACACACTTTAAATTGGTCATCAAAACCAAAACACAATTAAAAGGGATAAAATGACTCGGAAACACACACAATTTAAATAGGTCTTTATAATCATCATACATTTGAAATGGATTGAATGACACTGCTAATAACAAAAGCTTAAAAACAACGATGTCTATTTACTTATGAAAGCAACACCAATATTAACACTAAACTAATATTATACAGAACAAGTTTTTTGTAAAATGAATACTTGGGTGTCCTTTGAAACTCTTAAATTAACGGTATCCATATTGCAAGTTGTGCTTTCTAAGGTTTGAAAAACTTTTTACACCCCCAACACACAGAAAATATAAATGAATAAAAGATTGTCTGCACAAACAAAGTAAAGATCAGATAACATTCACATCAAAAGACAACATATTACGATAAAAACACGCAAAAAAAACTCACACCACCATGAACAACCACGATAGCCACCGTCTGCCATAATAACGCAGGCTGTATATAATATTCACATCAAAAGGCAACATATTAAAATCTTCAAAAAGGTAATTAAACATAAATTTAATATTGATGACCAGATCCTATATTCAAACTTAGAAGGCATAATGAAATTATTGCTCCTCAGCAATAGGAATTTTAAAAAACATTAAACCATCAACGACGACCACATTTGAATTACTGATCCCTATAGGATTCTTCAACTCATGTGATAATAGCAACTGCAACATCAACTATACTTACTGTCAACGATAAGAACAAAAAAAACGGTGACTAAGACATAATAGACAAACATACCTGATGCGGGTGGCGATGTGAAAGAACGGGAGGTGCGCATTCTTCAAATTTCCAGCAATAATGCGACGCAATTTAGCACAATGAAATATATGTCTTAACAGAAGTAAATACGCTAAAAAAACCCTTTAAGATTTACATAAACAAATCCTTACGTTTTCATCCTTTGACTTTCAATTTTAAATGTCCGACTTCCATTTGCTAAAACTATAATGTTGTTATATTCTTTAACTTTATCAGCATACATTCTATTTCTGATTTTCACATATTTTGAATTTACCAATGCCATTACTGACATTTTCATGTAAATAACTTTTAAGAATATAAATTGTTAAATGTATGTTCGACATCCAATTTGATAAATGTTAATTGCACTCAAAATTTAGACCAGCTTTTTAAAATTCTATTGGAAGCTGTTTACCTTCGATTACGAATTCTTATTCAATTTTTGTTTATGTTTCCCTTCTGATTAATTTTTACAATCAACTTACTTTGTATGTAAACTCTTCAAAATGTTTAACTTCATTTTTTTTTGGGCTCAACTGTTATCACGCGTTATGGCTACTGGTGGTTGTAGTCGAAGAGGATTAACTGCATTATCAGGTATGTATTCCTTTTTGGTTTATACTCAGGTAGTGATATTCTAGACTAAATAAAAAACTTTTGTTAACAACTCCTTTTAAACGCGACCTACTTATGTTATCAGCAATTAAGTTATCTGCTAAACATGTCTCAACATAAACGACAACGTTCAGATTGTCAAATATCACCATCGACCTCCTTTACACCCATAGTTGACAATATATGCGAGTCTTCCAACCCCTCTTCAGTTAGAACTTCTAATGATCATCATCTTGATATTTTGTCACCTTTCTACATTGACAATGGCGATTGTGAATACGTGTGTGCCTCATGTGGTGCTTTGTTCTGGTATGATGAGCGTTTAGTCTCAAGATCTTCACGTCAAAATGTCAAGTATAATCAGTGTTGCAAGGGTGGCACCGTTGTTCTCCCACTTCCAAGAACACCTTATATAACAATTGTCCATCTTTTCCAGCAGTCTGAATTCATGACAAACATTAGGGCTTACAACTCCGCCTTCTCTTTGACTTCTTTTGGTGCTAAGGTTGATAATAGTATCAACCAAGGATCTGGTCCTTATGTTTTTAAGATATCTGGCCAGATTCATCACTGGTTTGGTTTTCTTTGTCCTCCTCCAAACCAAAGACCACGTTTTTTACAAATGTATATTTACGATACTGAGAATGAAATCTGCAATAGACTTCATGCTTTCACTGATGACAGTCAATGTCGTTTAAATGCTGGCACTATAGTTGCATTATCAAACGTTCTTGGACATTGCAATGAGTTAGTAAAACTTTTCCGAACAGCTAGGGATCTCATTTCCTCTGTAGATACCCCAAGTTTTAGTGTCTGTCTTTATGGCTCTAATAAGAATCGTTCATACGACCGGCCATCTAATGGCACGCTGGGGGCTATTATTTCTGATGATGACGCAACATGTCATCAGTATGACATTGTCGTTCGTCATAAAGATGACAGGGTACAAAGAATAAGCAAACTACACCCGTTGTACATGCCACTCCAATACCCATTGCTCTCCCATATAGTGATAGTGGATGGTCATTGACACTTTGTCTACGTCTTCCTGAAGGTACAACCGAAAAAAGACTCACTGTCAACATGTACTAGAGTTACGTCCTGCATGACCGACACAATATATACACACTACCATTGAGGGTGGTCGCCTGACACAACAATACATTGTTGATGCGTACGTGTGTATTGAGTAGAACAGGCTGGATTATATAAGAAACAACCAAAATTTGTTCCGTAGTGACCTCCTCCAAGGTATACATGATGCAGTACAACGTGGTGATACTGAAGCTCGAGATGTTGGTAAACGCACATTCCTCTCATCTTCGTTTACCGGAGGCCCACGTTATATGTATAAGCATTATCAAGACGCATTGGCTATCTGTAGAGTACATGGAATTCCACAATATTTCATTACTCTTACATGCAATGTGAACTGGCCAGAAATTAAAAGACACATGTCAAAATTTCCGACCCCTAAACCACAAGATCGTCCGGACATAATTGCTAGGGTCTTCCAAATGAAAGTCAAATCTTTCGTCAAGTTCCTAAAAACAAAAAAACCATTTGGTACTGTGGCTGCAGGTCAGTTGCTCCTATTACTATACGTACACTCTTAAATTATGTATCATCTTTTGTACACAATTATATCTAACTTAGTCTTCTTTTCCATGATATAATAGACGTATACACGATTGAGTTCTAGAAAAGAGGTCTTCCCCATTGCCACCTGCCTTTGTGGGTAACTCCTGCATACAAAATTAGGGACGAATCTGATGTCGACCGGTATATTTCTGCCCAAATTCCAGACCCTTCCATTGATCCTCACCTGTATCAAATCGAATCTGACCTTATGATTCATGGCCCATGTGGTTTGTTAAAGCCAACATCCCCATGTATGTCATCTGGAACTTGCACCAAGAGTTTCCCTAAAGCGTACCAAGAAACCACGTCAATTAACGACAACAGTTACGTGCACTACAAACGTCCATCAGAGGATCCCACTATTGTCAAAAGCGGTGTAAAAGTCGACAATGGATTCGTAGTTCCTTATAATCGTACTCTTTCTTTACATTTCATGGCTCACATTAATGTTGAATATTGTGGCTGGAGCATGCTTATAAAGTATCTTTTCAAATACATATCAAAGGGTGCTGATCGTGTCCATTACACAATAACAAATACGCAATGCCCAACAGACATTTCACAACAACAACTGTCACGTTTAAATGAGATCCAAAATTTCCTTGATGGTCGTTTCATATGCCCACATGAAGCATCTTGGAGGATCTTCAACTTTCGCATTCATGAAAGAAACCCAGCAGTTCAGTCCCTCGCTGTTCATTTAGAGAACATGCAAAACATTACCTTCAAGGACACCGACCTTCTACATAATGTTTCGTCCAACACTTTTGTCAGTCGAACCACATTGACAGCGTGGCTACATAACAACAGGTACGACAACTCCGGCCATCACCTAAGATACATAGACTATGTCACGGAATATTCATGGAGACCACAAACAAAATCTTGGGTAATACGATCGTTAGACACCGAACCCACTATTGGCAGACTTATTTACATACACCCAAGCTCTGACGAAACCTTCTACTTGCGTATGCTGCTAGGATATCAAAAGGGTTCACAATCCTACGCTTGCATACGCACTGTGAATGGTAATTGCTATCCAACATTTCGTCAAGCATGTGAGGTTCTAGGCCTCCTAGGAGATGACAAAGAATGGTCATATGCGACGAGGCATCATCTTGGGCATCCGCGTCAGAGTTGCGAGCTCTTTTTGTCCAAATGCTTCTATATTGTGATCTTTCAAACCCAATTGAACTTTTTAACAAGCACTGGCAAAAATTGGGAGACGATGGCCAACATACATACAACATCCGTAACGAATATGATTTACACCAGTATGTTCTGTATGAACTAGAGCTTTTACTACAATCAAGCCCCTATTGCAAATCATTGAAAGATTATGGGCTGCCAATGCCTAACGCTAACATGCTTCAACGTCTTCATAACAAAATACTTATGGACGAAACCAACTACGACCGACAATCATTAGCTGTTGAACACATGTCGTCATTACAACAACTTAATCAGCAACAAAGGTTGGTATATGATCATGTCATGCTTTCTATTTCATCAGGACAACAAACCTTATGCTTTGTATATGGTCATGGTGGAACAGGCAAGACGTTCTTATGGACAACCATTATTGCTGCACTCCGCTCAACAGGCAAAATTGTCCTAGCGGTTGCTGCCTCTGTATTGCCTCACTACTATTGCCTTCAGGGAGAACAACACACTCGAGGTTCAAAATTCCATTAGACATGACAGATGATTCAACATGCAATATTAAAAAGAACACCCAACTTGCACAGCTGATTAACGAAACAACTCTTTTCATATGGGATGAGGCGCCAATGAGTAACAAAAAGTGTTTCGAAACACTAGACAGATCTCTTAGGGACATATTCAACAACAATCACCTACCATTTGGCGGCCAGTCCATGCTACTTGGTGGCGACTTCAGACAAACGTTACCGATCGTACCTAACTCACCAAAAACAACTATAATAGCATCCTCCCTTCCAAGATCACACCTTTGGCCACACTTCAAGATATTCAAACTGACAGAAAACATGCGACTTCACAGACCTAACCTTACTATTGAACAAAGAGACCTTATCTCCTCCTTTTCGTCATGGTTAGTAGACATAGGTGACGGGAATGTAGGAACAATTGACCCGCTGACCCAAACAGTACAAAAGTTATTGAAATCCCTGCACAATATTTGGTACCATACAAAGAGGGTGCATTAACAGACCTCATAAAGTTTATCTACGATAATGAAACTTTAGAAAAACCATCAGCGACTTCGTTGTCATCAAAAGCTATCGTCTGTCCTAAAAACGAAACAGTACATGAACTAAACTCATCAATCCTTGCCATCAGCCTAGGAATGACACAAACGTACCTCAGTCTCGACTCGGTTGTCGCACAACCAGGTGACCAAAACGACCACGAATCACTATATCCTGTTGAATATCTAAATCTTCTTAACCTCAACAGTTTACCACCACACATTCTTGAACTAAAGATCGGCGCGCCAATAATGCTTCTTAGGAACCTAAACCCTATTGACGGCTTATGTAATGGTACAAGACTTATCATCACACAACTCCTACCAACAATAATTGAGGCACACATCATGACAGGAAAGTTTATAGGACGTCGCGTCTATCTGCCTAGGATAACATTAACACACAAAGACAACGAGTTACCCTTTGAGATTAAACGAACACAATTCCCGATAAGACTTTGCTATGCAATGACAATAAACAAGAGCCAAGGGCAATCTCTAGACAAAATAGGCATATACCTACCACATCTAGTATTTGCTCATGGACGACTATACGTAGCTTTGTCAAGGGCAACCTCACCACAGTCATTAAAAATTTTAATAGTTCCACAAGACAATGAACAACCACAAATCACCAAAAACGTAGTTTATACCGATTACCTAGATGAAATACATACAACGTAACATACAAACTACAACTATATTATCTGACATACATATTTTCTTACTTTAAATACTCATTCATACAGATATGACACCCATACGTATATGTGACATAAAAGAAGGACAGAAGCCAGGAATCATCAATGTTCGGGTACTAAAACAATGGATATCAAAAGGCAAACGTTCAGAGCTGTGCTACCTATTTGTTGATGAGAATGTAAGTAATAAACAACTTAAATAATTCATTATTTCATATAATACACGAGTCCAAATAATCAAATTTGTTATTACGTTTCAGGCTGATGCAATAGACGCCGTAGCAGACTTAGATAACAAGGCATACTTCGAATCATTGCTTAAGCTTCAATCATGCTATAAGATCACCGACTATGTCGCAATCCGGTCCAGAAAGTCAATGTCAGTTACTTCACACACTGCTTCTATACAAATTGGACTGAAGGCTGAATTCGAACTCACATCTGATGACAATATCCCGAAATGTTACTTCGATTTCGTAAACCATGACGTCCTAAAGCAACGTGTTGGGTCATGGGAGATACTCACAGGTAACATACACATCATAAAAATAAATTCAAAAAATACAGCCCTTAATAACCACTGTTAACGGAAAATTCCAGAAGATTACATTGGACGCGTAATCACGAACAAACTGGCAGAGGTAAACATAAGGAACAACAAAGCAGTCGTGAGAAAGATAAACATACAAGACACAAGGTAAACTCCAACACTCTTACAAACCATTATATACAACAGCAACAACACATGTAACTAACTTGATTCTCATGTGAAACAACAACAAGAATGTTCTCATAACCCTTTGGCCAGAAAAGAAAGACTTGCTTGACCAAACAACTACCTTCGGGGATATAATCGCAATCACATCAGCAAGAGTCACAGATTATGAAGGTATATAATAAAACTAAAAAAACTAAATATAACACTGATACATACAGAAGGCTTAACGTCATTCATCTATTGAAACAAGTACGCCACAGCTCGAGTCAACAAATATCACAGACATTATTGTCAACCCAACCGGAAACTACTTCCAGCAACATATTGACAGGTAACCAACAAATAAATCCCTCTCAACCACAAAACGTTCAAAACTGACACAAAGTTGACAAAAAAATGCAGATTGTTAGAGCTTCCACTGGATCGACAAGACAACGAACACACAACGCCTACAACAATCCGTCAGCTGCTGCTGAAACCACCTTAATACAACCCGGTAAGATATCCTTATTAAATTTTGGGAATGAATTTAGATTAAGATTAGCTGTCTCTATAGCAACCATAATATCAGAATTAATATAACTATCAACATCTAATATATGTTGGGTTTAATTGGATTATTCAATACAGCCTGGTAAAAATTACATAACGAAAACACAATAAACCTCACAAAGGTCGTATCAAATTGACAACTAAAAACTATTTTACTAAAAGTTCATAGTATATTAGTGAAACACAAAATATGTATAACTAAGTAACCTGCATTAGTTGTAATGTTATATCAACCATTTGTAATTTAATGACATATCAAATAATAACACATATGAAACAATATAAATGAATCTCCAAACGATTTTCTTCTTTAACTATATATGTCATAACAACATCTAACACTTATGCAGCATCAAAGAACTAAATACAGTTGCAACGCAAGAATCTTTGAAGTTGAGACCAACCGAAACTGGTATTTCGCACGATGTTCTGAATGCAAAAGAACACTGCAGATACAACATAACGGGAAACCAACATTCGCAGAACCACAAGATTCTCACCCCACACTTCGAGTAAGTATCATAACCAATTATCCTAAAGAAATAAAATAACCCAACAAAATACTAATTGACATACAAAACAGGTACTGCCTTAACGCAAAGATCACTGATGACACTGACACAACAGATGCTGTAATCTACAATGAAACAATGTTGGATTACCTCAAAACCGGCCAGGTGATGGTAGAAGATATGGGGTACTACGACTCGAAAAAACTACCATCAACTATCTCCACATTGATAGGAATGACCATGAACTATACCCTCACAGTGAGGGGACACAGGTCAGTTATCATCACCAGGATTTCAAAACTACCGCCAAACATAGGTCAATCAACTTCATCGGCTGAAACAAATCTACCACCCCCAACACCAGACCCAAAATACAAAAGGCCAACACAACAAACAACAGGTATTAATACAAATCCAGTTGCTATGACACATCAAGATACTAATGTCAACTAAAAATTGATTACAGATCCAGTAGAAAAGAAGCAAAAAATGCATTGAAGAAAACAAGCAAACAACATTGGCAACACAATGCCAAATTTTTTGAATTAAAACCACCCAGTAGTTTATTATGACGTTTGTAAAAAAAACATGGGTTCTACGATATGAAGTAGCTAAAACCTGTTAAGCCTTTTGTAAGTAACACGGGGGTACCACCCAGTAGTCAATCATTTCTTTTGTAAAAAACATGGGTACTAGGATATGTAATAGTTTGCTATGTAAACCCTGCTAGGCATTTTGTAAGAACCATGGGAATCATGGAATATTAGAATATGAAATACTTTGCTATGTAAACCATGCTGCATCGTTGGACTCCTTTGAAAAAAAACACGGTATCCATGTACATATGCCTCCGCTCCACATACACTTGCATACATCAACATCGCCACAAAGCGACGGGTTATAAACCTAGTTTAGACACAAATATAACTGTCTAAACACCTTTTGGTGGTTTGTCACATGCAATTATTACCAATGACTTTTTCATCAAAAACTTGTGTCAAATGAAAATTACATCTATAGACTACAATATCATATTATCGTATGATCCATAAACAACTTTGAGTAGAAAGCTGTATTATCTTATTTTAATGCATATAACTAGAAATGTACAATAAAATCAGTCTCTTTATCGGTAAACTGGTTTCTAAGCTAGCCCACTTAATAAAAAACGATTTTGACAAAACTAGTTTGGATCCGATCCTACCCAACCCAACCTGCTAGTTCGTTCTCATTCACTAAAATCGGTTTTGGAACCAACCCAATTTGAAAAGCATGCAAAAATTCGTTTTTTATTCCTAAACCGGTTTATAACCCGAACCAACTCGATTTGAAAGGTTCAAACATTTTTCCTCCTAAACTGGTTTATAACCTGACCGATTTTTACAAACCGAATTTTATAACATGTTGACCACCCCCGTTCGGTTTATAACCCGAACCAACTCGATTTGAAAGGTTCAAACATTTTTCCTCCTAAACTGGTTTATAACCTGACTGGTTTTCACAAACCGAATTTTATAACATGTTAACCACCCCCGTTCGGTTTATAACCCACATAGGTTTAAACAAAGAAAAAAAAAGGAAAGGGTTTTGTACATCTCTACGCGAGAAATTTATACTGAGAATTATTTTTGGTAATAATTTATTATATGATTATTAATATGTATGTTTTGATTTTGTTTCTTGTTTTTGTTTTCGTTTTTGGGCTACTTTTATCTTGTAAGTGGTCCTTCTTTTGGTTTTAATAAAATTGGCCTTTAAAAAAAAAGCTAGTGGTCGAGTGGCAAGGAAGAAATTTGGTGTTTCATGTAACTCATGTTTGATTTTTGCCACTATCATTTAGTTTTGACGGCACATGGTGATCATGTGATACTAAGCAAATAGGTTGACATTCAATAGCTGGATCCTTAAATTGAAAGGGTTTAATCTCACCGTATTGTCATGCCTTCGGGCGAATATTCATAGACATTGATCTTAGTTGAGAGTTTTTCCCGAATCAAAAGCCGAGGGCATCCTAATTTAATAAATATAGTCAGCAGCACATTTAAATTTAAATGATCCATTTTACCGTATAAAAAAATACAATAATAATAATTAATAATTATTCTTATGATTATTATTCCAGAAGGGAAATGAAATGATAGCAGCCAGACACCAGCAAAGACTCGCTACATGCCACCTACAAACAAACTTATAAAAAAGAAAAACAAAATACAATTCAAGATTCATTCATATAATTAATAAATAAACCATTTTTATTTATTTTATATTAATAAAAAAGAATCATCAATTTCTTTCTTGAACAAAATCCCCAAATTTCTCCGTATAATTTCTTCTTCTGCTGACAGACAAAACCCACAACAAATCCTCCATCTTTTCTTCTTATTATTCATCTTCAATCTTCCATTCAACAACTCTTTTGAGTCCAATTTTGATCTGTTCCTTTGTTTGACCGATTTCCCAGATCCACCCACTTCAATTTTGACCAGGTTTGACCCAATTGATCCGCTAATTGTTTCGGATCTTGATTTGTTCTTTGAGTTTCTTTGCAAAATTAAACATTTTTGTGAAATGGGTTTTTGATTTTTTACTATCGTTGTAAAGAAATTAGTGATTTTTATTTATTTCTACTGTTAATTGTTAGGGTTTTGATTAAGATCATGAGAAATTGAGAGTGGGTATGGGGTTGGATCAATTATCATGATTGCTTGTATTTGAAGATTACATGAATATTATTTGATTGTTTCAGTTATAAAGTGTTTGCTGTGGACAATGAAGAAGGCCTTTGATCAAACTGTCAGGGATCTGTACGTATCGTATCGATTTGTTTTCCAATAAGTTTAATTAAGTTTGTAGAGCTCGCTCGTGTTTGTTCGTTTAGCTACCGAACAAACACGATTATTTAAATGAACAGAGTTTCTTGTTTGTGTTTGTTTGGTAGGAAAATGAACATGTTTGTGTTTGTTTATGTTCGTTAGTTAATATTTAAAACGATCATAAGCGTACACAAAATATATGTAGTTATGTACACAACTACACAAGCAAGCATAAGCTAAACTACTAAAGGTTCTTAAAATCTGGAAATCATATTGGTTTTAATTAGTATTAACAGTAACTAAATCTGAATGGATATGTAATAAACATAATTTAATGTGCATAAACAAAGGTAAATGAATGAACATAAAGGAACTTAAATGAAGAAGCATAAATGAACGAACGGGACACATGTAATCATGCTGTTTATTAGAGAAACGAGAAAATGTCACTAACGGTTCACTGAACGTTTTGTTCGTTTACAGGCATAACCTCAATGCCTCATTGTGCTTGGTTTTATATTTTTATAACTTTTTAGTTTTATAATAATTTTATTCAATGCAGTAAGAGAGGAGTTAACAAGAAAGTTCTTAAAGTTCCTTCAATAGAACAGAAGGTGGATCTTTTTCTTCTTTTTTCTCTTATAAATTATACTATACGCGGTTGAATTATATATTAATGCTTTGCTAATTTTTTATTAATGTTTTTCTAGGTTCTTGATGCTACTAGTAACGAGACGTGGGGTCCCCATGGATCACTTCTTGCTGATATTGCGATGGCTTCAAGAAACTAGTATGATATGTTCTTTTTTGTTAAAATATGGAGATTAAACTATCTTTTTTGGCCCGTAAATATTCATCTTTGCTTATGCATATGCAGTCATGAATACCAAATGATCATGTCAATTATTTGGAAGCGTGTGAATGATACTGGGAAAAATTGGCGCCATGTGTACAAGGTTTGGACTCTTCATATACGTAACTAAACCAAAATGTTGTTTTCTTTATGCTAGAGGCTGCAAAATTAGGGCTGTTCACGAGCTGATCCGAGTCAGGGCGAGCTCGGTTTCAGCACGGCTCGGATTTGAGCTAAACCGAGCCGAGCAAACCAAACCAAGGCAAGCTAATGAGCGAGCCACCCCTGCTTGGTCTTGGCTGGTTTACAAACCGAGTCAGCTTGGCTTGGTTCGGTTTCAAACGAGCTTTTCAAGTGAGCTTTTTCTGAGCAAGCTCTGAGCCACGAGTTGTTTGGACCGTACAGCTTGGCTTGGTTTCAAACACTTTTGGTTACTTCAGATATGAATCGCCTCTTAGACCTGCTTGATCGGTTCTCCCTTTTTGTACATCCGTTTGACCCAAATCATCTCATTCATAAGTAAATGGTTTGATTGGCACTACTATCTAAAGCTAATAGTGAATTTTCTTCCTATTGATGATCATTATCAAACATAAAATGTAATCCGTGTTTGACTTTTTTGCTTCTGCACCAGGGTTTGACTGTTCTTGAATACCTTGTAGCAAACGGGTCAGAGCGTGTCATAGATGAGATTAGGGAACATTCTTACCAAATAAAGGTATTATAACTTTTCTTTTAATAACTTTATCATTAGATTATCATTTACTATATTAATCGGTATGCATTTTCTTTTATATGGCAGTCACTGTCAGATTTTCAGTATCTTGATCATCACGGGAAAGATCAGGGGAACAATGTTAGAAAGAAGTCACAAAATCTTTTGAATCTGGTGAATGATAAAGAAAAAATACAGGAAGTTAGGCAGAAGGCTGCTGCCAACTGGGACAAGTGAGTCACTTAATGTTAATAGTAAAGACAAGACCCGAGAACTGACCCTAATGTTAATAATCGATTCGGGTCCTAGACGGGTTTTCCCGGTCCAAGAACCGATTGTTAGTATGCAACCCGTTTGTTTGATATGAGATGGTTTTTAATTATTATAACTAGAAATATAATAATTATAACCCTTGCTAGTTAACTATAAATGGGTTTCACAGGTTCAGCCGTTCAGGTGTGATGGTTCTCTCGGGTCTTACTCGGTTTACGCTCACCCCTAACGAGACATGTGATTTAAACTTAACTTCTTAATCAGGTTTCACAACACATCGGGAAGCTCGAAATACAGGCCTGGATCGTATCCTGGAGCAGGAGGTTATGATGATGATCGATTTGAAGGCCGTTATGGAAGTAGAGATGACTACCGAAACGGAAACGGGTACGGGCAAGAAAGAGACGGATATCGTTACGGTGAAGAACGTTACGGTCGGGACAGTTATGGTGATGATGATTACCGAGGTAGAAGAAGTGTTGATGGTGACAGTTATGGCCGAAGTAGAAGCGCTGATAGAGACAGAGAACGAGCTTATGGTGATGATCAATCTCATGATGGAAGGTAACATAGTTATTTATATATTAACAGCACTCTAAATTAGGCCAATATTTTAGTATAGTCAGTTATTGTATTATTTTATTTTTATTTTGAGCAGACAGTTTGAGCAAAAGTCTCCTGAACAAAATCTCGGTGTGCCTCCTAGTTATGAAGATGCTGTGGCTGACAGTCGTAGCCCCAATTATAATGAGAGGTATAAATTGAGGTGGCAGTTTTGACCCGTTTCCTTTTGAGCGGGTCAAAGTCAATGTTATTTAGTAATAGATCATCGGTGACGATGAGTAATTTAAATTTTGACTTATTATCTGACTCTCTCTTTCAACATTTGAAGGGATGCAGAGACGAAACCTGTATCTCCACCACCTGTAACTACTAGTCATGAAACTACAGTTCCTAGCGGCCCTCCGGCGGCTCCTGCAGTTGCTCCACCGCCAGTAGCTGCTGCACCAACTGTACCTGTTTCCGCCCCGAAAGATGAAACTAACGGGTTTGATGAATTTGATCCCCGTGGATCATTCGGTTCATTTCCAGGTAAAAAAAGCTATTTTTTTAGTTCCAGTTATAGCATTTTCTTTATGCTTAATGCATGAGTTTAAACTTATAATTGGCATGAAAAACAGCAGCCCCGGCCCCACCAACATCGGGCAGTACTGAAACTGATCTGTTCGGTTCTTCATCAGACCCATTCTCTTTGAATTCATTGGCTCTCGTTCCTGTTACACTTCCAACTTCTGAACCTGATGCTCCTGGTCAAACCTTTGTGGCTGTGTCATCAGCATCCAGTGGCCCTGCCCAGGTGAGCTTCACAAACAGTCACAGATATACCTAAAACACCCTTTTTAGTTCTTCTCAATATTGCTTGAATACTTCTTTGTTGTGTTCTTTATGCAGTCATTTGATGATCCATTTGGTGACGGCCCGTTTAGAGCTGCCCCATCTACAAACGGGTTTTCAGCCCCACCCCAGTCAACAACTACTGTCAGTGTTGAACCGCCACAATCAACCGCCCCAACAGCAGACCCAGTGAATAATACTGGGCATGGCGGGTATGACCCGACTACCGATTTTCTTGCAGATCTTCTCCCGTCATCTGGACCTTCACAGATGGGTTTTCAAGCTCCTCCGGCCCAACTCCCATCACAAGCAAGTTTCCCGGGTCAACAGAACCAGACCTCATTTCAGTCAACTTTCCCTGGTCAACAAGGCGGTCAACCCATGCCACAGCCGGGCTTTCCACCTCAAGGTGGTCAATTTATGTCACAGCCTGGTTTTCCACCTCAAGGTGGTCAATATATGCCACAGCCCGGATATCCATCTCAAATGGGCCCCGGTTATCCTGGTTCCAATGGTCAACCTGTATATCAGGGTTCTTCAACTCCGGTTGCACATGTGGCTCCTCAACCTACCACCACTTCAACTCTCTATCAACAGCCACCGGTTCAATCTGGGCCTGCCCTAAACGCCTTAACCGGTGCTCTGGTATTAGCTTCTCAAGAACCCGCCAAATTCGAGACTAAATCCACCGTTTGGGCTGATACGTTGAACCGCGGGCTAGTGAATCTGAATATAGCTGGATGTAAGTTGCTTTGTGGTTTATTCAAATTTATATATTCTTTTCACATTGATAATACTAACCAATGTTTTTACATGTGCAGCTAAAACAAACCCGTTATCTGACATCGGGGTCGACTTTGAAGCCTTGAACAGGAAGGATAAAAGAATGGAGAAACCAAGTGCAACCGCGGTTACATCTAACACAACCATGGGTAAGGCCATGGGCTCTGGTTCGGGAATTGGACGAGCTGGTGTGGGCGCACTCAGGCCACAATCGAACCCCATGATGGGTCCCAGCATGGCTGGGCCCGGTGCAGCGCCAGGCTATGGAGCCATGAACCAGCCCATGGGCCAATTCCAGATGCAACAACCTGGAACTTACAACCCGATGATGGGTCGTGGCGGTGGTTATGGTTATGGTCAACAGCCGTATGGTGGTTACAGATAAAAGTCTTTCTGGTCAACGTTGTGGTAGGAACCGAATAGAAGGGGAGAAGAGTGATCTTACACAGATATGTACAAAGGCATGATTCAACCGCGTATTATTTTGGGCCGAAAGATTTATTGTGACGATATACTTCACTTTAATGTATGATTGTATGGTGTAATATTGATGTGGTTTTGATGTTGTAGGTGTTGTGAAATGTGAAGTTTGTATACAATGGAGGACATGACCAGTCTCAGGTTGCCTTATAGAACAGTTTTGTGTTATGTTGATTGTTGGAACATGTATTGTTTGTTAATAAGTATAATGGAGGACTCACTTTTGTTTTTGTTATTTGTTGGTTTATCAGATTATCATTTTTAAGTTGGTTAAGAAGTTTATATTTTCTTGATATTTTTATTTGACTGGTGGTGAAGGCAACAACTTTTTACCATTGTGATTTTACCTATGAGTTTATGTCACATATGCATACCTTTCAAGATATGATAACTATGAGTCTGTGATCACCTAGTCGGGAGTCAGATGGGCGTCGGAGCCCTGTGTTTGTAAGAAACAGATGGGGGGTAGGAATCGATATCCATAGCCACGAATACTGATGGGGTTGAGATTGGGCCGGGTTCACTTCTATTAACTCTTTTATATGACATTGAGATGAAAATTGTAAAAACGCGTATTTTTAGTAAGAATATAACGTTGGAGATAAAATAAGTGTTTTTAAAGGATAAGTGAAAACATTGGTATTTTATTTTTTTGCATTGGATATGATCCTAACAAAAATCTTTATGTATTCACTTGGTATATTTTAATGTGATGTATCTTTCAGATCATACATCTAGAGTGAAATGTTATCATGTTATGCTTGGCTAGTCAAGCTTGTTTTGTATATGTATTTGTATCACACTTATTTTGAACTATGCGTGTGAGAAGATTTTGTAATCATCAACTTAAAGCATAATCAATAGAGGTGTTTTATCACGTTCGATATCTACATAAAGTATATGGAAAGGAGAGAAAGAGTGATGGCCTGACGGACATATGTATTGGAATATAGTATTTAAGGTTTTAGTGTAAGTATTTTATGTTAAAGTTTTTAAGGTGAAACATAGAAACATATCATTTATTGATAAAATCAATTAATTGTGTTGCAAGCTCTTGTTTTTGTGAAAAAGATTCAGTCTAATTTTTATTTTTCAAAGTTCCTCCACTTATAAAAAGTTCACATAAAAATTACTTTTTGTATAATAAATCCATAAATTTGTTTAATTTGTACGAAGTAAACTAACTTTCTATACTTTCAAAAAACCCAGTGACTTAAATATATTAAAACTATATTAATGCTTTTTTTTTCTGGGAAAAATTACGGGTTCTAGTTTTTATATATACTAGGGGATAAACTAACTTCATGTACTTTCTACAAACTCAATGACTTTAATATATCAAACTTTCATTTTACTTTTATGTAAAACTGCAATTTATAGAAAAAAAATTGTATATGTTTACTATATAGGGTGTATGAAAACAAATTACCAGTGGGTGGACCTAGGGTACAAGTTTTGTATTTTTGTAGTTAATATTTTTTTATTTAATTTATTATTATTATTATTATTATTATATTCTTTTAATTTGACATTTGCCTTATCTTTCCCTAATCTTTGTCGTTATTTTACGCATGTTTTGTTTACTTGACGTTGTGTGTCTACAATTGTCTTATTCATCATAATATAATACATCACTATCATAAATAACAGAAGCTCATCCACACTACGCGCCTGAACCCCGTAAAACGTGGGTTAACCGAATCCATAATTACTTAATTAGCATCAATGGCACTATTGTTAATATTTTTTATTTGATAAAACTTTATATAGAAATCAATAACTATACACTTTTCTTATAGAAAAAAAAAACAAATTCTTGATCCAAAACAATAACATGGATCAAAAGATGAGTACTTGTGCAGATAGAGTTGCACAATTGTACATCAATCAAAATGGGCCTTTACTTTAGTCACTCAACTCAAGTAGATTAATAATAATAAGAGCTGCACTGCACACACAGGCTTGACAACGACTTGTTTCTTTTCATCTCTCTCTACACCAACAAAATCCCTCTTTCTTCTGCACCTTTTAATCATGAAATTTGCTGCAAGATTCAACCTTTAACATTTATTAACAAAACCCATATCAGTCAATCAATTAACTCATGGTGATTGCAGTACCTCACTTTGTTTCCATTGGTAACTCCAATAAACATTCCAAGACTCTTGATTTATTGTTGTATGTATATATGTATATATTCTTGATTGTTTGTTTTCTGCATGTGTGTGATCAATTGCTTTGCTTGCATAACAAAAAGCTGATTGCTTGAGTCTGATTTTGATTCCCAAATTGGTTTTGTGTGATACCCTTTTGATCAATTGGATCATACAACTAATTCAATAAATGCAGAGGGTTACTGATTATTTGTTTAATTTATCAAATCTTGTGTTTTATGAAACCCTAATTGATTTGTTGGGTCAAGTTGTTTAATTTATGTGATAAAGATAACAAATTTGTTGAAAAAGGGTGCTCTCATTTGATGATTTGTAAAAAAGCTTCCAACTTTATGAAGATCAAGAAAATGATTCTTGATGTCACATTATTATGCTTGATTTTCAAATTTGGTTGATTTTAAGGTCCATGGTGCATCGATAACTCAAAGAAATGATTCAAGACTTTAAATTTATTGTTTTGTATATATTCTTGATTGTTTTCTGCATGTATGTAATCAAATGGTTTGCTTGCATAACAAAAGGTCAATGATTGAGTTTGGTTTGGGTTCCCAAATTGGTTTTTGTGTGATACCCTTTTGACCAATTAGATCATACAAGTAATACAAGAAATGCAGAGGGTTATTGATCATTTGTTTAATTTGTCAATTTGATCAATTTGCTTATTCCAAGAATGCAGAGTACTTGTGTTTATATGTAATACAGAGGAAACCTTAATTGATTTGCTGGGTCAAGTTGTTTTATCTATGTGATAAAAGAAAACAAATTTGTAAGAAAAAGGGTATTCTTATTTTATGACTAGAACAAAGCTTCCAGTTTATGAAGATCAAGAAAATCTGGTGTTGAATGATTTGTACAAAAAGCAAAATAATTCAATTTTTTTTAATCTTGAAAAACTTTAAAATAAAAGGAAATGGTTGAAATGCAATGTTTCTGTTTTTAACGGTCTAAAATATTTATGCAGCATTCATTTATATATAGACCTAAATCTTCGCAAATCATTTGTAGGGTATATTTCCTACACATAACTTACTTATGTGTAGGTAAATGTTGAAATAAACATAGGAACAAATTAGTTTAATTGTTTTTTTATATACATAACGTAGACATTTGTTTGTAGGAAGTGAAAGTTTTTAAAAAAATATGAACCACTGATAGAAAAAAATAAACGATTTAAATTTGTGCTTTTTGTTCTTGCAGTAATTTAGTGTTTTGTGATGAACCTCTCCACTATGACAGTATCCAAAAAAGAAATATGTTAAGTTGTATATTCTGTTGAATTTAAGTAACCATTGCTAAAATTGTGAATTTGTGTGGTAAATGTTGATACTTTGCTTCTATTAGTACTTGCTTTTGTCAGTCCACCCAACTTACATAACGTAATAAGCTAGAATAGGGTTTATATGATTCTTGATGTCACATTATTGTGCTTAGTTTTAAAAGTTGGTTGATTTTTAGGTCCATGGTGCGGATCTTGTCATTCTGAAGCCATTGGTTGCTCCACATCATATGGAGTCACTTGTAACAACTGGATGAGATCTTCGGATAATTCAGAATCAAGGTATAATCCAAATCGGTTAAATGGATTAAATGTATATCAACTAAATCGGTTACATATTTTTACACAGATTTAAATGCAAGAATCCATTTCTCGGGGACACTCAAATTAAATGGTGGCCTACGGGTCGAAAAAATTGTCTGCCAACAGTTTCAGTTGCTGCAGATTATCCAGATTCTGTCCCGGAATCTTCTAATTATGTTCCAAATAATGGATATCATCAACTTGAAGAAATTAAAAATTCGAAAAGAGTTCGTGAAACTAAACTGACGGGTGCAGAGATCGCAAAGACAACTATTGAGGTTCTTTTCTTTAAATCCTTCACAACGGTTTAATAAAATATCAAATAAACAGTCTCAAATTATGGTCTGGTTTTGTTGTTTTAGGCTAACAATCGTGCATTGGTGATATTTCCTGGTACGGTGCACTCTGAACCACATTAACATATCTCATGGGTGGAATATCCGTATGTGATCGATGATGGTGGAGGTTTGGTTTCTCACTGTTATTTCTTGGAATTATATTTTTCCACAAATTATTATATAGTAAGTTTTTCATTTTTGTTTTCTTTTGTTTTTGTTAGATTTATATTTCAGGGTCCCTGATGATGCAAACATTATGCAAGATCCTGAAGCAAGTAACCCGGTGGTAAGACATAAGATTAGTCAAACTCTCAGTCAACTTTTTATATGTTTTAAACTTTTAATATATAACTTATTGCATATTTGCAGAATGTTCTGATTGGAATGGATCTTCCACTGTTGGAAAATAAGCAGTTATCTGTTCCTGATATTTCTTTCTTTGAAGATTATTATGAGGTAACGAGTCAACCATATTATGGTTATGCTACCGGTTTTATACACAATTTTGTATAATTATTAGTTATTATTGTTTGTATTAGGATGACATGCCCGATATGCCGGGTGGCTTTATAGAATGGGGTGTACCGATTGATTCTGCTGGGTCCCACCCCATTTATTTTGCCAAGTGTTTGACAAAGGTGATAAAATATAACTTGATTCAATAAATTATATATTTAAAATTTTTTATTTTATTTTAGTTTATTTTATTTTATATATATATATATCTACCTGTTTTGTAGGCTGCTAATATTGAATATTCTAAAAAGATGGATCATCCGTCAAACGGGGTTTCGGTTTTGGGATGTTTAAGTCCTGCTTATGTCGATGAAGAATTATATCTAAGGCGGTTATTCAGTATTGAAGACGGTGACAGCTATGACCAAAATTGGAAAGGTTTTGACTTTAAAGATTATTGCCCTTTTTATAATGATCAGTTAGGGGTTAGATAATCATTTTTAGATAATCAGTTTCATACAAGCTACAACAAGAACTGATACTGATTATCTACTAGGTGTGTGCATAGGTCGGTTTTGGGCCCAAACAGAACCAAAAACCAAAAATTCTGTTTTTGAGTTTCTTAAAACCATTCAATTTCGGTTTTTTTTTTGTTTTGCTATTTGGGCTTGAAATTTTTGGCCAAAAAATTGGTCCAAAATAATGAAATTGGGCCTAAAATTTTTTGTTATAATGTAATTGATTTTTATACGCTTAGGCTAAAATATTTTGAGTTGCGTTATTAAAAATATTTGGGTTACATAATTTATTTATAAATTACTAAACATACAAAATTAAAATAAAAATCCAAAAATTCGGTTTGGTTTCAATTACACGCAAAAGCAACCCGAAAATTCGGGTTTTAGGAAAACATAAAACTAAACTGTTGGTTTTTGTTTGGGTTCGGTTGTTACGGTTACAGATCGGGTTGTTCGGTTTTATGCACACACTTATAACATCTACAAGAAAATAAATTTATTTAATTTGAGAGACGTTTATTTCCATTTCAAAAATTCCACTTAAAAAAACGTCTTTTTGATATTTATCTTAAAATTTTCTAATATTCCAATTTGCAGAAGAAGACACAAACTACAGTGCATCAATTTTTTACAGATTGGAAATTATGAGAGTAGAGTTGTTCTCCGTCTATGGTGTTCAGGCAAGTATACGTTTTTTTCCATGAAACGATACATTTTTGGTCTAAAATATTCCATGGTTTTGTCACTATTGAGTGGTATTTTTTTATTTTTATTGCAACTATTTTTATTTGTTTGTACAGTCAGTAATAAATTTGCAAGATTTCAGAGACGCCGAGCCAGATATTCTTGTACACTCGATTCCCGATATCATTGCACACTTTGATGACGATACAATGGATTTTAATCTTGCTCTTAAATCTTTATGCAAAAAGAATGGATTTTATGTTGAGGTATGCACTTATTTAGTTGTCAATTATAATATATATTTTTAGTAAACTATTTATTTAATATAGAGTATTTTTTTTTACTTCACAGGAAGCGAATATAATCGGTGTTGATAGTCTTGGCATGGATGTTAGGGTTTTCACCGGGCTTGAAGTCCGAACGCATCGTTTTCCCTTCAAGATTCGGGTAATTATTTCCACATTATAAAAATGCGATTAGTTTAGATTGTATTTGGTTTAGTTTTAAAGTATGTTATATTGTTTTTCTTACATGCAATGATAAGAAAATGAAAGTAAATTACAATTTGGTGCAATAAACCAAAACAGTATTATGTCCATGGTAATAAAAATTTATAAATACAGATTGTGACTAAAAGTTGAAAGTAAGTTGCATTTAAACATGTTCATGTAATTAAATGTTATTTTTGTGTTTAATTTTTGCAGGCGACAACAGAAACAGCGGCAGAAAAACAGATCCAACAGCTTTTGTTTCCAAGAGCAAGGCGCAAGCGTCTAAGCAGGACTCGAACTGTTGCAACTTAGCGTTGGTTGGTTTATTATGGGAGTGGGAGGTCAAAATGCATAATGTGAAATGCTTGTTATTAAACCTTGTATTTTAGGTTGAGTTTTTTTTACTTGAATAAGTCTTAGTTGATAGGCTGACTTATAGTTTGGTATTCTCTTTTTTCTTTTAAGAAAATAATGCAAGTATTTTATATCTCTAATAAAAATTTCACATGTGTTGATGTGATGTCCACTTTGATTCCTTAGTTCATTGATTAAAATATAATATAAACAAAGTGCTATTGGTGGTGTTCAACTTCAAAATTAAAAGTCATCTTGAAGATCAAATCATTTTGATTTTTGTATCATGCCCTTTGAAATTGCTTCTTTATGTGGATTTATTAATCCATTCAACAGAATCAGCTGAATTTGTTATTTGTGTAGATGAGTTATCGGTTTATGAACTCTCTAACTTATTTAACTTTGTATCGAGTCATATCGTGTTTGTAGGTCGTGTCATAATAAGAGTTATAACAGTGAATTGAATGATGTACCATCAACCATAATTCATTAGCATCTAAGCTGATGTTTGAGATTCCTTATTTTACCTCCTTATAACTTTCCATTAAGTTAATAAGTTACAAAAGTGTAACTTATAGAACTTTTCCTCTCGTGATATAAGTAATCCCAAACACCAAATTACTTTTCATAAAGTTAATAAGGTATAAGTTGGTAAAAATTGGCAATCCCAAACACCCCCTAACATGACTTAGTGTAATATAATGCAACTCTTTAAAAAATGCAACAACACGTTGCTAGAATTATTGCATGAACTGCTTCCTCGTGTAAATGCACATTTTGGTGTAGGGTCAAAAGATCTCGAACTGTAAAGGCATAAATGGAAGGAATGTTACACCATTGGTTCAGTGTTTATATAGTCATTAATATATTAATGCACTTCATTGTTAATCATCAATATGTACAACGGATATACTTATTATTCATTATCTATGCATATAGTATATTATTAACATATAAATACATGAATTGAACACACTACCACATAAAGTGAAATTTTAAATGTTAAAAAAGTTATTAAGAAAGTATTATAATCATCGATACCTTTTTATTTCAATGTATAATATTCTATAGATTCATTCTAAAAAAACATGTTTTTATAAACTCAATATTTTTTATAATTGCCTGGGCAATAAAATATATGCAGACACAATGATTCATGTAAAATGTGATATTATGTAATCATCGACATATCTATTTTAAGGCAATGATATGTTCCTTTAAAATACAAGTGTTTAAAACACCGTTGTAATAGTTTAGGCACGCCATTATATTCACACATTTTGTTCAAGTGTCTCATATGAACAACTTAACTCTCAACACAAATATTTACGCATCATTGTAATTAAACAACTTATACGTACCGTAGTTGGTAAAATTTGGATTATTTTAGGTATTGTTTTATAGAAGTAGACTTATCGCCAAATTTCGGATTCTATCAATTTTAATATTAAATACGGAAACTTAGGAACATATCTTTGACTTTTAAATATTAAAAACACTATTCCACACTTCTACCTTAGTATTTGCTTACTTTATGTAAGTTGAAACTTTACAAATTTTATAATCATGTGACATGTGTTCACATAAACGGACTGTTCAGGGCATTAAAATATATAATTGTTTCATCCCTGGGGTGGAGTCCTCGTACTATATAATAAAAAAAAAGAAATTTTGAACACATGTCTTCACTACCTTTACTTTACTAATGTGTCAATTAAATAAGAGGTTCACACTCCACGCCTCTTTGTAAAGAGCTTTCTCTGAAAGCTTTTTGGACCTTGATATTAGAATATTAAAATCCAAACCCAAAGATTATAGTTTCATATTATGTTTCTAAAATTTGTAATTATGTGCTTTGAAATTTCTTCAGGATAATCTAATTTTTTAAAACCAGTTCTAGTTATAGAAACCTAGTCTCCTTAACTCACGATCATCAAATGAACTTAAAAGTTAGAACTCAAAAGAAATTTCTCAACACTTGTAGGTATGGAAAAAGTAACCTAAAAAAAAATAAACCTTACTAAGTGTAACCATACTTGTGTATTTTGTTATGTACTTATTTTGCGAGTACAGCATTAGTATTATGATGTAATTATATTGTTGATATGTAGATTTTAGATGCATGTTAAAATCATACGGTCATATGGATATGTTAGATTTTCTTTGTTTAAAGTAAACAATTTGATTCAAAGAATTCTTAAGTATCAAGAATACACTACAACTTTGATATACATATCACCTTCTCAAATGTATCCTTCATTTTTATCACATGATTTGAATTGTAATCTTCGCCTCTTCTTGAATGAAGCGATTCTTTGAGATCTTAAGTTGTATGTTATAGGATCATGAAATTGCAGATACTACACAAGTTACAACGCATCGCTTTGTCATGAAAGTATTTACCGATGACACATGAGTAAAAAGTTGATGACATGCAAACAAAAAGCTTAAATGCCAAGGTTTCGCATATCACATGCATTTAAGTAGGTATTATAGTCATAGTCTGGAACACGAGCAAAAGTAGATACTTGATGGTCAAGTTCATGGCTCATGGCTATTTAAATGATTTTCTTTTTCTAACATTGGTACATAGGTGGCTTTACTAAACATTTTGTGAAAGTGAAAGTTAACAACTCAAGTTTCTCAAAATTGTTTCAGAATTATTAAAAAATAACCTTCAATCCCAGCCTTAATTACTACAAGAGAACCACTTTATAACCTCTTGTGCTTCAATTTGACTGCTGCTTCTTTAATCCTAACATCTTGTTAATGGCACCGACATATGCCCTGACACTGGAGATCACGATATCCATAGATGCACCGGTTCCACTGCCAACACATACGAATAGCATACATAAGTCAACTGTTAAAACAAGTAAAATTAGGAATGGAAATTCTGATGTGACGCAAAAATAATCAGATTTTGGGTTGTCGAGTGTCAGGTTTCCTTTTGATTTGGCTAACATCCTTCAATGACAAGCCAACTGACAAAAGGCACGCCGGCTCGCCTATTTAACCGATCTAATACACCCCTCCAGCCCAGTTCATACATTTACAGCTTGATTTTAACCCATTTACAATCCATCTGACTCGTGCAAACATATAACTAAAATGGTAAGTTCAGAATGCACGTTTTAAGTGTATTTGGGTTTTTAAGTAGATGCATTTATGGCAATTATTATTTGTAGTGCATAGTACCTAACTTCTTACCTAACCAACCAAATGACCCTCTTTAAGAAGAAGTCTCATAAAACATTAGGACCACAAAACACATTGCTAAAAGATACATATATTTATATACCTATACGTTCTTGCAACTTGTTCTCCAGATGCATGAGTTGTCGTGTGGTCGTTTTCTGCAGCAATCACCACACGAGTGCTGGCAATCGCGTCAATGCCAGCTGTAACTGCCGACATCGAGTACTCCAAAAGTTTTATAGGGGACTGTAAAACATATACTAGAATCAGATATATTCAGCTAGTTTGGATAATTGGATGTGTAACAATAAGAAAGTAACATTAAATAATTCAAACCTTCACAATTAAATCAACCGCCTTATAAGCTGCATCAACTGGTCCAGTTCCAGTAGAACAAGAAATGTGTTCTTTCCCATCATCATCTATTAACTTAAGGGGGTGTTTGGTACAGAGGAAGGAATTGTAGAGAAATGGAATTGCAAAGAAATGGAATTGCAGAGAAAGGAAATTGGTCTGGAGAATGAGAATTAACTGTTCTGTTTGGTAGTACAGAGATTTCAGTAGAGAAATATAGCTGAGAATCATTTCTCTTGTTTGGTACATAGGAAATAAACAGAGAATTATATCAACTTTATCATTAGCACAAGTATTTTTTTCATAACAAATATTTATTAAAAAATAAAAAACATATAAAAAGATGCATAAATTCCAACCAAAATATGCATTGATCAAACCAATTCATATACAAAACATAGTTTTTAAGCAAAAAACATCAACCATAGTTAAAACCAATTCACATACAAAACATACTTCAACCATACACAACTATCCCATTGAACCATCGGTATACAACTCGACCATCTCAATTTTCTCTTCTATTGTCAACGCAAGAAAAGAACGTCCTAGATCCACATCTTTACCAATCAAATGAGCTGCTTTGAACCGTTTTTTCGTAGTGATACCTAGTAAAGCTTTCAACTCATCACTAACCTTTTCATAGATTTCACGAGCCTCCATACCTTCTTTGCTAAGTTGTTCACCCACCATACCCTTCTTGACTAAAACACTTTACCAACGAGTTATAAGCTGAGATCAATGGCTGAAACCCAAGATTGATCATGAAAACCAAATTATGCAAAGCAGCATCACTTTTCCCTCCAAAACATAATCCAACAATGTATATACTATAAGCCATATTAGCCAAATGAGGTCCAACTTCCACTATTCTGCCTAAAAGATGATCAATTTGATACTGAATGCTCTCAGTAGGTCCAAAAGAGGCTTTTGAATATAAAGGGTCAATGCCATAACCATATTTAGCAATTGCATGCAAAAACTTGAGTGTAAGATGAAGCTCATACCCTTTTGGACACTCTTTCATTAGTTTAAAAAACATAACTTGATCAGGAATCACACCAGAATCAAGCATCTTTTCGTACACCTCATCAACTTCAACCCTGTTCTCTTTAAAAAGTGCAGGAACAATGGATGTATAGCAATGAACATTGGGTATCAGGTCTCTACCAGACATGCTATTCAGCAGGGCCAAAGCACTATCAACTTTATCTTCTTTACAAAACTTTTTGATCATAATTTGGTAAGTCAGCACATCAGGTTCAAGTCCCAACTCAATCATCTGCCCGTGTAAAATCCACATTTTATCAAAAATCCCACAATTAACAAACCCTTGCATCAATGTATTATAAGTATAAGTATCCGGCTGACAACCCATCTTAAGCATTCTATAAAACACTCTCATCCCCATTTGTACTTTCCGGTTTTTACAGTACCCGTTAATAAGACTAGTATACATAACCTTATCAACAAAGAAACCATACGACTCCATTTCCATACTCAACAACTCAGCCTCTTCAACTCTCTCCATCTTACAAAAACCAAACACAAGAGACTTCCACAAGTGGCAAACAGGCGGTACGCCTCTCTCACGCATTATATCAAACACTTGGCGGGCTTCATCAACATACCCTCTAGAAGCCAATCCAGTAATCAACATATTATAACACGAAACCGCAAGCAAAATCCCAGCGTCATTAATCCTAACACAATACTCATACGCATCAAGAAACCTATTATGGTCAAACACCTCTTTAATAAGCTCCGAAAAGACACTTACACTAGAAGACGATTTCAACTCAACAAGCTTCCGAACATGATCGTATTCGTCTTTAACTTCCCCCAATTTACAGTAACAAATCATCATGGAACCTAATAACGAAGCATCCGGCTTAATCCCTCGTTTCAGTATTCTATCGATATACAAATCTTCAGCTACACGAATTTCACCGGCATTCACTAGTCTAGTAATTAGGGAAGAATAAGAGGGGAGTTCGGGCTCGACGCCTCGTGAGACGGCAAAATCGATGACAGAAAGCTCATCGGTGACAGTCGGGGAGTGTAAAATAAGGCGTTGGATTACGCGTTGGGCGGCGGATAAAAGCCCTTGGTTAATTAGGGATTCAGCAAGGGAGAAGAGAATTCTTTCCATTTCTCAATTCTCCGCTTTTTTTAGAGAAACAAAATCAGAGAAATGGAAATGGTTTATTTCCATTTCTCACCTCTTTCTTTCATAAACAAACAAGAGAATTCTTTCCAATTCCATTTCTCACCCCTCAATTCCCTCTACCAAACACCCCCTAACTGTCGCTGTAGATAGACCTAAAGTCCCACATGTAACCTGTAAATTATAATCAGATTCAATTAGTTTGAAAAATACAAGCGATACGCATGCATGTGGGCCCGTATACATACCTGTACATCTCCAAATTTCCAAACAACTTTAGGCTGGAAAACCTCATCTGAAACCAATGCAATCAAAATCATCATCAGTAATAACCTTTTTCAGTTCAGCAACAGATTTAAACCGCCAAAAAAGATCATTAAGTTCCGTCCCATCAATGTCATAACCGAGCTGAACAAAAAAAAACATAATAAGTTGATCGAACAATGAACTTTGAAAAACAATGAGTAATATTACATATTAGTATATTACACTCTACCTCGAGAAGTTTAGATTTCAAAGCATGGCGCCCACTGTATAAAAACATTTGAAAAACATTAGACTTATGTATATTCAAAAACCAAATGCAAATAACTGTAATTAACGACAATACCTAAGTTTTCCAAGTGTAAGGCCGGATTCATTAGATCTATAAAGTCCAATATCTTCAGGAGACATGATTTCATATGTACTTTTGTTCTTCAACATTCCATCTTGATGGATTCCACTTTCATGAGCAAATGCATTAGCACCAACAATAGCCTTGTGAGGCTGCACCAGCAGTCCACTGTATTCTTCCACCTAAACAATAATATTCAAACTAAGCAATATAATCATCAAACTCCTAAAGCAAAAGACATAAAAACTTACCATCTTGCTAGCCATGACAATATGTTTTGTATTGATCCCTGTATATAAACCGCCTAATAGTTCCCCTTTACATTTTAAAGCCATCACCACTTCTTCTAAAGAAGCATTACCGGCTCGTTCTCCAATCCCATTTATTGTTACTTCTAATTGTCTTGCACCATTATAAGCACCCTAAGATCGTCATAATGTCATATCAGCACGCAAATGCAACAAAACAAAAAAATGTTGACAATTTATATGCGTATACCTCTAAAGTATTGGCAGTTGAAAGTCCTAGATCATTCTGGCAATGCGTAGAAATAATAACATTCTCAATCCCCGGTGTATTAGCTTTAATGTCCGCAATAAGTTGACCGAACTCACGAGGCCAGTTATAACCAACAGTATCGGGAATATTAAGAGTCGTCGCACCGGCCTTTATAACCTCACCCAATATCTCATATAAAAACTCCCTTTCTGACCTATTTACATTACACATATCCATAGTTCATCAGAACTTGCACTGCAAAACCATAGTAGTGGATTCATAGGGAAACTCCACAAAACTAGGAACCTGCTCAAACGAACCCCAATTCAACTCATTCCAACGGCATTGAAACAGGCTCATTGAACCCTAAAGCTAAAGCTAAACTCTACTTCTAAGCCCAAAAGCTAAACCCTAAAATCTAAACTATAAACCCTGAAGGCTATACCCTGAAGCTAAATCCTAAACCCGAAAGTTAATCCGTAAAAACTAAACTCTAACCCTAAAAGCTAAATCCCAAATATATACATTTAGAAATCAATGAACTGATTCCAACACCGCTGGAATGAGTTAAATAGAGGCTCGTTTGAGCCGGTTCGCCAGTAAACCTCCACCTAAAACCATAAACCCTAACCCTTACAAATGGAATTCGGAAAAATCAAAACCAATCAAAGCAAATTAGGGCAAAATCATAATGATCAATCTTAATTCCGAGCCGATTAATATAACCAATCCTCAAACTAAACACAAAAACAACCATAAACCATACTTAACAATCAACAACAACATTAACAATAACACACCTGCCAGCATCTTCAAGACTAAACTCCACGCCATCACACCCCAAACTCGTAGCATAAGCCACCATACTCCTTGCCTTCTCCACCACCTGCTCCTTACTCACACCCCAACCTAAATCTAAAGCTAAACCCTAATTCTAAACCCAAAAGCTAAACTCTGACGAACCGGTTCAAAAGTTGCTAAAATGAGTTAAATATGAGCTCGTTTAAGCCGGTTGGCAAATCTCCACCCAAAGCCATAAACCCCTAACCCTTACAATCTCCACCCAAAACCATAAATCATATACCCCTAACCCTTACACCCAAAACCATAAACTCATAACTAATCACACACACACAACAATTTTGTGTGTCTCCTCTCTTCTAAAACCGGGTTCCTCTCAAGAACCCATAACCATCCTTAACTATACATACTAAAGGGAAACTCGACCAAGCTGACAGCCATGTTGTCTACAATCTTCATTGCTGCGGTTACTACTCTCTCTGCTGTAACAGGTTCATAGGTTTAGTATTTATCATGTTTTCTATGCTTACATGAAGAACTATTCAACAGATTGATCTTAATTCCGAAACCGATTAATAAGCATATTCCTAAATCCTAAACAACCATGGATCATACTCAATTTATTAAAAATACTAACAACACACCTGCCAGCATCCTCGGGACTAAACTCGACGTCGTCACACCCCAAACTCCTAGCATACTCCACCATACTCTTAGCTTTCTCAACCACTTGCTCCTTACTCATCTTAAGCTTATACTTCATATGAATCTCGCTGGTGGCGATAAACGTATGCACCCTCGGGTACTTGGCCTCCTTGACGGCCTCCCACGCCTTATCAATATCATTCTTATTACACCTCGCCAGTCCACATATCACCGGCACGTGACCGACTTCTGTAACCGCATTCCCAACGTCACGTGCGATTAGCTTGACGGCTTCTAGGTCGGCTTGGGATGAAGCCGGGAAGCCGGCTTCGATGATGTCGACGCCGAGCTTGGAGAGCTGACGAGCAATGTCGAGTTTTTCCTTTGTGGTCATGGTGGCACCTGGAGACTGCTCGCCGTTGCGGAGAGTGGTGTCGAAGATGCGGATGTAGTTAGGGTTTGGAATGTGGTTGGGAGTGTAGGGTGGGCGGTGGGAACAAAAGAGTGTGAATGATGGTTTTGGTTTGAAGGAGAGGAGTGTACGGAGTGGGGTGGTGGATGTGGTGGTGGTTGGAGAGTGGAAAGTGAGGGTGTGTGAGTGGGATATGTACTCCGCCATGGGTGTGGTGGTGGTGGTGGTGGTGTGTGTGTGTGTGTGGAGGAGAAGATAGATGTTTGTTTGACGGCTTATTTGGAAGAAACAAAGAGTGCGTCTGTGCCAACTTGGACCATTAAATAGTATTATTACTATTATTATATTAGATAATAATAATATACATATAATGTGGATTTTATATTATTTATTATTCATAAGAGGACCCGGGGCACCGCGTGATGCCATTTTGCACGCCGCCGCCGCTCGTCTATCAAGTGTGATGGAGGTCATCTGCGTGATGGCCATCACGCGTGGTGATGGGTGAATACCAAGAAATATATCCGTTGGGGGGGTGTGGGAGATGACCGTTGAGTTGAGGGTAGGGAAAATAAAAAAAAACATATTTTACCTATATAAATAACTACAATATATCTTCAAAACATACACAAATCCAACTCAAAATATTCTACCACACACACCATTTTTAACATATCAAATGGAGGGTTCTAAGAAACGTGGTTCGGGTTCAAAGAAAACCCAAACCCGACCAAAGGTTCGACAAAATCTTGGCGAACCAACGAGATTTCGCTTACAAGACGAACCCGACACAAACCAACATTCCCAACAACAACCTTATTATCCACAACCTTTTCAACCGTCGGAAACTATCAAAAGCCTTCCCAACAACAACGTTATTATCAACCGTCCCAAGACCAATCGTATCAAAACTGACCTTATATTCCACCTTTTTCTATCCAAAATTATCCACATAATGTATTTCAAGCGATTGGATCTCAACCATCTCAACCGTCTCAAATGTCCGTCGATCCTCTAGACGATAACGATGTTATACATCAATTTGCAAGTGCTTTTCGTCACGAAGTGCAAAATTTGGATGAAGATAATTCCGCGGATGAGGAGCCGCATCAAAGAGGTAATCGGCGTTGGTTGGCCGATGAGGAGGTCGCCTTGACCAAGGCTTATTTACATTGCTCCGAATAATAAAAACACTCAAACCAACAAAGAAAAGAAGCGTTTTGGAAACGTGTTAAAGAACATTTCTCGAAACTTCCCGGCGCAACCGAACGAAACAAGGATCAAATGATTGGCAAGTGGGGAGATTTGAATAAAAAAATGTCAAAATTTAATGCTTGTTACGTCCAAGAGGTAACTATTTTAGTTTATTTATTCTATAATCTATTACTTTGTTTTTATAATTTGATATATATATTTTTTCTAAATGTTTTGTAGTCCCGAACTCCACAAAGCGGAGCGAGCGAGGTGACTATCATAAAGAACGCTTTGGCCGAATATGTCCAAGCTTACAAATGTAGGGATTTTTCCCCACTTGGAAGCGTGGGAGATTGCGAGACATCACCCGAAGTGGGAACCGATTTCGTTGGTCGATTTGAACGGACCAACGGCTCCAAGGAAGAAAAGATCTTCAAAAAGATCAAAAACTTCCGAGTCCGGGGACTACACAACGTCTACCGGCGGCTTATCATGCAACATGCCAAACATGAACTTGAACGAGGAACCCGAAGACAATCCCGACGAAGACATACCCACACCCACACGGCCGAATCGCAAGAAAAGTGGGGAACCGTCAAGACTTGGAAAGGAAGCGGTGGCCGAAAACTTCATCGAATACAAGTCGGCTAAGATTGCGGAAATGGCCGAGACGAAGGAGCGAAGGAAATAGGCTCGTATTTTAAAAATGAAACGTGAGAAGACGTATATCAACCATTTGAATGAAAAACAAAAAAACGCCGATCTAAATTTCCTCCTACAACCGCACGAACATCTTGAGGAACCCTTTAAATCGCTCCTACTTCAACTTCAACGCAAACGCGAGATATGCGACAAGTGGGATTGGGAAGGGTCGTAGGTTTTTTTTTGTCGTTTTTTTTAATTTAGCTGTCTTTATTTAATGTAATCTTGTTTTTTTTTAGTTAATGTAATATTGTTTTCTTTTTATTTAATTTAGTATTTATTAAAATAAAACCATCACACACCATCACACCACACCACACCACCACCCCTAGTAAAAAACCATCACATGTGATGGATTTGGGGTTGGTGATGTGGCACCATTTGATTGGGTGGGGTGTGTGATGAGTGATGCCATCACATACACCACCCCTCCCCCCCCCCCCCTAAGAGGTAATCTTTTGTATGCCTCACTATGCACGGACTTATGTCATCGCCACGTAGAATATAGGGCTTCGAAGCTTTTCTCATAACATCTTGTTTAGCTGTGGTTTAAAGCATCTTTAACGCCCCATTATATATATCATATATTTATGTATGTGTTTGTATGCATGAGAGATGGATAGAGAGAGAAAAAAAAACATGGCCCCACTAAAACCCCTCCATTGTGCTGGTTTTTGTGAGCCCCCTCCCCCGGGAACCCCCATATAAAGACGCCCCTCGGCAGTGTTCAAACCCAACCCCACCCCAATTGAACGGCCATAGCGAATAGATTAAGGGATGTTTGAGATTGTTTATTTTCATCGACTTATAACTTATTAACTTTTTAAAAAGTAATAAAATGTTTAGGATTGCTCAATGTTTTAAATCCGGAATGTACCAACCTGTTGAACCGGTTATACGGGTTTTGGTAAGACACCCGGTATTTTTTGGCGGTTTGATAAAACATCGTGTTGTTGGTTTTGTAAAAAAATCGGTTTAAACTGACAAACCGGTTTTAAACCCAAGAGATTTTTGATATTTAATTTCGGCACATGTTTTTTAAAAATGACTTTTAATCTAGCAAATAAAATTGAAACGACTAAACACAATAAATTACAATTTGTTAATCAACCAATTTTGTATCTTGCAAATCCAATGTTGATTTCTTTACATCTTTGTAATTGATTAAATTCGTATACAAAGTACCAACTAACTATTTGACTCGATCATTGTTCATGATGTTTATTTATGTACTTCTGGGTTATTTATTGAGTTGAAGTTGTATTAGTATGGAATTGCATACAGTTAAGCTTCCCAGTATATTCCGGTTTAATCAGTTGTATCATTTTTAAATCAAATCCGGTATAAGTAAAATCCGGTTTTTAAAATAATAGGATTGTTGGAATTGCTTTTGACGTGAAAGAAAAATATATTTTACACTTCCCACAAGGAATTCCAAACACCCCTAGTTTTCGTCATATATTGCTCCATTCATGGTTTGTTGGTGAATTTGTGTGGTACTTTTGACATTTTTTTTTGTAATTCAGTATTCGAATCGGTATCAATATGTTTTTTCTTGGGTATTAAATTCGATGGTGGTGTGTGTGGAGGAGAAGAAGAGGTTTGACGGCTTATTTGGAATGGAAAAGTGAGTCAGGGACCACTTGGATCATAAATATAATAATACTAGTTTTGATCCTCTGTATTAGGGGGGTTGTTTTACATTATTCGTTTTTAATATTTATATATTTTTTTGGAGTTTAATTTTATTTATTGTAAGAAAAGTTATAATATACTTAAAGTTTGATGATAAAAGGGTTTCACAAACAAATAAGATGTGCTAGAACCCGGTTTAAAAGTTATCTTGGTTTGGTGAGACCCAAGATCCGCTTATTTTTTTTACAATAAAATTGTTTCTTAATTATAAATAATATTGTTTTTTTTAAATCATATAATAATTTTTAGTATATCCTATTTTATAGGATTTTCACATCAATAATTTGGCGAGAATAATTTTTAATTTAATGGGATTTTATAACCCGTTTAAGAAATATATGGGTTTGGTAAGACTCATACCCGTGAATTCGGGTCAAATGTATAAGAAACCCCCATTTAAAAATCAAACAAATCTGGTGACTCCAAAAAAAGAGGGAGCGACTACATCGAGACACCTATAATTTTTATGTTTTCGTTTATATATTTATAGATACATAATGTGGTAGTTTACAATATTATTATACTATATTCATATAAGAGGAAATTTTTGAGTGCTAGTAAGTTTTCGTCATATATGGTTTGTTGGTGAACACAATTTTTGGGTATTGTTAGTACTTTTTTCTATATTTCGTATTTTTGGTATTGGTACTTGTATATTTTCCGATGTTAGTTTTTCTTTGGTATTAGGTGCTGGTATATGTACCTTTTGTTTTGTTACTTTTCTATAGGAATTGATATGGTTCATGAGACGTTTTGTATGTTTAGGTTTTAGTATAATGTTTTATTGATTACGAATGAATTTGATACGATTTATAGTTTCATGCTGTGGTTACAAATGATGTTGATACGATCAATGCATATTAGAACAATTAAATGAGAGTTGTATCAAAGCGGGTACCTTACCAAAATACCAATACCGGTATCGAACCAATATATTCAGTACTCGTAATTGTTCAAACTAGATATAGGTATTTTTGTTAACGGTACCGATTTCATTCCTATTCAAACCCTATGAATGTGGTCTTGCACTAAATTTAGCCTCATGGGTGCGTTTTTTTTTCATTCATTTCTGTAAGACCAAGCGTAGTGGGGCTTTATGCCCCGCGTTTTGGGGTATAACGTCGGGGGCACCCCCCCCCCCCCCCCCCGGCGTTTTGGGTAAAAAAAAAATTCCATCGTTTTCTATGTAACGTGATAAATGGCTCGAAATCCAAAAAAAGTATCCGTTGAGGATATATCCGGTGTGTGTATATATATATAGATATATACCTGTTGGTGGAGGATCGGAGTTCGTTAAACAGATGAGGATGAACAGATGAGGATGAGGATCGGAGTTCGTTGAGGCAGATGAGGATCGGAGCTTTCTCGCCTCTGCTGGCAATCAGTAGCTTCTCGATCTTCCAGTTGGTGGAGGTCTGGTTGGTGGAGGTGGGAGTGTTTGTGTTTGTGTTTTGTGGTTGAGATTTGATATAGGTGGGAGTGTTTAATTTGTGTTTTGTGGTTGAGATAAGAGGGTGTGGTTTGATTTGGCTTAAAAACAATATATTTAAAAAAAAAGTGTAAAAGTGATTGAGCGCCACGTGACGCATAACACATGGGGATGGAGAGTTATGACTACACCCTGTTTTTTGTAAAAAACCATAACTGTGACTGAGCGTCACGTGACCCATAATGCCTATGAGTGAAGAGTTATGACTACTCATAGTCAAGGAAAACATACTAAATCTTAGGTTACATGCCATTTGTATCATGTTCTTTTTTACTATATATTAACCATCCGTAGTGGAGAGTTATTGGGAGGCTTTATGGCCCATAACTCTGTGGAACACCGCCCCCTCCAAGTTATGGGTTTTTTTTTTTTTTTTGCAAGTTATACACAAAACGCCGGGGTTTGGCACTAAAATCAAAAACTAGCCGTTAAGTTTACGTTGGAGCCGTTGGAATATTTAAAAAAAATTATTTTCTATATAATAAACCAATTCATTTCCAATCAAAACTCATCAAATTTATAAAATATCTCTTTCAACTCTATATTTCTTCACACAAACTTCACTATATAAATGAAGACGATGAAGACAACGACGACGAGGGCGAAGACGATGAAGATGAAGAGGGCGAAGGCGATGAGGACGAAGAGGGCGAAGACGACGAGGAAGACAACGACGCGTAGTTTTATTTTTATTTTAATGTAATATTTGTTTAATAAAATATTATTGTTATTTGATTATTCTTAATAAAAATTAAAAAAAAGTGTAAAGTGACTGGGCGCCACGTGACGTATAATGCCTGGGATGGGGCTTTATGACTACACCCTATTTTTGTATAAAGTTATAGCTCTGACTGGACACACGTGCCTAGGGTACGGGCTTTATGTAGAGTTTTTATGTATTTGTAAAAGAAACTTTTGAAAAAAAGCCAAGTGAAAAGGAAAAAGCTGCAAAGTAATGGACCAACATCTTTTAAACTAATATTTTTTTATTTTGTTTTTGTTAGGTTGTAATTTACTTATGTTTATTGCATTTGACTATTAATAAAAAAAATTATTACATGTAAATTTTAAATTAAAATATATGAACAAACTCTATAATAAGTTTATATCATGAATTTGATCATTTCTTTAATATATTATAAGTAGGTTTACACTATTCATTATTATTAATTGATATTTTCTCTCACGAGCCATCGTTCAAAATCAAAATCTGTAAAGCTTTTGAAATAAAAAAATAAACCATCGTTTATTTAATAAAGTCATAAATTTCATAATGTTTTCGTTCTTAGGTTCAAGAAATTACGACTATAGTCTCTACTTTCCACTCTAACCATTACACTTTTCATCCATGGAATAAATGTGCATCAACTTTGAACATTGTTAGTTTTCTTTAAATGATCATTTTACCCGTTAAAAAATAATATTAGTTACCAACCCAACTCCCGCTTACAAATACATCGAACAATCGCAGCCCAACTATCAATCACGTGTATAACAAGAGTAAAAGTCATTCACCAACTCTTACTTCAGCTCAAGACCACTCTACTATATAATTGAAGAAATCAGTAATTTTAAAATTTGTTTTTTATGTTATGATTTATGATATATGTATACAACATGAGAATCAGGTTATATAGTTTAAAAAAATAATATTTCATATACACTTGTATTAACTTTAAACTTTAAAGTCCTATATGCAACAACATAAAACTTCTCTAAAACGGGCCATGTTCGTATCGCTGTGTAAAAACTAAAAACTCACTCTGCACACATCTCCCTTGGGTAAAACAGTCAATTCATCCATACCGAAATCCCTGTAAATAAAATACACCAGCTGCAGAGTCCCAGTCCCACCATAGTCATTTTAATGATCTGAAATTACATATATACCCCTTCATTAAACCGGGAAAATTCAATGATGAAGATATTTATGTGAGACTTGAGTGCCTTTTCAAGATAAGTGAGGAGCTCAAACTGGTAGATTTGCTGTCATAGTTGCCACCTCTGCACGCATCAATAAACAATGCCACGTCGACATTGATCAAAATTTTCAGGCGGGTCGTTTTAAAATAGAAGAAATAAATATGTGATACATTTATTTGTGAACTGAATGTTTGAAACATGATTTTTGTATGCGGATTGCGTTTGTGGTGCTTTGAAACATGATTTTGGATATTTTGAAACTTTTTTAAATATATTATTTGGTTTTGCATCTACAAAATACTGTATATATGTGTATGTAGATGTATATTTGAAGATTTTCAGCTCTATACATATATATATATCATTTGGTTTTGTATATATATTGTTTCCAGCTAATAAAAAAAAGAATTTAAGCTAAAAGGTGCGATTAGTTCCTACGTTAAAAGATGTGGTTTGGTTATTCAGTTTAGGATGTAAAAGGTGCGGCTATGACTATACAGGTTAGATGATGCGGTTTTGTAGAAGATGTGGTTTCTATATTTAAAGATTCGATGCTATTTGGTGCGGTTCTAGAACCGCACCTTTTGGCCAAAATCACCGTAGCTTATGGTTGTTTTTGTAGTAGTGGTATGACTATACCCAATTTGTCTACCCGCCCACACGAAAAACTTCACACCTAATTCAACATTTGGAAGCAGCTTCAACACATCAACCACTGAGTTCACCGGGTTCACGGGAACCCATTGAGTTTCGGATTTTTTGTAGAATGCCTATATGAAAAGATTAAAGTGAACCCATATATAAAATAAAGAGTGAACGCAGAAGCAAATTGGACAAATGCTCTAGTGGTTAAGGTTGTACTTTGTAATTGAAGATACCCAGGTTCAATTCTCTCTTGTTGTATGTTTTCTGATGTTTTTTTTATTCAAATCAGATTTTATGTTTCTTTCTTTCACTCTCCATCACAACTTCCTTCATGTTAGCTTTCTTGTTTGCTGTGTAGTTGTGCTAATGCTTTTTTTAAATATTTAGGACAAAATTTATGGTTTAATAATTTATGTATCGACTTATATGCTTTATATATATATGTATATATATAAGGGTTAAAATAAAAATACATAGTTTTGTAGAAAAAGTAGGAATGACATAAATTTTATAGTTAGAAAACTATATTAACCTATTTAGGGAACTATATAGCCTAAATCCTAGATCCTAAGAAACTATTTGCTATTTTGAAAAATACCAATCTCAACCACTAGATCATAGAGCCAATGGCTTAGATTTATTCTTACTCTTTCTAGAAAACTTTTTCTTTTTATTATAGCCCACCCATATATATATATATATATATATATGATCAGGGACATGAGAGAACCTTTTTGAAATTGAGAACTATAAAAACCATTTTGGACCAAAAAAAACCCAAAAATAAAAAAAATCATAAAATAAAAAAAACACAAAATCAAAAAAGTAAAAAAAACCAAAATTCTTATTTTATCATCCTGGTTTCATAAAAAAACTCGGTTTAGCTAAATTATATACGCATATGTATAATATATACATATATGTACATTTACATGTTTTTTTGTACACATGTGTATAATTTAAGATTAATAATACTGTACATATGTGTATATTACATAGCTAAAGATTAAATAAAATTATACATATGTGTATAATACGACGTTTTTTTTTGTTTTTTTTAGTTTATTTTTATTTTTTTTAATGAAACCGGAATGAAATATAAGAATTTTGGTTTTTTACCTTTTTAACATTTTTATTACCTTTTGTTTTATAATTTTTTTAAATATTTTTTTAAAGGTGGTTTTAGTGGTTCAAAATGATTCTCAAAGTTCTCAATTTGCAAATGGTTCTCTTAGGATCCTTACCCTATATATATATATATATATGTAAGGCCCCGTTACCGGTAGCCCTACTTTCGTGTTGGATTTACTCATAAACGCAATTCTAATATCAGAGTTAATTAAAACATTCGCGGAATATAAAAGCTTTCATAAAACATTTCATAACAAAACACATCTTGTCTTAAAACAACATCTTGTCTTTCAAAATAAACAAAACGTTAAACTTAAACGTCTTGAGTCTTCCGATGCCAGCCTCTTATTCAGTGCCACGTGTCTCCTCAAGCGAGCTGCCTCATCCTACTCACCTACGTGCATACTAAAAGTCAGCTACGCTGAGTGAGTTCTAGTTAATCATACATTATACAATACACACAAACTTATATTCTTTCATTCATACTTTCATACTTTCTTTTGTATTACTTGCTTTCATATCTTACGTTATAAAGAGCATTACGCCCTACATTCCTCGAGTATTATTAGGGCTCGGTACCCTCCTTCCTCGAGTATTATTAGGGCTCGGTACCCTCCTTCCTCGAGTATTATTAGGGCTCGGTACCCTTTTTCCTCGAGTATTATTAGGGCTTGGTACCCTCTTTCCTCGAATATTGGTAGGGTTCGGTTCCCTAGTTCTCGAATATTAGTAGGGTTCGATTCCCTCTTCGTTACCATACAACCATACATCATACCTCGAGTATTATTAGGGCCCGGTACCCTCTTCGTAACCATACAACCATACAACCATCATTTCCTTCTTTTATTAACTTTATCACATTCATACACATAAGCATACATATCATACTTACCTTATACATAGCGTTACAACCTGACAGTACGTGCAATATCCGAAGATCGTTCACGTACCATCAAGCAATCATTCATGCATTTCACATTATTCACATAAGGCATACACTTATCTCTTAGGATAAGCGCATTAACAAACATATTGAGTATGCACACAGCCCCGAAAACATAACACATAAATGGGGCTAGAAACTCACCTGAATCCTGTTACGCTCTCCGTTAATCGTTATTCCCTTCTTGAGCTGTGCACGGCTATCTGTATAATATTTACATGTATCAATTAACTACTACTACTCATATCATCTTTCTAGTCTTAGCTACTACCCACAACGAACGGGGATCCGGGGGCAGCGCCCCTGGCAGCAGGGTTCTAGGGGCGGGTCCAAGGGGCAGAGCCCCTGGCTGGGGTCGAGCTGCCAGGTCAGCTTGGAAAAATTTTATTTCCATTAACTGTCTTAACACATTTTTCATTAGGTTTTTAATTTATTTTCTAATTTGCTAACTCCAGCGAACTTATCATTAAGCGAACTTAACAATAAGCGAACTTAAACATAGGCGAAGTTAGTGATCGGCGAAGTTAACCCTAGGCGAACATATGCCAGGCGAAGTTATCATGGGCGAACTTATCACCAGGCGAAGTTATCAGTTAGGCGAACTTGGCCTTAGGCGAAGTTATCAGTTAGGCGAACTTGGCCTTAGGCGAAGTTATCAGCTAGGCGAACTTGCTTGCAAGCGAACTTGCTTGCAGGCGAAGTTCGCTTGTAGGCGAAGTTGTCAGCAGCCGCCGCTGTTCATCTTTAATCCCCAAAATCATCATCGTTTTACCGAGAAATCCATGGGTATGGTATTTGACTAACCCGCGATCATTCCTATGGTCGTTTTTGGATAAGGTTTGACCTGAAAACACGTAAAGTTTGGACCTTTAAGTTCAAAAACGTTCAATACAAGATTTACGGTTTATCCTATACGAACTGTATCTGTTTATGGGTTCATTGGATTCGTCCTAGCATCAAGTTCGTTACTTTACGTTTCGTTTAGACCCGATCTATTATAGTTTCAAGTTTCATGGCTAACCGTCTATTAAAATATGAACTTTAAGATCGAAATCATACCTTTATGTTTTCGTTTTGTTCTCGGTTAGCTAGCTTATGAACTTTGGATCTTGTATAAATCTTGAATCACGTTTTCTTGCTCAGACTTCACCTCTCTCACGCTCGGCCGCGTATGGTGTGTGTGTGTTTGGAGTGTGTAGAGATTAAGATGGAATGAAATGAGGTTTAGTGTTTTATGGTGGTTTAGGAGGATATTTATATTCCCCAAGGCCCATGGACCTAAAGCCCATTACCCTTTAATCCATCTTATTTAATCCCAATCCATGATCTTTTCTTTATTTAGCATAAATTAATTATTAACACTCGGTAACTAAACGCAACTTTCTTTATTTAATACTAGAATCATTTTAGGATGTTACAATATATATATATATACACACTATATATAATATATGAGTGAATGACCTCTTAAATTTTAAGAGGTACCATTCTTGTTGCACATTATACAAGTAACAATGCATAAAATTTTAAAAATTTAAGGGTAAAATAGTCTTTGCATATTCAAAAACAATATACAATAATGGTTCTTCAACTTCAATCAAGTTTTGTTAATGTACTAAATAGTTACATATTTTCCCCCTAATTAATAACCAACTACCCCACGACTTTTTAACGGCCGTAACTTTTTCACACGTTAATATTTTGTCTAAAAAACTACACCATAAAAACGAACATTTTATTATCTTTAATTTGAGTATGGTATTGCTATAGTTTATTAATTTTTGAAGACTAACATGTTACGTGATTACCATTTTTTACCGGCAATGAGTCTTGCATGTTCAGCTAATGGTGTTGGAATGGGTTAGGGTTGGAACAAGTTAATACAAAAGGGTTAATTTAGTTCATGTCGGGATGGGTTTAGATCGAAAGGGTTAATGTCAAAACGGGCTTTAGGTTAATATGTTTTCGGGTCGGAGCAGATACGTGGATGGCATCAGTTCTGCACGTTCAAGCATCAGTTACGTGGATGGCATTGTTTATGCATACCGGGTTGCTCGCTTGATGTCGCGCTTACTGGCACTGGTTACACACTCGATGTCACGTTAAATGCATACCATCGTCGGGTTACGCACGTACCGTTGCGAGGTTACAAACGTACTAACACCGGTTATTTTTACGCATACACCGCTGCATCGCGCGGGCAACTGGATAGTATAAATTTAGATATGAGGAAAAAATATGAAGATGTGGCCTAATTAAACAAATAGGATTGTTCTAAGTGTAAAGGTGTATGCAATTGTAGCATTTGTCTTTATTTTTATGAAACTTTATCTGCTTTTGACTTGTAAAATTAAGAGGAAATTTATGGTAGATTTAACTGTAGAAAAAGACGCGGTCATCAGCCCACTCGTAAAGTTACACCAATGGCAAAGGCATGTGGATTATTCTTTGATTTTTAATGGAGACGTTTTTTTTAATTATTATATCGTATTTTTATTATGTGGTTAACCTTACTTGACCCAAACCATCGCATCAACCCGACAATTTTTATGTCTAATCCTATGAAATCGAGCACCAAAAAAATGAACCCATTAGAAAAAATTATTGGATCCGCCACTGTCTCTAAACTTACCAAGAAACTTAAGGGATTTGTTCCAAAACTCAACAATATTATCTTTAACCGCATTACATATCATACCCGCATCTGAACACTCACAAGATTCAACCTTTTTCTCCCATAACGTGCCCTGCAAGATTGCAAACTCTTCTTCCAAATTGGGCTTATTTAGAATTAATTTCTGGGTTTGAATTGTTTTCTGGTGAATTGAAATGGGTATCGATCAGACCTTCCAATTGCTATTCTTCTTGTTTTTCCTTCCTTTATTTTTTAATGAAGTTTGGCCTTAAAAAAAACAAGTTTGTTGACCCGTGCGTTGCGGCGCGTGGGGATATTTGTGTCTACGTTTGTATTGTTTTGTGGCAATTTGTATATGTTTCGATGCGTGAGACGAAAGTGAAATGCAAATAGGTGCACATGAAGAAGCATGACGCCTAAACGCTGTTCGAGACGTACAGGCAACATATTGCGGAGATTCAATTAAATTACATGCGCGCTTCCTAGTATTATTATCCGACATCAACGCCAAACAAAATAACTAAACAGGTGCATGAATTTATGGAACTAAAACAATTTGAAAACAAACAATAAAAGCAAGCTATAAATTACAACTTAAACCTCAGGAAAAGTCAAAGTGCGATGCAAAAGACATAGAAAACATTAAAGTGTGTAAATTAAACCTTAAACCAAAGCTAAAGTGTATAGCACGTAAATTAAAGCAACATGAGCAAAGGTAAACCTTGGAGACAAACAATGACTGAGTTATTAGGCCACTTGAAACATTTAGAAAAACAAAAACCAAGCTGTCAAAGCCAAGGCAAAATAAGCAAACGTACTGAGAAAAACGGAAAAGTCAACCATGTTACCGCAAAACAAAAATGCGGTAAAACAATTTTTTAAAAACATGCAGTGAAACAGGGTAAATCGGAAGGCAATGGTAAAGGGCAGGTGACGTACCGCAAACGATCGGTCCCGTTTGGCTAACTTCTGCGAATAGTGGTCCTGCAAGAATCAGAAATTGTAAACAAATACCACCAGTTAAACCCTAAAAATTGAGAATTGAATAGGCACATTACAGACCGAAGATTCAGTGTGCTTGATTAATTTGAAGCCTGGTCACAAAATTATAGAAGACGGGGACAAAAATTAACGTTCCGGTGAACAAATAGCGGTTATGATCCGAAATAAACCCTGTAAAGAACTTACCTGAGTACAGGGGAAGATGATGAGAAAGATGGAAGCAAAAAAGTGCAGAACACGTTTCATTTGCGTGTGCGTGTTGATACTAGATTGCCCCCTTGTGTGTGAATTCGTTTTATGTACAAAGAGCTAAGAAAACTTAAGGATGTCAATAACTTTAATATTTACAATACACACCTTATATTCTCTTTATATGTTGCACATGACCACTACATTTCCTAAAAGAATGCTTATATAAACTAATATGATTCAAGTTGGTTGAATACATTAATTAATAAATAAGACTAGTCTCAAAGTAGATATTATCCCAAAAAACGGGTTAAATGCATTAAAATATGTTCAACTTAACATAGTTACAAAGTTTGGACTGAGGCACCAAGGGGGAGGAGGGGAGACTCAAAATGTATATAAAATTTCACAAACGAGGGGGCCGGGCTCAAATTTTAAGCCAAAAAAGGCTAAACTTATACCATGTATAAAAATTTTCGGCCGAAAATAGGTAAATTTACACTGTTGCGCAAAAAAATAGGGGGTGCGGGGCCACCCTCGGCCCCAATTAAACTTCGCCAATGAAAGTGAAACAATTCTTATTAATACAAAGAAGCTTTTTGACAAATGTAAAATGTACACGCATCAGACAAATATATCAATAACAACAAAGTCATGTAAAAAACGTATTTGTCACTTAACCGTTTTTGTAAAAAACGTATTTGATAAAACTCAAAGCACACACATATACATATATAATATTGGATGCTTCATTATATACGAATAGTAATGGTATGATTTGTTTTTTTTTTATTTTATGAACAACCAATGCTCCTAATCTTGTAAGGAGTGTTGGCAAAATTCTCTCATTCAAAACCGGAAGCCATGACCTCTCAAATCGTATGATTTTGATAGATTGAACGTAGATTAGTACGTTATTGATCTAAGGATATGAGATGCGCAACCATAATTAATTTAAGCATAGTATTAAAATTAGTTTAGAGTAACAAGCATAGTTAGATAGATACATACAGGTCAACGCTGAAAGAACATTATATATAATATAATTGAATCTTATTGATTTAATACGAACCACAAGTGTAGATAAAGTTAGTCACTCAAACTTGAAAATGTAAGGGGTTTGAAGGGACAATTTAAAATGGCAAGGGGTTATTTCAACAATTTAGATTAATACTTCACACGCTTTCAACTCTGTATAAATACAGATCCATCGATTGATCCATCAACAAAATACTACTCACCTTGAGATTCAACCAGCAAGCAGTTCTTGACTTGATAAGAGCAGTTAAGTTAAAGTCTCTCGATCGATCATGGCCGAAAACAATGTTCCTGTTACCACTAATTATAGGTTCGTATTTATTTTCTTTTCTTATGATTATTCCTAATTTGTACCTATATTTTTTCATTTCTTTAACTTTGGTTTTTTGATAACTTTTGTTAAAACAATCAGGTTGAGAGGGAGGAAGAACAGAGATTAAAGTACCTTCAATTTGTACAAATGACAGCTCTTCATGCACTTCTTTACGCTTCCAAAGCCTACGCTTATGCCAAGAACAACTCCGGTCCACTTAAACCGCAGGTTGAGACCATGGAGGGCAAGCTAAAGACCGCGGTCGGCCCAACATATATAATAAGTTCCATCATGTCCCAGCTGAGCTCCTAAAGTTTGTTGATCGCAAACTAGACGAGTCGGTTAACAAGTTCGATACCCAAGTTTCAGCTAAAACCAAGAACCTGTCGGCTGGTGTGGTCAAAACCGCGTATACTAAGCTTGAACCGGCTGCTAAAGGGCTGTATACGAAATACGAGCCAGTGGCTGAACGGTATGCTGCCTCGGCCTGGCAGTCTTTGAACCAGCTTCCGGTCTTTCCCAAGGTGGCTAAGGTGGTGGTGCCCACTGCAGCTTACTGTTCAGACAAGTATAACCAGACCGTGCAGCAGACGGCTGAGAAAGGCTACAACTTGTTTCTAGTTATCTTCCATTGGTGCCGACCGAGAGGATTGCTAGGGTGTTCAACCCGGTTGGACCGCATGCCGGTGGCATAGTAATAAAGGTTGTAATGTATGATGAAAGGGGAGATTAGTTATTGTGTGAATGTATTGCTTTATTTATGTTTTACTATGTGCTATTAGTTTTGTTTTCAATATAATTTTTTTTTTGTTGGTTGTGCTTACATTATACCCCAAGTTATTTTTAGAGTAATCTTCATTAGATCATCTTCAATGAAGATATATGAACTCGCTTATTGTTTAGTTGGCGCTTCAGTGGCAAGGGAAGTTAAAAAAACGCCACACGTTCTCAAGTGAAAGTCCTTCACGGAGCAATAGTGTGGGTTGGGACCGTGAGTTGCTAATGAGTGTGTTATAAAAAGTCATTTATTTGATTCCCTTCAAAGGGTGTTTGGAAGACAAATTGTAGAAATGAGGAGAAAATGAGTGTTTTAAGGGATGAATAAAAATCTGGTATGGAGCCGACTAATTGAACCAAAGTACTTGAAAAAAACTAATCGAAGCGAATTACTTTTTTAACTAAACAAATCGAACCGAACTATATTTTTAACAAAACTGATTGAACCAAACTACTTTTTTTAACAAAACGAATCGAGCCAAACTAGCTTTTTAACAAAACTAGTCGAACAAAACTAGTTTTTGTTCGATTAGTTTTAAGTACTCAGGTTCGATTAGTTTTGTTATAAAAAGGAGTTCGGTTCGATTAGTTGTTAAAAAAAAGTAGTTTGGCTTTGATTAGTTTTGTTAAAAAAAGTAGTTTGGCTTTGATTAGTTTAGTTAAAAAATAGTTTGGTTCGATTAGTTTCGTAAAAAAAATAAGTAGTTCGATTCGATTAATTTTTGTTAAAAAATCAGTTCAGTTCGATTAGTTGTTAAAAAAAAGTAGTTTTGTTCATTTAGTTTTGTTTAAAAAAGCAGTTCGTTTCTACTAATTTTGTTAAAAAAAGTAGTTTACCTTTGATTAGTTTAGTTAAAAAAATAGTTTAGTTCGATTAGTTTGGTAAAAAAAAAGTAGTAAAGTAGTTCGGTTCAATTAGTTTTGTTAAAAAAAAGTAGTTTGGTCCGATTAATTTTTGTTGAAAAAGTCTTTTAATTCGATTAGTTTTGTTAAAAAAGTAGTCCAGTTCGATTAGTATTCTTTTTAAAATAGTATGGAGAGGGAAATTTATAACGAGGGCTAAAACTGAGCATGACTACAAACCACCGAGATTGGAAGAGCATATTGGTAAGCCCAACTTTGAAACTAATCGATATTTTTTGAAACAAAAAATATTATTAATTGATATCTTTTTCACGAGGCATCGTTCAAAATCTATAAAGCTTTTGAAACGAAAAATATACCATCGTTTATTTAATAAAATCATTTCATAATGCTTTCATTCTTAGGTTTAAAAATTACGGCTATGGTCTCTACTTTCCACTCAACCATCACACTTTTCATCCATGGAATAAATGTGCATCAACTTTGAACAGTTAGTTTTTTTAAATGACCATTTTACCGTTAAAAACAATATTAGTTACCAACCCAACTCCCGCTTAGAAATACGTCGAACAATCAATGCCCAACGATCAATCCCGTGTATAACAAGAGTAAAAGCCATTCACCGACTCTTACTTCAGCTCAATACCACTCTACTATATAATTGAAGAAATCAGTAATTTTAAATTGTTTTTTATATTATGAATAATATTTCATATACACTTGTATTAACATTAAAGTACTAACATGCAACAACATAAAACTTCTCTAAAACAGGTCATGTTCGTATCGCTGTGTAAAAACTAAAAACTCATTCTGTACACATCTCCCAGCCACTTTGCCCAGGGTAAAACTGTCAATTCATCCGTACCAAAATTCCTGTAAATAATATACACCAGCTGCTGAGTCCCAGTCCCACCAGAGTCATTCTAATGATCTGAAATAACATACATACCCCTTCATTAAACTGGTATTTCTGTGAGACTTGAGTGCTTTATCAAGATATATGAGCTCATACTGGTAGATCTGCTGTCATAGTTGCCACCTCTGCACGCATCGATAAACGCCGCCACGTCAGCATCAGCCACAATTTTCAGGCGGGTCGTTATAAAACAAAACGAAACAAATATGTAATTACAGTTACGCTTACCATAACTGAAAATGGATCCCGTTGACGAATATAACCTCACAAGCGCATCGCTTCATCTTCCTGCCATGCTGACATGGACCGCTATTCGAGCCAAAATGTTGCCCACTGAATTAACTCAGTTTTTCTACTTATCATTTGTGTGGTTGTAAGAAAGCCACTGTATATCCTGTTCACATACCATAAATTTTCAAATTTTTAATAAAGAAAGATATTAAATATACTCATTAGAACTAACTATCAACCAAATACCTAGAAGAAACCTAAACAGTTCATAAAAGACTGCCTTTTTGTCAAGAATCGATGAGCGGTAACAATTAGAAACAAAAGTTGCAACTTTTAAAACGTTAAACAAACAGGCGATTAGAGAAACATGTACCGTGTAACAAAGGCTGTGTGATAACTGCATTGCATCCTCCCATCGATTGACTTTTACAAGACCTTTGACCAGGTTGACCAAAACACTAAATTCGGGAACACCACCTTTACTTATCATATCCGCGTATAACTCAAAAGCTTTCTCGACCCTTTGTGAAACCAAAAGACTCTCGATCATTGAAAAGTACAAATTCTTATTAACCGAAGGAGATAACGAGTCGATTTCTTTAAGTAATTCCAAAGCCACTTCCAACTTTCCCGCCTTTCTATAACTATAAACAAGAAGTTTATAAACTGGAATAACCGGCACAAAATCATACTCACTTATATTATCCAACAAACCAATACTAACCAAAAACTCCCGATTAAACCCTTCAATAACCTTCCGATAACCCGCCATATGTTTGGGCCAATACGTCGTTTTCATCTCCTCTAAAAGCCCATGAGCCTCATCCAAAAGGCCCGAAGCACAACAATGATGAATCAAAACACTATAAGTAACATAATTTGGTGAACATTTTTTACTACTCATTTGTTTAAAAAGTTCAAGACTTTTTTCCACTTTACCCGTCATTCCAAATCCATTAATCATAGCTGTGTAAGTAACAACATTCGGTTTACACCCTTTTGTCTCCATCATTTCCATGAGCCGATAAGCTTCGTCTGTCTTCCCGACTTTACAAAGCCCGTCAATCATTTCCGTGTAAATTACAACATTAGGCGGGCAAGAATCTTCAAGCATCTTAGATAATACCCGTGAAGCAAGATCCAGACGGTTATCTTTAAACATTTTATCAATCATAGCCCCGTAAGTGAAAACATTTGGATTATATCCATTTTCACACATTTTCAAATACACATCTTCCACTTCCTCTAGCTTCCCATCTTTCAGCAACCCGTTAATAAGAGCATCATACACAATATGATTAGGTTCACAACCCTCACTAGACATCACATCCAAAAGTTTGACCGCCTGGTCAACGTTATGTGCTTTACACAAACCGTCAACCAAAGCTCCATATGTTACAACGTTTGGGTCCCACGTGTTGCTTTCTGATCCTTTAAAGTACATATCTACATCGGGGATTTCTTGACCTTTCATTCTTGTGTAGATTTGCAATGCTTTCTCGATTTGACCGATTTTACAATGACCGTCAATTAGAGCCGTGACTGTGACAATGTTTGGAGAGCAACCACATGATAGCATCACCTCAAACAACTCATTAGCTTCGGTTATCTTATTAGCTTTAAGATAAGCATGTATAAGTGCAGTATAAGTGACCACATTTGGAGCACAACCGTTTGTAACCATTTCATCAAACCAAATACGCGCTTGTGGAATTAATCCCGCTTTACAAAAGGTATCAATCAGCATTGTATACGTATGAACGTTTGGAACAACACCGTTCCGTTTCATTTCTTTGAATAACCAAAACGCCTTCTCAAACTTAGTGGCGTCACACAAAAAGCTAATTACTTTATTATACGTACTATTATTGGGTACAAAACCATTTTTCATCATTTCTTGAATAACATTATAAGCTTTCTCAAACTTCCCGGCCCCACAAAGACATTCAGCATAATTAGTAACGTTGACTTTATTCAACACAAATCCACCCTCTATCATTTGACCATAAGCCATTTCAGCCAAATTCAAATTATCAGTACTCGGCATCTCGTTCTTTCCACAAATCCCACCAATAAAAATGTTGTAAATTACATAACTAGGCCGCACACCATATTTTCCCGTATCTTTAACCAACTTATAAGCATAAGCAAAATCTCCTAACTTACAAAAAGCATGAACTAAAGAATTATATATTTTAGGGCTTGGATAACACCCTTCTGCAATCATCATACTAAGAATTCGCTTACATCTACCCAGCTTTCCTTTATTCAAACACCCACAAAGCAACGTCCTATAAGTAATAACATTAGGATAACAAGAATCACACCTCATTCGGTTCAAAAACTCCATAGCTTCTTCAAAATACGAACCCTCACACAGCCCACCAATCATTCTAGTATATAACACAGTATCAATAACAAACTTTCCTTTCTTAACCATATCAAGCGCGTCCCTCCATTTCCCAACTTTACACAAAGAATAACCAAAAGAACCCAACGTATGTACATCCATTTTATAACCTAAATCACTCATTTCCCGATAAACAAGATCAGCCGAATCTAATTTACCCGCTTCAAGAAAAACTTGAACTAAAGCATTATAAGTCACTCGAGAAGCTTTCAATCCAAAATCTTTAAGCCTACCGAGCTCCTCCAGCGCTGCATTCCACGACCCGTTTCGACAATACTTTCGAATCAAAACATTAAGCAGCTTTCCAAGTACTTCATCATCATCATCCTTAATCTCCCTTAAAAAACTATCGGGTATTTTCCCTTCATCGCATCTCATTACATCTAATAAAGCATCATACACCGCTAACGTATGACTATACCCGATTTGTCTACCCGCCCATACGAAAAATTTCACACCTAATTCAGCATTTGGAAGCAACTTCAACACATCAAGCACCACTGTCTCACTCAATTTCTCCCTAAACTTACCAAGAAACTTATGGGATTTGTTCCTAAACTCCACAATATAATCTTTAACCGCATTACATATCATACCCGCATCCGAACACTCACAAGATTCAACCTTTTTATCCGATAACGTACCCTGCAAGACTGCAAACTCTTCTTCCAAATTGGGCGTATTTTGAAAATTAATTTCTGGGTTTGAACTGTTTTCTGGTGAATTGAAATGGGTATCGATCAAACCCGCCAATTGATCAGTGGATGAAGTGTTAATTGATTTCTTGAAGATGGTGTATAATGAAGCTTGGCGGGAAAATTTGGGGAAAATATTAGGGTTTGGGGTTTGAGAAATTGAAGTGGTGACTGAGGAAGACAGATGAGTTGGTAGATGGAGATAAATCTTTAACAGGGTTCTTTTCATTTTGTGGAAAATTGAAATTTTAGATTTGTGGAATTAGGGTTTATAAACACCGGAGTATTTTCTATTTTTCACTAATTTCTACATGTTTTTAATGCTATATTTTTTAAAGGTTAATATTGCTTGATAATTTTTAAGTGAGCCTGATGAGGAACGGCCTGGTTGTTTTAAGGCCATGGTTGGTTTAGACTGTGGGTGCAAGCGAGTTGAGCCAGGTCGAGCCCGAGCTCGGCTCATTTAACATGCATAGAGCTCGAGCTTAGCTCGTTTCGATCTCTATATCTGAAGCTCGAGTTCGGATCGTGAGCAGGTTTTCAAACTCGAGTTTGGCTCAGGCTATACTCGTTTATTGTTTCTTAATTAATTTTACATGTCTATAATTGTTTTTATAGTTCATATATAAGCCATAAAAAAGATCTTTTGACTTTATTTGAAGGAGATCCGGTTCTTAGCTTAGTAAGATCATCATGAGCGAATTTGTTGACGTTGCACCCATCAAGTATGGAAAGTGCCAAACATAGGGGAGGAGGATCGACCTGTTCAGTAGAATTCCGAAGAGCCCAAGTTACAGCAGCTTCGGATGAAAGGGGAATAAGAGTTTTAAGAAAAGGGATTTCCCGAGGGCAAGCTCGTTCTGATCTTGGACACAGTACATTGGAATCCTAAAGCACTACAACGAACACTACCACGCCCTCCCTCTGGTCGCCTCGTTCCCCTTGCTTTGATCCTCTGTCACTAATTCGGTTTGGATAGACTTCATTCAAGAACGTCGTCGCCCCTGGAATCACACACACACACACACACATATATATATATGATTAAGATCATGTGAGAACTATTTTGAAATTGAGAACCTTGAGAACCATTTTAGACTACAAAAACACTCTTCTTAACAAAAAATAAAAATAAATTATATAAAACAAAAAAAGCTCGAAAAGAAAAAAAAGTAAAAAAATCAAAAATTTTATTTTTCACCCCGGTTTTATAAAAAAAATGAAAAAAAAATATCGGTTTAACAAAATTAAACATATATGTATAATACTTAATTTTTAAATTTTATGCACGTTTTTATACATATATGTACAATTTAAGGTAAATGATAATGTATATATGTGTACATTACGTAACTAGAGATTAAATGAATCACACACATGTGTATAATTCGAAGTGTTTTTTTATGAAACCGGAATAAAATATAAGAATTTTTGTTTTTTTTTTTTACATTTTTAATTTTTTTGTTTTTTTTTCGTTTTATGATTTTTTTTATATATTTTTAAGAGGTTTTTTTTGTGGGTCAAAATGGTTCTCAAAGTTTTCAATTTTCAAATGTTCTCTTAGGATCGTTATAATTTAATGTAAATGATAATGTATATATGTGTGCATTACGTAACTAGAGATTAAATGAAATTACACACATGTGTATAATATGAAGTGTTTTTTTTATGAAACCGGAATGAAATATAAGAATTTTTGTTTTTTTACTTTTTTCATTTTTGCGTTTTTTTATGTTTTATGATTTTTTTAAATTTTGGGTTTTTTGTTGTCTAAAATGGTTCTCAAAGTTCTCAATTTCAAAATAGTTCTCTCATTATCCTGATATATATATATATATATATATATATATATATAATTTAATATTTAACTTAATACTCTCTTCGTCCCATTATAAGTGTCCATGTTTGAAAAACACAAAGTTTAAAGTGGGTTGAATGATTACTTTTTTTTCTTACCAAATGACAATAATGCCCTTGAAAAGTGGGTCCATCGATATTATTTATTAATGTTAGTTGTTTGTGTTTAAGGGTGAAATTGGAAATTGGCTAATAAATTTTGAAGTGAACACTTGTAATGAGACAAATAAAAAAAGAAATGTAGATACTTATAATGGGACGGAGGGAGTATGTATTATATGGGATGTGATTGCCACAAACATCGAATCATATCTTATTAAATCCAAATCACAATTGTTTAACCAAAGAACAATACAAGAGTTCGAATAAACACAAAACTAAATCAAACGAACAACATATTCAGACTTAAAACAACGATTTGGTCAGACATAAGAATACCAATAGAACCACAAAAGAGTTAGACAAGAACTATCAATATGAAGATGCCTAAATAAGATGTGATTATAAGAGATAAAAACAGATAGTTAACGATTGATGATAGTTGTGGTGTACATTACTCTTGAAAACTTTGACATAAAACAGGCTGGTCGAGATCGAAACAATTAATGGTGATTGAGACGTTGACGATCAAGACAGTGATGAACAAGATGATAAAGCCATATTCAATGATAATTCGTAAAATCTGTATATATGCTTCTATAAGCCAACAAACACTTTTCATAAGCCCACGAACACTACAAGCCCATAACTCTCTCACTTACATCCAAGCCCATAACTCACCGAATAAGCCCATATGCAAATCACAAAAACAACATATAAACACAATCATACTTTTGGATATAAATTGAAAATAATAAAAATACTTCATATATTTTAATAGTGATCCTCATACACCACCCCCATATATCAATACAGCTCGTATAGGCCTATACTGGCCGTATAGGGTACGAATGACTGACAGGGGAAAAAACAGCTTTTTGCAGCCTATACGACCGTACAGACCTATACAAGCCGTATAGGCATTAACTGGCTCGTATTGCTCCCTGATAAACCATAAAACCTATACGGTCGTATAGGGCTAAACCGACCGTACCAGAATACATTTGTAGAAAAATTCAGACCGCCTTTTGAGTTTTTACCACTGTTAATCGCTACCGGAAAACTATACAAGCCGTATAGTGCTATACCACCCGTATAGACTATGGTGTATGGATTATAATAAAGTGTAACATAATATATTCTTAAACGGATGTTCTTTGGGTACAACTACCTATTACTTAGCCAAGCATGTTATGTAAATATTAATAGACAATTTATTTTATTCTAAATATCATATCATTCAACTTTTCAATATAAAATATAATTCTATATAACTGAAACAACACATGAAAGGGTCGAAAAGGAGAATGGCTAAAATTGATAAAAAAAATGGTGCAAGTCAGATAATATATCTGGATGATGGCTACGTATGATGTTAAAGTCGTAAATCACATATATTAAATATATGGTCATCAAAAAAATATTTCAAAAAAATTGTCTATACGACCCATATAGGGCTATACGAGACACTATAAACGATGACCGACAACACTAGACACAAACTGACAGGATTCATGTGCTATATGACCGTATAGCCCTATACGAGCTGTATAGGAAAAAAAATGGTGTGTGAGGATCTCAAGTGGTGTGGGAGGATCCTAAGGCTTAAAATAATAATCCCCCTCCCCCCTGTCAGCCCATTTATCGCTTGGGGGCGGTGTTCCCTCCGAAAATAGCCCCTCGTCGCCCATTATTGTCGCCCAGTATGCATGGCGCCCTTACAAAATAGAGAATGTTTTTTCTTTTTATCAGAATATGTGTTATGTGCTGTGGTGAATACTAATATGTTTTCAACCTAAGGACATTTGTTCCATCATCCGTTAAAAATAACGCATAGTTTTACAAAGTTTGGGTCCTATTATCCAAACACCCTCTCAGCTTTTGCGAGACACCTTCGATACGAGTCGTATATAGTCAGTCATACGACTCGAATAATAACTTTTCTGTGCCTGACACCATATGGGAATTTCATACATTCCGTTGACCGGGCTTTTATATGAGTCGTATGACCTATACGACTCGTCTTAGGTCATACGACTCATTAAAAACAAAATTATTTGGCGCGATACACATACAATATTCCGAATACAGGACTCATATAGTAATTAGACATGATACAAGATTTCGTTATTAATTTGACTCGACACGAGATTAAACATTGAATAAAACAAACATTGACAACTTGGAAAAATAGTTGTTTTAAACCATCCATTAGGAAAATATAGGAACATAAAACATAACTTGAAAAATAGCCGTTGGAAAACTAGCAGTATATATCATTAAAAAATATTTTGAAGTCGTGTGGATGGCATATGACAACCGACACTCATACAAGTCGTATGACCATACAAAACCGACACTCATGCGAGTCGTGTGACCCTATACGATTTGTATAGGTTGAACTAGATGTCTGGATGGTGGGTCTGGACGTTTGTATAGCCAACTGCCAAAGCCTTATTAATAAGGGTATTTTAATCAATTAACAGGAAAACAAACGACGTTCGTTAGTTTATTAGCTCAGATACAAACATTTTTTAGATTACATAATACACGTTAGTTTGTTACCTTTTGTCAAATCTAAGTAGAAACTTAAAAGTTACTTGCACTTACAAATGTTAGCTCATGAAACGTTACTCCAGTTTCGGCCCCACCCATCTCAGCAAACCTCTAATACCACAAATAATTAAGTTTGTAAGCGAACCGAGAACCGAACGTGTACACGAACAGATCTTCTAGTTCATGTTTGTTTATGTTCGTTCAGTTCACGAACATATAACAACACTAATGAATATAATCAAACACAAAAGAACATAATGAATACCCACTAGAAGTAAAGTATTACCAAATTAAAGTCGAAAATAGCATCATGCTAATTGCATCCAGCATTTAAAAAATAAACAAGATAATAAAGGTTTTTAAATATGAAATTCAAATCATTTAACAATCAACACTAGTAATATATAAATTTTAATGAATAGCAAACGAACAAAACATAAATAAACAGATATAAACGAACGGAAATGAGCAAGCATAAATTCATGAATGTAAGGTGAGCGAACGGCTTTTGTGTTTATGTTTGCTCGTCTATCTAAATGAACAAAAATCTATGTTCTTGTGCGTTCCTTTATTGAGCGAACAAACATAAACAAACTTTCCACCAAACAGTTCACTAAACATTCGGTTCGTTTGGAGGGATAACAAACAATATAATTCATGGAAGTACGGACTTCGACCCATTAACCAACCCACCCCATCTAAAACCCCATCATAAGTACAAATAACTCGATTTCATGAACCATTGAAGATATGACCATTAGCTCTAGCAGGATTCTCCTGAGAATAAAACCATCAACTGCCAACAATATGATTTCTATATATTCAAACTTAAAAAGGAAATCAAGCCTGTAACATTAACATACAATCATCAAATGAACAGCTTCAATAGCATCCTTAATATAAACAAAGGTCCTCTGTGATTGACCGTCATCCACAAGCTTCAAAGGCTCATGCCTGAGCAGATTCTGAAACATTTGTCACAAAATATAAGATCAAAAGGCTTAAATTTATGAAAACTTTGAACAGAACTGGATGAAAATAAGTCAAATAACCGTGCAATGCTAAAGCATGATAGAACTCTTGGAACACCCTCACTGGGACCATCAATCCCGGGAAGAAAGCCACTGATAGTTTTCCCATACACTTCACAAGTGGAAAAGTGAACGAGCCGCTTGTTATTCTCTGAACAGTACTTGACCTGGTAGACGAAGATGACACTAATGATCCATTAATCATTGAATACTTCATATAATCAAACATCAAAAACAGTAGAATGGTTTATAATATACACAAAAACGCGAATCAAAGCTATAGAAACATAAACCGTACCACAGGGAGCACATCGATGAAATTACTGTAAATTGTGTCAAGCAGACGAGTATTGTAATCCACTGGTGTGCAGATCGCAGCTAGATTAACAGTCTAAACATAAAAAGAAAATATATATGTTATTTAACCCCGTTATGTTACCAGTTAACAAATCAAACGAACAAACTAACCCCACTAACCTAACTAACCCTAACTAACCAAGCTTTGTTTGCTACCACCTTAATGTACCTGCCAAAGTGATAATGCATGCAAAGGCTGATGAATGGTGTCCACACATTATCTCTCATGCATGCAAAGTTGTATTCCTTCACATGCTGCTATCCTTCTGTTCAAAGCTGACATCCTTCACATTATTATTAAAGCTGTATTCCTTCACATGCTGTTCAAAGCTGTATTCCTTCACATGTTGTCATCCTTTTGTTCAAATTATTAAAGTTGATCATCGTTCAAAGCTACCATCCTTTTGTTCCTTCAAGACGCGTGAGTTGTGAGCTGTAAACTAGGTTACGGACGAAGAAGATGAACAAAAGAAAGGTATTTTTCCTAATCCGATATTGAGAATGGCGGATTAGGTTTTTAAAAAAAATCTGATTAGGTTTTTTTTTAAAAAAAAATTATTTCTCCTAATCCGTCATTCTCAATAGCAGATTAGGAGAAAAATATTTAAAACCCTAATATTCACACAATAACGTACTAATATTATATTATTAGTATAAAGTATTTTCAAAGTATTATATAAATCAGTGACACTAGTTGGTATATTACTTGGTAATTCATCATCGACTATAATGGATCCTAACGTTGTATATGCTAGCAGTCCAACAAGAGTCATACCCAAGGAGTTATGTTACCTGTGTCGTGCTCCTACTTTCTACAGTATGATTTGCCATACGTGGATCCTACATTGTGTAAATGTTTATATATTTATTTTCTTGATCAAATATTTTTTTGATTGAGTAACTAAATATCTGTTTTCTTAGTGTAAGTGTGAACTTCCTCAGCCTGAAGTAAAAGTACAACCCTCCTCACCAGAGTTAACTTTTGACCAGTTGAATCCTGATTTGTTAGAAGACCCAGATGTGTTGAAGAGTATTTATGAAAATGAAAGAAAAGAAGTTTAATCGAAGTACACCATGACCCGTATCCTGAAGAGCGCTCATCGGATTTTGAGTGGTCAAATGACGATTGTCATTGGAAGTAATCATGCTTTATTAAAGTTGTTATGCTTTTTTTATGTGTTTTTAATAAAGTTATTATGTGTTTTGTTATTTGTTTTTAATCAACTTGTTTGTTTAGTTCTAGTTTGCTTAAGTATAGTTTGTTTCATTGTAACACTTTAAAATCTAAACTAATAACTCTTATAATTTACTTCAACAAAATAAAAAACAAAAACATTGAATTACAATTTATAAATTTACAATTTATATAAAACAAAAACAATTTATAATTTACTTCTACTATATTCTATATAAATACGAACTTGTATCTCAACCTGGGTCCAAGGGATGAAAGTCTCTTGTACCTAGGAGCCGAACACCGAGCCAGAAATTTATTCCTCAATCCACTAGAGGGGGAGACGTCTATAATGGATTTTAAACGTGGGGATGGTATATTTTGGTCGCGAGTCACAGACGAGCTCATAACTCTAAAGGGTAGAGTTATGGATTTGGCGGTATCGTACGTTGTGGTTATAGGATAGTTGACCGAGCATTGATAGAAGCACTGGTTGAAAGGTGGTGGCCCGAAACAAACACATTTCACCTGCCATTTGGCGAGGCGACTGTCACATTGGAGGATGTTAACATTCTATGGGGGTTATCCATTGAGGGCGAGGCGTTAACTGGGCATGAGGGTTCGTTTGACTACAACCAACATAGGCAAATGTGCCTAACTTATTTGGGTTTTCATACACAACAATCTGATTATAAAAATCAATTTTTAAAACTCAATATTATAGTAGACTTTATGTTAGATAACCTAAATAACCCCTCAATCTAGTGATACACAATGTATGCAGCGTGCCCGGTGTGTCTGCCTAATAGTGGCTACTAATAACATATTTGCAGATACAAATAATGGGTACGCGTCATTACATTTATTAACTCATTTGACTGACTTTGAAGTTAGTGGGCGACTGAGTTGGGGTGTTGCTGCTCTAGCGTGTTTGTATAGAGAACTCTATGAGGGAACCAAACCACAAATAAAGGCAGTCGGTAGCCCAATGTCACTGCTACAAGTACGGGCATGGACCCGGATTCGAACATTGAGACCCACAATTGTCGATTAACAAATCGATTGGAGGCATCCATATGGAGCAAGGTAATTACGTACCATTGTAATACTAATATAATTATTAACTAGGTTAGAACCCGTGTGATACACGGGTTGGTCAAAGAATAAAATAAACAAAAATGTGAATAATCTTAATTCTTAATGCTTGCATCTAAATTTAATGTACAAAGTGAACAAAATGAATATATGCAAATCATTGTTCCCATTGTCCAACTGTCATTATTATTATTATTAGGGAAAGTTACTCATGTTATCATTGTTAAAATTACACTAATATTTACAATGAATATCATACTAAAAAAATGTGTCATATTCAAATTATATGATTGGTTTAGACTTTAGAGATTATGTATTCTAAAATAATGGGATTTAAATTTGGAATAGATTTGTAGATTAGATTGTCACTTTTTAAATGATATATCATTGGTCAAAGTTAATAAATTATGGAAACAATAATTTTCTTTTATAATTTTCAATTTTTTAAAAGTATAAAATTTCAAGTTGTTAAATCCGAAAAATGATGTGCTTTAAAACTGAAAACGAATGTGAATAAATATTGAGATGGTTACAAGTAATAGAGATGGTTGTTGAAAATCTATTGGTTTATTATATAGGTAGACATTCTAACACTTATTATTGTCTTTTTGTAGGTGGGCGGAACATAACATTAGTAACAGAGTGACTCCTTCACACGTGCTGACGACCCACCAGACAACACTACAAAATCTATGGGAGGCCAAAGTATTTTTTCGTAAACCATAAAGGTTTTTTAAATATATTGTACATACTAAATATTAACATTTTTTTATTTTAACAGTTTGATTGGATGCCTTATCGGGACGTGATGCATAAACTCCCGCAAATGTGTCTAACAGGCACAAACAGTTGGAGGTCATCATGTTTTCTAATTTATTGGAACGTCGTTGAATATCATCCGGTGGAAAGGGTGATAAGACAGTTTGGATGCCTTCAGGAGGTCTCTGACCTGTCACACCCTCAAAATCCACTAACGGAGTTTTACCGTCAGAGGGTGTGAACTAACAGGATCGGAATCATCAGTTATAATCAAACCATAAAAACGTTTAAATGAAAATAAGTGCGGAAGCGTAAAACCATAGAAACAACGTTACGTCACGCAGGACGATTTAAAACCAAGGATAACAGTTAAAAGTAAGTTTGCATAGTTAAAAGTTTATCAAGCAATGCATGTTCCTAAACCGCGCGCCCGCCTCGGCTACCTGAGAATAACATACTAAAAGTGTCAACACAAGGTTGGTGAGTTCACAAGTTTAAATAAAAATAAAGCGTTCAGCGTTGTGCGTTACAGCGTTACAGCGTTTTGCGTTACAGCGTTACAGCGTTTTGCGTTACCAGATAGTGTTATGTCAATTATATATCGATAGGTAGCTAGTCTATACAACAAGTATTACTAAGTGTTCGACACCGAAGCTGACTCGTTTAATAAGTGCCTTGTCACCAGGTCCTCCAGACCATGGTACGTGTTAGCCAAAATTGCACCCGCTCGACCTCCAGTCGAGTTTAGCGTTGGGTGGGGTTTTTCAAACCCAGTAGTACTACTCAACAGTGACTCGCTATTCAAAATATTAACCGGTTCGATGTGTAGGACTTCAAATGTTTCGTTTTCCACTTAGCCTTTACAAGTGATATATAATTTATAACAAAATCTTAAATGCGTTGTGGAGTATGTTATCTCCCCCAAGTGAAAAGCGTTTGAAAACAGTTTAAAGAGGGGAAAGTGAAACTCACTGTTTGCGAAGAATTTCCCAAATTAAATCACCAAGATGCGCGTCACAGAAAAACTCTATCTAGCGTTCTAAAACAACAAAGAGATTTTTCTAAGTGTCGGAATATTATCGAGTCTCTAGACCCGGCACATAATACCTATGCACATAACATGTTTCGTGTTTCGTTTGTGAATCGTGTGTGACTTTAACAAGTGTTTTTTTTTGTGACACATCACATGTGTAAGCAATCATATACGTGTCATGTATTCATAACGTACATTACCAGCAGTTATTCCCCGTAAGGGCATTTTGGTCAACAAATAACAATTAACTAGCCATTATTCCCCATGAGGGCAATTTGGTCAAATCATGGCAATCAATTAGCAATTATTCCCCGCAAGGGTATTTTGGTCAAAACATAACAATTATATAGCAAGTATCATGTTTCATGCATTTTTACACAACTCAGCAGCTAGTTTCACCGAGACAGAAATTCTACTAGAAAGATTGTACTATTTCACCGATCATAACATCTCAATTAATTTACCAAAAATCATCACAGAAGAAAATATGTCTTAGGTTTCCAGAACATATTTTATTACATTTTATTCCTCATAGTTTTCTCACAATCATCAAATCATTACAGCAAACTCATAACAGTCAAATTCATGCGCAACAAAATGTTATTTGTAATTCCCGTTAAACGAAAAATCCAATAAATGCAAGACCACTTGGGTTAGGTTCCTAACTCAATAAGTCAACTTCCAGAAGTGGAACCAACCCAATTGGTCTCGTAGTTCATGAGATATAACATTTACAACACAACCTAACAGCAGGTCTAACAGCTCAGCTTTGCACAATGTTTTTGTAAATTCATAAAAGTTAACTTCTACTTGTCCAAAAATTACAAATTCATACTTCATAGAAACTAGACTCAACCTAGTTTACTGTAGTACCAATAATCTCAACCAATTTTCACGTTTACACTTCGTTACAGTCACTTAAACATCATATACACATTCTGTCCAGAAACTGTTTGCATCCAAACTCAACATAATAACAATCTATGAACTATCATGCATTCATATAACCCTCTAGACTCCATAAACACCATCCATGCACATCAATTACATATTACATACTTGATTAGGGTTTGTGTTTGAACTCAAATCAAAGATACAACAATCAACATGCAACAAGATTCAATCTAGTTATCAAATCATCATTCAATCAACCACAATCATATTAGCTATATACATACACAAAATCGGCAGCTTAGGGTTTGTGGTTAACCCAACAACATCAAAATCAAGCAACAAGAATGTATAGGATGATCAATTATACCTTCCTAGCACCTAGTTCTTCAATCACAAGCTTGATTTCTTGGTTGAATGTGTGTATAAGGTGGACGGCAGCCAAGGGTTCACAAGGAAGGAGGCCGATCGGAGCTTGGGGTTTGTGATAATAAGTTAGGGTTAAGTTATTAAGGCTATATTTATAGACATTCAAGTTACACATAAGTCCCTCCACTTTCAATTGTTGTTTTTCTAACTTAACTAACTAGTTTACATCTTGAGTTAATGTTCATAACCATGTTATCACGTAACACATAAGTCTAACACATAATTATCACATAATTACTGTTTTGTCGTTTTTCGTTTATTCCTCAATCGTTTGCGTCAACTCGTTTGCGTTTCGGTGCAAATCCCGAAAGACTACACATGTAGTAAGTGTTAAGCGTCATTTAAACCCTAGTTTAAATGTAATGAAGTGTGCGTTATAGATTTAGTGATCTTAAGTTTGAATTGACGGAGTTGAGTTAACGGAGTTAACTTGAAATTGACGATTGTCACATGACCATATCTCTTTATCACATGAAGTGCTTCGGATACTCCGTAAGACAGTACGGAAAGGGAGGCTGGGCACACATCCTTGTTTGCGTTTCATGCCGAGTATGTCGATAATTGGAACCATGGACACGCAAATGTGGTGCAACGCGTGCCGTACCAACACGGTACTCCACCGGACCAATGCGCTCAGTTATCCGGTAAGGACCAACATATCGTGGGTTGAGTTTGTTTCGCTTACCAAAGCGAACCACACCTTTCCAAGGTGAGACTTTGAGTAACACTCGATCGTTCACTTGAAATTCGAGAGGTTTTCGGCGCTTGTCGGCGTAACTCTTTTGGCGATCTCGTGCTGCTGCCATGCGATTTCGGATTTGAACAATCTTTTCCGAAGTTTCGAGTACCAGTTCCGGACCAGTGATTTGGCTGTCACCCACCTCTGCCCAGCAGAGTGGTGATCGACACTTCCGTCCGTACAGCGCTTCAAACGGCGCTGCTTTAATACTTGCATGGTAGCTATTATTATACGAAAACTCTACCAAAGGTAAGTGAGGTTCCCAAATTTTTCCGAAATCCAACACGCATGCACGCAACATGTCCTCCAGGGTCTGAATAGTTCGTTCACTTTGCCCATCCGTCTGAGGATGGTATGCTGTGCTCATATCAAGACAGGTGCCTTGCGCGCTTTGCAGCGACTTCCAAAAGTGCGACGTGAAACGAGAATCTCGATCAGAAATGATTGAGACAGGCACTCCGTGTCTAGACACTACTTCCTTCATGTAGACGCGAGTCAGTCTTTCCATTTTGTCCGTTTCTTTAATTGCTAGGAAGTGTGCAGACTTAGTCAACCGGTCAACGATCACCCAAATGGTATCGCATCCCGTCGGTGTCTTTGGTAAACCCGTGATAAAATCCATTGAGATATGTTCCCATTTCCACATAGGGAGTTCCGGTTGTTGCAGTAGTCCAGATGGTTTCTGGTATTCTATCTTGACTCTGGCACAAGTCATGCATTTGCTCACGTAGGTGGCAATGTCGGCTTTCATGTTCGGCCACCAGTAAAGTGCCTTTAAATCATGGTACATTTTATCTGAGCCAGGGTGGATAGAATATCGGGACTTGTGAGCTTCGTCCATCACTAGAGTTCTCAACTCTCCGTATCGTGGAACCCAAATCCGGTTCTCAAAATATCGGACCCCGTCCGATCTGGTTTCAAGTTGCTTGTTCATGCCCCGCATGAGTTCTGATGGGAGATTATCATCTTTCAAAGCTTCAAATTGCGCATCGCGAATCTGATCGGGTAAGCTGGCATGAATCGTGAGTTGCAATGCTCGCACTCGTCTGGGTTTATCTGTTTCTTTTCTGCTGAGGGCGTCGGCCACTACATTGGCCTTGCCAGGGTGATACTTGATGGCACAATCATAATCTTTAAGCAGCTCGACCCAACGACGCTGTCGCATGTTCAGCTCCTTCTGATCGTAGATATGTTGGAGACTCTTGTGGTCGGTGTAAATGGTAAACTTGGTACCGTACAAGTAATGCCTCCATATCTTAAGAGCAAACACCACAGCTCCAAGTTCCAAATCATGGGTCGTGTAGTTCTTCTCATGAACCCGTAGTTGTCGAGAGGCGTAGGCTATTACCTTCTCGAGTTGCATCAGCACACAACCGAGACCTTGTATAGATGCGTCACAGTGTACCTCAAAATTTTCCGTTTACTCGGGGAGGGCTAGAATAGGGGCGCTACAAAGTTTGGTTTTCAACAATTGAAAAGCGGATTCTTGCGCATCACCCCAATTGTACTTAGTACCTTTGTGATTCAAGGCGGTGAGGGGTTGAGCAATCTTTGAAAATCCCTCGATGAAACGCCGGTAGTAGCCGGCCAGTCCTAGGAATTGCCGTACCTCAGTCGGAGTTCTTAGGTGCTTCCCAGTTTTTGATGGCCTCTACCTTACCGGGATCGACATGGATACCATTCTCGTTGATCACATGTCCTAAAAAGTGAACCTCGCGAAGCCAAAATTCACATTTCGAGAGTTTAGCATACAGTTGTTCCGTCTTCAGCAATTCCAGAATTACCCTTAAGTGTTCTTCGTGGTCAGCTTCGTTCTTGGAGTAGACGAGAATATCATCGATGAATACAATCACAAACTTGTCGAGGTACGCCTTGCATACTCGATTCATGAGATCCATAAATACAGCTGGTGCGTTGGTTAGGCCAAAAGGCATAACCGAAAACTCGTAGTGACCATACCGTGTTCTGAAAGCCGTCTTTGAAATATCTTCCTCGCGCACTCTCAGTTGGTGGTAACCGGATCGCAGATCGATCTTCGAGTAGTAACTCGATCCTTGAAGCTGGTCAAACAAATCGTCAATTCGGGGTAAAGGATAACGGTTCTTGACCGTCACCTTGTTCAACTCCCGGTAGTCGATTCACATGCGGAAAGTCCCGTCTTTCTTTCGGACAAACAAGACAGGGGCTCCCCATGGCGATGAGCTAGGTCGGATAAAACCCTTATCCAACAAATCTTGCAACTGAGTGGACAACTCCTGAAGTTCCGCCGGTGCGAGCCGATACGGGGCTCGTGCTATGGGTGCTGCACCGGGTGTCAACTCGATTTGGAATTCGACTTGACGAATAGGAGGGAGTCCGGGCAAATCCTCCGGGAAAACTTCCGGGAAATCTAGCACAACCGGTATATCTTCAATTCGTTTATCCCAATTCGTTTATCCTCCGCGGGTTTCTCAACAATCTGCGCCAAAATTGCCGGATGACCCTTTCGTAGATACTTCTGCGCCTTCATAAGGGTAATGACGCTGGTGGTCATGCCGCTTCTCTCACCTCGGACCGAAATGATCTCGCCGGAAGGGGTGGTAATGTGAACTATCTTATCGTGGCATATAATCTCCGCTCGGTTCTCGGATAACCAGTCCATGCCGACAACGACATCGAAACTACTACGCGTAAAAGGAATAAGGTCGATGTCAAAGACATGACCTGACAGTTTTAACTTACATCCCGCAAGTACATGAGTCGTTACTATAGTCTTACCGTCAGCTAATTCAACAGGAAACTTAGCATCTAACGGAGTTGGAGTTAAGTCTAAGAGTTGACTAATGGCTTTCGACACAAAACTCCTATCAGCTCCAGTGTCAAACAATACAGAAGCAAAATAATCGTTTACAGGGAACTTACCAGTCACCACGTGCGGATCATTGCGGGCTTGACCCGACCCAATCACAAACGCTCTTCCCTTGCCATTGCTTCCACCACTACTGCCACTTCCATTACCTCCATTGTTGTCATTCTGTTTCAGCTTGGGGCAATCTTTTCTGAAATGACCTTCCTGCCCACATTCAAAACATCCCTTCGTCGTCATAGGTGGCTTAGGAGCACCCGTTGCCGCAAGGTCTCCTCTACACTCCTTCGCCTGGTGACCCATCTTTCCGCATCTCTGACACTTGACACGGTTACACGGGCCAACATGATGATAGTTGCACCTATTGCACTTCGGATATTTCCCAGCATATCCGCTCGAACCCTGCCCGCTACCGTTGTTATTGTTGTTGTGACTCTGGTTGTTAAAGCTCCGAGTGAATTCGGGCTTACGGTAGTGCTGTTGCGGTGGGAGGTTCGAGGATGAAGATTTGGCGTTGTCAAACTTCCTCTTTCCGCTGCTCGGGTTGATGTTGCTGTTGTTGTCGTTACTCGGGTTGTCACGGGCCTTAGTGGTCGAACCCCTAGGTGGTAACGCACCTTGGGTCACAGCCTGATCCGTCAGTTTGTGAGCTAAACGGATCGCTTGTTGAATCGTGGCTGGTCTGAAAGACGTCACCATGCCCTGAATCTGCGGTGCTAACCCATCAATGTACATTTCAATCCTCTTACTCGGCGGATCTACCATCCGCGGACACATCACCGCTAACTCGTGTGAACGAGTAGTGTAGGCTTCAATTTCCAAACCCACCATCTTCAGTGACCAAAACTCCGACTCCAACTTTGAAATCTCTTCTCTCGGACAATACTCCTCTCGCATCATGTTTTTGAACTCCTCCCAGTTCATAGCGTTAGCTAGTTCCAATCCAAGAATTTGCACATTTACACATCGTTTGAGGACACCTCTGAGTGTGCCTCTTCCTCAGCCAGTTCTTCCTCCGGTTCTTCTTCAGGTTCCTCCTCGGGATCTTCTCAGGCTCTGCCTCAGGTTCTGCTGCGTTCTGAGCAAGTTGCATTTGTAAGACATCGCAATGCTCTAGATCTATCTCGGTTCGGGTCCTTGCTACCTGGAGTTGCTCTTGCAAGTCTATCATCTCGGCTTGCATCTTCATCATAATCATCATCTGTTGATCACTAGCCTCTTGCATTTCCTTCATTGCCGCTGCCATGCGGGCAATCTCCTCCTTAGTCTCGGTTCCGTCCTTCAACAGTCCGGAAACGTTGGCTCTCGTATAGCGCATGTAACCCACATCACGCTCCAAACAAGAAACGACAGCTGCGAGAACTCGCTCTACAGGTTCGGTTATGGGTGGTAGGGTGTTGGGATAAGCAGGATGGTTCGGGTGAGGTAACGGGGGAACTTGTTCGTGATAGACCATACGTTTGATCATGTTAGGGTACCATTCCCAGCTAATGTCGTTTTCTTAAATGCCTCCGGATAGGCGGTACCTCTTCGGTGCGGGAGCTTCGAGTTCCGGGACTACTCGGGGTGGCGATGCGGTAGGTAACTGCGGTTCCTTCCCGTGAGCATGCGTCATCGAATCGGATGATGATGAGGGTGGCGTCGACATTCCTACAGGTAAGCCGTATATGCGCGCGCGTATGAGTGAAAGAGGTAAAGAGATAGGATTACAAGACTACACAAACCTATGCAGTGCGTATCATTATAACTAATGGGTCGTCGCGGTTATAGTCTAGTATGCATGCAGCTTCTAGTTCGCTATAACCAATGGCTCTGATACCAATCTGTCACACCCTCAAAATCCACTAACGGAGTTTTACCGTCAGAGGGTGTGAACTAACAGGATCGGAATCATCAGTTATAATCAAACCATAAAAACGTTTAAATGAAAATAAGTGCGGAAGCGTAAAACCATAGAAACAACGTTACGTCACGCAGGACGATTTAAAACCAAGGATAACAGTTAAAATTAAGTTTGCATAGTTAAAAGTTTATCAAGCAATGCATGTTCCTAAACCGCGCGCCCGCCTCGGCTACCTGAGAATAACATACTAAAAGTGTCAACACAAGGTTGGTGAGTTCACAAGTTTAAATAAAAATAAAGCGTTCAGCGTTTGCGTTCAACGTTTGCGTTCAGCGTTGTGCGCTACAGCGTTACAGCGTTTTGCGTTACCAGATAGTGTTATGTCAATTATATATCGATAGGTAGCTAGTCTATACAACAAGTATTACTAAGTGTTCGACACCGAAGCTGACTCGTTTAATAAGTGCCTTGTCACCAGGTCCTCCAGACCATGGTACGTGTTAGCCAAAATTACACCCGCTCGACCTCCAGTCGAGTTTAGCGTTGGGTGGGGTTTGTCAAACCCAGTAGTACTACTCAACAGTGACTCGCTATTCAAAATATTAACCGGTTCGATGTGTAGGACTTCAAATGTTTCGTTTGCCACTTAGCCTTTACAAGTGATATATAATTTATAACAAAATCTTAAATGCGTTGTGGAGTATGTTATCTCCCCCAAGTGAAAAGCGTTTGAAAACAGTTTAAAGAGGGGAAAGTGAAACTCACTGTTTGCGAAGAATTTCCCAAATTAAATCACCAAGATGCGCGTCACAGAAAAACTCTCTCTAGCGTTCTAAAACAACAAAGAGATTTTTCTAAGTGTCGGAATATTATCGAGTCTCTAGACCCGGCACATAATACCTATGCACATAACATGTTTCGTGTTTCGTTTGTGAATCGTGTGTGACTTTAACAAGTGTTTTTTTTTGTGACACATCACATGTGTAAGCAATCATATACGTGTCATGTATTCATAACGTACATTACCAGCAGTTATTCCCCGTAAGGGCATTTTGGTCAACAAATAACAATTAACTAGCCATTATTCCCCATGAGGGCAATTTGGTCAAATCATGGCAATCAATTAGCAATTATTCCCCGCAAGGGTATTTTGGTCAAAACATAACAATTATATAGCAAGTATCATGTTTCATGCATTTTTACACAACTCAGCAGCTAGTTTCACCGAGACAGAAATTCTACTAGAAAGATTGTACTATTTCACCGATCATAACATCTCAATTAATTTACCAAAAATCATCACAGAAGCACATATGTCTTAGGTTTCCAGAACATATTTTATTACATTTTTATTCCTCATAGTTTTCTCACAATCATCAAATCATTACAGCAAACTCATAACAGTCAAATTCATGCGCAACAGAATGTTATTTGCAATTCCCGTTAAACGAAATATCCAATAAATGCAAGACCACTTGGGTTAGGTTCCTAACTCAATAAGTCAACTTCCAGAAGTGGAACCAACCCAATTGGTCTCGTAGTTCATGAGATATAACATTTACAACACAACCTAACAGCAGGTCTAACAGCTCAGCTTTGCACAATGTTTTTGTAAATTCATAAAAGTTAACTTCTACTTGTCCAAAAATTACAAATTCATACTTCATAGAAACTAGACTCAACCTAGTTTACTTTAGTACCAATAATCTCAACCAATTTTCACGTTTACACTTCGTTACAGTCACTTAAACATCATATACACATTCTGTCCAGAAACTGTTTGCATCCAAACTCAACATAATAACAATCTATGAACTATCATGCATTCATATAACCCTCTAGACTCCATAAACACCATCCATGCACATCAATTACATATTACATACTTGATTAGGGTTTGTGTTTGAACTCAAATCAAAGATACAACAATCAACATGCAACAAGATTCAATCTAGTTATCAAATCATCATTCAATCAACCACAATCATATTAGCTATATACATACACAAAATCGGCAGCTTAGGGTTTGTGGTTAACCCAACAACATCAAAATCAAGCAACAAGAATGTATAGGATGATCAATTATACCTTCCTAGCACCTAGTTCTTCAATCACAAGCTTGATTTCTTGGTTGAATGTGTGTATAAGGTGGACGGCAGCCAAGGGTTCACAAGGAAGGAGGCCGATCGGAGCTTGGGGTTTGTGATAATAAGTTAGGGTTAAGTTATTAAGGCTATATTTATAGACATACAAGTTACACTCAAGTCCCTCCACTTTCAATTGTTGTTTTTCTAACTTAACTAACTAGTTTACATCTTGAGTTAATGTTCATAACCATGTTATCACGTAACACATAAGTCTAACACATAATTATCACATAATTACTGTTTTGTCATTTTTCGTTTATTCCTCAATCGTTTGCGTCAACTCGTTTGCGTTTTGGTGCAAATCCCGAAAGACTACACATGTAGTAAGTGTTAAGCGTCATTTAAACCCTAGGTTAAATGTAATGAAGTGTGCGTTATAGATTTAGTGATCTTAAGTTTGAATTGACGGAGTTGAGTTAACGGAGTTAACCTGAAATTGACGATTGTCACATGACCATATCTCTTTATCACATGAAGTGCTTCGGATACCTCGTAAGACAGTACGGAAAGAGAGGCTGGGCACACATACTGGTCTGCATTTCATGCCGAGTATGTCGATAATTGGAACCATGGACACGCAAATGTGGTGCAACGCGTGCCGACCAACACGCCTACGGCACTCCATGCTTACAATGACTGGTTCCATCGACAAACTGTGTTATATATAAAGGACCCGAGGCACGTCTCCAGTGTTGAACATACTGGATTCGATGATCACGGTGAAACGACAAGATATTTGGTTAGTATAATTACTAATGTAAAATTAAATTTAATAAATAAGTAATGCGTTTGGGTTTTAATTAATTTTTGGTTTTGTAGGTGGATGGACTAGGTCACATTAGTCAATAAGCAATCAGTATGCAGAGCATGGGCCTGAACATTACTATGAAAATTTTGGAGGGGTCCAAGGCATGGCTTCTCAGCTAATTCAATTTGTTAATCATGTTGATCAGCCTTCATATATTCAGACTAATGAACCGGATTTGAGACATGATAGCACCCTCCCCCAACGTGCTCCGCGTGCTCGGGGGCGTCGTGGTCGACATAGACCTCGGGCAAACCCTGTTACTGATGATGATGATGAGGGGGAGGGTCCATCGAATTTTGGATGGGCCACAACCAACTATGGGGAGGGTCCCTCGAATTTCGGAAGGGCATCAATCGATAATGGGGCGGGTTCCTCAAATTTGGAGGCCCTACTGCCGACTATGGGGCGGGTTCCTCGAATTTTGGACGTCCTACTGCCGACTATGGGGCGGGTCCCTCTAATTTTGGAGGCCCTACACTTGATTGGCAAGCCGGTTATCGACCTTCGTTTCAAAATGTTGGACATGGATCATCAAGCATTTAACAAGGTACCCAGTCGAATGTTAACAACAACGAAGAAAACAATTGGAACTGCACTTCTACTAGTTATATGATCCCTGCGATTTACACGAACAACCTGGGACACTTCCAGAGTTACGATTATTCCGGTTGTCACACCCCGACCAAAGGCGGCGGAACATGCCGAGGTGCAACGATTTCCCATAAGCGCATGACACTAATTAAAGCGACGATATTTAACAAACTCATTTTATTTCACAACATCGAAAATGTCAAATAACAATATTCATGAGATAGTCACAAAAAAATATAACAAAACATAGCAAATTAAATATTGTTCATTTTCTAATAACCGAAAGGTCTTGACAACGTTTTCACCATGATCTCGAGTCAACCTATATGCAAACCTGTAACATTTCATAAAATAAAGTTTATTAACACAAAGGTTGGTGAGCAGTTCATAAGTTTGAGCATATAAGTATATAGTAAGAAAAGCCACAAATCTCGTATACAAAACAATAAATAATAGCAATAACTTGGATAAATAAATATCGCTAAACACATTAGCGACACCTAGCTATAAGGGGATGCCAAATAGTCTAGGATTTTATAGTTATCGTTAATAGCATACGTTAACGACACCTTGCTATAAGGGGTTGCCAAATAGACTAGGATTTATAGTTCCACCAACCAAAAGCGATAAACACATAGGCATATAATCTTGTAAGCATAGAACACCAAATCGAGCAATTATTTAAGTAAAGTATACAATAACGTTTGCGGTTTAAGATTCAAGTATAAAGCATTTAGTTGAATTGGTATGAAATGTCACCCCCTAAAACAAAAGATGGAAAATGGGGTATGAAAGTACTCACATATATTTAAGAAACTTGATTTCGGAAAAGTCGGGTAATCGGAAGAACGGGTCTAACGAGCAAAGCCTAAAATAAAATAAAAGCCTTGAATTAGAAAAGTTGTTTTAGAAGTCTTTTAATAAATAAATGCTTGAGAAATATAAACAATTAAAGCTAAAGGTTTAAAATGTAACTATTTAAGAAGCTTATAATAATAATCCTTTAAAAATGTAAGTTTGCTCGAAACCGGGTTAAAGTATCTAACCTTAATATTTACTCAACCTATGTTAAGTAATACGGTGAATAAAAATGCAAGAATGCAAGTCCCTTTGGAATAAAGATACTAAAACGGGTCTTTAACGAGTGTTCGGGTTGTTGGTTCGGGTCTTGGTAATTGGTAAAACCCAAAGTCAACTTTCCAGAATAATAAATGTTATGAGATAACTCAATAAAATATAATAACACTTAACCAAGTATGTAGTCCTATTGTTTTAGAACTAACAACGCACGTTAAGCGAGTGTTCGGTTTTATCGGTCCAACTTTGTTATAAGATCAAGTTGGATTCAACATTCCAGGTATTTTAATAAATTATTTAAAATCAGTTTGTAAAGTATTTTTTAAAGAAATATGCAAGTCTTGATAGCTAAAAGCACACTTGTATGTCTTAAGCGAGTGAAAATCGGTTTAGTTCGGTTTCCATCTCACAATAAGTTCATAGATGGTTTCCACATGCCAAAATATCAAAGAACTTGTATAATAATTATAATTGATAAAACTTGAGTTTTACAACCAAAAAGTTAACAATAAAATCTTTAAACAAAAGTTTGGTTACGGTTCGGATCTAGTTTCGGGTTAAGACCAAGTTTAGAATCTACAAACTAGATAGCCATAGAATTTATAAAAATGATTTTAGAAACTTAAATCTAACAATAAACATGTTTAAACAATTATTTAGCAAAAACTAGTAAACAAAGTTCAGTTTACGGTTGAGAGCTATTTACGGTTAAACCGAGGCTAGTCTCTTCAATCCCATAACCATGGAACTTCATAAATATGATGTACAAACCAAAATGAGCAAGAGTTAGACATGGTTAGTATGTATAAACAAGTTATAAGTGTATATATATATATATATATATATATATATATATCAAGAACACGAAGTTCTCCATGAAGCCTTGCCTTACGAGGCCCGAAACTTAACCAACCGGAGCCGAAAAAGTAACCACCAAAGGTAACAAGGGGTGTATATTATATATATGGTGTGCCATATACTTCAAGTATTAATAAGAGTTAGTAAGTTAGTTAAAATGAAAAAACTACATAAGTTTGACTTTGAAAGTCAAACCCGACATAAACATGAATATAACCTTGAATGATTCTTGAATTTGAGTGATGAAAGAGTTTATGAGCAAAGATTTATGTTAGAGATGGCCTTGTATTTCTAGGAAGAGTTAAATTTGGTTAAACAAGTGATTTAAGGGTTAAAACTCGGATTCGTTGGACAATAAAACCAACAAGGAGACATAAGGAAACATAAGGAACATTTTGGTCTAGTGATACTTTACAAAGTTTCAAAAATGACAGTTAGCCCCCGAAGTTCGTTTTAAGTGATTTTAACGCGTTTTAAGGCCCGTAAAGAATGTTTTCAAGACCCAAAAAGTGTAAAACAATATTGTAACATAAAAACCATCATTTTGATTATATCATAAGTTTCGGTTTACACAACGGTTCGGTTTACATGATAAATGGATCATAAACGAATACAAATGAGTACAAACGGGACCCGATTTTGACGAAAGTCACATTGGTGTTAGTGTACAACAACCGCATTACCAACATTTAACTCCGCTTCAAATGAGCTTGGACTTACAGCTGACTCAACCCGAAGGCTCAAGTCCACCAAGTGATGATGAACGTCAAGATCTAGAACATAAACGTGTACAATCACAAAGACATCCAAGACCAGTTGGTTGTGGCACGGGTGGCTGTCTGATCCGCCATCCGCATAGACATTAAATAATTACATAGATTGTAACTTTAAATTCAACACATGTAATATGTTACTTTTTGTATAATTTTTAAAAATTAATTCAGCGTGTGATTATTTTTATTTTTATTTATTTTGTGTGTACAACATTTATGGGAATCTTAACTTTTCATGCATTGAAAACTTTTTCATGCATGCCATTATTTTAGGACAAAGAACTTGATGGTAACATGTCAATGAAAGGCTGCACACTGTCCCGCCTTCATTGTCCATACTCAAATACTCAAATGAAACCAACAACTTGTTAAAAAACCAATGATTTAATATACATTTTGCTCAAAAAAACTTAAAATATATCACAAATATTTGGTAATGAATACATATTTTCATATCTGATATTCTATTTCAACATTTTTAAAACATGTCCACAACATATGGCTTTGGACAATTATAACCTTAAAATATATCACAAATATATCATGTTCTAATAAATAGTTAAATATTGTTTTTAAAAATGTATATACTAAATCAAATATTTTATGGTAATTTTTTTTAAAAAAAAAGTCAAAACCATTCTCGATATTCAATCGTATAATTTTTAAAAATTAATTCTAACTAAGATATTTAAAAAATTAATACACAGACAAAAGATGCGGGAAACACCCATATTATAGGTCGGTTTTTAATGAAATAATTTATTTAATAAATATTATTATTATATTTAATAAAATGGTTTAAATGTATAAATAACAAAAAAAAAAAACGGGGTGCCGGGGTTTGAACCCGCGACCTGCCATCACATAACAATTGATCTTAACCAGATGGGCTACCAGCGACGTGCGATAGATGTTAGGATTGTTTAAATATATACAGAGAAGGAATCCAAGTAAAAAAATAATTCCCCAATCCGCTATTGGGAATGACATATTAGGAATAATAATATTTATTCCTAATCCGCCATTCCCAATAGCGGATTAAGAATATTTTTTTTACCTGGATTCCTTCTGTTCAGTATATACTTAAACAATCCTAACATCTATCGCACGTCGCTGGTTAAGATCAATTGTTATGGGATGGCAGGTCGCGGGTTCAAATCTGTGCCACCCCGTTTTTTTTGTTATTTATACATTTAAACCATTTTAATAAATATAATAATAATAATAATATGTATTAAATAAATTATTTCATTAAAAGCCGACCTATAATATAGGTGTTTCCCGCATCTTTCTTCTGTGTATGTACGCATATGTAAACATGTATGCATATATAAAAATATTTTACATAATGTGTATTACTTTTATATAGTAAAATATTTTATATAATAAAATTTGACCCTAAATTTTACCCTCCTTCAACTTCCTCATTCAATTATAAATACCACCATCCTACCACTTTCTAATTCAATCCTCCTTCAACTTCCTTATTCAAGCATCAAATATCTTCTTCTTTGTCATTCAATACCTTTGTAGTACAGTTATATTATGATGGAGAAGTGTCATACACACAAGGGGTTGTTCTGGGTGCTACGTGAACTCGTAGCACTACGTTCTTAGTTACTCAACATATCAATTATTCCGAGTTGGTTGACAACATAAGTAGATGTGTTCAAATGGACCGTCAATGTTGTTATCAAGAGTTAACACTCTACTATGAATACAATGGAGGTTCATATACCGCACATATTCACCAAAAAAGTTATATGTATTTAATATACCAACTAGCTTCCCTTGTTCATGGTTACACCTGTAAAATTCATGTGGCGTGGACGACGGTAGTTCCATACTTGCAACAACATAAGCATGGCAGTTCCTCAATCATTGAAGACTACGATGAAGGTTATTATACTTCCTTTTTAGATCCTTTTTAATTATTTTTATACTCAATAAAATGTTGTAAATGGTAATACATAAATTTTTTTTTGTAATACTCTCTTGCTAAAGAAATTGAAGACACATCAGAGAGTGAACCATCTGTTTCTTAATATGAATCGGAGGACGACGAACCACTCCCTCCTTTGCCTCAACAACAAAGTCAGGGACTTACCCATTTTCCCGAACTCAATGTTGTTGGTAGAGGAATGGATGAATACTCTATTCCCATGGATAATTTTGCGGAAGATGAAATGGAGTTTTGGGACGAAAAAGATCCAGAAATACGTTTAAATATGTATTTCACTTCAAAAGGCCAAGTTGATTACGCCGTTAGAATGTGGAATATCAACCACAACATAAAGATATTTATGGTAGAAACCCGACCCAAAGTCCTCACAGCAAAATGTAAAAGTATCAAGCAAACAAACAGTAGCGCGATACCTCTCAACCATGTCTTTGGACATGCACGACAAGAAAATTAAAAGATTCCAATTGTTTCAAAATGTCAACATGGACACCGTTTCACTCGTGTTGCACCACTGTTTCTCGCAACAACAACCGATCCCTAAGATCAAAAAATGTAGCAGCCCACATCCAACAACAAGTTCTTGCAAATTTATCGTATACTGTGAAACAAATTCAGTCTTTGATCAAAGAGAAACTGAATGTTGATATCACTTACGGCAAGGCTTGGGCTTCCAGGAAAAAAGTCGTCGAAAACATATACGGTAGCTAGGATGAAAACTTCCATGAATTACCAAGCTACATAATGGCACTACATCAGCTTTTGCATTCATTATCATTTTGGCAGGTACATTAAACGTGTACAATCACGAAGACATCCAAGACCAGTTGGTTGTGGCATGGGTGGCTGTCTAATCCGCCATCCGCATAGACATTAAATAATTACGTAGATTGTAACTTTAAATTCAACACATGTAATATTTTACTTTTTGTGTAATTTTTAAAAATTAATTCAGCATGTGATTATTTTTATTTTTATTTATTTTGTGTGTACAACATTTATGGGAATCTTAACTTTTCATGCATGTGACTTTTTCATGCATGCCATTATTTTAGGACAAAGAACTTGATTGTAACATGTCAATTAAAGGCTACACACTGTCCCGCCTTCATTGTCCATACTCAAACAAAACCAACAACTTGTTAAAAGACCAATGATTTAATATACATTTTTGCTCAAAAAACTTAAAATATATCACAAATATTTGGTAAAATGAATACATATTTTCATATTTGGTCTTCTTTTTCAACCTTTTTAAAACATGTCCATAACATATGGCTTTGGACATTTATAACCTTAAAATATATCACAAATATATCATGTTCTAATAAATAGTTAAATATTGTTTTAAAAAAGTATGTACTAAATCAAACATTTTATGGTAAATTTTTTTTTAAAAAAAAGTCAAAACCATTCTCGATATTCAATCGTATAATTTTTAAAAATTAATTCTAACTAAGATATTTAAAAAATTAATACACAGATGAAAGATGCGGGAAACACCCATATTATAGGTCGGTTTTTAATGAAATAATTTATTTAATACATATTATTATTATTATTATATTTAATAAAATGGTTTAAATGTATAAATAACAAAAAAAAACGGGGTGGCAGGGGTTTGAACCCGTGACCTGCCATCCCATAACAATTGATCTTAACTGGCTGGGCTACCAGCGATGTGCGATAGATGTTAGGATCGTTTCTTGATCCAGCTACAGACCTTTAGTTTGGTTTTAAATAGCTTTAAACCTTGATTGATCATTTGTTTGAATGAAATATTTAGACTTGTAGTCTTTTTGTTTATTTACTAATCATATGCTGAGTTTCTTTTTCATGAAGAAACATCTATAATCTGTTTCTTCTTCAAGAAGAAACATTCATTGACTGCTAGTTTTGAATGTAAAATCTTATGTTTCTTACTTATAAAGAAACAATGTTTCAACTATATGTATATAAAATGTTATGTTTCTTAATTGAGAAGAAACTATATTCTGACTATATCCTTTTGAATGAAAAATTATGTGTTTCTTAATTGTAAAGAAACATTACTATAATCCTTTGTATGTTTAAAGCTTATGTAAACATAATTATGATCAAGGCTTGGGTTATACCCCGACTATGGTCTAAGCCATATAATATAATAATAAAATAATGACTTAGGCTGAAACCCTACCTTACACGGGTATTCGAAGTTCTATTTCTAAGGTTGATCGAGCAGCACTTACACTCTTTATCGCGTTCTAGGGCTTAAACTGTCGGAACCTCAAAGCTTGGTACGCACTACGATGCTCTGCACACAAAACGATGTTTGGCATGCAAAACGAGGTGACATATGGTGGCCGTCTTATCGTGCACGTACTTCGAGATATAATGCCGGGTTATATTTGGGTGGCACGCACTTCAAGGTGTCGTCGGTATATGGCACGAATTACGAGGTGACGATTGTTGAGTCGTGGCACGAAAATCGAGGTAGAGAGTAATTCTAAAGAGAGAAAGGTTTGGTGTGAGAGATGAATGAGCCATGAGCCTCCTATTTATAGGCTGATTTCGCAGCCCATCGCGATACGCGATGGGTCTTGGTAAACTCGTCGCGTATCGCGGCGCCGTATTTTCTCCGCCGCCATACTACAAGCTGACACGTGTCCGCTGACTCATCAAGGTCCATCGCGATACGCGATGACCTTTGTCCTGGGCTCATCGCGTAGCGCGATGGCTTTCTGAATTCAAAATTTTCACTTTTGGTCCCTTGTCTTTTGTTCGCTTGTCACTTCTGGGTCTAACTCCCATTGTCCAAAAATACTAAGGCGGCTCTCGACGATGCGAGCGTGTGAAGTGCAAAGTGCGCCATCAAAGAGCCACATTGCGCCCATCGCTCGTGCCCATGAGCGTCGGGTGCTTTGCACCCTCTGCTAGGACCACTGGGTGCTTGCTAGGCATAAAAGAATATTACTATGGAATTTTATATCTTTATAAAGAGCTTCTAAATCTTTATCACTTTCCATGTGGGATGGATTTTAACTTCCTTATTTATACCCATGTGGAATACTTCCATTTTCTTTTATCTTTCAATGTGTGATGGAATTTCCTTATTCCATATCCTTAACATAAGATAACTTTATTTATGGGATATTTTTATTTCCTTATAGAATGGTTTTATTTTCTTTATTTAAATTTTCTCATTACTTGTTTTAGGGAATAATTTTGATCCTCCAACTCTACTAAGTTGTCAAATTTCGACCAAAATTTTGGGGATGTTACATAATGATTAGCATTAAAAAAGAGTTACTATCAAACCGTCATGATGAGAATCCAGGATGCTTGTTTTATCCTCTTTAACAAAGAAGATTCTCTTATTAGTCGTCAAGGTAGTGGAGATGAATGGTCGCTCCCCATTCTCCAACTTTGTTTCTTTAGCATGCCTTTTGGCCGAGGAGAAGGAAGTTGCACATATATCCGAGCCACCGGAGATGAAATTGATGACTTGTGCATCTGGTGGGGGCGGAGTTGCTTTATGTGAGACATCTTCAGGATCCTGGATCCTTGACTTTTTTCTTCCTAAGAGCTCCTTGAAATGGCCCTTGCTTAGGAGGTATCCAATTTCCCTCATTAAACCGATACAATCATCGATTTGATAGCCAAAATCTTCATGGAATGCACACCATTTGGATTTGCCTTTGAAGGTCATTGTTTTCTCATTTTACCGAGGCCACCTTCCTTTCTCTCCAAGATCATTCATGGCACAAATCAAACCATGAGTATCAACAGAGAAGCAATACTCGGAAACACTTGAATAATCTTCATTATCATCGTCTCCTTCTTCAACAGCTCGGACATTTTGATTGTTGAATTTGGAATAAGGCTTCAAGTTGTTGTTCCTAAATGAGGATCCTTGTTTCCGATTAGGTGACTCTTGTTTTGTTGGAGCTTCTAACCGTTCTTGAACCTTCTTATCATCCTCTAGCCTTATGAACCTGAGTGCCATGTTTCTTACTTCATCTAACGTCCTGCATGGAGTCATCACAAGATTGTCATAAAATGAGGAGCCCCTTTGTAGTCCCATCTTGAATGCCTCAACAGCCGTAGCCATATCAAGATTAGGAATCTCTAGGGCTTCCCTGCCAAACCTTGTAACAAAATCCCTTAGGGATTTATCATAAGGTTGGACAACTCTATATAAATCACTAGTTAATTTTTTGAATTTTCTACTACAAGAAAATTGGCTATTGAATAAATTAACTAAGTGTGAAAAAGAAGTAACAGAATAGGGAGGAAAACTTAGAAGCCCTTGCATAGACAGGCTTCCTTGAGTCTTTCAGGAATTGGATTGATCTCCATCCTCTTCCTGTACTAATGTGACATTCGTCAATTTCGGGTTTTATTTGTATTCGTTTGTGTATTCGTTTATCACGTAAACCGACCCGATTTATATCCCGAACATTTCAAATATATAAAATATTGGATTTATGTTTCTAAATCATTCCCACGTGTTCAATTTGAAAAACCCCTTTTACGGATTCGAAAACGCCTTTAAAACGCTCAAATTATATTGGATTTATATCACCAATCGCCCCACGTTGGGCGCCAAATTGTTTTTGTCAAAAATCGTTTAAGGGTCAAGTAACCAAATTTGTAAGGTGATGTTTGGTTCTAAGTTGATTATAACGATTATGAGGCAATTGTAAACACAAACACGAGGGTTTGTTACGAGGAAAAACCCTCGATCTTGTTTGGATCGCCGGCACAAAAACCCCGGGTGACGACAATTGTCTATCACCACTTTATTAATATCAAAAATTGGTTTACAAATGGTGGAGATTATGATCAATGCTTACAAGATTGCTAAGTGTGGGTGAACTGCTAGAGAGAGTTCTCAGTGTATCTGGTATGTGCGAAGTAAACAAGTGAATGACCTAATTGATCATAATCTCAATAAATAATAAAAATATCTATAACTATATTCCCTATAAATCCGCCACTCTTCCACTAGCTCCTTCAACGCCTTTTGACCACGTGCTAGAAGTGCCCAGTAGCGAGATATAAGGTGGACTTGGTCATAGAGCCGTTATACCTATTGATCACAACACCACTCGAACACAATCGTTAGTAAACAAACAATACCGAGGATCCTTGATCCTTGGCAACGTGGAACATATCTCAGGGATAATTGATCCATAAGTCACTTAAGGATAGAGTATCCTCAGCATAAATTCTATGCCCTAACAGCCGATTCGGTTAACCGGTTTATTTGCCCACCTCTACACACCACCATTCTTGTATTTCCCCACCCCATGTCACCTAATCATCATGTCCTCCGACAACCTTCTTTGCCACCTACATCTAATCCGCCACCGCATCTATCTCCCTAACATTGAAGTTGGAAGGAGGTGGGGCTAGAAGAGGAGGAGGTTTTTATCTAATATCTTGATATAAGAGAGAATTATAAAATTGTAAAGGGTTCAAATACGGAAGGAAATTTTAGATAATTTTTATAAAAAATAAATTTTAGGAAAAGATACAGATTATTACTCATATTTTAACTATAATAATAAAAGCAAAAGAAAAAAGTAAAGTACATCCTATATCTCCAACCGACAATGATCTCAACTCAAACACCCTTTTAAGGTTTTAAATTAACCCCCGTGGAAGACAAGAGATACCAGACTTAGGGTTGCTTGCTACTCTGCGCCGTAAACCCCCTTAACCTTAAACCCATCATCATCGCTCTGGTTGGTTATCGAAGACAACACCTCTGTACCCTACTGTAAGGTAAATCATTCGATTCGCTAGCCGCTGTTATCCAAGTAACTAATTAAATCTGTTTTAAACAACTCGAAATTGGTCCACAAACAATTGTAACTTGTAATGCCTTTTTGTTTTTAATTTTCTTGAAAGATTTGTGTTGGTTTTCTTTTCTTATTATTAATTAATATAGTCAGTCACACTTGATCAGAATTTGCTAGATCATGGAGCCAAAGCAGATTACTGCTTGTTGTGATAACTCGTCTTGCCCGCTCGCAGAGTACGATTCGTTTATTGCTCGAAACCTGGAATCTTATAATCACAATCAACTTGGAATGAAAGAGCTACAGGGGAGACAAATCCAAGCATCTTTCCATGGCTGGGTGATTCTCTCCACTCCGGACAAAGTCTTGTGGTCGCTTTGGAACCCGCTCACCTCTAAGTTAATTCGTCTCCCACCTTTGGTGTTTAATGATGATGATGATGATGATGATGATGATGATGATGATGATGATGAGATTGAATACTCTTACTATTGTTGTTTGTCGTCTCCTCCTGGTGAACAAGGTTCGGTCCTCCTGTTAGCACCGGACACAACGTTTACATTTGTGTTTTGTCGGCTAGACTGTACAAGAAAAAAATTCAAATGGATTCAAATGTCATATGCTAAACAGCTCTGGACCATGACCGGTATACATGGTTCTTACCTTATGAATGTAACTTGCTTCAATGGTAAGGTATACGACATAAACTCGCACACGGGCTACCCGTTTCTCATACAGGTTGACATTATAGTGAAAGGCAAAGAACTTGTCATAACCCTGCAGCCGTTTGTAAAAGAACCCCGGGTCAACCCTAATTATTATCCCTCCGTGACTCCTTTTCTTATAGGATCTCAGACTGATTTGTTCTACATCGCATCATGCCCTGAGTATGGAACGGAGAGGACTGTTGAGGTGTCTGTGTTTAAATTCGATGCAGCTGGTAGAAATTGAAGACCTCAACGATGCTGCATTTTTCATCGATTTTGCCAACGGCAACCCTTCTTACTCATTATACAAGTCTGTAGTTGCCTCAAATATTGGGGGTTATGTACATATTCTTGATGACATGAACCAAATATGCTCCTTCCATGTCAAAGATAGAACCATGTCTCTGCCTTCAAAGTCTTGTATTGTGCAAGAAAGCCATGGGCTCGTGTGGAAAATGCTTGCATACGGGTACGTATTGCTTTTATCCGTTTTGAGATAATTTATGGTGCATCTTTTAAGTTGTTGTCTAAATAGTGTTTCTTTAATTTTTTTTGTTTTCATATTTTGTGTAGGTTGGAAGCTTGTAATTCCGAAAACATGCAAGAAAAGGAGTACAAGGACAACACGATAGCAGTAAGACCGGTTAACCTTGAAGGTTATAGCACAACAAGGGAGTCCCGTTTGCTCAATATGCCGTTTCATATTTTGGAAACAATTATTAAGCACTGTGTAGGTGTCGAATACTAGTTCCGTGCTACATGCAAAAGTTGTCGTTTAGCAGCACCTCCGACTCAATGGAGCTCCAAAACAGCGTTAACGAGGTTGCGGATGCATTCAGTAGTTTCACCATGGTTGGTGGTGTTTGAATGACAATTACAATATAATTATAGTTTTCTTTAACACTCAGCAAATGCACGACCACATCTAGGCTTTGTACCATTCCCCTACACACACACAATTGTTCCCCCGAGCTATATGCGTATAGCCCCTACAAGGAGAACTAGTTATGACCGTTAGCCCGCGGCCTCCCTGGCCATTGATTGATGGACTGAACAGTTATGTTTGGATCCAAACATTGACTGACTCGTTAGACAAACACCCGTTTATCTTATCGAGTATAAATATGTTTTGATTGATTGAAAAGGTTAACGTATTCACCTGTGATTGTCTGATGTGAATGATATGGTGATCTCGTTTGAAACCTTGACTGTGAATGATTGATTGATTGATGATTGACCTATTATAAAATAGGTTTATATAAATATCCGGATCGTCATCTGATCCGGCTACAGACCCTTAGTCTGGTTTTGATAGCCTTAAACCTTGATTGATCATTTGTTTGAACGAAATATTTAGACCTATAGTCTTTTTGTTTATTTACAAATCGTATGCTGAGTTTCTTCTTCATGAATAAACATCTATAATCTGTTTCTTCTTTAAGAAGAAACATTCATTGATTGCTAGTATTAAATATAAAATCTTATGTTCCTTAATTATAAAAAAACAATGTTTTTACTATATTCCTTGTGTTAAATACTATGTTTCTTAATCGCGAAGAAACTATATTTTGACTATATCCTTATGAATGAAAAATATGTGTTTCTTAATTGTAAAGAAACATTAATATAATCATTGTATGCTTAAAGCTTATGTAAACATATTTATGATCAAGGTTTGGGTTATATCCCTGACTGTGGTCCAAGTCATATAATATAATAATAAAATAATAACATAGACAGAACTCCTACCTTACACGGGTATTCGGAGTTTGATTGCTAAGATTGATTGAGCAGCAGTTCTACTCTCTAAAGCGTACTAGAGCTTAAACTGCTGTAACCTCAGAGATTGACACGCACTATGATACTTGGCACGCAAAACGAGGCGGCATGTGGTCATCATGTCGTGCACGTACTTCGAGATATAATGTTGGGTTATTTTGGGTGGCACGCATTACGAGGTATCATTGATGTATGGCACGGATTACGAGGTAACGATTGTCGGGTTGGGACACGGAAACCGAGGTAGTGAGAGAGTGATTCTAGAGAGAGAATGGTTTTTGGTGTGAGAATGAATGTGCCGTGAGCCCCCTTTTACAGTTGATTTCGGGTCCCATCGCGGTACGCGATGGGTACTCTTCCTTGGCCGTCGCGTCTCGCGACGCCGCCATTTCTGCATGGACGCCACGTGGCCTGACACGTGTCGCCATGTGGTCTGACTTCCTGCCACGTGTCACTCGGTCGTGACACAGTCATCACGGACCATCGCGGTACGTGATGGCCGTTTCCTTGCGCGATGGGTCCCTAAATATCATTTTTCACTTTTGGTCCCTTGTCTTTTATTAGCTTGTCATTTCCGAGTCTAACTCCCATTGTCCAAAAATACTAAGGCGACTCGCGGCGATGCGAGCGAAGTGCAAAGTGCGCTATCAAAGCGCCCATCGCCCGAGCCCGTGCCCGTTCCCGTGCTCGTCGGCTGCTTCGCACCCTCCGCTATGACCACTGGGTGCATGCTAGGCATATAAGAATATTATTATGGAAAATCTCTTTCTTATAAAGAGCTTTCATTTCTTTACCACTTTTCATGCGGGATGAGTTTTAACTTCCTTATTTATACCTATGTGGAATGCTTCCACTTTCTTGTATCTTTCAATGTGGGATGAAATTTCCTTATTTCATATTCTTAACATAAGATAACTTTAGTTATGAAATATTTTTATTTACTTATAGTGATCTTTTTTTCTTTATTTAAATTTTTCCAACGCTTAATTTTAGGGAATAATTTTAATCCTTCAACTTTACTTAATTGTCAAATTTGGATTGAAAATTTAGAGATGTTACACTAATACTTTGTAAATGGCATTGTGTATGTAGCGATTTGGGGATCGAATGTTGCACAGACAATATCACATATTTAAAGTGATCAAATAAGTGAATTACCAATTTTTATGATGTTATATACGATGTTTTTCAAGCAATATATTCTAAGATTAATATTTTTACTAAAATATTAAATGATCTTCAAAATTATTAATTTAACTATAATGATCAAAGGAATATTGGATTTTAATAATCCCTATTAAATGGTGTTGGCCGATAATAATCCATATTCGTTTTATCGCCACTAAGTTTTACACCAATCGACTCGTATTCTCCTAACGATCAAAAGCCCTAAAACACTGGTCTGAAATTCACGAAAAACTATAACGCCGTTAAGTCATTTTTAACGTGGGGCCTGGGCCAACTTTTTTGAATTTGGGACCGCCAGTGGCGATAAAATGAATAGGGATTATTATCGGCCAATATCATTTAATAGGGATTATTAAAATCCAATATTCAATGATCAAATAATAATATCATATGATTTTAATAATTCGATAGACGTAATTACCCTTACTAACAAACTTAGGATTCCCTAATGGAGAGATTAACACCTTTCAATAACTATAGTCGTCAAATCACCATTGGTGACTCTCTCTCTCTCTCTCTTTTTACAAACTCTGATCTAAACACCTCACATCATTTTTCCATCATAAGCGTGCACCCTGTAACATCACGTGAATTTCGGGCCAAAAATGTCAAACTTTAAAAGTCAAGGGACCAAATTCGTCAATTTCTAAATCCGAGGGGCTTAAATGTAAAATCCGTTTTCCTGACCCATCGCGCTACGCGATGGATCAAAAGTGACTCCCATCGCGTACCGCGATGGGGTGTCTGACAGAATGTGACACTTGTGCCACGTGGCACACGGTGGCAACGTTTGTCGCCACGTGTCACCACGTGGCAACACGTTCACCATGTGGAGCGGCGCCTGCCACGTGTCACCACGTGGCAGGTCTACGCCCTGACTCAGCAAGCCTACATCGCGGTACGCGATGGGCTTGCCAAAGGACCCATCGCGTATCGCGATGGGGACCAAAATCAGCTTATAAATAGAGGGCCTCAGGTTTGATTCACTCACACCTCAAAAACACATACATAACTCTCTCTCTAACTTCTCTCTAAACCTCGAAGTACGTGCCCTCGATCCACCTCGTTTTACGTGCCCCGATTCTTCGATAACCGTGCAATTATCTCGATATTCGTGCCACTTCCCGATGATATTCCAAACAGGGAGGAGGTGCCGTTCCGACGTCCCGTCGATTATCTCGAAGTGCGTGCCTAGAAGTGTTGGAGTCTTGTGAAGCATGCCAAGTGTAGAAAGAGTGAGTGACCAAGCGGCGACGAAGTGCTGCCCAAGTGTGAAGGGTATATTGAGCCAAGAAAGAAAGGTAGGTATATTGAGCCAAGAAAGGTAGTGAATCAAACCGGTGGCAACGTTTGTCGCTACGTGTCACCACGTGGCAACACGTTCACCATGTGGAGTGGCGCCTGTCACGTGTCACCACGTGGCAGGTCTACGCCCTGACTCAGCAAGACAACATCGCGGTACGCGATGGGCTTGCCAAGGGACCCATCGCGTATCGCGATGGGGACCAAAATCAGCTTATAAATGGAGGGCCACAGGTTTGATTCACTCACACCTCAAAAACACATACATAACTCTCTCTCTAACTTCTCTCTAAACCTCGAAGTTCGTGCCCTCGATCCACCTCCCCGATTCTTCGATAACCGTGCTATTATCTCGATATTCGTGCCACTTCCCGACGATATTCCAAACAGGGAGGAGGTGTTGTTCCGACGTCCCGTCGATTATCTCGAAGTGCGTGCCGAGAAGTGTTGGAGTCTTGTGAAGCATGCCAAGTGTAGAAAGAGTGAGTGACCAAGGAGCGATGAAGTGCTGCCCAAGTGTGAAGGGTATATTGAGCCAAGAAAGGTAGGCATAATGCCCGAATTAAATATTAATAAAATATTATAAATGCTTAATACCCTAAGTCGAAATTATAATCAATACCTCGAGAATAAAAGAAATATATAACAAAGAAAAGAAAGAAAGAAAAGAAAAATATGTATATGTGATGTGTAAATATTTTTTGTTATAAATGTTATTTAAGTGTAATGAGTATACTTAAATAATAAAAAGGAATACGTTTCTTAAAGAAGAAGAAACGTAGGATTTTATAAACTAAAGGTTTATAAATTACTATTAAAACTAAAGGTTTTAAAGTAAAAGAGATTTACGAACTAAAGGTTCGTCGAGGTAAAGTTTATAAGACTAAAGGTCTTAAGCCGGATCGTGTATCCGACTAACAAGAGTTATACTCGTACTATAGGTGCGAGATAGCAAAGGAAAGACTCAAGGACGGTGTTGGAAGCCGATCCCATTTTAAAAGATGAATACGCCCCACTTTTACAAACTTGATTTCAAACAAACAAACGTGTTATGTGTAAAACTTTACATGAGACTAAGTGTCTCTAAAAACATTGTAAATAAGAGTATGAGCCTAGCCCTCAGGCTGTAGTATACGTTTGTCTGGATCCTTACATATGTGGTATTCGGTGGGCACATCGCACCACGCCTGGTCACGACCTCCAGCCACGATGGGCCGAACCAAAGTATGTTCGAGTGAGAATGACCTTGTGTATATTTATGGTACCTAAGTACGTCGAAACGCTGCGGTGTTTTGCTGGGGTGACCTAGTGTAGAGACTCGAGTTTATAATGATGTTTGTTTTAACTTGATTATTCCTAAGCCAAGATAGGCCGAGGCTTACGTAGTCACGAGGGGTAATTAAGTAAAGAAAATATTTTTAGCGTCAGCATATTCACCAGCATTCGTTGCTGACGTATTTATAATATTTTGCAGGTAACCAAGATTAGAGCTTGAAAGACGAAGAGCTCAAGAATCCGATGGCTCAGATAATTTTGTGTAAATATTAAAATATGGTGGTTTTGTAAAACATATAAACAAGTAAATAACTAAACGAGACTTTCGTCTCGTCTTTTGTATTGTAAATATTTATAATATCGATCCTTAAGTTTTTATAAGTCTTCCGCTAATAACCGTAACTCTGATTTATTTACAAATGTGGTACCAACTATTGATCACACTCCTAGGCCTAAGATGGGGGTGTGACAGGTTTGGTATCAGAGCCATTGATCTTAGCGAATTGGGTATCATAAAACAATAACCAAGCTTCGATCCAAGCATATGAAACATTTACTTGTTTATTTGAATAGGGATAAGATTGGCTGGTAACCTTTTCTTTCCCTCTCCTCATTCTAAACCACCTATCAAGATGTCTTTCGAGAAATTAATGGAGTATTATGATAATGAAGCAAGAAGGGCAAGGAAATACTACAAGTTTCCAAGAGGCATCATGAGTAAGGATTACTTTGAATCAGTTTTCAACTCCAACGAGGAACATAACCAAAACCCCAATCCAAGTCCAATCTACCATTTAGATAACACTCCACATCAAACATATCAAGCACCAAGACACTCCAGCTATCATCCAACAAGCCTACCCATGTACCAACCCTCCAAGGTCCCAACGTATTATCCTTCCGAGATTCCGACTTATCAACCAACTGAAATTCCGCCGTATTACCCATCCGGGAGTTCAACGCATTTACCCAATCCGCACCATTCGTATGCTTTCCTCTCCAATTTACCAATCAAGGAGGAACCGAAATCTTCTTCATCCGACTGGATGCAATGCCACTACGATCAACGAATGTGGCATACCGGCACTTCAACTATGGACTCTGCTGATTCCCGTGTCAACAAGGAAGGGCCATCTCACAAGCCCAAGATGAGAGTAACAATGCCATACGAGAAGATTCATATACCGACAATGACCGAAGAGGAACCCGAGGAAGAACCAGAAGAGGAACCGGAAGAAGAAACCGACCCTGAAGAGAAGCATCCTAACAATCCAAATGAAGTAACCACCCCGGAGGAGGAACCATACTCACAACACCCAAGCTATGGTTCTGTCGATCCGTACATGCAATTTCTTCAAGAGCTTAAGGGCAAGGCATCATCAAGCATCCCACCGTATCAAGGCGAGATTCCATCTATTGAAGAACAGGCCAATGAAATCCGTGAACAGAATGAAGCAGCCAATGCATTCTTCAACTATCCCTCCGATGTGACAATGTCTACGTACCCAAACCCGAAGAACCACTATGACATTGTGATGATGGGTTACCGCGACCCACCTCCAAGATACGGATATCCTACAGACATACCACAGTCCCAAGAGGAGCATCTGGATCGAGCCTTACAGGAAACGGATGAGTTGAGAAAGAAGATGGATGTTGATGGAAAGAAAAAGAAGAAGATGGGAGACAAGCTTCTTCGCAAATGCAACAAGCTAACAAGGGTTGTTAAGAAGTTTATGAAGGATTGAGAAGTTAATGATGATGGCGTGTTTACAAGAGTTGAAGTTATGTGTTAAAATAGTTTGTATGATATGTGTAATATACAATGTAATAAGGATATGAATTGTATATCATTTTTAAAAGCGATATATAAGTATGTTGTAAAAATAATATACATATCATGTTATGATATGTATATAGATATGTAAAATAATTAAAATTGTGTATTAAAGAAAGAAAATATGTTGAATTTCAGATTAAAGAAAAGATTGAATAAAAAGATAAAATGTCTCGACAAAGTGATAATCGAGAGGCCTCCCGAAAGGAAGCCGAAAGACGAGAAGAGAAAGGGAAAGGTCCCGAGAGAGAACGAGAGGAACCGATCCCCGATAAATACATGAATCAAATCCAACAAATGATCAAAAAGGCTGTTAGGGAAGAATCTTAATTTAGATCACAATCTAAACATTCTCAATCTAGACAATCCAAAAACTCCCGATCTGTTAATCCCTCTCGTAAATCCGAAAAATCTCATCCAAAACCATCTCATTTAGAAGAAAGTGTGCACGAGTCAAATGCCGACGGGGGCGTTAGAATAGAATTTAAGAAACTCAAAATCGGTGTGTGTTCGTTTAAAGACTTTAAGTATTATGGACCAAAAGAGTTTCACGGTGATAAAGGAGCCATCACAACCGTGAGGTGGCTCGAAGAGATGGAGACGATTGTAATTACGAGCAAGTGTTCCGATGAAGAGAAGATTCAATACTCCGCCCTGACGTTCAAAGACGAAGCACTAGAGTGGTGGAACACGTTAATGATGAGTAGAGGAAGGGAGGTAATGTATAGTTTGACCTGGAGTGAGTTCAAGGAGTTGTTAATGTCGAAATTTTGTCCGATGCACGAAACAGACCAAATTCAAACCAAGTTCTTGGCTCACAAGGTTGTTGGAACAAACCTTCGTGAGTATAACACAAAATTCCACGAATACTGTCGCTTGGTTCCCCAGCTGGTTACCCCGGAATCCAGCAAATTTACACGTTATATTTGGGGACTACCACGAGAGATTCGTGATATGGTGAGGTCACACTTGCCACAAACCGCTGACTCCGCGATGGGGTTGGTTGGGTACTTGATGGGCGGAATGATCCGCAATAAAGAAAAAGACAAGAGGGTCGTGACAACACAAGACCCGAAGAAAGAAGGAAATACCCGTTTCAAGGGTAAAGGAGTTGACCAACGAAGGTCTGGCTTCAACCCCGGCATCCCACAATGCAAGATTTGCAAGAAATACCATAGGGGTAGATGCCATCTAACTCCACGACTTTGTGAATCATGTCACAAACCCGGCCACGCCACGACCGATTGTTGGAAGAAGAAGATGACCTGCTACAACTAGAAAGAGATGGGACATCTTAGCTTTGAGTGCCCCAAGAATAAGCCCGCGACTGGTGGTTCGGGTGGTAGCGGTCAAAAGAACGATCCCAAGAAGGGCAATGCAAGAGTCTTCGTTCTTGATACGAAGAAAGCGGCCGACACGCCGGATACCATCACCGGTACGTTCCTTGTTAACAACGCTTATGCTAGAGTCTTGTTTGATTCAGGAGCCAACTTAAGTTTTATAGATTATAATTTTGTAGTCTATTAAACGAATCTTTAATCAAACTAAATAAAACTCTAAGCGTCGAGTTCGCTAATGGCAAAACAGTTAAAATCACCGAAGCCTTAGAAAATGGAACAATCTTATTAGCCGGTTATGTTTTGCCAATTCAATTGTTACCTATGACTCTTGCGGGTTTTGATGTTGTATTGGGTATGGATTGGTTATCCGACAACCATGCTCGTATCCTTTGCAATAGCAAGACCGTTGAACTTTGTAACATCACGTAAATTTGGGCCAAAAATGTAAAATTTCCAAAGTCAAGGGACCAATTCTACAAATTTCCAAACTTCAGGGACTAAATTGAAATTTCTGTTTTCTAGACCCATCGCGCTACGCGATAGGGTCAAGAAAGACACCCATCGCGTATCGCGATGGGGTGTCTGACACAACGTGACACGTGTGCCACGTGGCACACAGTGGCAGCGCCTGCTGCCACGTGTCACCACGTGTGGCTGCGCCTGCCACGTGTCAACACGTGGCAGGTCTAGGGTCTGACACAGCAGGCCTATATCGCGCTACGCGATAGGTCTGCCAAGTGACCCATCGCGTAGCGCGATGGGGTCAAATTTTAGCTATAAATAGGAGGGCTACGGGCATTTCCCAAACCCACATCAAAACACAAATTTACTCTCTCTCACTACTCTCTCTCTCTAACCTTGAAATTTGTGAAATTGATCCACCTCGTTTTACGTGCCCCGAAACCTCGATTTCCGTGCCACTTTCCGTCAACATTCCAAGTTAAGAGGAAATGTTGTCCGACGTCCCGCTAAACGTGTCAAAGATTGTCGGTGTCTCGATAAACGTGTCAAAGATTGATCAAGCGTGTGTTGATAAAGAAGAATAGAGTCGAAGTACTGCCCGAGTGTGAAGGGTATTCCTAAGCCGATAAAGGTAGGCATAATTCCCAACCAAATAATAAAATATTATGAAGGCTTAATGCCCTAAGTCGGAAATTATACTCGATGATTAACACAAAAATATATAACCAAGAAAATAAAGAAAGAAAGATTATATATATATATGAGTATATATATGTATATGATTATTCTTTGTTATAAAGTATATTATTTAAGTATAATGAGTATACTTAAATAATAAAGAAAAGAATACGTTTCTTAAAGAAGAAGAAATGTCGGGTTTTATAAATAAACTAAAGGTTTATAAAGATTACTTTTTAACTAAAGGTTTTAAAGTAAAAGGGAAAATGAACTAAAGGTTCATCGAGATAAATAAGACTAAAGGTCTTAAGCCGGATCGTGTATCCGACTAATGAATGTTATACTCGTACTATATGTGCGAGATAGCGAAGGAAGATTAACGGACGGTGTTGGAAGCCGATCCCATTAAAAAAGGTGAATACGCCCCACTTTTACAAACTTGTTTTAAACAAACAAACGTGTTACGTGTAAAACTTTATATGAGACTATGTGTCTCTAAAAACATTATAAATAAGAGTATAAGCCAGCCCTCAGGCTATAGTATACGTTTGTCTGGATCCTTACATATGTGGAATGCGGTGGGCACATCGCACCACGCTTGGTCACGACCTCCAGCCACGATGGGCCGGACCTAAGTTACGTCCGAGTGGGGAATGGCCATGTGTATATTTGTAGTACCTAAGTTATGTCATAAACGCTGCAGTGTTTCGCTGAGGTGACCTAGTGCAGAGGCTCGAATTTATGATGATTGTTTAACTTGATTATTCCTAAGCCAAGATGGGCCGAGGCTTACGTGGTCTCGAGGGGTAATTAAGTAAAGAAAATATTTTAAGCTTCAGCATATTCACCAGCATTCGTTGCTGACGTATTTTATTTACATTTTGCAGGTAATCAGGATTAGAGCTTGAAGGACGAAGAAGCTCGAGTATCCGATGGCTCGGATAACTTTTATGTAAATATTAAAACTTGGTGGTTTTTGTAAACTTATAAACAAGTAAAACAAATCGAGACTTTCGTCTCGTATTTTGTAATATAAATATTTATATTATCGATCCTTTGTTTTTATAAAGTCTTTCGCTTAAACCCGTAACTCTGATTTATTTACAAATATGGTACCAACTATGGTTCATACTCCTAGGCCTAGATTGGGGGTGTGACAAACTTCGAGCCCCGGATAAACGAACTATTCGAATTGAAGGGGATAAAAACGCTGGCCGAGTTAGCCTAATATCGATGATAAGGGCTAACAAATGTTTAAATCAAGGATGCTTAGCATTCATAGCCTATATCACCGAAGAATCTAAACCCAAAGAAATCAAAGATGTTCCTGTTATTTCCGATTATGCCGACGTCTTTCCCGACGAACTTTCTGGTATTCCTCCCGATCGTGAAGTAGAATTTAGGATCGATCTTATTCCTGGAACTGCTCCGATCGCCAAGGCTCCGTATCGCCTTGTGCCAACCGAGATGAAAGAATTGAAGAAACAATTGGACGAACTTCTCGAGAAAGGATTTATATGGCCAAGTTCATCACCATGGGGAGCGCCGATACTATTCGTCAAGAAGAAGGATGGATCAATGCGTATGTGTATCGACTACCGAGCCCTCAACAAAGTCACAATTAAGAACCGTTATCCACTCCCCCGAATCGATGACCTGTTCGATCAACTTCAAGGTGCTAGCTTCTTTTCCAAAATTGATCTTCGTTCCGGTTATCACCAACTCAAGGTTCAATCCGAAGATATTCCGAAAACTGCCTTCCGAACAAGGTATGGCCATTATGAGTTCACCGTTCTGCCATTCGGACTTACTAATGCGCCAACCGCGTTCATGGACATGATGAACCGAATCTGCAAGCCTTACTCGGATAAATTTGTTATCGTCTTCATCGACGACATACTTATTTACTCTAAGTCTAAGGATGATCATGAAATCCACCTTCGAACCTTACTTGAAATCCTTAGGACCGAGAAGTTGTACGCCAAGTTCTCAAAATGCGAGTTCTGGTTGCACGAGGTGCAATTTCTTGGTCACATCATCAATATCAATGGTATTCAAGTGGACCCCGCTAAGATTGAATCTATCTCTAAGTGGGAGATCCCAAAGTCGCCAACCGAGATTCGAAGTTTCTTGGGATTGGCCGGCTACTATCGAAGGTTCATTGAAAACTTCTCTCGAATCGTTGTTCCCCTAACTTCTTTGACTCGTAAAAATATCAAGTACGAATGGGGAGCAAAGAAACAAGAGGCGTTCGATATACTTAAACAAAAGCTTACCCAAGCTCTTATACTGGCCTTGCCAGAAGGAACCGAAGATTTCGTTGTCTTTAGTGATGCATCCTATTCCGGCTTGGGATGTGTGCTAATGCAACAAAAGAAAGTAATCGCCTACGCCTCTCGTCAACTTAAGGTGCACGAAAAGAACTACACGACTCACGATCTAGAGTTAGGCGCCATAATCTTTGCGCTCAAGATATGGAGGCACTATCTCTATGGAGTAAGATTTACTGTGTTCACCGATCACAAGAGTTTAAAACACATTTTCGATCAAAAAGAGCTTAACATGAGCCAACGACGCTGGATGGAAACTCTTAACGACTACGACTGTGAGATCGTTTATCACGAAGGCAAAGCCAACGTTGTGGCCGATGCCTTAAGTCGTAAAGAGCATGAAAAGCCAAAAAGAGTCCGAGCGTTAAGGCTAGAACTTCAAAATGATCTTATTGACCAAATCAAATCCGCTCAAACTCAAGCGATAAATGAAATAAGATCTTCGATGAAAAACGTAACGGCACCATTGACTCACTTGTCAAAGGTGACGATGGTATCCTTAGAATGGGAAACCGGATTTGGGTACCGAACGTTGGAAACTTGCGTGAAAAGATTATGAATGAAGCCCATAAGTCCAAATACAAGATGCACCCCGGTAGTGACAAAATGTATCAAAATCTTAAATCAAACTACTGGTGGAACGGAATGAAAAAGGATATCACTTCGCACGTAGCGAAATGTCTTACTTGTTTGAAAGTCAAGGCTGAACACCAAAAGCCTTCGGGACTGCTTCAGCAACCCAAACTTCCCATATGGAAGTGGGAGTTAATAACCATGGATTTCATAACCAAACTCCCAAAGACGACTCGACAACACAATGCTATATGGGTGATTGTGGATCGATTAACAAAATCCACACACTTCATACCTATCAATGAGTCGTACTCAATGGATAGATTAGCACATATTTATGTGAACAACATTGTTGCTTTGCATGGAGTACCGCTATCTATAATCTCTGACCGAGACAGTCGCTTTACGTCTCATTTCTGGAAAAGCTTCCAACAAGCACTCGACACCAAGTTAAACCTTAGCACCGCCTATCATCCGCAAACTGATGGGCAAAGCGAAAGGACTATCCAAACGTTGGAAGATATGCTCCGCGCTTGTGTGATAACTTAGGTGGAAATTGGGATGACCACTTACCCCTAATGGAATTTTCGTACAACAATAGCTATCACGCGAGTATTCAAGCCGCACCATTCGAGGCGTTATATGGTCGTAAATGTAGAACGCCCGTGTACTAGTCTGAAACTGAAGACAGTCAATTGTCTGGACCCGAAATAGTCCAAGAAACCACCGACAAAGTTATTCAAATCCGAGACCGGCTTAATACGGCACGTGATCGCCAAAAGAGTTACGCTGATTTCCGTCGTAAGCCGTTAGAGTTCTATGTTGGTGACAAAGTACTTTTGAAAGTCTCGCCATGGAAAGGCGTAGTCCGCTTCGGCAAAAAAGGAAAGCTAAGTCCTCGATTCGTTGGACCCTTCGAGGTACTCGAACGAATTGGTACCGTCGCATACCGTTTGCGACTACCCGAGGAAATGCAAGGGATACACGATGTATTCCATGTTTCGAATCTGCGAAAGTGTCTAGTCGATGAATCTCTTTCGATGCCATTAAAAGACGTAGAAATTAACGAGAACTTAAAATTTGTAGAACGTCCAATCCAAATCAAAGATTCAAAATTAAAGATACTTAAAAAACGAACTTTGAAAATCGTGAAAGTGAAATGGGATTCCCGACGAGGACCCGAGTATACTTGGGAACTCGAGTCCGAAATGAAGAAGAAATACCCCCACTTGTTCTCGTAAGCAATCTCGAGGACGAGATTTATTTCAAGGTGGGGAGGATGTAACATAACGTGAATTTCGGACAAAAAATGTCAAATTTTAAAAGTCAAGGGACCAAATTCGTTAATTTCTAAATCCGAGGGGCTAAAATGTAAAATCTGTTTTTCTGACCCATCGCGCTACGCGATGGATCAAAAGTGACTCTCATCGCGTACCGCGATGGGTTGTCTGACAGAATGTGACACGTGTGCCACGTGGCACACAGTGACAACGTCTGCCGCCACGTGTCACCACGTGGCAACACGTTCGCCACGTGGAGCGGCGCCTGCCATGTGTCACCACGTGGCAGGTCTACGCCCTGACTCAGCAAGCCTACATCGCGGTACGCGATGGGCTTGCCAAGGGACCCATCGCGTACCGCGATGGGGTCCAAAATCAGCTTATAAATAGAGGGCCACAGGTTTGATTCACTCACACCTCAAAAACACATACATAATCTCTCTCTAACTTCTCTCTAAACCTCGAAGTACGTGCCCTCGGTCCACCTCGTTTTACGTGCCCCGATTCTTCGATAACCGTGCTATTATCTCGATATTCGTGCCACTTCCCGACGATATTCCAAACAGGGAGGAGGTGCTGTTCCGACGTCCCGGCGATTATCTCAAAGTGCGTGCCGAGAAGTGTTGGAGTCTTGTGAAGCGTGCCAAGTGTAGAAAGAGTGAGTGACTAAGCGGCGACGAAGTGCTGCCCAAGTGTGAAGGGTATATTGAGCCAAGAAAGGTAGGCATAATGCCCGAATTAAATATTAATAAAATATTATAAATGCTTAATACCCTAAGTCGAAATTATAATCAATACCTCGAGAATAAAAGAAATATATAACAAAGAAAAGAAAGAAAGAAAAGAAAAATATGTATATGTGATGTGTAAATATTCTTTGTTATAAATATTATTTAAGTGTAATGAGTATACTTAAATAATAAAAAGGAATACGTTTCTTAAAGAAGAAGAAACGTAGGATTTTATAAACTAAAGGTTTATAAATTACTATTAAAACTAAAGGTTTTAAAGTAAAAGAGATTTACGAACTAAAGGTTCGTCGAGGTAAAGTTTATAAGACTAAAGGTCTTAAGCCGGATCATGTATCCGACTAACAAGAGTTATACTCGTACTATAGGTGCGAGATAGCAAAGGAAAGACTCAAGGACAGTGTTGGAAGCTGATCCCATTTTAAAAGGTGAATATGCCCCACTTTTACAAACTTGATTTCAAACAAACAAACGTGTTATGTGTAAAACTTTACATGAGACTAAGTGTCTTTAAAAAAATTGTAAACAAGAGTATGAGCCTAGCCCTTAGGCTGTAGTATACGTTTGTCTGGATCCTTACATATGTGGTATGCGGTGGGCACATCTCACCACGCCTGGTCACGACCTCCAGCCACGATGGGCCGAACCAAAGTATGTTTGAATGAGAATGACCTTGTGTATATTTATGGTACCTAAGTACGTCGAAACGCTACGGTGTTTTGCTGGGGTGACCTAGTGTACAGACTCGAGTTTATAATGATGTTTGTTTTAACTTGATTATTCCTAAGTCAAGATGGGCCGAGGCTTACGTAGTCACGAGGGGTAATTAAGTAAAGAAAATATTTTTAGCGTCAGCATATTCACCAGCATTCGTTGCTGACGTATTTATAATATTTTGCAGGTAACCAAGATTAGAGCTTGAAAGAAGAAGAGCTCAAGAATCCGATGGCTCAGATAATTTTGTGTAAATATTAAAATATGGTGGTTTTGTAAAACATATAAACAAGTAAATAACTAAACGAGACTTTCGTCTCGTCTTTTGTATTGTAAATATTTATAATATCGATCCTTAAGTTTTTATAAGTCTTCCGCTAATAACCGTAACTCTGATTTATTTACAAATGTGGTACCAATTATTGATCGCACTCCTAGGCCTAAGATGGGGGTGTGACACACCCTGAACGGAAACCCGATATCTTTCACTCTACCATCGTCACCCATCGACTATCTTTCACTCCATTGTGTTGTTTCACCAATTTCACCATGTTGTTGGAGAGCAAAATCAAAGACTGCTATATAGAGTGGATAAACTATGAGCAACGCGGAGTGCTTTATAAACGTGAGAAGGGCGTAGTGATGTAGACGATGATGAAGTTGCCTTGAGAGAGAGTAATGGCAATGGGTTAGTATGAGACATGTTTTGGTAATCCTAGTCCAATATCCGATATAAAACGTGTCTCATACATGACTCAATACCGATAGTTACCTGTTGCACACTTGCATATTACCTATCGGTTATGCTCTTTTTAAGATTTTGTATAGTTGAAAATCACTTGTTAGGATTCTCATTAACCAAAACTCAGTCTCGTATTCAACTAAGCAACTTGAAATATTAAAATACTCAATTTCACTTATGAAAATTATATATTTCAGTAATTTCAAATTTCTTACTATTTCAACATACTAAATGTTATATTTTTATTTTACTACGTAATATATTTGGTTTTTATGTGGGCAATGCCGCAAAGGATAATGAAACATGTATCACCATATGTCCTAGTGTATCAATTTGTGAAATTTTATGTCATACTAATCAATGAGTAATCATACGTGTACCACCATACATCATACTTGTCCCGTAAACATCAAAAAAATGTATAACAAATCTCATATATTTGGTCATATGCTTGAATCCTTGTTCCAAATGCTCTAGGGTTCATATTTTTATGTCAATTACCCGAAAATGATTAAAAATCGTCATTAATTAACATTTAACAACGAAGAAGATGAATAATTCAAGAAATGGGTCTTAAATCATTAAGGATATGTAACCGTCTTATATTTGAAATTCAATGTCCACATATAAACGTAATACAATTCACAAGTATTCAATAACAATTGCTTCTTACATAAAATTCGAAACACATTTCTTACACGAAAACATACTATTCATTTCGACAATTCACAATTATGGTTGTAAAAATTCAGTCATTTGCCGACTAATCATAGTTCGCACCCTCATCAACTAGCCGTTGATTAATCGTTATTTGGTCAAAATCAAAAAGTCCAATTAGGCATGAGCAAAAGACCAATCGTTATCAACCGGTATAGTGAACCGGTTTGCAACCGATTAACATTTGTTAGGGACCGTTTAGGAATGTTGACACCGGAATCCGTTAATTTCAATAGGTTAATAAGGCTAGTAGGAGTGTGCACTGTTCGGTTTTTGAATTTTTGAAAACCATTCAATTACGGTCTTTTTTTAGTTTTCGCTTTGGGGTCAGTTGGTCTTTTTGGTTTTCCCGTTTGAGTTTGAAATTTTTGGGTCGAAAATAAAATTAGCCCAATATATTGAATTTGGGCCTAAGCATTTTGTTAAGTAATAAATAATTGGTTATTATACATTTGGGCTAAGATATATGAGTTACATATTTTTTAAATTATTTGAAATAAAAAATGAAAATCTATAAATTCAGCCGGGTTCGTTTTTTTTTTATTATTTTTTTTATTACATGTAGAACCAAGATCAAACTGTAAGTTCAGGCAAACGCATAAACCAAATCGTCGGTTTTTGTTTCGGTTCATTTTTTTCGGTTTTGGATCGGTTTTCTTGGTTTCATGCACACCCCTAAAGGTTAGTGTTAATAAAGTTAGTTACAACAGGTTAATAAGGTTGACTGGTTTTTAACCTAATCTAATTGTTTACAAAGGTTAGTGTTTTTTAACTTAAAACCGGTTATGACTTGTAACGGGTTATTGGCAATAGCCGGTTTTGACCATTGACCAGTAACTGGTTATGGTTAGTAACCGATATTTTTAAAACCGGCTAACCAGCATTTGCATCTCTATCGAGTATGACGAGTTTTTGTTTGTTTGTGATGTTTGTGACAGGAGGGATTGTCCATGAAAAGGGTCTTTTGCCTCAAGACTGTAAGCCTTAATTCTCTCATAAGTTAAAATCATTGATATATTTGTGTGGGGTGTTCATAGTTTATACTGAAAATTTTACATGTGTAGTGTAGTACCACCATGGCTGACAAAAATCACAGAAAAAATTAGGGAAGAATCATCTTTGTTTCCTTCTGCAATCAATCATGTCCTCATCAACGAGTACCTTCCGAATCAAGGCATAATGGTTTGTAACTCGTGCAGTTATCATTTATTATCAATATTAATCTTCATTGTTGTTACTGTGTGATGATTCATTATACATTATTGACTAGTTGTTTTGTTGAAATGTAGGCTCATCAAGACGGTCCTGCTTATTATCCAGTGGTGGCTATTTTTTCCTTAGGGTCTCCGGTTGTTATGGACTTCACGCCTCATTTGAGTTTATCAGGTAGTACAACTAATATTGAAGATAAAGATTCAATAGAAGGAGCTGATCATGGAAATTTACCAAACTACCCCTCGTTTTCTGTTGCGCTCATGCCTGGCAGTTTATTAATATTCAAAGACACAGTGTACTCAGGTGGGTCTAGTACTCTAATTCATATGCTTGATTTTTATGAAATCTCATTACCGTTTATTATCTTTAATTTGGCTTGTTTCTTGCAGATTACTTGCATGGTATAAAAGATTGTGAAATTCAGCAATATGACACGGTAAGATGGCCGAAGAATTTCTATAGTATTTGGTAAACTAATAACAATGCAAACTATATTTTTTTAATTTCATTTTTATACATTTTGGTTTTCAGGCGGTGAATACTAAAGAGGTTTTAAGGCACCCGAGTCTTATTGAAACGCATGATGAGGATTCAAAGGCCATTCATAGATCTACCACTAGGGTTTCTTTGACATGTAGAGTAGTATCCAAAGTTCACAAGAATCTGTTTAGGTTTTGAAAGTGCTGTTAAGTATGCTTTGGCTGTTTTGACAGTGATTCAACATGAATTTTGTTGTTTTAGTTTACCTGTAATGGTTCAATGAGTTCAGTATATTATATATATTCACAAAGGTAACAAGCATGAGCTTGTACATAGTGCATGGAAATAATTACATGTACATGAGAAAGAAAATAGAATGTTAAAATGACGTCTTTTTTCATGTTAGCTTGGTTAAAGTAAACATACACGTGTCTCTGCGTTATTCTATTTTGACCATTTCTTTTTTCATATTGTCATAGGATATGGGGTTAATGAGTATTTCTTTTAATTTTATAATTTTGTATTTAAGTTGTATTTTAGGTATCAAGTTTTCATGTTATACATAAATGTAGATACCAAAGGGCTAGAAAGTGAGGAGCACACCCTTCTCTTATGGGTGACTAGTATAAAAGAGTAGCGGTTACGGTTCATTTAAAAAGGATATTGGTTAAAAAATGAAAAAAAATAGATTTTATAAATCTTCAAGGTCATATGATAACTCGATTGAAGTTTAACCTTTATATGCGGCACATATTTGTTAATTTATTTTTAATACGTTATTTTATAAGTTTTATAAATTTCAAAGTAAACCTATCGGTTGATTGAATATCCACTCAGATGAGTTAAGGTGGCGGTAAATGACTAATGACATGAAGACGAATAGACTGCTAGTGATGGTGGCCCTTGGTGTAAAGCAAGTAATGATAAGTTGCATTTAATGTTGAGATTTGAGAAGCATATCAACTCTTCAAAAAATATAACTTGTACGAGTTTCTTTATTTTATGTTATGTAGTGTTTAATATTTAATATAATATATATTCATGTTTTAGATGAACTGTCATTCTCGTTTGGTGAAGTGTTAAGGTGGTTAGGTTGTATAATAAAATGTTAAATGTTCAATTAGTATAGTATAAAATGTAATATTTAGTTTTTATTTTTTTCTTAATTAGCCGAAATAATTGCGATCCAATTACAAATTCTCCGCTTAGTGGTTAGGACTGTATGATAAGAGAGCTACAAACAAAAATATAGACTGACTTGTCATAAACAAATGATGCTTATTCATATGATCAATCTTGATGTAATAATGAGTGTGGATGTAAGAAATTGAAATATTAATGACGGAACTGAAATGATAAATGCTACCTTAATTGTTGAGACCTAATTATTGTGTAAATCTAGTGTGAGCTTTCTTTATTAGCCGTATGAGATATATATCGCTTATCGAAGCTCACCATCGTCTTCCCATGTCCGAATGTTTATTTGTCGGAAAATAAATTCTTTGCTGCAAAATGAGTGAAAGCGCCATTAATGCTTACAATAATTGACTTGCTTTTTTTGCATACTTAATTGCCCGCCTCGCTTGTCCTTTGCAAGCGCTTTCGTTGCTTTCAGGCTTTAGCGGCTATATCCCGCGACTAACAACAATAGTTGTTCACGCCTCGTGGTTCGCACCAAATTCGTTGAAGCACATCAAAACTTAAACTCGACCCGACTGAATCCGAATCCTGGCTCGGTTGCACCCACAGTCTAGCACCATTCCAACTTAACCCTAGCCCTATCCCACGGGTCACACCGGTCCGGCAACGTTTAGCTTCGTAACCAAAACGTTGGTTCAGGCGGTGCTTCATCTCCACGCAGACAGACTACTTCTAGGTTTTAGGTTATATTAACTTCCCGCCCAAACCTTATAAACATTTGATCCTTCAATTCAATCTACTGGCTACACTATCCATCAATGGCGGAAACTGACGTCAGCACAAATGTTATCAAAGTTACGGAAGAACTCGACGGAGATCAAATTCCTACCAGAAACTACCGGTTTAGCAAAATCGGCGAACCGGTTCCGATTACATCCGATGCCGATTTTAAATTCGATTTGGATAGTCTTCCGGCTCGTCCGCTGGCGGTTTCGGAACGATTTGGATTAGTGTTTGTTGCTCATTCGTCTGGTTAGTTACAATCCTTTATTTATTATGTGATTTATTTACGATTTTATTATATATAGGATAGTTAGGGTTACATGTTTTAGTTATTGAAGCCATTACTGTCATGATTTATGTTCTCACTCTTATTATTTCATCTATTGAATTGACTTGAATTGTTAGGGTTTGGGGATAGGTAGGGGTGTAAGCGAGCTAGACTAGACATTGAGCTCGGCTCGTTTTGGCTTATGCGAGCTTGATCTCGAGCTTGGTTCGTTTCAAGCACTTTTTTAATGCTTGAGCTCGGTTTGTGAGTCGTTTTTAAGGTCGAGGTTGTCTTGTTTATTATTAGTTAATCAATTTATATACGTTTTTAGTTAATTTAATAGATTTTGTGAAGAACCTTAAACGAGCCTAAGTTTGGCTCGAGATCGTGTAGTAGCTTAATTGAGCTGAAGCTTGGCTTGAGCTTGATTGTGCAGTGTGAAATTAGTACATAGAAAACTAAAATAGGTAAAACTTAAAAACATACAAGGCTTGTTAACGCTCAACGAGCCGAAACGAGCTTCTGAGATTGATAACTAAACAAGCTTTATTTGAGGCTGGGGCTCGTTTCGAGTTTTCTATTGATCCGATTTCAAGTAGTTCATGAGCAGCTTGGATCGTTTGCACTCCTAGGTATAGGGTTTCATTGTGTTTGTGTTTTTAGTGTAATTTGGTCTTATAACACAGACTGCAAATTGGAAAACATTGGTGTTGAATTGGTACCAAAATTTGTGGCATTAAATATTTTAATAGACAAGGAGCATATATGAAAAGGTTTTGACGATTTCTGTAACGTGTTATCGCTTGGTTGTTGGTAGGGTTTTCGGTTGCAAGGATGAAAGATGTTATGGATGCAGCAGAAGAGTTGAAAAATGGAGTTCAGGGTCCTTGTATACAGGAGCTGAGTGTTGTGGATATTTCTCTCGGAAAGGTGTCTATATTGGCATTATCTGCAGACTCTTCATTGCTTGCAGCTTCTGTTGGTTTAAATCTTTATTTTTTCTCGGTTGATGCCCTTCTTAATAAGGTTTGTTCTTTTTCTTTTATATCATTAACATTGATATTATCTGCAATTATGTTTGATTTGAAGTTGAATTATGGTTTCTTCCTTGACATTAAAGTACATACACGAGGCTTTATTAGTCTATTTATAATTTGGCTATTTCTCTAATTTCTAGGATCATGAACCGTCTTACTCCAAATCACTCAATGGCTCAAATAACACCAAGGACATTCAGTGGAATCCAAAGTTGAAGGACCGGTATGTTGTTCTTACAGGTGATGGTAGTTTATATGGTGGAGCTGGCCAAGGCGATCTTAATCATGTTATGGACAATGTTGATGCTGGTAAGTTATATACTTTTCAAGTGGGCAAAAACGGAATAGCATGTATCATATCTTATTTAAACTGTTTTTGCTTTATCTAGTTAATTGGAGCATGAATGGAAAATATATTGCTGTGGCAAAATATGATTTTTTAAGCATTATGTCAACAAAGTTTAAAGAAAAGTTGCGAATAAAGCTCCTGTTTGATTCATTGGTTGAAGACGATCCAGGTTGTGTTGTAAAAGGTATATTACTATTCGAATCTTGATTTTATTAAAGTAGTAAGCTTTTGTGAAAGGTAATAAGCTTGTAAAAGGTATGGTTCAAAACTGGTGGAGTTGGGTTGAACAGAAATGCAATTCATCCACCTTTTTTCTAGAACAAAAAAGGAGGGTGTCAAACATGGTCGGAGTAATAATCCTTTTTTCATCAAATGAGAGTTATGCATTAAGAATACGCTTTGGACGACTTTTGACCCAGTTGACCACTTGACCTTTTTATTTTTAGCTAACCTTTTTGATTTATCCATTTGACTAGTTAGAAATAAACATAACCTGAATCAACCCTTTCATAAGCTCCTTTGGTTAAAACTATTTCTTATCAAAATAAGCAGACTTGGTTCTCCAATCTCCACGCATATCAATGTGTATAGCATGTAATGGTTGTATTTTGTTTCTTTTTAACATATTTAAATGCTATTGGTGTGTGTGCTTGTGTTTACATGTTGAGATGGAATCTAAAGTGTCTTTATTCTTTCTTTGCAGTGGATTCTGTCAGGTGGGTCCGCCCAGATTGCATCATGTTAGGATGTTATTCTCTGAGTCCTGACAGGAAGGAGGAGAATAACCTAATACAATTCATCAGTGTTAAGGATGCTAAAATCACAGATGTAAGTAAGCACATAATAGGCTATAAACATGCATGACAATGTATCATGCATGTTTTTTTGATTTAAAATCAAACCTGATATGACAAACTTGTTGTCTTACAGCCCTCTTCTAGTCCAGTGGCATTGAACTTTCGTGACGCGTTCCTTGCTATTAATGAAGACGACATTCCATCTGGAAGTGGACCCTACACGTTTATTAGTTACACCCCTTTAGTATACATGATTTACTTTTGAAATTAATGTTGTTAGCGCCATGTAGAGATTACCAAATGAACCCATAGTCATTTTATTTTACAAACCAAATGAACACCAAGTTTTCTTTGTATCGTAAACAGTGAGCTTGCGTTTGCTGCTAATAAGAACACAAATCAACACATTGTGCTATTTAATTGGTCGGAGGATGAGGCTGCAATGGTAGATATTGAGGTTGACTCATGGCTGCCAACAATTAATCTTCAAGGTAAATTGGCATTGCTAATAATCTTGGTTAATATATATATTTAATAAATGTTTCTTATGGAGGATGTTTTCTGCTTCAGCTCATAATGATGATGATAATATGATCCTGGGGCTCGCCATCAACAAAGATTACAAGGATGAGAAAATTAGTCTCGAGTGTGGGGAAATAGAAACAAGAGTTTCACCTTGTTGTATTCTTATGTGCATTACCGTCGATGGAAAATTTTGTATGTTCCATTTTGCCAGGTATTTCTCATTTTTCTGCTTAGTAAGTGGAGGGTGTCAGATGGGCGGGTTGGGTGACGGGTCAAAAGTTTCGGTTGTTACACGTCAAATCAGGGTCGATCCACTAACAATTTTGTGTCTTTTTTCTAGATAGTTGCTCTAGTTATGATTACAAAAACAGTGTTACAAATTTATCTTGACTAAAAAAAAATTTTGATGGTTATATGTATTTAAGTTAGAATTTATATGACGTTCAACATATATGACTTGTTCCACACGAAGCTAATTTTTTTTTAAATCGACCCGTTTGAGACAAAACACATTTCAAACTGATCTGCTTGTCAATCAATGGGCCAAAACCACCACCTTTTGTATTTCTCATTTTAGAATTTCTTGTGTAGTGCCATAGGCCCGTCTGCTTCGCCAGAGGATTTTAGTTCTGTTTCTGATGAGGAAGAAGAGTCTTCTGTCCTCAGTTCTCAGCATTCGGTGAAGAATATTGTTAACAATGAGAAGCAACTTGAAGATCAAGATATTCAGAAAGTCAAAATCGATGAGAAGAAAGCCAAAGTCAATGAACCCAGTGGTACACAAGAAGATGCTCCTACTGTAAAGTCGAATAATGGTAAAGATGAAGGGCAGTCACTTTCTTTACCTAAGAAAGAAGACAGTTTTGAGGCGGGACTGTTTAAAGCAACCGAGCTTGTGAGTTCAACTAACTCTGCTTCAAAATCCGCAAGTGATAAACCAAACAAATCACTTTTTGGAGCTTCTACAGAATCACCAGTCAGTAAACCACCATTCAGTTTGCAAGGTTCATCCGGAACCTTTACAAGTGGACCACTCTTTTCCTCCAGTGTTTTTGGAGTGCAGTCTTCTTCATCAGGATCGTTTTCTAGTGGAGGCATGTTTTCTTCTGTAAGTTTTGATTTGAAATCTCTCCAATCATCTCATGTAGTGCAATCTTCTTCTTCATTAGGTTCATTTTTTAGTGGAGGTTTGTTTTCTTCTAAAAGTTTTGATATGAAATCTCTCCAATTGTCTAATTCTGCTGTTCAAGAAAAACAACACAGTACCGTGAGTTTAGGGACCACACCGTTTCTTACCGGTCTTCAGAAACTTTCTTTTTCCAATATGACATCTGGGTCATCAAGTTCAAGCAGTCTGCTACCACAGGGAGCTTCGTCTGGAGCTGCATTCACCAAATCATTGCCTGTTGTTTCTACATTCGGGTCATCAACTTCGAGCAGCCTGTTTGCCTCGGGAGGCGCAACAGGAGCTACATTTGGGTCATCAACTTTGAGCAATCTGCTTCCCCAGGGAGCTTCAACTGGAGCTGCATTCACCAAATCGTTGCCGGTTGCTTCTACATTCGGGTCATCAACTTCGAGCAGCCTGTTTGCCCAGGGCGGTTCAACATGAGCTACATTTGGGTCATCAGCTTTGAGCAATCTGCTTCCCCAGGGAGCTTCGACTGGAGCTGCATTTACCAAATCATTGCCTGTTGCTGCTACATTCGGGTCATCAACTACGAGCAACCTGTTTGCCCAGGGAGGCGCGACAGGAGCTACATTTGGGTCATCAGCTTCGAGCAATCTGCTTCCCCAGGGAGCTTCAACCGGAGCTGCATTCACCAAATCATTGCCTGTTGTTTCTACATTTGGGTCATCAACTTCAAGCAATCTGCTATCACAGGGAAATGCAACAGGAACTACCTTTGGGTCATTGGCCTCAACCAATCTGTTTCTCCAGGGAGCTTCAACTGGAGCTGCATTTACCAAATCATTGCCTGTTGTTTTGGATCATCAGCTTCGAGCAATCTGTTTCCTCAGGGAGCTTCAACTGGAGCTGCGTTCACCAAATCATTGCCTGTTGTTTCTAATGCACAACCGAGTCCAGCAAAATCTGTTGACTTCAAATTTTCCGACAATGGAAATCTTAAAAACCAAACTTCTTCAAGAGTATTAAATACTGAGCCAAATCTATCTGAACAACACAGTGTAAGTGATCATCAACTTCTTTATCTTGACTTTCAGTTAATACAATTTATATATTTTCGATTTTTTTAAGTCATTGATTATCTTTTCAAGTTGCAACTCATTCAGATGAATTTATTAATCACAAATGTTTGTATAACACAGCCTCCAGACTAAGACATCTTTTAAAATTGATCAGATCACATAAAGTATTTGGTTTTGTTTACAAATATTTTTATTCATCCAGGTTGAAGAAATGGCGAAAGAGTTAGATGCTCTGTTGGATTCTATTGAAGAGCCAGGTGGTTTCTATCATGCCTCTGTTACTGCCCATAAACAATCTGTTGCAGAACTAGAAGAAGGCATTTTGATACTTTCAGATAGATGCCGAAAATGGACAGTGAGTTCATTTTTATCCACATCTTTATCTCTATTTTGTATTTTGTTTTTAGCTTTTGTATGAACTGGCACTTAAAACAGGTTTTTGGTTACTTTGCAACTTTTTACATTATAGTGGAGATGAACCCAATCCATCCAAATACATGGTGTTGCCAATGTTAAATATGATCTAATCTAATTTAAATTTCTGTAAACTGAAATAGTTGTCATACTGACCTTGTAGGACAAAATGTATCAAGGGTTTGAAGAGGTTCAGCATCTTCTTGACAAGACGGTTCAAGGTACATCAAGTTTATCTTTCTTTTGGGGGTTATTTATAATTTTCATGACCAAATATAGTACATTTTGATGAACTTGTTATTCATTGATCACCTGCTTCATATATCTTTTAAGTCTCGGCAAGGAAAATATATATCGAAGCAATTGTGAAACAGGCTACCGACAGTCAATACTTGGATATATGGAATCACCAGAAGCTGAGCTCTGAGTTGGATATGAAGCGTAGACATATATTGGAGATAAATCAGGTATCCAGTTGTTTTTTAACCGATTTGTTTTGTTCAATTTGGATGAAATATGTCATAATAACAGTTTCATATTCCAGACTTTGACAGACCAGCTAATCGAACTGGAGAGGCATTTAAACACCCTTGAGCTTCAAAGATTTGGTGATAAAAGTGAGACACAAATGAACCGTAAATCTTCCCATATGAAACATAATCCGCCAAGGTATGAATTTATATTTTGGGACATTAATCTTAACTTAATCTATTGATGAAGTTTGATCTTGATGAGAAAATGCTGTTTTGCAGGCATGTTCAGTCTTTGCACAGTTTACACAACACAATGAATGCACAATTAACAGCTGCAGAGAAACTTTCTGAATGTCTTTCAAAGCAAATGGCTGTGCTTAACATAGACACAGAACCTGTGAAAAAACAGAATGTGAAAAAGGAGTTATTTGACACAATTGGAATCTCATACGACGATACCACTTTCAATTCTCCAGGGCAAGAAAAAACTCGATCAATCCCACAAAAAAGTCAACATCTAGTTTCTTCAAATTCAACTGCTACTAAAACGGATATGAAGAAAAATCAACAAACTGCTGTAAAGAGTTCGGAACCAGAAACTGCAAGAAGGCGAATAGACTCACTAGATAAGGTAACATTTTTGTATTTTATTTTTCTCCAAATCAAGCACATCATTTTAAGTTTATGTTTAACATTGGAGTTTAAAATTTAACCTCACATACTTTGTTGCAGAGCTGGGCTAGTGTTGAACCTCCTAAAACAACCGTAAAAAGGATGCTTTTGCAAGAAGACCGTCAGCTGAGTCCCGCAGATTATCCTTACCAGCCGCTACACCAAAACTTAATACTCGGTTGTATGAACGTTCTGTGGTTTCTCATGATATTCCACAAAGTGCCTTAAACATGTGTCAAATCAGAGGTAAATACTCCTTTAATTAAACTTTAATTTTGTGCAATAGTGGTTTCTGATTATTATTATATGGTGACGTTCTGCAGGCAGTCAGGATGTACAGATAAAACAAAATAATGAGGGACAATCGAGTTCCTCACTTTTCAGTGGTTATTGTTCAGATTCATCAAGTTTTGCTTCCCGGGCAAATCAGTCAAGTTCTACTGTAACTCGAGATGTTACAAAAGATACACCTAGTTTGACTGCTGAAAAGTCAAACCGTTTGACCTTTGCTTTAAAGTCTGATGACACACTAGTCAAAGACCCAAAGTTTAGTCAACAATCCAAGGGTTTTCCAGAACCTTCACCAGATACCACAAAGTCACCGGCATTCAATATATTCCAGAAGAAACCTATTGAATTTTCAGACTCCAGTAGTAAAGGTAATGAAGGGAACCAGAAGCCTTTAGTGGCTGAAGCCTCTTCTATATGGTCTAGGAAGAGTCCAGAAATTTCTGCTGTGTTGAGTTCCAGCCCATCAACCGCTTTTTCAGGAAAAAGTTTTTCTCTGGAAACCTCTACAAGAGAAAGTCGGTCTTCCAGTGCATCGTCACCTGTTCCTGTTACTTTAGCACCATCATCCTTTTCGTTTAAAGACACCAGCTCATCTTCAACATCTGCTATATCACTTGGTAAATCATCAACCGGGTTCGGGTTTAAATTGGGTGCTACTCAGAGCACTTCAGCATCTGGACATTCACTTGCTTTTCCTTCATTTTCATCTACCACTTCCAGTAAACCCACGTTGAACCTTGATTTAAGCACTTCCAAATCTGAGTCAACCAAGTTGAATCCAAATACAAGTTAAAGCTCTAAGCCTCAAGTAGTATCAGTCCCCAGGTTTGAGCCAAAACCAAGCGAGAATTCTTCGGAACAAACGTTACCTCAGTCCGTGGTTCCAACTTCTTCGGGACCTAAAAGTCAACCTTCACCTTCTATTCTCTCATTTCCATCTATCACCTCATCCACTAAACCCACGTTAAACATAGATTTAAATGCTTCCAAATCTGAGCCGTTCAAGTTGAATATAGATACGAGTGAAAGCTCTAAACCTCAAGCAGTATCAGTCCCCAAGTTTGACCTGAAGCCAAATGAGAATTCTTCTGGTCAAACTTTACCTTCTCAGCCTGTGGTTTCAACTCCTCTAGGTCCCACAAGTCAACCATTAACCAGTTTGATTTCAGAAAGTCAACTCAACTTAAATTCAAAACCAGACCAAACATTGGTACCACCTGCGGTATCCTCACCAGTCATCACAAATCCAGTGGATGTGGTTACCCAGGAGGATGAGATGGAGGAAGAAGCTCCTGATACCACTACTCAATCTACAATAGGAGGCTTTGGTGGGTTTGGGCTTGGCTCAACCCCAAACCCATCTGCACCTAAGCAGAATCCATTTGGTGCACCGTTTGGTAACGCACCATCAATTGCACCGGCCACTTCTTTTACTGCTCCTCCAAGTGGTGGTTTGTTTAAACCTGCATCGTTTAGTGTTGAATCTAAACCACCTTCCCAGCCACCTCAGCAGACGAGTTTTGGTACAGTTTCTGGCAACATCTTTGGTGGTAATAATAATAATAATCAAAGTAGTGGTGGACAAGGGTTTGGACAGCCAGCTCGGATTGGATCAGGCCAACAGGCTTTAGGGTCAGTTCTTGGCTCGTTTGGGCAGTCAAGACAGTTTGGTGCAGGTTTACCTGGGACTGCTGCTACTCCAAGTCCATTTGGAGGTGGTTTCGGTGGTAGTCAAACTGCTGGTGGTTTTGCCACTGCTGCCTCAGGTGGTGGTGGGTTTGCTAGTCTGGCCTCAGGAGGTGGTGGTGGTTTTGCTGCTGCAGCCACAGGTGGTGGTGGGTTCGCTGGTGCAGCTACAGGTGGTGGTGGTTTTGGTGGTGCAGCTACAGGCGGTGGTGGTTTTGGTGGTGCAGCTACAGGCGGTGGTGGTTTCGCTGGTGCAGCTGCAGGCGCCGGTGGTTTCGCTGGTGCAGCTGCAGGCGGTGGTGGTTTTGGTGGTGCCGCCACAGGCGGTGGTGGATTTGGTGCCGCTCCTGCATTTGGTAGTGGATTTGGTGCTTCTCCAGCACTTGGCAGTGGATTTGGTGGTGCTCCGGCAGCTGGTGGTGGATTTGGTGGTGCTCCGGCGGCTGGTGGTGGATTTGCTGGAGTGGCTTCTGGTAATTTATTTTCTATTATTTTTTAATCTTTTATGGCTATAGAATTATAATCATATAGGTAACTTTTTGATCCATTTGTTTATAACTGCCAAATAAAAGTCATTTTTAACACATACACCATCCTAAATAATTTTATTAAAAAGTAACGATTTTCATGTAATGATAATGTTTATGTTTACGTATGTAATGGCATTAAATTTTTTTTAGTAAGTTATAAAAAGTCAACAAAAGTGTTTGGGTCAAATCCAACCAGACTCTTAATTAATTTTGATTTGGTGTGGTGTAGGCGGGTTTGGAGGTTTTAGCAGCCAAGGAGGAAGCGGGTTCTCGACATTTGGCAGCAGCAGTGGAGGAACAGGAAAACCTCCTTCTGAACTATTCACACAGATGAGGAAATAGTTTACTGTAAGAAAAGTAAATTTTGGAATTCGGTTTAGACAAGAATATGAACTTGTGGAGTAAATATGATTTTGTGGGGGGGGGGGGGGGGGGGTTATTTCCTATGATAAATTATGGAAAAGGCTAGTGTTGTATGAATTTGTTATGGTCATGAAGTGCTGAACCAACCAAAATCACAAGTGATGTATGTTGGTTTAAATGAATCACTTATTTGGTAGGTTTTTCCGGTGTGAGCGATAGTTATGACCCATTCTTCTTATATGTGAGTTGATACGAGTAATCTTTGTTATCGGTCACTTCTACAAATGAAGTAAACTAAGACGCGTCCAGATGAGCTAAATGCAAGCGCTGTCCACCGCCTATTGGTTGCTATCGACATGACCATCACTGCCGTTGCAATGGCCACTGATATTGTCTCTGCCAAGTATAAAGTAGAGGTTCATGAACATGCGTAGGCTCAATCCGAGTTTTAAAACCAGTTACAAGCTATAAGGGTGGCTTAATGTCCTTGAATTCCTAAAACGTACCCTAAACTTAAGGTCTTCTTCAGATTTTAATTTACACGTCTTTAAAGTCTTAGAACCCACTTTAATTTAAGGTATTTGTAGATTTAATTTATACGACATCAAATCCTAACACACTCTAAAATTGATGTCTTTAGATTTCTACTTACACGCTTTTTCTTAGTATATTGATTAAGTTTATATGTATTCCTAATATTCAAAGGGCTGGCCAAAGAAACATGTAGGTTGTGATCATCCTTTTCTTTTTGGTAGTTAATAAATTATTTATCTAGAATAAGAATTAAAAACTATATAAACGTTGCCTATAACTTCATAAAGCGCAAATTCCACACTCTTTAATAGAAATTTAATTATTAACAAAAGGACAAACCTGATGCATAATATCTCACCCGTAAAACTTAGGCATGACTTATGCATCTGCCCTTTTCACGACTAAAACACATGATATCCACATCACTTGACAACAAACTTATCGTTCCACCAACGGTCGTCTCTATCATAAACATGTAAACGCGTAAACTATAAGGAGGGTAAAAGAACCATTGCTTATTACAAATGCACATCTGTTTAACCTAACCAAAAGGCATAATAATAATAGTAATAAATAAATGCAAGGAACAGGTTGGTTGATGCCTGCCAGTGTTGAATGCTGTGCTTTTTTCCTTTCAAAAATCTATTCCTCCATTAACACACACACGCATACGTAGTCACTTCGAAAACCTACTTTATTATTAATATTTAAGCGATCAGACGGTTAACATTGATTGATTTTAACGTTCTTCCGTTTGGTTTCTTTCAATGTAGCCATTCGATCGGAATAAATTGATTAGGGTTTGTGTTTATATCATTATGCTTTGTCCTGAATTGAACACTCAGATACAAACATGGCTTCGTGATTACGATAAGCTTCAATCCTTCGCCGTTATTCTCATTTACATTCAGGTACTTTTATTGATTGATTTCATAATTAGTATTATTATTTGTTAATGCCCCACATTTCGATTTTACCGTGTTTTATTCGTTTACTTATGATTCCGGTACGTGTACAACACTATCTGTTGAATTTATGAGTTATGACCTACAAATTTGATCTGACTGATTGTTACTAATGATTTTGAATCCATAATTAGCTTCTGTTAGTTCTCTACATTGTGATTTTACTCTCTTTTTTTATAATTTTATTCGTTTAATTTAGATTTCGGTATGTGTACAACACCACGACTTGAATTTGTGACCTAGAGTTTTGATGTGAGGGATTGTTTTGTAATGATTTTGAATCTGTAATTACTATCCGTTAGTGCTCTGCATTGTGATTTCACTGTGTTTTTATTTCTAATAATTTTAGACGTTTTATTAAGACTCCGGAATGTGTACAACAATAGAACTTGAATTTATGACCTAGAGTTTTGATAGAATTGCATCTCTATGACGACATGGTCCAGAATAGAAGTTCGAGGAGACGTAGGATTAAGGTTAATGACTTTTAGGGGAATGGTGCAATTGTGTTTTTAGCCTTTTCTAAGGGCTTAGATTTTCCTACAGTTTACGTTACCATGAATGTTATCATTTTATATGTTTACTTTACTCCTTTTCGTTTTCTTCGGTTGTTGGTAGCTTCCTATTTTCTATATTGCTTTAGTTTTGTTTGTTGGTTTGTTTGGCGTGGAGGCCAAGGGTCTCTCTGGAAGTAGCCCTATGGGTGGGTTAGAAGGAAGGTTAGCCTACATCCTACTCTTCCTAGGCCCGACCAGTAGTTTCTCTATAGGTCGGATTTACTGGATATGGTTGTTGTAGTTTTGATTTGAGTGATTGTTCGTAATGATTTTGAATTGTGCGTTTTTGTGCTTTTACTAAAGTTTTTTATTCGTATACTTATATTCCAAAATGTGTAGAACTTGAATTTATGACCTAGATGCCTAGAGTTTTGATCTGAGGTGTTGTTTTGTGATGATTTTGAATTGTTCGGTTTTGTATAAATTAATTGAAGTTGTATTGATAGTTTCGTATTGATTTTGAATCCATATTGAGTTACTTGAGTATCTGTCTTTTTCGTCTAATTAAGACTCCGGAATATGTAGAACACTAGAACTTGAATTTATGAGTTATGACCTAGGGTTTTGATCTGAGTGATAGTTTAGTAATGATTTTGAATTGTTCAGTTTTGAATTAATTGATTGAAGTTGTATTGGTGTTTGAAGATTGCTTGTGCTTTAATCGGATCATTGGGGGCGTTGTATAATGGAGTCTCGCTTATAAATGTTGGGATTGGGTTGTTCGCATTGGTTGCAATCGAGAGTAGCAGCCAGAGTTTGGGCAGGACTTATGCTGTTCTTTTGTTTTCCACAATTTTACTCGACATTTTGTGGTTCTGCCTCTTCTGTCATGAAATCTGGTTAGTTTTTACTCTTAGCATTCATTCCTCTGTGTTTAATTTCTAGGTTTCTGTATGAAATAGTTAAGCCCTAGTTTGCAAATGGTGATGCCTGCTGAGTAAAGTGGATAATGAATTTGCTTCACATGTATATGCAAGCAATCTTGATTCTTGAAGTAATTGGTGTGACTCAGTCATACATATGGAATGGTCTTCTAGTCTTAGTCCAGCATAATTTGAAAAAGATTCTTGTATTAGTCAATTAGAGTAAGATATTATATGTTCATATATATTTAGCAGAAAACTAAGTAGGTATGGTTTTTCATGTTATAAATGTCAGCTTGTTTTTATCTTTTCACATAGATTAACTGCCTACAGTTCCTACTTGGCAACCAGTTGAATGCAGTATGCTATATTAAAGATATATGATATGATGGTGTATAAAGTATGAGATACGGTTTGAAATTTGAAGTTTATTCTTCACAAATCACAAGCAAGATCCAAAATATTTCTCTGTTTAAATATATATTAGCTATATAACATGATGGTCAGCTTGAAGTGACAAACAATATTTAGGGTGTTATAATGAAAATTTTCTGGTTTTTACATATTATAAATCTGAATATACAGATTTAAATAACTGCATGCAGGCACATTTCTTCAGAGATATATGGAGAATCTGCCATACTTTCAGTGAGACTGACTCTATTAATGCAAATTATCGGGTTCGCAGTGAGATCGTCATCGTCATTATTATGGATTCAGATGTATAGATTGGGGCCATCACTTGTAGATAGTATGGTTATTCGAGATGCTGACTTGGATTTGAGGAACAGTTTTATGAGTCCCACCACCCCTCGTGTAGTTAAAACTGGTTCTATTGACTCCATCAACGATCCAGGATTTTTCTCCTCTCTTTTTTCAGATAACCAAGATGAAGGATCATTACCCTCGGTAGGTATTATTGGTAATTTTTAGAGGTGACAAGATTAACATTCCGGGCCGGTTGGGTAAAGGTTGAAATTTGTCATTTCCAACAGGTCTGGTCCGGCCATGTTGTGTTGACCTGCAAACACTTTTATGCATTAGTTATGATTACAAAAATGATATTATTACAACAATATCAGAATTTTAATAAAAATGGGGGTCGAGATTGACACCAATTTTTTTATTATGTTTCGGATTCATATGAATTTCTTGTAATATATGTAGAGTCAATACCATCAGATTAATATGGACGGGTCTCTTCGGTCAACACATGTAAGTTCCGATTTCCATTCACACTTGTAGAGGTGACAAAATGTCGGTTCAGGTGGGTTGGATAATGGGTCGGGTCAAAATTGATTTCGGGCACTTCCGGCGCTGGGTTGGTTTTAAACACATGAGAGGTTGAGTTTCAAGTAATACTAATGCGTTTCGACACTATCTGTGTTCTTGATTCAAAGGTTTTTATATGCAGGAAAGAAGCACAGTAAGCCGGCTCACGAGTCTTTGAAGAGTTAATAATAATAAGAGTTAATAATACCTATCTACATAATCATCAATTTTCATTTATTTTTTACTAAATTGAGCTTCATTCTTATATTCTAATGTTGTACGTGAATGACTCATGGCAACAATTATGTATAGTTGCATATTAGATGCTATTAAAGGTTTTGCTTCATAGCTTGTACTTCATGCATGTGTGTGATGTACCTTTTATCCTGTATGCGTTGCTACTAGGGTTGCACTTGACGCATCATGAGTTGGACCTTCTAACTTCCATCGGTTATGCTCCATAAGTGTTTCTCAAGTGGCTTCCCAGATTCATATCTCACATACTTCATGTAAGAGGATGACTGGGTGAGGTCATGTGTTATGTATCGGTGTTAAAAGTGTGGTTTTCGTTTTGATAAAAAGTACCGGTTGGATTGCGAACAATGGTTTTTGGGAAATGACAAAACAAACCGGCTTGGTCGGGTGGGTCTCTAGATTTGCTGGTTTTACTGGTTTAAAGATTCTGCTTTATGGTTTGGTGTTCTCAACTGATTTTTTAAATTATTAGTTTGTATTAACAGTTTTAAAATCATGTAGATTGTTCTTTGTTATGCTACACACGCATATTGCAAGAAAAAGTAAAAAATAATAATATGGTTAAACGGCCGGTTTCAAGTTTTAAACCTGTCCGAATCTTAAATAAACCGAACTTCAACATTCTCTCTCTTATTATTTAGAAGTGTATGTTTGATATTTGTTGCATTTTGAAATTTTCTTGGTTTGACATTTATTTTGGTTTCTAAATTTAGAAATATAATAACTTATTTTGGTGTACAATTTTGATATTTTAGGAGTCGTAAGTTGTAACAACGTGTATGAATGATATACCATCAAGTAGTGCCATGTTAGCATTTTTATATATTGATATGTAGCATGGACCGACTATGCTCCCTTGATCCCTCCACCTGTATTTCGTGCTTTAACAATAGTGACTAATTTAATGATGGTACTTAAAGGTTCTTTTATATGTTTGAATGTTCAAATATAAACCGGCATTATGTGATATGTTGACACTTAACTTATAGAAGATCACTATTCTTTTAAAATTCAATCTTCTTATTTTTTATTAATTTTAAAATGACAACAATAAAGTGACAGATAAACAAACAATAAAAGAATATTATGTTTTTCAAACTTTGTGCAAGATGAACAATCTCATATTTGAAGTATATTGTATCAAACCAGTATTTTTATGTTATAAACATTTATCAAGTTATCTAAGTTTAAAGTTTAATTTTGAAACATTTAATCTCAACTTTCGAATCATCGATTTCAATACTTATCATTTTCATATTGAAGGCACAACTAGTCATATTTGTTATATTTGTTGTAGACATGGTACATGCTTCCTTCCTTGTTCTTAGCATCTTTTTCTCATCACCACTATCAATTTTTGAATGAATTAGACAGGTCTATGCTCATCAAAGTCACAAGTTTTCTTACATCTTTTCTTCTTTTTTTTTTTGCGTCCATGTGGTTTCAGGGCGGGGACACATTGAGTCCTTAATTTTTGAACTGATTGAGTCCCTATGGTTTCGAAAATGAAACATTTGATTCCCTATCGTGAATTAACATTGTTAGCTTTAGGAGTAAATTTGACATTTCTCTTATATATATATATATATACATTGTCACTCTGAATCCTTGAACTTTTCATAATCGGTCACCTTGAGTCCCCTTCCCTTTTAACAAAAATAAATGAACTAGACTATTTTTTCTAACAAAAATGAAAAAACCAAATTGCTTTTCTCAACAAAAATTAACGAACTAAACTATTTTTTAACAAAATAAATAGGCCAAACTATTTTCTTGTCACACTAAAGAACTGAATCACTATTTTTAACAAGTAGTTCATTTCTTTTAACAAAAATAAGCGAACCGAACTTATTTTGTAACAAAAATAAACTAATCGAAGTATCGAACTACCTTTCTAATAAAAATAAACAAACCGAACTTATTTTTTTACCAAAAATAATCAAACCAAACTTATCTTTTAACAAAAATAAACGAACCAAATTACCTTTTTAACAAAAATAAAATACGGTTCGTTTAGTTTAGTAAAAACGTAGCCCGGTTCGTTTATTTTTGTTTAAAAAGTAGCCCGGTTCGTTTATTTTTGTTTAAAAAGTAGTATGGTTCGTTTATTTTTGTTTAAAAAGTTCGGTTCTTTTGTTTTTGTTAAAAAAATAAGTTTGATACATTTATTCTTGATTATGGCTTGATTGGTTATAGTTGGTGGTTAATTCTTTAATTTGGATGAAATTTTTAAAAAGGAACTAAATCTGAGCAATCACTTAACCATAAGGACTCATACTAATCATAAGAAAAGGGTAAACTAGTGATTCCACATTTTCAGTTAACAATAGGGACTCAAATTGTTCAATTCTAAATCCGCAGAGAATCAACCAGTTCAAAAAAATTACCAGGGACTCATTTTGTCTCCACCCTGAAATCACAGGGATGCAAACAGTAACTTTCTCTCTCTCTCTCTTTTTTTCTTTTTCATTTTCTTTTGAAGAACCTCCCGAAATAATAGCCATTTCTTCACAATCTTCGCTTTTGTGGCAATCATCATATTATCACTAGACGACCCTATAAGAGAGAATATATTATAAGGGTTTATTATCATATTATATTATAAATCAACTATACATATGAATACAACATGGATTATTACAATGAAAACGTAATCAAATCATCATCTTTTAAACATGATAACAGTATAACAATTAATCTAATCGAACCATATATGTGTGAAATGAATAATGATAGGTTCATTTAGGGGTTACTGGGTTAGGAAATGGTGATTACTTGAGATGCTTAATGTTTACTTAAGATGCTTAATGTTTACTTAAGAGTAGGTGATATATTCATTAGTGGATTGATTATTTTTTTCAACTTGAAGATTATGCTTAATTATCTTCCTAATATTCACCAACAAAATACTTATCATATACAGAACTTTTATATACTTGGTTTTTTTTATAAAATATTTGAGCTTTAACATAATGTTTTTATTATTAAACGATCAAATCTCAACTTGAAGTTATAGTATCTTGAATATCCAATGGCGATTGGTATATATTCATGCCACTTAATTCCTCGTGAGCGTCACACTACCAACTTTTTCCCCTTAGTTATACTTCATCTCACTTAAAAGAAATGGTTTAACCTTGCTTAACCCCCTTAATTTAATTTGAAAACAATTCGTAAATTATTATGTATAAGTGTAGATGATTAAAGGTCTGTTAACACTTTAACTTAGCTTTCCTTTGACGTCCTTTAACCCATGAAGGGAGTGGAGCCCCCCCACACGTTAACATTTGTCAAATCAACTTTATCGCTCTGGACGTTAAGGTATAACCATGGACCTTATTGACTTGAATTTCAAAATTTAATTTAACATGCTTGCCAAAACTACTTGACGTAAGTTATAACCATTCATGCCTTTTAAAGAGGAGCGTCCGGGTTCAAACGTGGTAACAAAGTAGCTTTAGATTTGTTGGTGTAAAATACAGGGTTGAACCATACATCAATCATCTTTCTTATATTATACTTAAACCTATATGATATGACTGTTTTATTATTGTTATAATTATAAGTGCATTCTTCAAATATATAGACACGCGTACAGCAATACACATTTTACGTACTACTCGGTTATCTTTTTTGACTAAGGAGTTGTTTGGTAATCTCGTACTGAGTTATGTTGATGTTTAACATATTCAGAGGTAACTTATGAATCTATCTAACATGTTTCTAAAACTTACTCATTAAGAGATTCTACGAAGTCACGAACAATTAATAAGTGTCTTTTAAAGGAACCGAAACACGTCTACATCTAACCCAATTCATAGGTGCCCACTTAATGAAGTCTTCAAGATGTTACCGAACAACACTAACAATTTTTTTCACTATATTACCTATGGTTATGTTTCAAAAGAATCCAATAACAAACTTGAAGAAACACGGATCTACTCCCAACTAATGGGTCCTAGATCCGATGAGTCCCCAGGGTAGGATACAGTTAACTGTCTATACGATGAACACAATTCCCCCAAGTCCAGTGACGTGAACCTGCAAAACGAACACCGTGAGCTCGTTACGGGAAGGACAAGAGGGGGGGGGGGGTGTCTTCCCGTAACCACCCTCCGGCGTGAGAATAAGTACAATTCTGACGAGAGTAAAGTACTTAAGTACATTGGGAGAGTACAGTGGGAATGAATGAATACCTCATGATGATTGAGAGGGTATTTATAGCCAAAGGGTGTGGGGAAGTGATTGGACCGGCTGTCCCTTTAAAAGATGCCTGCATAACCGTCTGGACGCGTGTCCTTATACGATAGGTTTAGCTTATACGTTGCATGTGCATGTATAACAACCTGGACACGTGTCGCTCTATTATTGGTTAACGGGGTAATATTGGCCATGTGCACGGTAAAAACGACCTCGTCACGTGTCACTAGCTGATTAGCCGATGGATCACGTATTGCCCAAGAAAGCATCTTGGCGAATCTTCTAGAAGGTAATTGGTTATTGACAGCTGTCCCGGAGCATTACCTCGTGGTCATTTACGCGGAAGGGTATTCCTTCTTGCGGATGACTTTTGAGGGTGCTGTGATGCTTCCGCACGTGTTATGAGGGTGCTTCTTCCTCAAATGATTATGCGGATGATTTATATGTCCCGCGGGTGCCTTATGGGGGACTTCTGATTGTCCCGCGAGTATTCCTTAAGGGTATTTGGGTCTTTTTGGTACCCTACCTCTATAAGTACCCCCAGTCCAGTGTTTCTTCTGTGTGAAGTATTTTATGCGGGTGAAATTATGGACTTAATATGGATTTGGGGATTTTTGACTTTGCAAATTGGTGGGAAATATCTTTTGTTGTTGTGGATAATCATGAAAAAAGACAAGTTGACCACTCGAAGGCGCGTGTGCAGGTGACAGGACGTTTGTGACGGCTGTAACTGTACCCGATTGTACAGCTTTTTCCCTTTTTCTAATTTCCCGGGTGACGTGTCGATCTGTTACCGGGCGGTTTTTTCTCTCTCCACTGTTTGCATCCTATCGCATTAATTGCAGTGGGTATAAATAGAGGGAGTTAACTTCTTTTTGAAGTTTTATCGCCTTTGAATTCTTAACACGAACTTGCTTTTCTTTTCTGAATCCTTCGATCTTTCTTTGATTCCTTTGAACTAATCCGAATATTTTTCATCGAGTGTTTACATATGGCGTCTGCTCAATCTGAAGTTGACGAAACAGAAGTCCAATGGGACTTGGATGAGTATAGAAACTCATCACGACCTACGGTATTCCGCCAGAATGGGGACCTGAGTTCCCATCTGCCGGTTCTATCGCTAGCTTCCCACCTCCCGGGAAGATGGCGTTGTACGCCGACTACTTTGTTCATGGGAACTTTCGCCTTCCTATCACAAAGTTCTTCCAACGAGTGGTCAAGGCATTTGGTATTCACTTATCTCAACTCCATCCCCGTGCCGTTATGCGAATTAGACATTTCGAGTTTGTGTGTATGTCACATGAGATAGTTCCCCTGTTAGACCGGTTCGTTGTTTTCTACAAGATGGCCAACCGGAATGGATGGTATACTTGTCACAGCTTGCCTGACAGAGTTATCGGCAATGTTACTGAAGAAATTTCCAAGGACTGGAAGAAAAAGTTCTTTAGGATCTCCGAGGATGTGGTGCCCGAAGCTATGACTCGTCGTTCTCCTAACGACGCTCTTATTGATATTACTCCGGCCGCTCATGAGAAGCGTGACTGGTTTCGCAAGCTTATTACTCCGCCAACCTCTATGCGAGCACTTCTTGAGGAAGCCCTCGTGTGGACGGGCATGAGCCGCTTGTGGCCTTCTACTTTCATGGAGCCCGTGTTTATTGGGCTAGACGGCCGTGAGTTTTAATACCTTGTTCTTCTATCCTTCCATTTTTGAGTTTTTATTTTTAATGCTTGCATTTGTTTTTAGGTTTTGGATCAATGTTGAACGCCTTAGATGATGGCAAGGGCTGTGTAGGTAAGGCTATTCGTGACGTAAAGGATGCACCTATCCTTGAGAGGACTTCTCAATACTTCCTCTTTCCTGTCAAAGTGCGTGTCGAACCAGTTGTCTCGGAGGCTATCTTTGAAACAGGTGCGTACACTCTAAACCCTCCTCCTCTTAATGCGCTGACCTCCGACGGGATAATCGTCATTTTAAGTGACGATTCCGCCAGTTTTGAGGATGAAAGTTCATATGTTGCTTCTGAGATTTCATCTGTCTCTCATTTGTTAGCAGAACTTTATTGGAAGAGGCCCTTCCATGTATCTCAGGCGAGTGACGCAAGTACTAGCGCTGCGGACACCGGGAAAGGGCCCAAGACGAAGATACGCCGGACACAACGTCCGAGGAAGCCACTACCACCCAACCTTGCGGAGCGTTTGGGGACAGTGACCGTTGAGTTCTTACTTGTTAAATTTTGTTGTCCATGATAATGAGATCTGGTTTTGATTTTGTTATGCAGATCCGTCCATTGTTAAAGGACATGCATTGGGTAGGCTGTCAACGCCAACACCAAATGTTGAAAAACAGCCGTCACCTCCTCCGGAGAAGGGGGCGGATAAGCCTGTTACCCCTCCTGTAGAAACGGCCTTGGAGGGGTCTAACGTTGAGACGGTTACTACCGGGTCCCTGGATTATCTTTTCCAGGGGGGGAATGCCACCGATCCTCAACATGAGAACCATGATGTTACTACAGAAGGTTTTGGAGTTGATGAACCTTCTCCGCAATCCGGTCCTCAATTCTTCCCTACTTCTTCGCCCTTTGCATCGGGCGGAGAAGATGATTTCTTTTTTGGACCGTCTGTCCATGAGGCTGGAGGGGGTTCCTCACAGGGTGGCCCTCAACAGTCTACCTCCACTCCTGTTCGTCTCGGGACTTCCAGTTCCCAGTATTTTGAGAACGTTCAGTTGGGGGGAGACTATGATTTGTTTGTACCGTCTTGGGACATTGTCAACGGGTCTCGGGTTTCTAATCTCAAGACCTGTATGAGTTTCGTTGAGCATTGTATACCGCCTACTGAAATGGAGTATCAACGGACTCGCTCCCGCCAGGAGCTACATACTGATCTGGCTACTTCCTTGACTAACAGCTTAGCCTGTAGTCAGGAAACCTTGCAGGAGTGGCGAACAATGGGCGGGAAGCTGGGCGCGGCCTCCGAGGCCGTAAAGGTCGCAGAGAAGGAAGCTGAGGAGCACCGCAAAGCGGCGAGTGCAGCTAGGTGGAAACAAACTGATGCCGAAGCTGCACTCCAAAAAAGAAAAAGAGCGAAACGCTGATGCTGCTAAACGGTGGAAAGAGGCATGTGAATGGTCTAATGCCACCCTTGAAGCTTCCCGAGCTGATACTCAAAGAAAAAAGGACAAGTTGGCGAAGGCAAAGGACGAGGTGTCTCGTCAGAACGCCCGAATCCAAGAGCTCGAGGAGGCTTTAAAGTTGCAAGGGGAGCAATCTAAAATGAAAGATATGACTATTGTTGAAATGCAGTCTACATACGACTCCCTCTTGCAATCTCAGACTGAAGCAGGCAACCGCGCCTCGCCTAGTTGCAAGAACTTAGTGGTATGGCGGAGCGTGCTGAGCAGGAAAGGCAATACTTCCTCAGTCGTGGCCTTGACTCTGTAAGTTCTTCTCGTATACTCTTTATTTTTTGAGTGTTTAATTCCATGGTATTAACGAAATCTTGTTCGCAGGTTATCCGTCATATCAAGAGGAGCACGGAGCTTACGGATTGCTTCGTGAACTTAACAACTGCTTCGGAAGGCGTTGGCCGGGTGAAGGGCTTCAATGAAGGATTGGCGTTTGCCCAATCCGGACAATCTGTTGAAAGCCACCCGCTTTATGGTCTTGACGCGAAGTAGGAGTTAGACATGCGGGTCCAACAGTATGACGACCTTGTCTTTCCGCTGCAGAATATGCTTCCGGAGTTTGCGTTGTCCGAAGATGGCGTGAAGCAATTGCGGGTCTTTATTGAAGATAAGTCTGATGATGACGAGTCTGATGATGAAAAGTCTGAGGAAGCTTCCCACAATGCTCCGGAGGGTACTTCGGCTCCTAATCCGTAGGGTAGATGTAGGAGTTATCTCTGTAATTTCTTTTCATATTCTTGTAATCACCATTTTGAATATTAATGAAAAGGACTTTATGTGTTGATAATATCTTTGCGGGATATCTTTTCTTTTGAATTTTGAACTTGTGCAAGTTGAATGGATAGTACTAGTGAAGTGGCGGAGAGAAAGTTTTAGGCAATGGCTGACAAGACGTGTTAAACGCCTGTTTGACAGCCTGTAGGCACTTTTTAGAATCTCCCGCCTGACGTGTCCGTCATCCTGTGGCCCGCATTTTCTCTTTCTTCTGTCAGTCAGACGGTCGCATTAATTGCGATGAGTATAAATAGGCCTTGACGTCTTCAATCCATTCTTATCACTTACATATTTTCTACATCAAAGAACTTTTGCTTTCTTACATCCATCATTTGTATTTGATTCTGATGGCTGCCCAGAAGAAAAATCCCCCCGCTATTAATGAAGTCGGGTGTGACATTAAAGAAAAATACTTCGAGGACGTAAAAAACGTGTACGGCTTCCCACCGGAATGGGAAGCCGAACTTCCTGCGAAAGGGGCCATTGCGACGGCGCGGCCTCAAAGAAGATAGCCGTATACCTAGACCAATTCACTACGGTAACTTCCGGTTACCCGTGACGAAGTTCGTTCAGTCTGTACTAAAAAAGTATGGGCTCCACTTATCCCAAATTAACCCCTTCGGGATGCTGAGAATTCGGCACTTCGAATTCTGTTGCCAAGCCCACGATTATGAACCATCTGTTAACATGTTTGCAATTTTCTACAAGATGACATATCGTGACGGGTGGTACGGTTTTGCTACCACCGGAAAAGGTCCGATCGGTTTCGAATGGATCCGGAGTATTCACGGATGGAATCCAAGTTCTTTTGGATTCGGGAAGATGTCATCCCGTTTGCTATGTCCCGCCGAAAACCGGAAGACGTGGCTCCCGAAATTCCTGTCATTGAATATGAGGGCCATAAGTGATTTAGTACCTTGACCAAGACACCGACACCCATGCGTCCCATTCACGAAGGGGAAATGGTGCATGCTAGGATGAGTCGTTTATGGTCGTTTCCTACCTTGGAGGCTTACTATGAGAATTCTGATGGGAGTAAGTGTTTATTTGTAATATTCTGGGTTTCCAGTTTACTTTCTTTAACGTTCTTCGACTACAGGTGAAAGTACGATCCTTTCCACTCTTGTGGGCAAGATGGGAGGCATGATGGTTCGCCGTCCTATTACTCAGCATGACGTACCGTTTTTGGAACGCACGCGGAGTAACTTCGTTTTTTCCACTACTCTCACTCCGGAGCCTCTTGTCTCCGAGGCGCTATTTGCACAACCTCGACCTATAACCGCCGCTACATCGAGCGGGGTGATAGTACTCCTCTCGTCTAGCGAAGAGTCATCGCTCTGCGAGGAGGGGTTATCGATTGGTGCTACTAACCCTTCGCCTTCGACTATAGGTTTTACTCGCAAGCAAGATCTAAAAACCACCGTCGACTCGACGACGGGCGAGGAAGGTGGTCCTCAATCCGTTGAGGGCGAACCTCAGGTTATGGATGCGAACACTTCAAAGGCTGCTGGTAAGCGGAAAGCACAGCCTTCCGATGCCGTGCCCAAGAAGAAAAAGAAGAAGAAAGTGAAGGTTGAAATTCCGGACTTAGGAGCTCGTCTTCGAGAGCTTTCTGCCCAAGAGGTTTCTAAAGGTAAGATTTGAACTTTTACAATTATATTTGAATTTGCCACTCCATGACTTAAGAATATTTTTTTGGGAATATCTCAGGTTTGAAGGACTCACGACTTCCAACTCCCCCAACCTCACCGTTACACACTGCTCAAGATCCGATCGATTTATCGGATTCCTCTCCTACCAAGGAGAAAGAGGTTGGTGAGTTCGAGAAAATCCTCACATCTCCACCCCGTCACGAGTATCACTTCCGGGATCAGGGCGGAGTTAGTGTGTTCAAATATGGGGGGCAGGCTTCCTCATACCGAGTGGAGGAAGATACTGCTCCGCATAACCCTCACTGGTCATTGCGTTGGAACTCAGTGTTGAATGATGCGGACGTCTGTCAAGAATATCTTCACGAAAGCCTCCCTCCCGCAGAGAGGGAGCGACAACGCCGTCGCATCCGCCAGGAGCTTCTAGACTCCAACTCTTATCACATGGCGAACACTGTTTCCACCAATCAGGAGATACGTCATGATTGGTTGGCCATGAACGACGAGCTAGAAGAAACTGAGCACAAGCTGTTAGACGCTAAGAAAGAAGCTCTTAAAGCGTTAACAGATGCCCGGGATAGCCATCAGGCTATGGAGGTGGCAAAAGCTGAACTACTTGCTGCTGAGGAAGCTAAGGCTGCCCTCCAGAAACAGCTGGATGACCAAACTGAGCTGATAAAGACCCTTCAAGCTGACTCAGCGGCCAAGGACAAGCGCTTGTCAAAACTTAATGCTAAGAGTCGAGACCAAGCTTTGGAGTGTGCTGGACATAAGATGGATCTTATCCGGGCTCAGGCGGATAAGAAATGGCTTCTATCAACAACGATTCCCAAGGTACCAAGTCTTTTATTAACATAATTTACTCGGGTGTGTATGTACTCACACATGGTTATTCGACTTAACATGTTATCACTGACGTTCGAAATAATGACGATCTTGGTAACTGTGTTGCGATACTCCTCCGTGCTTCTGAGCAAGTCGGCCGGCAGATGGGCTTCGAAGAAGGATATGAATTTGGATCCGCGGGCCGGGTTCCTGTGGAGTATGTCTTGGCTGGCAAAGACAGTGCTTCTATCCTTATCGAGAAAACCAAGGATTTTGACACACTGAAGTTCTCCCTTTCCGATCATATATCGGAACTCGCGAACAAAGAGGATGCCATATATCAATTAAAAGAGCTACTGGATCTTGATGAGGAAGAAGAAGAAGGGGCCAATAATACCGCGGAGGATGAGTATGTCACTCCATAAGTGTGTATGTCTTTGTTGTACATATTTCTTTTGCTTGTAATCTCTTTTGACTGTTTAATAAGAAGTCTTGTTTCCTTCCGGTGCACTTTGTCTTATGTACTATAATATAAGTGTCTGTCCGGAACTTCGTTTTTGTCAATAAAAGATTACAATAACATGGAATTAACTGTACGTTCTCCTTATTATAATAAAAGAACTTACATAACTTGCCAGTCTAGGTGGGCACGTAGGCCAAAAAACAAAAAGCAAATAAAACTGCTACATATATAGCATTTCTTTAACTGTGTTGTGTTCCATGTTCGAGGGATTTCGGTCCCATCCAACTTCTCCAACTTGTAGGCATCTTTGGGTAACACTTGTTTGACTTTATAAGGTCCTTCCCAAGTTGGGGCTAACTTGCCCGGAGGCTCCTGGCCGGAAGCCTCGTTATTGCGGAAGACAAAATATCCCGCATCGAACTTGCATTTTTGGACTCGCAAGTTGTAATATTTCTCAAGCTGTCGCTTATAATTGTGTTCGCGAATCAATGCTAGTTCTCTTCTTTCTTCCAAAAGGTCTAGATTCGTCCTGAGTTTGTGATCGTTGTCATCAATCGACATAACCCTCGTGGATGGAATCCCGATATCTGCGGGGATCATGGCTTCATTGCCATAGGTTAGGCTAAAGGGTGTCTCCAAGTTACTGGAGTTCTTTTGAGTGCGGAAGGCCTAGAGTACATGGGGCAGTTCATCCACCCAACCCGTTCGTTTCGTCCCTAGCCTTGCCTTGATCCTTTCCTTGATAGTTCGGTTGGTCCTTTCGACCTGACCATTTGCTTGCGGATGAGCTACGGATGTAAAGGTTTGAATGACTTGAAGTTCTTTCAACCATGCTTGCAATCCGCTATCAGCAAATTGGGTCCCATTGTCACTTACCAATCCCTGCGGGAGACCAAACCGACAAATGATGAATTCCCAAAGGAATTTTTTCACGCTTGAAGCCGTGATTGATGCGACCGGTTTAGCTTCTACCCATTTGGTGAAGTAATCAATGGCCACTATCAGGAACTTGACTCGTCCCGGGGCTTCTGGGAAGGGTCCCATAATATCAATAGCCCATTTTTGGAACGGCCAGGCAGACGTAACCGGAATCAGTTCGTTCTTTGGACGCAGGGTGTTGGGGGCATGACGCTGGCATGAATCACACTTTCTGATTTCTTGCACAGCGTCTAAGTGCATGCCAGACCAATAATACCCTGCGTTCATGATCTTTGCAACTGTCATTCTTGGTCCCGCGTTTAACCCGCAAATGCCTTCGTGAATTTCCCGAATTAAGTAATTTGCGTCTTCTGCGTCTACACAACGCAATAGCGGACCAAGAAATGACCTCCGGTATAAAATACCATCAGTCAACTGGTAATTCAGAGCTTTGTGCTTAATCTTCCAAGCTTGGGCCTTTCCTGCTGGAAGTGCTCCGGAAGATAAGTACGCTTTGATGGGCGTCATCCATGACTCAATGCCAGTTTGAATTACTAGGACTTGATTTTGTGAGACGGATGGATGGTCTAGAACTTCCACACGAATATCTTTGGCAAAATGCTCAAAGTTCGTTGAAGCTAGCTTGCTAATAAGAGCGTCCGCCGATTTGTTCTCACTCCTCTTAATGTGAACAAAATTGAAAGAGGAAAATTGGTGGATCAAGACCCTTTCTTGTGACAAATAAGAAGCCATGACATCATTTTTGGCTTCATATGTTCCGTTTATATGTCCCGCAATTAGCATGGAATCCACCAGTGCTTCCAAATGTTTTACCCCAAGCTTTTTCGCTATCCGCAGGCCTGCCAGGAAGGCTTCATATTCTGCCTCGTTGTTGGTACTTTTGAAGTCCAATTTGATGGCGTATGTAAATTCATGCCCCTCAGGATTGACTAGCCTTAAGCCTGCACCTGACCCTTCGATGCTTGAAGCTCCGTCCGTGAATTGTGACCAGACTTGTCCTTGTTCCGGAGGTGCTTGGGTTGTTGTTCAATCAAACATTCTTGTTCTTTGTGCTGCGGGACTTCTGTGACGAAGTCCGCCAGCACTTGCCCTTTGATTGCCGGTCTTGGCTTATACTCGATCGAGTGTTCACCCAATTTGATGGCCCATTTTTCCAGTCGACCGGACAATTCATGCTTACTCAACACGTTCTTGAGTTTGTATCCGGTTAACACATTGATGGGGTGACCCTGAAAATATCTGCGGAGCCGTCTGGCGGCATAAACCAGTGCCAACACCGACTTCTCCAACATCGAATATCTTGTTTTAGGGTCCGATAGTGTTCTACTGACGTAATAGATTGGAGTTTGAATATTTTTCCTATCTGTCAATAGGACGCCCCCCACAGCAATGTCGGATGCCGACAAATATAGTGTTAATGGTTCACCCGCGTGAGGAGCCGTTAACGTGGGCAATTCCATTAAACACTTCTTGACTTCCTGAAATGCTTGCTCGGCTTCCGGGGTCCTTCTGAATTGTGTCTTTTTGAGGCAATTCCTCAATGTTGAAATGAACGGATAAGATTTAGCAGCGTGGTTTGCTAGAAACCTGTTTAATGCTACCAATCTTCCGTTAAGTGTTTGAACTTGCTTGAGGGAAACGAGAGACGGCATACGGGCTATTGCTTGAACCTTGTCCGGGTTAGATTTGAAACCGGTGCCCGTAACAATGACCCCGAGGAACTTTCCGTCTTCCATCCCAAAGGAACACTTTGCTGGATTCAGCTTCATATTGATGCTTCTTAATGTTTCAAAAGTTTCCTCTATATCCCTCAACATTTGATCTTCTTCCGTGCTTTTGATTACCAAATCGTCCATATAGACTTCGAGATTCCGACTTATTTGACCTTTGAAAACCTGATCCATCAGTCGTTGATATGTGGCTCCTGCGTTTTTTAGTCCGAAAGGCATCATTCTGTAGCAGAATGTTCCTTGGTCGGTGCGGAACGCTGTCTTGTCCTCGTCACCAGCTGCCATATGAATCTGGTGATACCCTTTGTAGGCATCGAGGAAGCACTTGAATTTGAATGGGGCCACATCATCTACCTTCAAATTGATCTCCGTTAGTGGGTAACAATCTTTTGGACATGCTTTTTTAGATCTTTATAATCTATACACATCCTCCACGTTCCGTTGCTTTTTGGGACAATCACTGGGTTGGCGACCCATGTTTGGTACTTGATTTCCTGTATAATCCCAGCACGAAGGAGATCTTGCACTTGCTCATTCATAGCTTTCGTTTGCTCCGGACCCATCTTTCGTTTCTTTTGTACAACTGGGGTGATTAATGGATTCACCTTTAACTTGTGTTCCGAAATGCTCCGCGGGACACCGGTCATATCCGCGGGCTGCCAAGCAAAAATGTCAATGTTCTTTGTTAATAACTGCTTCAAAAAGGTTCGGGATATTTCAGAAATAGCCGGACCAATTACTATAGTTTGATCCGGAAATTTCTTGTTGAGGACCCATTTTTATGGCTTGGTCCTGTGAGTTTTCCTTGGAATTTTACTTGGCTTCGAGCTCTCAGTTATAAAGCAATGTCGGTTGACATGGATTATTGCTACGCCGGTAGGAGTTGGAATTCCCATGGCACCATGAACTGTGGATGGATGGGCATTAAAGTCACCAATTGCTTCTCGTCCGAGAATAATATAATGTTTGGAAGTTGCTGGTAGCACTAAAAATTCAACTTCCTCCGTTCTTGAATGTACTCCGTCACTTAGTGTGACCGGGAAAGTAATAACGCCACGCGGGTGCATTATCTCTCCCTCGAAACCAGAAACAGGAGCATGAATTGGTTTTAATCTTTCTTTGTCTTATTCGTCCAACTTTTCGAAACACTGTTCGTACATAATATCAGACGTACTGCCTGTGTTAAAGAACACATATTGTGACCGGTAGTGACCAAATTCGGTAGTAATTATCAACGGTTTTTATTACACGGGCCCCCTATGACCCGAGGAAAGATCACGGGCTCGTTCTTCCATTCCTCGTCTGAATAGTTTCTCCTTTTTCCTTTACCCGATTGTCTCCCCTGAATCATGTGGACATTCAGATCTTTGATTTACCTTTTAGCTGGGCCCTGGCTGTCCTTTGTGGGAGGTTTGCCAGTCCCTGCTCGTACGCCCTTAACCAAATGTTCGAGTTTACCATTTTTAACAGCTGCTTCAATTTCATTTCTGAGGGCCACACACTCATTCGTGTTGTGCCCAATATCATTATGATATGAGTAGTGTTTTTTGTTATCAAGGAATGACTTCCGTGGTATTGGTTGAGGCTTCCGAAAAGTCAGATTCTCCATTGTGAGAATTTTTTAGGGAGTCTTTGATAACTGGGTCCAATTGTTAGAGGAACGAGCTGAAAAATTACGTTTACCCTTGTTGCCGATCAAAGATCTTGCATCAAAAGGCTTAGATGTTTCCGCACTTGGCTGAAGTCTTGACCTTATTGGTCCCTTAGCCTGCCTGTTCAGTCTCGGAGTTTGAAACTCAATCCTCGGTGATTGCTTTTGACTACTGGAACTTAGAGTTTTCTCAGTTCTTGCAAACAACTTTGATGCCTTCATGATTTCGTCCCATGACTCAGGCATTCCATCTCTTCCTGTAAGGGTACGGATCAAGGCATCACTGTGGACGTTCTTACAGAATGCTCCTCGCAGCATATCTTCGCTTACCCCTCTGATGTTAAGGCTCTCGTTGGTAAAACGAGTAATGAAGTCTTCAATAGACTCATTGTTTCACCTCGTAATATCTAGTATTTCTGAAGGGTCCCGGGTATGTTTCTTTTGTTGACTGAAGTGCTGGGAAAATTTTGCTACGAAGTCATTCCAACTTTTAATTTGTCCGCCCGGTAATTTCTCGAACCATTCTCGAGCAGCTCCCGTGAATGTGAGTGCAAACATGTGGCACCAATACGGAAGAGTCCAACTACTGACTCCTCCGACTGCCACGAATCTCAGCAAATGATCGCTGGGATCTGTCATTCCATTATACGTTCCAACAGATGTCGAAATCTTCGCATTCGTTGGGAACGGATCTTGCGCGATTCTTGGAATAAATTTTGACTTTTCTGCAAAGGACTCCAAGCGATATGGTTTGGAAAAATCATACTCAACATTACTATAATACTCCGCATGGCGGACAACTGGGTGCGGATAGCTAGTTCCTCCGTACGAAGGGAGGCGTCTATCTCCGCTGTAATAACTACCTTCCAGGTGATAAGTTGAGTCATATCCGTCCAATTCGTCCTCATAAGATGGTACCCGCATATCTATGCGAGGACGAGGAAGTAACCTCCGGATCTCTCCTACGTTCTGTTCCGGTGGCAGACTATATTGGATGTGGCCTTCCCTTATGGGAGGAGAGATAGATCTCCTGGGAGGCTCATCATAAGTCAGGGTGCGGCCATGGAAACGTTCATTTCGGACCCGACGTTCATATTCAGCTTTCAAACTGTCTTGTTGAACATGAAGCCATTCGTCTGGAGACAAAAGTCCTTCATTTCTGAAGCTATAATGGTGAGCTCTTCTTTGGTTAGAATCACCGGAATCTTCTTCCAAACCTAACTCCGACTGAGTTCGGTGGACTTCTCTTGTAATTAGTTATAGATTCCTCAAGTTAGAACCTCCTGGGGCTGTGACATGCCCCAGGTCAGTAGTTGGTGAAACAACATTCTCAGCATCTATCGGAGTAGTATCTGTTAATGGAGTGAAATGTCCACGAGCCGCTGAACCACCTAAGGTAAAACCTCCAGGGTTCACGACATCAGTTCATGGAGCAGAGTTTGTGATTCTAGAAAAAATAGATGTTGCTCCTTCACGTGATTCAATATTGAGATCTCATGGAGGTTGTGACTGATTCTCCGTCGTCCCTTTAGGTAATTGACTCATATCGTAAAGAAAACGAGGAAATTTTTTTTTTGCTATTCTAACAAATACACGGATGGCGCCAATGAAGAAACACGGATCTACTCCCCACTAATGGGTCCTAGATCTGATGAGTCCCCAGGGTAGAATACAGTTAACTGTCTATACGATATGAACACAATTCCTCAAAGTCCAGTGACGTGAACCTGCAAAACGAACACCGTGAGCTCGTTACGGGAAGGACAAGAGGGGGGGGGGTCTTCCCGTAACCACACTCCGGCGTGAAAATAAGTACAATTCTGACGAGAGTAAAGTACTTAAGTAAATTGCGAGAGTACAGTGGGAGTGAATGAATACCTCATGATGATTGAGAGGGTATTTATAGCCAAAGGGTGTGGGGAAGTGATTGGACCAGCTGTCCCTTTAAAAGATGCCTGCATAACCGTTTGGACGCGTGTCCTTATACGATAGGTTTAGCTTATACGTTGCATGTGCATGTATAACAACGTGGACACGTGTCGCTCTATTATTGGTTAACGGGGTAATATTGGCCATGTGCACGGTTATAACGACCTCGTCACGTGTCACTAGTTGATTGGCCGATGGATCACGTATTGCCCAAGAAAGCATCTTGGCGAATCTTCTAGAAGATAATTGGTTATTGACAGCTGTCCCGGAGCATTACCTCGTGGTTATTTACGCGGAAGGGTATTCCTTCTTGCGGATGACTTTTGAGGGTGTTGTGATGCTTCCGCACGTGTTATGAGGGTGTTTCTTCCTCAAATGATTATGCGGATGATTTATATGTCCCGTGGGTGCCTTATGGGGGACTTCTGATTGTCCCGCGGGTATTCCTTAAGGGTATTTGGGTCTTTTTTGGTACCCTACCTCTATAAGTCCCCCCAGTCTAGTGTTTCTTCTGTGTGAAGTATTTTATGCAGGTGAAATTAGTAGCATTAAGAAGAAAAACTTATGTAATACTTTGGATAAAGCTTGTTTTAAACAATCCTATTCAACCAAGCCAAGTCTAAAAGCCTATCTTAATCTACAATATCCGATTTGTACTTGATCTGCACAATGATCTCATAGGAACCAAGCTTATATGACCTAACTGACTAACTAAAGTTCTAGTTTTAGACGACCCAACCTAAGCTTAGGAATCCATAAGAAGAAGACATGCGTGACTACTTTTCCATGAGCTGACCAAAATCGGAAATTACCTCAATTCATGTACAACAGTAAAAACCAAATTCTGCTTTAGTAGTTCTCAATCCAACCAAATCAAAGTGATTGCAAAGTCTTATCATCAATAACGAAGTTTCACAACAGAGGGATCGGTCGAGCATCATAGCTCTCAATGTGCTCAGCCACTCATCATAGCGTCAACATCAAAGTAGGTACAACCGACTAAACTAACAGTACAACCCTCTAACACACAAATCATCGGTTACAACACGATTAAGCACAAACCAACATATTTTAAAATCGTAAACAAAATCCAACATACCTGCGGCTAGACTGAATGAACTTGAAGGCACAGGTGATGAAGTAAAGAAATAAAGGTGGTTGCACAACATAACCGCCGTACCTCTACCACCGCCATAGACAACCTCTGTTGCCTAAATACCCAAATTGAACCCAACAACAGTCAATCGGAGCCACATAAGTTAACCACCGTCACATAGGATTCCATTTGACAACATTCAATTGGAGCTACAAAATGCAGCTTCACAACATCAAACAAATAGTTGGAATCGGATACATAGACGAAGTGGAACAGCAACATGGAAGTGGTGACGGGACGTGGTGGCGATGAGAGGTGGTGTTGGGCGGCTGGCTCGAGACAAATTTCACCTTGTATATGCAGAGATTAATGATACAAATTGGAAAGCAGAGGGTACAAGTGGGAATGCCCACCGACCCCTGAAATTGTATATATATAAATTCTTTAGTTAATAAATGTTCTATCATGTGTATGTTTAAAATAATGTATAAGAATACTTCTTATTATTCCTATAGTTAGGTTAAAATAATCGCCTCTATTTTTGGTTGATGAGACATGTCCAACTTGTAATAAGGCTTGTTTAGACTCCTTTAGGGGAGCATGCGGTCTCTGACGTCATCATCTGAGTCACTCGAGTCTGAAGCACTTGAATCACTACTCGAATTATCATACCTGACGGAGCAAATCGTCTGTTTCTTTGGCAAGCTTTCTTGGGTTTGGCTGAGCTAAGATGTCTTTGAGAGCGTTGTTCTGGGCAACTGCGTTCTCACTTTTCCAGTTGAGTGTAGCTTCTGCAGCAGTAATCTGGCTTAAGGATCCTGTGGGGTTCATAGTACTGGAAGGGGCCAGGAGCTGAGTTGACTAACTGGAGTAATTCATTATGAAGGCCAAGCATCTTGGTCCGTAGCTCATAAATGATACCCTCCAGGGTTTGCACTCAGCCAACCAAGCTTTCTTGGGTTTGGCTGAACCTGTTCTGCTGAGCTAAGATGGCTTTGAGAGCGTTGTTCTGGGCAACTGCGTTCTCACTTTGCCAGTTGAGTGTAGCTTCTGCAGTAGTAATCTGGCTTGAGGATCCTGTGGGGTTCATAGTACTGGAAGGTCCTGACAAGGAAGAAGATAATCCTAAGGTTCAAAGCCTGTGACTGGCTTACAACATTGTTACATGACAAAACCACACTCCCATCAAAAGACCCGCAAACATAAAAAAGAAGTACCCGAACCAATACATGGGCGTGTGAAGCTTTTTACGTCAACAAAAGAAGTGAACAAGTTAGAGGTAAACTAAGGCTGGTCATCAACTACCCAAAACAGTCTAGTCCAGAAAGAAGCAGAGATGAAGTTCCTCAAAGCTCAGCTTATAGACCTTGAAAGGCAGCACAAGCAACAGAGAACTTCAACCATGGTAGATGATCCATATTGGCTACCAGGTGCCCCGTTCGTGAGAACAGCCATTGAGCCACAGCCATTACCGATACACACGTGGTTATATTCTTCACCATCAATGAACCTCTGGGCAAACGAACAAGCTCATATCATTGTATAGAGCTCTTGGGTTTTAAGTACCGACATGATTTTGTTAGAAATGTACTCTTTGACATATTAAGATGCATCGGGATTTCTGTTAAAAAAGAAGCACCTGCAAATTTCTTAACTTACCTGTTGGATAAACGGTCAAATCTTAGACCGGCTGATAATTTGGTCTTTGGATGGATAGGGGAAACCACATTTGCAGATCTTTTTTTTTTGTGGGCATGGGTAGTAGTGTTTTCATAATGGATCTGGATGCATTAAAAGTTGTTTCAAACAAAGTGACCAAACACGAGAAATGTAACATCCTAAAATACTCTAATATTAAATAAAGAAAGTTGCGTTTAGTTGTTGGGCATAATTAAGTAATTAGTATTAATAAAGAAAGGATGTTGAACTTGGATTAATTAAGATGGATTAAAGGGTAATGGGTCTTATATCCATGGGCTTTAAGGGATATAAATACCCCCTTAAACCATCCTAAAACCCTAATCCTCATTCCATCTTTCCATATTTGTCTACACCACTAATAAACACACACATATCACTATACAAATATACGGCCGAGAGAGTAGAGCGAGATTCAGGATCAAGTGGGTGCTAGTTCGTGTAGACCCTTATTATACAAGCTTTATACAAGATCTAGAGTTCATAAACAAGTTAAACGGGATCCAAACGAACCCAAAAGGTATGTTCTTGACCTTTAAAGTTTATGTTTTTATAAGCGTTTAGTCTTGAAACTTGAACCTATAGTAGATCGGGTATAAACGAGTGTTAAAGTAGCAAACTTGCCGTTAAAACCAACCTAACGAACTTATAACCATAAACGGCTTGTCTAAAAGGAACCCCAAGATCTAGTTTTGAATGTTTAAGGCTAAAGGTCCAAACTTTATAAATTTTCGGGTCACGTTCTATCCAGAAATAGCCAAGGGAACGTTACGGGAATTATTAGCCTCGTATCAAGGGATTTCATGTTGGAACCGAGATGTTTATGGGGTTAAAAATTAGACCCGTAGCTGCTGCTGGATAACCTCACTTACTGATAAGTTCGCGTGCAGCCAAGTTCGTCTGCAGCCAAGTTCGATGCTGATTAACTTCGCTGGTTAAGTTCGCTATTGGTTAAGTTTGTTTAAATGTTAAGTTCGCTTAGATGTTAAGTTCGCTTAGATGTTAATTTCGCTTAAATGTTAAGTTTGCATAAATGTTAAGTTCGCTTAATACTATGTTCGCTTAATACTAAGTAAAAGTAATCTGATACGTTAGGACGAGTTTTGATACGTATAACTTATATACAGTTAGCAGAGCTCAACTAAAGAAGGGATTAACTATTAACGGAGAGAGAAACAGAATCCAGGTGAGTTTCTAGCCCCATTCCTTGTTATGTTTTCGGGGTTGTGTGCATACTCGATGTGATTTGTTAATAAACTTATTCTAAGTGATAAGTGTATGTCCTATGTGATATATGTGAACGGTATGAATGATTGCTTGTCGGTACGTGAACGATCTTCGTATATTGCAGGTACTGTCAAGTTATAGTTATGAATACGAATTCTATGTATAATGTACGAATGATTGCTTGTCGGTACGTGAACGATCTTCGGATATTGGACGTACTGCCAAGTTATAATTATGAATATGAATGTTATGTATGAACTATGAATGATGCGTATGTATGTTTTGGATGAATGTAAGAGATAGAAAGACAGAAAAGAGACCGAGCCCTTTAATAATCTTGAGGCAGAAAAGGGACTGGACCCTAATAATATCCAAGGCAGAAAAGGGACCGAGCCCTTTAATAATCTCGAGGCAGAAAAGGGACTGGACCCTAATAATATCCAAGACAGAAATGGGACCGGACCCTAATAATATCCGAGGCAGAATAGATAAAGTAAAGTAGAATTTTAAATATGAAAGTATGAATGAAAGTATGTAAGTGCGTATGAATGTAAAGTATGTTATGTTATTAACTAGAACTCACTCAGCGTAGCTGACTTTTAGTATGCACGCATGTGAGTAGAATGAGACAGCTCGCTTGAGGGGAACACGTGGCATTGAATAAGAGGCTGGCATCGGAAGACGTTTATGTTTAATATTATGATATTTTGAATGACAAGGTGTTTATTTTAAGACAAGTTATGGATTAATGTAATGTTTATGAAAGTTTTTATATTCTGCGTATGTTTTTATTAACTCTGATGTATTGAACTATGTTGATGAGTAAATCCAACGTCCAAATGCGAGGCACCGGTAACGAGGTTTTACAAGTTGGTATCAGAGCAAACTTCGAGAGATTTAAGCATCCCATATGCTTAGACTCGAGCAGGGAATGAGATTTAAGTAAGAAAAGAAAGAATATGCCAGTCCAAGAATGCCATGTGTCGCTCAAGCAAGCCCAGTAAATGTAAAATGTATGATTGAATAATGTATGTTAATATTAGAGATAGGATTAATTGATTTCCTTGATTGATTAACTGTTTAAAGTAGAACCAGCACAAATAGACTCATAAAGGGAAGTGTATAGGACACGGAAAGTAACGTGATAAGCTAATCACAGCTGACCACTGTTATTACCTGTTAGCCTTACTATCCTTGTACTAAATAGTTCCTTGAGTTATGACGTTTGTGTTTTCCCTTTTAGAATACGATGGCTGGAACAGAAGGAAATGTGGGAGTTGGAGGTCACACTGGACGTCGTGTCAGGCCTTGTCGTGTCCAACAACCTTCGGTGGAGACATCTTCCAACACCGGAGATGAAGGAAGCGCAGCTGGAGGTGATCCGAACAACAACGAAGGGGTTCAACTGGATCCCACGATTCAGGCAGCTATTGTTCAAGCTGTAGCCACTGCCGTAAAGAATATTACTCCTGTAAGGTCTACTGGAAGCCGTGAAAGAACTGCTGGAGGGGCAGGAGGTGATGGTAGGAGAGATGAGGAAGAAGAGAGGGAGGCCTCGAATGAGGATAGGTCTGTGAAAGCCGGTGACAGGAAAAGAGGCAGAGGTGGGTGCAACTATAAGTCCTTCAAGGGATGCGACTCGCCGAAACTGACTGGTCTGGGAGACGCAATCGCTACTCTTCAATGGATAACCGCCATGGATAAAATTATCCGAATCAACGAGTGTCGCCCTGACCAAGCTGTCGGTTATGCCACCCAATCATTTGGTGAGGAGGCTATGTACTGGTGGGAATCGATTGAGCAAAGGAAGAGTCAAGAGGAAATCAAGGCTATGAAGTGGGAGGATCTGAAAGAACTGGTTATGAAGAAATATTGTGCTGACGCCGAGGTTGAGAGGGCGGAGATGAAGTTCCTGTTTCGGTCAAAAATTGGCAAAGCAACTTTTGATCAAATTAGTGCGTGAGGTGAAGTGCTTGTTGATAATAAGATTGAACACAACGATATGATTACGAGGGAAAAAATCCTTGATTATAGTAATCTTACGTCGGTCAAAAATTAACAACGTAATCTTTGGTCAAATTACTTCGGTCAAAGATTAAGAACGTAATCTTTGGTCGGATTCGTATGTGATTATGATGATCTCCGGCACAAAAAACCCCCGGACGGTGAAAACTATCACCGTCGACAAAATAATAATGAAAATAAGTGATTACAAGTGGTGGAGCTGATAAGTGATCAAAAGCTATGTGATACAGTGTTTGCTAGTAAGCTAAGTCGTGAGAGTGTGTGTTCCAGTGATATTATCAGCTCGTTTATATAAGATAAGGTTACAACTGTTATCCCGAAAAATCCGGAAACCCTAGACTATTTCTTCAATATTCCGTTGCTTGCCCACGTTCCATTTGACGAAGTTCAAGCACTAGCCGTTGTAAGTCCACGTTTATATCAGCATATTTAACACGTGATCTTATCTGCAAAACAAAGAAAAATAATATAGGACAATTGAATTAGTCAAACCTCATCCTCGGAATATTAGCGTTGACGGAATAGCTCAAAATCCTTGAATTGTAGCTCATCCTGAGGATTGAAAATTTACACCCAACAATTGCCCCCAATTTTTACAGATCATGCGTGACAACTGTAAAAATTTCAAATTTTGAAAAATAAGATATCTTCTGCCAACTGAAAGGACACGCACGCGTATTGAGGAAACCCTAAAACCTACTTTCCAAGTTATAATCAAACCATTCCTCAATCTCAAAATAATAGTTCCTCCACCGATTCATAGTCAGGTCAGTTCCTCTCTCTCGTCTTCTTTAATTTCTTGAAATTTTTCTTCTGATCCGAACGATAATGAGGAAGAGAACCCTCGAGTGCCCAATCCTTTCTCTTTCACAACCTCGGACGATTTTGTCGATCAAGCTCACATTCCGGACACCGATGAAGACCAGTGTCTTTTTAGAGATCTAGATATTAGTTTTCTAAAAGACTCGGGTTTACTACCTGCTGAAGCTATTATTAGGACCTATGATCCCAAAGTCAAGGCTGACTTTTCCTCCAAAACCTGGATTTGCTTTTTTCATTACCCCTCTTCGATTGGCCTTTCATATCCGTTTTCCCCGCTTATCAAAGAGTTCTTTGACGTTACTGGATTCTCTTATTCCCAAGTCATGCCGATGGTGTGGAGAGTCTTGGCCACCGTAGATCGATTGAATAAGACCCATGGGTTGTCGATTGGTATACCTGAGATAGCTGCCACCTATAATCTCCGTACACACGGGTCTTTCCGCTACTGCCTTCAATCCAAATCCAGCCTTCTTTACATGGTTCCCAAGGTGTCCACTAGTGACCCTGGCTGGAAGAAAAAATTCTTTTTCGTCCGTCGTGACTCTATTCTCGATGGAATGAACTTGCCTATTAAATGGGTTCACAAGGGTAGGAAATCTTTAGGACAGAATTTCTTTTTCAAATGTTTTGTGTTAATATGGTTTCTTTGTTGGCAGTTGTGTTTGAGGATTTGGTAAAGTATAGGAATGATACAAATAGAAGGCTTAAGGCGTTGTTTAAGATTCCACCAGAGGATAGGGAGTTCTGGTTAGAAGAAGAAACGGGAGAGACAAGTGTAACTGCTGCAAAGTCTGTTGAGAGCATTTCTTCTGGTAAGTTATTTGGGTTTTTCATGAAATCCTTAGGATTTTACTTTCTTGGGAATAACTTGATAAATTGTTGTATAGGGATGCCGAAGCCAAAGTCTTCTTTCAGCTTAGTTGATCTGGACGATATCATTGAGGATAGGACCGTGGTAAAGCAAGAACACTCCAAGACCGCTTCTCCGATAGTGAGAGTTCCGACGACCCGTCAGAAAAGCGATGCACAGAAGAAGAGGAAAGCCACTACTTCAGCCGAGACTGAGCCCTTTGCCGATATGAGCACTACTGACGCTGTGGAGAAGCTGCAAGCTCTTGCCAACTTTCTTGGGACAGTAAGTACTTTCGTTTATCATGAAAATAGTAAACTGCAGAAAACTTATGTTAATTTGGGGATAACAGAAAACTAAAGGTTACCGTCAGAGATCCCAGGATGCTGAGTTGGCTAAAAAAGATGCTGAGGCTAAGGTTGCCGATCTTCTGCATGCTGCTGACATCAAGGATAAGCTGCTCAAAAAGAAGGATAAAGAGATTTTGGATCTCAGAGCCTCATTTGAGTTGGAGAAGACTGAGTTCCTTGAAGAGGCCAAGAAGTGTGCAGCCACCAGTATCCTGAGTCGATGATCAAGATGTTAGAGGAAGTTCAAGCGAAAGGCTACACGATGGATTCCTGGAACTCTGTGGCTTGGAGGAAGAAGCTGAAGATGCTGAGGGGTGAGAAGATTGAGGAAAACGATGTGGCGGACACTTATGAGGTGGTCAAGGAGGCTGGTGCTAGTGAAGAGGTGAAGGAAACCAAGGCTGGTGAGGTGGCGGAGTCGGAGAAGAAGGAGGGCGAGTAGGTTGAAGGTGATAAGGTTTAGGCCTGGTTTTCAAGTGGTTTTTATGTGTTTTTTTTATGGTTGTTCTGGTTATGTAAGGATAATGTAGTGTGCTTAGGATAACGGTTTGGGTGGAGGGATCCTAGTTCAGGATGAAGCCCAAACCTTTTATTTCCTGCTTTAAGACATTATGATGGTTTAGGTGGATGGGCTCTTTTTTGAGTGAAACCTGAATCATCATTTTCCTGCACTTTTAATATTAGTAGAATAACCTTTTATGACTTATGTTGGTGTTTTATCTTCGTTCATGTTATCGAATTTTCACAATAAAGTTGATTTCATTAGAATTTAGAAATCTAAGTGAGATAAGAAAAAAAATTTAGGTTTAAGTTAATGAACCATCATAAAGTCATAAAATTCATTAAATAGAAGGAAATAAAGAACATTGCAAAATAGGAAGTCATACCAGAATTATTTAGTAATCAACTTCGTCCTTGTTAACAAGATTACCTCTCAGGTTGTTCTTCTAATCATAAGGATATCCTGCAATATTATCCTGAGAATAATTTCAGAAATTCTGGCGACAAGGCCCAAATATACTGGCGACAAGGCCTAAACTGGCGACAAGGCCCTTGAGAAGAGGTGAAAACCCCTTAAACCTTAGGATTAAACTGGCGACATGGCCCTTGAGAAGAGGTGAAAACCCTTTAAACCTTAGGATTAAACTGGCGACATGGCCCTTGAGAAGAGGTGAAAACCCCTTAAACCTTAGGAAATGGTACGTCTACCATAAACTTGAGATTCAAACCAATAGCTGAGGATAACGAGGTAACAAGTCACTATATTTCATGTGTTGGCCCCGTCTCTCAAACTACGGCCGAATAAACGTGCGCTACAGGCGATCTAAAGAAGAGGTGAAAACCCCTTAAACCTTAGAAAAATTGAATAATACCTTAACTGGAGACAAAGGCCATCTAGCGACAAGGCCCTTGAGAAGAGGTGAAAACCCCTTAAACCTTAGAAATAAACTGGCGACAAGGCCTATATATACTGGCGACAAGGCCCAAATTGACTCCATTCCATGTGGGGATACCAAATATCTCCAAGCTACAAAACAATCAACTCTAAGTGAGGGGTGGGTGTTAGCCTTGCTAACACCCCTCCGATGCTTAAGTCAGTACCAGGATAGAAGAATAATAATGTTGAAAAATAAAAAGATAAATTAGAATACGTGCCGTAGTTGTTTAACATTACTATTAAATTATCCTCGGGATAGAAATCTTACATAAAATATTTTTTGAGGTGGATAGCGTTCCAAGCCCTTGGTATTAAGTCACCATCCAAAGTGAACAATCTGTATGCCCATTTTCCTGCTTCCGAATCTATCAAGTAAGGACCTTCCCACTTTGGTGCAAGCTTTCCATCTGCAGGATTTGTAATATTCTGAAAGGCTTTCCGGAGAACCAAATCCCCTTCTTGAAATCTACGAACCCTGATATTTTTATTGTAGGACTTTGCTATCTTCTGCTGATAAGAGGCCATTCTGATCTTTGCTAAATCCCTGAGTTCTTCCACTGCATCTAAATCTTCAAGTAGACTTTGAGTGTTATCTTCGGAATTTTGATGACTAACTCTAGCTGTAGGGATAACCATCTCTGTCGGGATAACTGCTTCAGCTCCAAACACCAATGAGAAAGGGGTCTGAACAGTAGCATTCTTTGAAGTGGTCCTGTCTGCCCAAAGAACAAAGGGTTGTTCCTCGGCCTACTTTCCTTTCTTAGACCCCAACTTTTTCTTCAGGTTATTGATAATGATTTTGTTGTTTGACTTGGCATGTCCGTTAGCCTAAGGATGGACAAGTGTTGAAGTGATCATTTTGATTCCCCAACTGGCATAGAAGTTGGTGGTTCTCTTGCCGATGAACTGCGAGCCATTGTCACACACTATCTCTGCCGGGATTCCAAATCTTGTCAGAATATTGCGCTTGATAAATGAGATAACTTCTTTCTCCCTGACTTGAACAAAAGACTCAGCCTCAATCCACTTTGAGAAATAATTTGTCACTACCAGCATGAAGACTTTTCCTCCCGGATCTCTTGGTAGCTTTCCCACTATATCCATACCCCACTTCATGAAAGGCTAAGGGGATATAATAGGATACAAGGGTTCTGCTGGCTGGTGGAGAATGTTGCTACGTCTCTGGCATGCATCACATTTCTGAGAATAATTCATAGCATCCCTCTTCATAGTTGGCAAGAAATATCCGGTCCTCAGGATTTTGGAAAATAGTGCTTTGCCCCCAGTGTGATTCCCACAATCTCCTTCGTGGATATCCTGAAGAACTTCTTGAGCTTCCGTCTTCTCCAAACACCTAAGATATGGTCCTGCAAGAGATTTTCTGTATAATATATCATTCATTATAACTTATGGGATTACCTTTGTGCGAAAAGCTCTTGGGTTTTCATCCTTAGGGATAACTCCATCCTGGATATATCTTCTAATCGGGATAATCCAAGAATTTTCATTATCATCAGGATTCTTGATTCTCATATCTTCACCATCTTCTGATATTTCATTGACACCTTGTTCTTCTATTGCTGGGCTCAGGATATGTATGATGGGAATCTTGACACCTTCCGGTATTCTGAAGGATGAAGCTAAGTATGCTAGGGCATCTGCTTCAACATTCTCTTCTCTAGGTACCTGTGAAATATCAAACATTTCGAAATATTTTGCTAGTTTTTTTACTAGCTCTAAGTATTTCATTAGTTTTTCTCCTCTAACATTATATGAACCATTAAAATGATTAGTTAATAATAATGAATCAACATGTACTTGAATAAACCTGATTTTCATGTCGATTGCTAGTTGTAATCCTGCTATCAGAGCTTCATATTCTGCCTCATTGTTTGTGGCTTGGAATCCGCAGGATATGGATTGAGGTATAATGTCCCCCTGTGGTGATTTTAGCAGGATCCCGAGACCTGTTCCTCTAACATTTGAAGCACCATCAGTGTATAGAGTCCACTTATCTTTGGTTTCTTCAAGTTGTTGGACTTCCAAGTTTGCTTCTTCTTTAAGTTCACTGGTGAAATCAGCCACAAAGTCTGCTAATGCCTGGGATTTGATGGCAGTCCTGGGTTCATATGCTATATCATATGCACTCATCTTTACAACCCATGTTGCCATCCTACCAGACATTTCTGGTTTTCTCAAAACAGACTTAATATGGTAATTAGTTTTAACAAGAATAGGATGAGTTTCAAAATAATGTCTAAGTTTAGTAGATGCCATAATAAGTGCTAAATTTAATTTCTTAAGATAAGAATACTTGGTTTCAGCATCTAATAAACTCTTACTTACATAATAGATGGGATGCTGTTGACCTTCGAGGTCCTTAGCTAAAACTGCACTCACGGCATTATTTGATACAACTAGATATAGAGATAGAGGTTCACCTTCTTCGGGTTTTACCAGTAGAGGAGCAGAGGAGAGATAATATTTTAAGGACATTAAAGCCTCCTCATGCTTACTGGTCCATTCGAACCTTTTGTTTTTCCTCAGGATATCATAAAATTCCTTGCACTTTTCTGAGGATTTGGATATGAATCTGTTGAGTGCTGCTATCCTGCCAGTCAGTCTTTGAACATCTTTGACTGATGCTGGGGATTTCAGGTTCAGGATAGCTTGTATCTGCTCTGGACTCGCCTCTATCCCCCTTTTGGTGACCATGTATCCCAAGAATTTACCAACCTTCACTCCGAAATGGCACTTTGCAGGGTTCAGCTTCATGTTATATTTGTCGAGGATATCAAATGCAGTCTTGAGATCCTGGAGGTGATCCTCAACTTTCTTGGACTTCACCACCATATCATCAATATAGAATTCCATCGTGTCCCCCAGTTGCTCTTTGAACATCATGTTGACTAACCTCTGATAGGTTGCACATGCATTTCTAAGTCCAAAGGGCATAGCAATATAACAATAAATACCTGTGGGAGTCATGAAGGTTGTGTCTTCTTGATCTGAGGGTTCCATTTGGATTTGCTGAAATCCTGAGGATGCGTCCATAAACGTCAGCATCTCGTGGCCGGTTGTAGCATCTACCATCGAATCGATGTGTGGTAGAGGGAATGGATCTTTAGGACAAGCCTTATTCAAGTCTGTGAAATCCACACAAACTCTCCATTTTCCATTCTTTTTCTGCACAACTACTACATTTTCTAACCATTGAGGATATTGAACTTCCCTGATCATATTTGCCTTCAAAAGTCTTTCAACTTCTTCTTGGATAATTATGTTTCTCTCAGGTGCAAACTTTCTTCTCTTTTGATGGATTGGCCTGAAAGAATTATAAATTCCAAGTTTATGTGTTATAATATCTTTGGAAATACCTGTCATATCTTCATGTTTCCATGCGAACGTCGACAGTCTTGACTTGAGAAAATCAAGCAATTTTGACTCAATATCCTTAGGAATGCTGGTTCCCATCAGCACTTTGACTTCAGGATCCTCGGGATAAGGAAGTACTTCTTTGATTTCTTGTTCCCTGGCCTCCATTATGCCTCGTGCTGGTTTCTGTAATTGCTACGCCTGCTGGGGTTTGGCTGTACACTTCATAGAGGATGTGTAGCAATTCTTTGCATCTTGTTGATCGCTGATAATTTTTATAACTCCCCACGGACTTGGGAATTTCACACATTGGTGATATGTGGAGGGGACTGCTTTCATGTTGTGTATCCAGGGCCTGCCTGATATGATATTGCAACAAGACAAACAGTCAATAACACAAAATTTTTGTATTTTATTTACCCCTTCCACGTATACTGGGAGTTTTATTTCCCCAATAGTGCTCTTAGTCTCTCCGCTGAATCCAACCAATAGTGAGGAACTGGGAACGATTTCATCCTTAGGAATATTCATCTTTCTCAGCACATCTAATTGAATAATGTTGACAGAGCTTCCACCATCTACGAGGATCCTGCGCACATAATGGTTAGCTACATATAATGTTATTACCAAACTATCATGGTGGGGATCCTGAATGTTGACTCTATCACTTTCATCGAAGGTCATGGCCTTTGTTTGAGTGTGAACGGATGTCTTTGTTGGTCTGTCAGCCACTTCTAACTTCCTCTGATCAGCATTTCTTTTTGCAGCAGAATAAGAGGTTCCACAGATGTCGGATCCTCCGGATATGAACATGATTGTTTTCGCATCCGTTGGTGGAGGAGTTGGCTTTTCAGGAATATTCTCAGGATTTTGTTCCTTTCCCTTCTTCTGTCCAAGTAGCTCTTTCAAGTGGCCTTTTTTGAGAAGATAGCTAATCTCCCTTCTGAGTGCGATGCAATCATCAGTCAAGTGCCCAAAGTCTTCGTGGAAGGCACACCACTTTGATTTGTCTTTGTAGGTTCCTTGTTTTTCTGTATTCTTTGGCCACATGGCTTTTTCACCTAAATCCTGCATGGCACACATTAATCCACCAATATCAACAGAAAAACAATATTCAGAAACTTTAGGATATCATTCATCATCCTCATCATCTAATGCATTGATCCTGGGGTTAAAAGGCTTGTAGTAAGGCTTTGACCGATATGATTTTCCTGGGGATTCGGCCTTCCTGTTCATCTGATCGTACTTCAGGATACCGATCTTATAGTTTTTCTTATCATATTCTAGCCTGATAAACCTCAGAGCTCTGCTTCTTGCTTCATCTAATGACCTGCATGGAGTCATAACAAGATCATCATTGAAAGAGGAGCCCTTTTCTAACCCCAGCTTAAGAGCTTCCACTGCTGAAGCCGGGTTTAGATTTGGAATTTCCAACGACTCCTTGCTAAACCTGGTAATAAAATCTCTCAAGGATTCCCCAGGATTTTGGGTAACCCTGTAAAGATCACCTGTCATTTTCTCAAATGTTCTTCTGCAAGAAAACTGGTTATTGAACAAGTTAATTAAATGAGAAAAAGAAGTGATAGTATTAGGAGGAATACTCGGTAGCCATTTCATGGCTGCTCCGGTCAAGGTAGACCAAATCCCTTGCAAAGACATGCTTCCTTTATTTCCATAGGGATTGGGTTGATCTCCATACGCTCTCTATACTGTGCAACGTGCTCCTCGGGATCCGTTGAACCATCGTACAGTTTCATATTTGGGGTTTGAAACCGTTTTGGGATCTGTACGTCACCAATTGATGGTACAAATCGGGATATTCTATGACTATCAGTGGGAACTTCAGCTATAGGACGGGTAACGCCAGGAACATTTGATATCATGTCCTTAAGCTTTTGTAATTCTCGGGCTAAACTTGAACTTATGCCTGCGTCCTGCAAAATCCTTGATTAGCATTAAAAGGAATTGTATTGAAAGTGTTACCCTGATTGATATTCTGAGGAACGGTTTGGGTGTTGTAGCTGGCATTCCCGAACATAGTATTTCCTGGAGTGACAAATGGAGTGGCCGAAGTGTTAGCCTGCATCGGGATGAAGTCTCCCTGGTGTATCTTGGAGGACCCTGCAAATTGCTGAGTCTGAGCAAATGGCTGCTGAGGATTGAAGACCCTGATGGAGGTACTCCTGAGAATCCTGCATGTTGGGGAAATCCTGAGGATACCACCTGCTGATAAGGACCTGAGGATTCTCCCTGCTGCGACAATTCTGAGGATAACGCCTGTTGATAAGGACCTGAGGATCCTCCCTGCTGCGACAATCCTGAGGATCCTGCATGTTGAAATGGCCCAACAAAGGATGCATGCAGGTATCCTTGGGATCCAGATGAGTACAATCCCGCAGACCCTGAGTGCTGGAAGAGCGAGGATCCAGGGTTGTACGCCGTGGTTGACTCCGGACGCACCAATCCTGAGGATCCTGGAGGAGTGAAATCCAGAGATCTCGGGATTAATGGCGTGAATTCTTCCGCCGGCTTCTTGGCTTTTTTGATATCTTTTAGTTCCTTCACCAGCATCTGGTTGGTCTTGTTCTGGCGATACATCTGTTCCTATAACCGCTTATAAATAGATAAAAGTTCATTATTAGATACCATAACGGGATCCTGGGGAGACGGTCTCGATCCCGAAAATACTGGAGTAGCAGTTTTCTTCTGAATGTTGTCAGGTTTCTTCGAAATAACAGCAGCAAAAGGAGGAGGAGGCATGGAAGGTTTCCCGGAGGAATCTGAGGCTGCGGCAGAAGAAGAAACAATCTTTGGTTGGGAAGACATGTTGTGGATATTGAAAGTAGGGTTTAGTTTGAGAGTTAATAATGATCAAAGCACCGTTTGCCCCACGGTGGGCGCAAATTGTTTCAGTCAAAAATTGGCAAAGCAACTTTTGATCAAATTAGTGCGTGAGGTGAAGTGCTTGTTGATAATAAGATTGAACACAACGATATGATTACGAGGGAAAAAACCCTTGATTATAATAATCATACGTCGGTCAAAAATTAACAACGTAATCTTTGGTCGAATTACTTCGGTCAAAGATTAAGAACGTAATCTTTGGTCGGATTCGTATGTGATTATGATAATCTACCGCACAAAAAACCCCCGGACAGTGAAAACTATCACCGTCAACTTTATTAATAATGAAAATAGGTGATTACAAGTGGTGGAGATGATAAGTGATCGTAAGCTATGTGATACAGTGTTTGCTAGAAAGCTAAGTCGCGAGAGTGTGTGTTCTAGTGATATTATCAGCTCGTTTATATAAGATAAGGTTACAACTGTTATCCCGAACAATCCGGAAACCCTAGACTATTTCTTCAATAATCCGTTGCTTGCCCACATTCCATTTGACGAAGTTCAAGCACTAGCCGTTGTAAGTCCACGTTCATATCAGCATATTTAACACGTGATCTTATCTGCAAAACAAAGAAAAATAATATAGGACAATTGAATTAGTCAAACCTCATCCTCGGAATATTAGCGTTGACGGGATAGCTCAAAATCCTTGAATTGTAGCTCATCCCGAGGATAGAAAATTTACACCCAACAGTTCCTAAACTTGAAAGCTAGGACGATGACTCATCATGAGTATATCACCGAGTTCAACTGAATGTCTAGGTTGCCACAGAAAGTCCGCATACTAGTCCAGGCAAGTAAACCTGCTACCTTTGACTCTGCTGTCGAACTCGCAGAGATGGTTTATGCAGACCTGGATGCGGATGATGTAGTGGTGGAAGACGAGAAGAAAGATAAGAAATGGGTCGCTCCTGTTAAACAACCCGGTACCCAAACGTGGAACCCTAAGAACAAGCAACCAAGAGTTTGGGGAAACAGGTCGTGCAAGACTTGTGGCAAGGCACACAGTGGGGAGTGCAGGTGAGGTAAGGGTTCGGATGTTTGTTACAAGTGTGGGAAGAGTCATGCTGGTGAGTGCAAGTTCGGTACGAATGCTTGCTATGTCACACCCCTATCTTAGGCCTAGGAGTATGATCAATAGTTGGTACCACAAGTGTAAATAAATCAGAGTTACGTTAATTTAGCGGAAGTCTTATAAAACTTGTGGGTTTAATTTTTAAATATCTACATTAAACAAAAGTTGGGATTTTAAAAGATTCCCAAACTTAAGTACAAAAGATTACTTGTTTACGTTATACAAACCACCATTTTACTCTTATACAAAAAGAATCCGAGCCATCGGATATTAGTACTTCATCATTTCCAAGCTCTTGCTTTGTTCACCTGCAAAATATAATAAAATACGTCAGCAATGAATGCTGGTGAACACGCTGACGCAAAAATATTTCTTTTACTTTATTTCCCCTCGGGACTACGCCTGCCTCGGCCCAACGTGGCTTAGGAATAACAAAGTCAAATAACACATTATAAATATGAGCCTCTACTCTAGGTCACCTCAGCAAACACCGCAGCGTCCGACTTAGTTAAGTACCCGTAAATATACACATAAGGTCGTACTTCTTGCAGGAGAGCGTCCTACGACCAAGGGTGGTGCGATCATGCCCATACATCGCATAGTACCACCTATATAAGGATCCAGACATACGTATACCACAGCCTGAGGGCTAGGTTTATGCCCTTTATTTATAACGGTTTTAGGAACACATAGTTCCTTGTAAACAATTTCAAATAACATGTTTGACTCATTTTTAAGTAAGTAAAAGTTTGGGGGCGTATTCACCTTGTCTCTTTAGGATCGGCTTCACTCACCGTCCAAGGGTCTTTCCCTTTCTTTATCTCGAACCTATAGTACGAATATAAATATTTGTTAGTCCGATACACGATCCGGCTTAAGACCTTTAGTCTTATATCTCAATCCTTGATTGAACCTTTAGTTCAATTCTTATTTACTTGAAAACCTTTAGTTTAAAAGTAATTTATAAACCTTTAGTTTATATTCAAAAACCCGACGTTTCTTCTTCTCCAAGAAACGTAATCATTTTCTTTTATTATTTAAGAATACTCTTATTCATTAAATAATAATTTCATAACAAAGAATATATACATATATACTTACACACATATATATGTTATCTCAATATTCAATAATCTTTTATTCATTTCTTTGTTATGTTTTCTTTTCTTTTCTTTTATCGACGTATCGTGTATATCCTCGACTTAAGGCTTAAGCCTTTAATATAATATTGAATTATATTGAATTCATCATTACGCCTAACCTTAGTGGCGTATAGAAACCCTAGGAACTTGAGCAGCACTTTGACGCCGCTTCGCTTCTCGATCAACTTTGGTCGTTAAACGATAACGCCAACTTCAACACTCGTCGCAACTCATTGCCATTATAACAAACACCTTTGCTTGAATGTGGGTGGAGGGTGGCACAACTTCAAGGAAACGTCGGTACACAAACAAGATTCGAGGCACGCTTATTGAGGTGGGTCGTTTATATGATTGTCGGGTTTTAGTGAGAAGTTAGAGAGAGTGTGGAAAGCTGAGTGTGGGATGTGGAAATGAGCAGCCCTTTGGCTGCTATTTATAGACGAAATTTTGGTCCCTATCGCGATACGCGATAGGCTCCACAGCAGACCTATCGCGTATCGCGATATAGGTCTGCTGACTCACAGCGTAGACCTACCAAGTGTTGACACGTGGCAGGCACCGCTACATGTGGCAGCAGTGTTGCCACGTGGTGACACGTGGCGATAACCAGTGCCACCGTGTGCCACGTGGCACACGTGTCACGTTGTGTCAGGTACCCCATCGCGATACGCGATGGGGCTCTCCTCCGACTTATCACGTAGCGCAATGGGTCAGGAAATCAGAATTTTTAATTTAAATCCTCAACTTTAGAATTTGGCAATTTTAGTCCCTAGACTTTGGAAATTTGATACTTTGAACTCGAAATTTTCACGTTGTTACATGCTACAAGTGCGGGAAGGTGGGGCATTACGCTCCCGATTGTACTACAAAGTCCGCATGTTACAATTGCGTTAAGACAGGTCACTTTGCAAGGGAATGCACTGAGAGTGAAGTTGGAGGAAGTGGGAAGAAAGATGCTGAACCGACAAGGCCAAAGACCAGATCCTACATGCTGACTCGAGAACAAGCTAAACAGATCCCAGATGCGTGACAGGTACATTTCTAGTAAATGGTATTTCCGCTTCAGTATTGTTCGATTCGGGTGCAAACAAAATTTTCGTAAGTACGCCATTTAGTAAATTAGCCAAAATGAAATGTTGCCGAGTGTCTGAAACCTTTATAGTAGAAACCGCTAGTGACACTTCGATTAAAATAACGAAAATGGTTAAGGACTGTAAGATAGAGTTAGAGGGACATGAGTTTCCTGTTACTTTGTACGTTATGACCTTAGGAGGTTTCGATGTGGTTTTGGGAATGGATTGGCTGTCCGAGTATGAGGCTCAGATAGTGTGTAAGAGTAAGGTGATAAGGTTAAAGTTCTTGGATGGTAGTGCGGTGAAGATTTACGGTAATAAGGAAGGTTCTGGGCTTAATGTCATTTCGATGATAAAACCCGAGGGGTTGTTAAGGCGAGGGTGCGATGCCTACCTGGCGTATGTTGTCAACGCTACGGTCGAGGCGGAAGAAATGAAAGATGTTCCTATCGTGCGCGACTACCCAGAAGTATTCCCAAAGGATCTTCCAGGGTTGTCACCGGAGCGAGAAATAGAATTCCAGATAGATTTAGTACCAGGAGCCCAACCCGTCGCGAAAGCGCCTTACCGTCTAGCGCCGTCTGAGATGAAAGAATTAATGTCCCAACAGCAAGAACTCCTCGATAAGGGTTTCATTAGACCAAGTGTTTCCCCGTGGGGCGCACCGGTGTTATTTGTGAAGAAGAAAGACGGAAGCATGAGAATGTGCATCGATTATCGCGAGTTGAATAAGCTTACGGTGAAGAATATATTCCTTTGCCAAGAATTGACGATCTATTCGACCAACTGCAAGGTTCAAGTTGGTTCTCACGAATAGATCTCAGATCAGGCTACCATCAGCTAAAAGTGAAGGAGGCGGACATCCCTAAGACAGCGGTTCATACGCGGTATGGACACTATGAGTTTCTCATAATGTCATTCGATCTGACGAATGCTCCCGCAACATTTATGGCCATGATGAACAGGGTGCGTCGGCCGATGTTGGATAAGTCGGTAAGTCTTCATCGATGATATATTGATTTATTCTAAAAGCGAGTCTGATCATGCTGAACATCTGAGAGAGGTATTGGAGACTCTGAAGAAAGAGAAGTTGTACGCTAAGTTTTCAAAATGCGCATTCTGGTTACGAGAAGTGCAATTCTTAGGTCACGTGATAAATCCTGAAAGGATAACCGTGGACCCAGCTAAGATTGAGGCGATAACGAATTGGAAGATTCCACAGAATCTGACTGATATACGAAGCTTCCTAGGATTAGCTGGCTACAATAGGAGATTCATCGAAGGTTTCTCCAAGATAGCCGCACCGTTGACCGGTATGACCCGAAAGTCGATAGTTTTCAGTTGGGGTAAGTTTCAAGAAGAGGCTTTTCAGAAGTTAAAGAAGAGACTCACGCAAGCTCCAGTCCTTGCTTTACCCGATGGTGATGAGGATTTGGTTGTTTGTACTGATGCTTCGCATCGTGGGTTAGGTTGCGTGTTGATGCAACGAGGAAAGGTGATAGCTTACGCGTCTAGACAGTTGAAAGTCGATGAGAGTACTTATCCGATGCATGATTTGGAGCTAGCAGTAGTAGTGCATGCTCTCAATATATGGAGGCATTATCTGTATGGTACTAAGTGTACCATTTACACATATCATAAAAGTTTAAATTACTTCTTCGAGCAGAAGGAATTGAACATGAGGCAGAGAAGGTGGTTAGAATTGATAAAGGATTACGACTACAACATTAAGTACTACCCCGGGAAAGCAAATGTGGTCGCCAACGCGCTAAGCCGCAAGAATGAGGAAGTCATTGCGACAGTGAAGTCATACCAGTTGATCATGAATTCAAGTCTATTTGAAGAAATCATCAAAGTGCAGTCGGAGGTGCTGGTAGACGAAGGGCTAGCAAAGAAAGAAAGGATTTTCGATCAGCAAGACGAGTTGATAGAAAACACGCATGGTGTTAAGCAGAGGTTTGACCGTATGTGGATTCCACGCCATGGAAATCTTAGAGGTCAAATCTTAGATGAAGCTCATAAGTCAAGGTATTCAATCCATCCAGGTTCCAATAAGATGTACCAAGACTTGAATAGAGACTATTAGTGGCCGGGTATGAAGAATGATGTGGTAGATTAAGTCAGTATTTTCTTAACTTGTTTACAAGTCAAGGCCGAACATCAGAAGCCTTATGGGAAGATGCAACCGCTGGAGATACCCGAATGGAAATGGAAGCACATCACCATGGATTTCATAACTAAGCTACCTCGTACCGCTAAGCATCATGATACCATCTGGGTTATCATGGACAGTTTGACCAAGAGTGCTCACTTTCTGCCTATACGAGAGGCTATCTCGTCAGAAACGTTAGAAAGTTTGTTCATTAAAGAGGTTGTGTCTAAGCATGGAGTACCGTTATCGATCGTGTCCGATAGAGATACTCGGTTTACTTAGAGGTTTTGGAAGAAGTTCTATGAAGCTATAGGAACGAGACTGAACATCAGCACTACGTACCATCCTCAAACAGATGGACAGTCTGAAAGGACGATCAAAACCCTTGAGGATATGCTACGTGCTTGTGTTTTAGATTTTAGTGGAAGTTGGGATGATCATCTGCATCTGGCAGAGTTCTCCTATAACAACAGTTACCATTCAAGTATTGTTATGCTACCATTTGAAATGCTTTATGGTAGACGATGTAGAACTCCCGTATGTTGGGGATAGATTAGCCAGAAAGAAATGGGGAGTTTAGAAGTTGTTCAAGAAACGTCTTCAAGGTTCGATCAGATCAAAGTAAGAATGAAAGTTGCTCAAGACAGACATAAGTCATATGCTGATAAGCGGCGATGACCGATTGAGTTTAACGTTGGTGACAATGTGATGCTCAAGGTCTCGCCTTGGAAGGGGATTAGCCTTGGAAGGGAATTATCCGCTTTAGGAAGAAAGGAAAGTTGAGTCTGAGGTATATTGGACCGTTTAAGATTTTAGATCGTGTGGGTGAAGTAGCTTACAAGCTGGATTTACCCGATGAGTTAGAAGGAATCTATTCAACCTTCCATGTTTCCCATCTGAGAAAATGTCTAGCTGATGACAGATCTCATGTGCCATTGATGGACATTGAGGTTGATGAACAGCTAAACTACATTGAACAGCCGGTAGAGATCGTTGATCACAAAGATAAGCAACTTCGCCACACGGTTATACCTTTGGTGAAGGTGATATGGAAGCATAGAAAAGGATCGGATGTCACTTGGGAAGCTGAGGATTAAATGAGCAAGTTTTACCCTAGTCTGTTTATGTAATAGTTAGGTTTCGGGGACGAAACCTCTTTAAGGAGGGAAGACTTGTAACATCCTAAAATACTCTAATATTAAATAAAGAAGGTCGCGTTTAGTTGTTGGGCATAATTAAGTAATTAGTATTAATAAAGAAAGGATGTTGGACTTGGATTAATTAAGATGGATTAAAGGGCAATGGGCCTTAGATCCATGGGCTTTAAGGGATATAAATACCCCCTTAAACCATCCTAAAACCCTAATCCTCATTCCATCTTTCCATATTTTCCTACACACTCAAAAACACACACATATCACTATACATATATACGACCGAGAGAGTAGAGCGAGATTCAGGATCAAGTGGGCGCTATTATTATACAAGCTTTATACAAGATCTAGAGTTCATAAACAAGTTAAACGAGATCCAAACGAACACAAAAGGTATGTTCTTGACCTTTAAAGTTTACGTTTTTATAAGCGTTTAGTCTTGAAACTTGAACCTAGAGTAGATCGGGTATACACGAGTGTTAAAGTAGCAAACTTGACATTAAAACCAACCTAACGAACTTATAGCCATGAACGGCTCGTTTAAAAGGAACCCCAAGATCTAGTTTTGAACGTTTAAGGTTAAAGGTCCAAACTTTATAAATTTTCGGGTCACGTTCTATCCAGAAATAGCCATGGGAACATTACGGGAATTATTAACCTCGTATCAAGGGATTTCATGTTGGAACCGAGATGTTTATGGGGTCAAAAATCAGACCCGTAGCTATTGCTGGATAACCTCGCTTACTGATAAGTTCACGTGCAGCCAAGTTCGCTGCTGATTAACTTCGCTAGTTAAGTTCGCTATTGGTTAAGTTCGTTTAAATGTTAAGTTCACTTAGATGTTAAGTTCGCTTAAATGTTAAGTTCGCTTAAATGTTAAGTTCGATTAATACTAAGTTCGCTTAATACTAAGTAAAAGCAATATGATACGATAGGACGAGTTTTGATATGTATAACTTATATGCAGTTAGCAGAGCTCAACTAAAGAAGGGATTAACTATTAACGGAGAGAGAAACAGAATCCATGTGAGTTTCTAGCCCCATTCCTTGTGATGTTTTCGGGGCTGTGTGCATACTTGATGTGATTTGTTAATACACTTATCCTAAGTGATAAGTGTATGTCCTATGTGATATATGTGAACGGTATGAATGATTGCTTGTCGGTACGTGAATGATCTTCGAATATTGCACGTACTTTCAAGTTATAGTTATGAATACGAATGCTATGTATAATGTACGAATGATTGCTTGTCGGTACGTGAACGATCTTCGGATATTGCACGTATTACCAAGTTATAATTATGAATATGAATGTTATGTATGAACTATGAATGATGTGTATGTATGTTATGGATGAATGTAAGAGATAGAAAGGTAGAAAAGGGACCGAGCCCTTTAATAATCTAGAGGCAGAAAAGGGACTGGACTCTAATAATATCCAAGGCAGAAAAGGGACCGAGCCCTTTAATAATCTCGAGGCAGAAAAGGGACTGGACCCTAATAATATCCAAGGCAGAAAAGGGACCGAGCCCTTTAATAATCTCGAGGCAGAAAGGGACTGGACCCTAATAATATCCAAGGCAGAAATGGGACCGGACCCTAATAATATCCGAGGCAGAATAGAATAAAGTAAAGTAGAATTTTAAATATGAAAGTATGAATGAAAGTATGTAAGTGCGTATGAATGTAAAGTATGTTATGTTATTAACTAGAACTCACTCAGCGTAGCTGACTTTTAGTATGCACGCATGCGAGTAGAATGAGACAGCTCGCTTAAGGGGAACACGTGGCATTGAATAAGAGGCTGGCATCGAAGACGTTTATGTTTAATATTATGATATTTTGAAAGACAAGGTGTTTATTTTAAGACAAGTTATGGATTAATGTAATGTTTATGAAAGTTTTTATATTCCGCGTATGTTTTTATTAACTCTGAGGAATTGAACTATGTTGATGAGTAAACCCAACGTCCAAATGCGAGGCACCGGCAATGAGGTTTTACAAGTTGGTATCAGAGCAAACTTCGAGAGATTTAAGCATCCCATATGCTTAGACTCGAACAGGGAATGGGATTTAAGTAAGAAAAGAAAGAAGATGTCAGTCCAAGAATGTCATGTGTCGCTCAAGCAAGCCCAGTAAGGTAAAATGTATGATTGAATAATGTATGTTAATATTAGAGATAGGATTAATTTATTTCCTTGATTGATTAACTGTTTAGTAGAACCAACACAAATAGACTTATAAAGGGAAGTGTATAGGACACGGAAAGTAACGTGATCAGCTAATCACAGCTGGCCACTGTTATTACCTTTTAGCCTTACTATCCATGTACTAAATAGTTCCTTGAGTGATGACGTTTGTGTTTTCCCTTTTAGAATACGATGGCTGGAACATAAGGAAATGTGGGAGCTGGAGGTCGCACTGGACGTCGTGGCAGGCCTCGTCGTGTCCAACAACCTTCGGTGGAAACAGCTTCCAACACCGGAGATGAAGGAAGCGCAGCTGGAGGTGATCTGAACAACAACGAAGGGGTTCAACTGGAGATCTATTTATGGGCATAGGTAGTAGTGTTTTCATAATGGATCAAGATGCATTAAAAGTTGTTTCAAACAAAGTGACCAAATACAAGAAAACGTGTCTATATAACCAACATGTGTTTATATCATTCATGTTTGATAATTTTGGTTTCCTAATGCCTAAGGTGATGAGCTACTAAGTCGTGTCAAACGGGTCAAGAATAATGTTTTCATGATCCGACATTCTATAAATATTATTTTTAAATGACTTAGTTTTGTTACCCTAAAAAGATTAATGATGCAACTTGTTGCCCATTTATTTTCTATATTTATCTAAACATTACATTTTAATAAAGGATATCAAAATGTCTCATTATACATGTATAAATATGCATATTAATATTTATATATAATATATAATACAAAATTTAATTTTCTTCTTTTTTAATTAAATGACCCGTTCAAGAATTTTTTACAAGTCTAACTGAACATTTTAGCTCGTTTAACCTAGTGGTAGAAGCACTTTGCTTCTTTCGAAGTGGACGTAAGTTTAATCACCACCAAAGGTGGGTTTGGTGTGGTTTACAATTTGGCATAATGTAATTTTCGGTGATCCTTCATTTGTGGTTCAATGGTAGAAAAATTTGAGTTCTTTAGTGAAAAGCCAAGTTCGATCATTACTTATGTCACCTTGGGTGGTTATTGTCGATGAAAAGTTTTAGCCAGGCCTTGTAAAAATTATCAATGAAGAATTTGAGTTATGTCTTGTAGAAAGTTGTTAGTTCTAATTCCGAGCTCACCCGGGTTTTTGTCTCACCGTGTGTTACGTTTAGTCTATCACACTCTCCAAATTTAGAGAGCCCCGATGTCCCACTCTAGCCAAACTATGTTTTCTTAAACCGGCCTATGCTGGTATCAGAGTTTGACTTGGACGTTACCCCAAGAAACCATATCGTCACATGCCACTTAACAGTTGTTGTGGAGCCACATGAATAGAACTCTCTAATACAAGAAAGACGTCGTTCCAGAAAAATTTTGTAATTTTCGGTGACATTTTCCGTTTAAAAATAAACGACCAAACTAGTTTATAGTTTACTAGCGATAAACCCGCGCGATGCTGCGACGACGGCAATATGTTTAAACGTTTTTAGTAGTTACAAGACATGTAATGATCATATCATAAAGATAACAAATAGCAAACCAATATTAACAAATGATTAAAAAAATTCCTTTTTGAACATATAATCAAATGTACCTTTTTTTTCTAGACCAACTGAGTGAGGCTTAACCACTGTGTTGACATCTGTAAATAAATATAAAAATAAGTTGAATTCTCAAAAACATTTTGAATGAGATAGCATAAAATACAATAATACATATGCGTACCTCTCTTAAGAATATAATAGACAATAAAACTCGGAAAAATGGTTTCATAACCTTCATTGTGTGTTTATATGAAACATCAACCAGTGACGAATCAAGATTTTTTTTTCTCATGGGGTTGACTTTTGGGGGGGGGCGCAACCCCACTACTTACGCCGTAGATCCAGATCAGCCCCTGAAATCAACTTTCACAAGACTCATGTTTGCAATCTTCATAAACCACCAAAGATTTAATGTCCACCCATAGCCAACCCGTGATAACTCGAACGCGTTTTGACTTATCAAAGTCCTTGATCGTTGACCAAAATCAACAAAAATATATTTAAAAAAATGTTCGAAACTCACCAAAATTTATACTTCTTTTAAAGTGACACGAAATCATTTTATTTTATCCCATGCACATATATATTTGGTAAATCTTACATCGGAACGTCAACAAAAATAAATGCGTCGTGATTGTAAGGTTTAAATTTATTAAAGTTTATATATTCAAACATATAAAAGAAAAACAAAGAAAAAAGAAAATATAGATGAATATATGGGTAAACTTAAGGGGGTGGAAGGATAATTATTAATTAAGCTTACAAAAGTTGAATATAATTGAGGGGTTAAATTTGTAATTATATTTTAGGTTTATAAATGCATATTTGAGTTGTACACTTATGCTTAATTGACTTGTACATTATCATAAACACCTCAAAATAAAATAAAATTTACATTGAAACATCGACAAAATTAAGCACGTTGGAATGGTAATGTCGGGTTTTTTTAAAACATAATATATTAAAAGATATAGAAGAAATAAAAATTTTATTTGATATGTCAAATAAATGGGTAAAGTTAAAGGGGTTTATTTGTAACTACTTGATAAATTAACAAAGTTTTGTTGAAATTAAAGAATCATAATTGTAAATATATTTAAAACTAAATATTCTTAACCGTACATGATGTCTAAAATACTATATTACCCCTACATTTTCAAATTTTATGCAAATAGTGTTTGTACCTCTTAAAATTTAAGAGGTTATTCACTCATGCATTATATATAGGGGTGGCAATCTTGACACAAACCCTTTCAAATGAGTCAATTTAAGTTGTTTTAAAAGTTAAATAAGTTGGTTTGGGTAAAATGTTTTTTAAATAAATGGGTCAAAATGAGTCATTTGAAATTCTATTCTTTTATTTTCGGGTCAAAATGGGTCGACAAGTTCAAAGAAAATGGGTCGATGTGGGTTAGTGTCCTAAGGAAATGTGACAGGTTTCAGATCGGAACGGGTTTTCGTACAAGACAGGTTTCGGCACGAAACAGGTTTCAGTAGGGGTGTTTATTGAATCGGATAACGGATTATTCGGGTTATTCGGTTCGGGTTATTCGGATTTGAGAATTTTTGTACCCTATCCGAAATCCTATCTGATCCGAATTAGGAATATTCATATCGATCCGAATCTATCCGAATTCAGTTCGGATCGGATTCGGTTAATATACGAAAAATCTGAAATTATCCAAATAATCCGAAATAAGCCTAAAAAATTTTCATATTTTTTTGTTCATAACATTTAATAGTTTAGAATCACAATAAATATACAAACCGGAAAATACGAATTACTCTTAACACAAATTTAAAGTTTAAACTTCAAATAAAAGTCTATACCAAATCGGGAAACATCACTAAAAACATGTTTTTAATCGGAATAAACGGATATCCGAATAATCCGAACAATCCGAATTTTTTAAAATTTCATATCCGAATCCGATCCGAATCCAAATTAGTTATTCGGATATTCGGATTGATCCGATCCGAATATCCGAATAAGAATTCGGATCGGTTTATTTGAGTTTCGGTTTCGGTTCGGATTTCGGTTTTATTCGGATTTTGGATTTCTTGAATACCCCTAGGTTTCAGATCGGAACGGGTTCGGTTCAGGCTTCAAGTCAACACAAGTTTTCACCCGTGAAGTGTTGGGTTTTGGTTTCTTTTGTTTCTTTCTGGTCGATTCCGGACTCGTTTTTATTCGTTTTTTCAGTTTTGTTTTTGTTCGGTTTGAATTATTTTAGTTTCGTTTTGATTGATTTTTTTCGATTTCGATTGATGTGGTCCGGTTTTGGCTTTTTGTCTCTTTGTTTCATTTTCGTCGATTCTTTCGGTTTCGGTTAGATTCGAGATTTTTTTTTTAATGGAATGAGGACAACGTATAAATGTTTTTGTAACACCCCAACCCGGAACAGGCTAACGTGTTACTATTACAGATATCAAATCAACGCCACAATCCAAAATACAACAAAAATTAATGCAACCTACGTCATATTATTAAACAAAATGAATTAACTTTTATAAGCTTGAACTTCATTTTTATCTCTCATCACTAAATTCCCCGAATCCCGGATTACCTGAAAACAAAATAAGAAAAACAAAACAAGAAAACACGGCTGAGCCAAAAATTGCCCAGTAACGGAAAGAACAATAGTATAGGTGAAAGCACACATAAGACAAAACACATACTGAAATAGAACTGAAACTATTGCGGATATAAAACCACGTTTTAGACCGAACTATAATTAAATGCGAAACATAATCCGATACACGATCGGGACGTAATCTGAATATACTCAAATTTAACCAAAGGCATATACACATATCGAAACGGACCAGAAATATAGCGAAACAAAATATAATTACTAAAATACACGACGATGATGTTAAAATAAATAGGTCGTGAAATACGGAAGCACCCAGAGCCTAAACAGAGGGGTACACAGCTAGCTAGTCCATGCACCAAAGAGACGGTGTGGGTGGCGTGCACACATTGTTCCATCTCAAACAGAAGTCAGGAGTCAGGAGTCAGGAGTCAGAAGTCGGAGCTAAGATCGATCTATACGCCTCTAAGTGGCCAAGGTACTACATGAGTACTTTCAGAGACGCCGTGAACTTTGATTACGCACTGTCACGATAAGTGCCATGTCAGGAGTCAGGAGTCAGGAGTCGGAGCTAAGATCGATCTATACGCCTCCAAGTGGCCCTAATACTTCACAAGTACTAGTTAGAGACGCCGTGAACTTTGATTACGCACTGTCACGATAAGTGCCATGTCGTTGACGCCCCAACGACAAGTCAGAAATGCTCGGGTAACAGAGTACTAAAACTAAAAACATATAACTAAAATATATTATATAAAATAACTGAACTCAAAATATAACCGACACGTAACGAAAATCCGTACTACAAAGTAACGGAATAGATTCAATACTATTAGTAAACGAGAACAAAAGCCGCACTACGAAGTAACGGAATATAATTAATACTATTAGAGAAAGAAACCAGAAACCGTACTACCAAGTAACAGAATATAATTAATACTAAGAGTAACAAAACAGAAACCGTACTACGAAGTAACAAGAAACAGAATCCGTAATGAAGTAACGGAATATAATTTATACTATGAGTGACAGAAACCAGAAACCGTACTACCAAGTAACAGAATATAATTTATACTATGAGTGAAGAAAAACAGAATCCGTACCTTGGTTTAGCAATCAAAGCAAAAAAATGAACAAGTCGTCCATAACACGTATAAGAACCTATCATTTAGTTACATTTATATAACGAGTTAAACATATATAACTTAATTAAATTCGGCGACTCGTTAATTTTCCCGCGACGGCCACACTTATAAATCATGATCTATTAATAAAACTACTTGTCATATGATCGTTTTACTAATTATCCAAAAGTTTTAAGTTTTCAAAATATAAACATTTATATATATATATAACTTTGAATTACAAAAACCTTTTTTTTTTGTCATGCAAGAAGTAGGATAACATGGCATAACTTTACTCAGAACACCAACCAATTCTTTATTTAACTAACACCTATAATTTGAATATTCATAAATTCTTATTAGTTATGTTTAGTTTTAATTCTAACCAACACACACCCCTACATATATCCATACGTACATACTAATTACTCACGTGAATGAATTGGACACCAATTTGACAATAGAGTATGCACTATTATATCTTTTCATATGCTTAAATCCTATATCTAAGTTTATTACTTTCAACATCCTTACTTAGAGTGCCAAAATCCAAATATAAACAAACAGATCCCAACGAAAGTTAAAGAAAATTCCTTTGTTTAAGATCATCATTTAAAAACATTGATTCCGATTACACAAGTTTTCGTCGCGGGAACAAATTAACTAACAAGAGCAACTTATGTACTAGAACAAGTTAAATCATGTACAAACCAGAAGCTAAGGATCGTAGCTACAACGACGTGGATTTCCGGCAACGGGTTGCGGTGGTGGCGAAGACCTCACGTGCACGAGCAGGGAATGGAAGTGAGCGGTGGTTGGCTGGCTACCAGCAGCGTCGGCGAGGACTCGTGTAACGGTGGCTGCGGTGCCCGGTTTCTCCGGTGAGTTGCAGGGCGGTGGTGGTGCACGGTACTTGACGGTGGTGACGAAGTGAACTTGTCTCGCGACACGGAAGCAATGAAATTTGCAAGGATAGCAGCGATGAACTACTACAGGTCCGTGACGGTCCGTCGGCAGTGGAGTCACCGGCGACCGCTTGAATCAGAAACAAGGTAGGGTCACGTAGAGAGAGAGAGGCCAGTGGTGGTGGTTTAAAACAGTTGCGGCGGCGGTGGTTTTCAAGTAACGGCAGAACCGAATATGATGGCGGTAGGGTTTTGTGAGATTTATGTTGGAGTCTTATCGCGTTTGTGTATATATATATTAAACGAGTTATAAGCGTGATCAAATTCCTAAATAAGTTGATTGTTTGCTGCTCACGTTTGAATTTGAAACAAGTTGATCTAGATGATGATTGGAATATAAAATAATAAACATATGCTCAGTCATGAGTTTGAAATCATCTAGGTTTCAATTTTAAATTATTATTATTATTATTATTATTATTATTATTATTCCCATTATTATTATTATTATATCATATTTTGTAAAACTAAAATTTACGGGTATTACAACTCTTCCTTCCTAAAAAAAACATTTCGTCCTCGAAATTGTAAGACGGTGACACATACTTTCGGATATCACGGAAACGAAACAAACCTAAACTTTCATAAATTCAGACATGACAATTGCAAAGTCTTGGAAACAAATATTAGGACATATAAAACAGAATTCATATGAAATCAAAACCATTCAAACTGAAATAGCTGACTCGTTGCCATGATGATATTGAACGAAACTATGGGTAACCTAAAACTTGTATCGGATAATACTAGTTCTTATAAACGGAAATCAAAAATTTCATTTGAACACAGAATTACATATAACATAGTGGATAACTAATAACTAAAATGACTAAATTTTGATGAGCTAAAGCCTATGACTAAATTGTGTAACTAATAACCAAAACGAAAGACAGATAACTGAAACATGTGACTTATAAGTGGAAATAAAAAGTGATAACTAATGGAATACTAAAAAAAAATCAAGACTTAAAACGTAAATTTTCAAAAACATATTTTGAATATTAACATGCATTTCTACACTGATATAAAAATAAATAAATATATAATAAAAGACACGTAACACTAGCAGATAATAGCGAAAACTTAAGACAATGTCGTATCTAAATATTAGAGGAACATTAAGCTGCAAAATGGATTTTAGTAGCACACATACATACCTTACATTTGTTAATACTTGTTGCTTTTGAATTTATACTTGTAAGATAAATATGTTACTTCACAAAAATCATTATGTTACTGAAACGATTTTATGAAGTTTAAAAATAAATTATCCAACTCAACTGTATATATTTTCTTATATCCATTACTAATATTTATTATTTTAAATATTTTAAATATGCGGATATTACAATTCTACCTCCCTAAATAAAATTTCGTCCTCGAAATTTCTAGTTATCCATGCGCAATCAAACTTTGACGTAACGGATAAGAAACATAACTTCAAGCGGTAATGATACCAAACAAAACTTAAATGGTAAACTAAAATATTTAACTGAGAATACTTAATCATATTACTGAAATGAAACAGAAAATTTTTCTCTAAATACATATAATTGGGTGTATCACAAAAATGTCAAACGAAGACATCTAAATGAATCCTATAACTAGTAACCGAGACAAAACAACTAACTGAAACAGGTGACTATAAGTAGAACTTAAAAACGGTAACAAATTTGATCCTTCATAATTTTAAATAAACTCAAAACATATCAAATTCAAAAATCAAATTTTATAAGTTTACATATTTTTTTTTTTTACTCATATACAAATAAATAAATAGATAAATTAATAAACACATAACACTAGCACAATAAAGTGAAAAATCTTATGACGAGGTCATATCGGATGGAGTATTAGAGGAACAAAATCTGCATAAAAGAATTTTTGTAGCACACATGCGTACCTGTAAATTCACGATTACGTTCGCGACCATAATCGTCAATTTACCTTACGACTGTGTCCTAACAAGCCTTCCATTATGCATTTTAAAAACATGGCTTGGCTTATAACAAAAGAGTAATGTGATGACAAAATAATTAAGAAATGATGTTTATTCAAATGCATAATTATCGCGAAAAACGTCTAGAGGCGTGCGTGGTAGTAAAGTCTGAATCGAGCGTAGAGGGTACGTAAGTCAAAGTCGTGATCCCTTTAGTTGTGTAGCGTTGTCTTCGAAAGTCATTTCCATATTTGTATAGTGTAAGCATGAACAATTTATTCAACTAAATGAAATCCGGAAAGTCAGAGATTGACGTAGGTGCCTAGAAAGGACTCTAAAAATAGACCGAAAATCACAAAATGATCGGCACGAAGATTGATATGAAATATTAATCCTAACCCAACGTCTACCCATTATCTCACAAGTCTGATTTTAAGGTTTAAGTTTTCTACAGGAAAGAGCCTTGGCTCTGATACCATAACTGTAACACCCCAACCCGGAACAGGCTAACGTGTTACTATTACAGATATCAAATCAACGCCACAATCCAAAATACAACAAAAATTAATGCAACATACGTCATATTATTAAACAAAATGAATTAACTTTTATAAGCTTGAACTTCATTTTTATCTCTCATCACTAAATTCCCCGAATCCCGGATTACCTGAAAACAAAATAAGAAAAACAAAACAAGAAAACACGGCTGAGCCAAAAATTGCCCAGTAACGGAAAGAACAATAGTATAGGTAAAAGCACACATAAGACAAAACACATACTGAAATAGAACTGAAACTATTGCGGATATAAAACCACGTTTTAGACCGAACTATAATTAAATGCGAAACATAATCCGATACACGATCGGGACGTAATCTGAATATACTCAAATTTAACCAAAGGCATATACACATATCGAAACGGACCAGAAATATAGCGAAACAAAATATAATTACTAAAATACACGACGATGATGTTAAAATAAATAGGTCGTGAAATACGGAAGCACCCAGAGCCTAAACAGAGGGGTACACAGCTAGCTAGTCCATGCACCAAAGAGACAGTGTGGGTGGCGTGCACACATTGTTCCATCTCAAACAGAAGTCAGGAGTCAGGAGTCAGGAGTCAGAAGTCGGAGCTAAGATCGATCTATACGCCTCTAAGTGGCCAAGGTACTACATGAGTACTTTCAGAGACGCCGTGAACTTTGATTACGCACTGTCACGATAAGTGCCATGTCAGGAGTCAGGAGTCGGAGCTAAGATCGATCTATACGCCTCCAAGTGGCCCTAATACTTCACAAGTACTAGTTAGAGACGCCGTGAACTTTGATTACGCACTGTCACGATAAGTGCCATGTCGTTGACGCCCCAACGACAAGTCAGAAATGCTCGGGTAACAGAGTACTAAAACTAAAAACATATAACTAAAATATATTATATAAAATAACTGAACTCAAAATATAACCGACACGTAACGAAAATCCGTACTACAAAGTAACGGAATAGATTCAATACTATTAGTAAACGAGAACAAAAGCCGCACTACGAAGTAACGGAATATAATTAATACTATTAGAGAAAGAAACCAGAAACCGTACTACCAAGTAACAGAATATAATTAATACTAAGAGTAACAAAACAGAAACCGTACTACGAAGTAACAAGAAACAGAATCCGTAATGAAGTAACGGAATATAATTTATACTATGAGTGACAGAAACCAGAAACCGTACTACCAAGTAACAGAATATAATTTATACTATGAGTGAAGAAAAACAGAATCCGTACCTTGGTTTAGCAATCAAAGCAAAAAAATGAACAAGTCGTCCATAACACGTATAAGAACCTATCATTTAGTTACATTTATATAACGAGTTAAACATATATAACTTAATTAAATTCGGCGACTCGTTAATTTTCCCGCGACGGCCACACTTATAAATCATGATCTATTAATAAAACTACTTGTCATATGATCGTTTTACTAATTATCCAAAAGTTTTAAGTTTTCAAAATATAAACATTTATATATATATAACTTTGAATTACAAAAACCTTTTTTTTTTGTCATGCAAGAAGTAGGATAACATGGCATAACTTTACTCAGAACACCAACCAATTCTTTATTTAACTAACACCTATAATTTGAATATTCATAAATTCTTATTAGTTATGTTTAGTTTTAATTCTAACCAACACACACCCCTACATATATCCTTACGTACATACTAATTACTCACGTGAATGAATTGGACACCAATTTGACAATAGAGTATGCACTATTATATCTTTTCATATGCTTAAATCCTATATCTAAGTTTATTACTTTCAACATCCTTACTTAGAGTGCCAAAATCCAAATATAAACAAACAGATCCCAACGAAAGTTAAAGAAAATTCCTTTGTTTAAGATCATCATTTAAAAACATTGATTCCGATTACACAAGTTTTCGTCGCGGGAACAAATTAACTAACAAGAGCAACTTATGTACTAGAACAAGTTAAATCATGTACAAACCAGAAGCTAAGGATCGTAGCTACAACGACGTGGATTTCCGGCAACGGGTTGCGGTGGTGGCGAAGACCTCACGTGCACGAGCAGGGAATGGAAGTGAGCGGTGGTTGGCTGGCTACCAGCAGCGTCGGCGAGGACTCGTGTAACGGTGGCTGCGGTGCCCGGTTTCTCCGGTGAGTTGCAGGGCGGTGGTGGTGCACGGTACTTGACGGTGGTGACGAAGTGAACTTGTCTCGCGACACGGAAGCAATGAAATTTGCAAGGATAGCAGCGATGAACTACTACAGGTCCGTGACGGTCCGTCGGCAGTGGAGTCACCGGCGACCGCTTGAATCAGAAACAAGGTAGGGTCACGTAGAGAGAGAGAGGCCAGTGGTGGTGGTTTAAAACAGTTGCGGCGGCGGTGGTTTTCAAGTAACGGCAGAACCGAATATGATGGCGGTAGGGTTTTGTGAGATTTATGTTGGAGTCTTATCGCGTTTGTGTATATATATATTAAACGAGTTATAAGCGTGATCAAATTCCTAAATAAGTTGATTGTTTGCTGCTCACGTTTGAATTTGAAACAAGTTGATCTAGATGATGATTGGAATATAAAATAATAAACATATGCTCAGTCATGAGTTTGAAATCATCTAGGTTTCAATTTTAAATTATTATTATTATTATTATTATTATTATTATTATTATTATTATTATTTTTATTCCCATTATTATTATTATTATTATTATTATTATTATTATATCATATTTTGTAAAACTAAAATTTACGGGTATTACAGTTTTAGTGTTTTTACTTTTTTTGTTTATGATTTATATTTTGAGTTATAATTTTTTTATTATTATTTTTGAATATTTTTTTGAGGGTTTTTGATCTTAATAGAAAACCCCTCAAAAAAATTCAAAAATAATTAAAAAATCCATAACTTAAAATAGAAGTAAAAAACGAAAAATCTAAAAAAACTAAAATGTTTCCGTCGTTATTCTCGTTCACAAAAAAAGAAAAAAAAACTCAAAACCCGGTTTGACCCTAACCTATTTTGACCCAAACCAAAACAACCCTTTTTTTATTTGACTCGTTTTGACCCAAACTCATTTTGACTCATACTCGTTTTGACCCATGACTCCTTTCAACTCATGACTCATTCGACCCAACCCAACCCATTTGCCACCTCTAATTATATATAGTAGAGATAGAGATAGAGATAATATAGAGTGGTAAACAAAATAAAAGACAATAAAGAAAAAAGTAAAAGTAATCTATCAACAAATAGGGTAAAGTTAAAATACAAAGGACAGTAAAAATGAGAAGGGGTGAGAAGGAATCCAGTCCATTGATTTCAGATTTGAATGACTGAGATTAATTTAATAAATAAAAATTGATGAAAAGGGCATAAAGGTAATAACCCATCTTTGTTGACTTTCTCTCTCCACATGCAAGGCACATGTCAATTCCCCCCATCATTTTAAAATGTCCATAACTTTTTCATACGACAATATTTTTTTAAAAAAAATTCACCATAATAATAAGCGTTTTTTATCTTTAATATAAGTATCATATTGTTATATAAAAAAAATTAAAAATTAATGGGTTTTTTTAATTGTATTTTTTTTTTGTTCATTGTGTCATTGTGTAATATGTTGTTTCCATTGTGTTTTACGTTTCAAGTCATTGTGTTATACGTATTCACCATTGTGTCTTACGTTTTAGGTCATTGTGTTATACGTATTCACCATTGTGTTTTACGTTTCAAGTTATTGTGTAACATGTATTAAGCATTGTGTTTTATGTATTAGATAAAAAGACACAATGGTGTGCGAAAAGACACAATGACGAAATAAGACACAATGATAAGCGAAAAGACACAATGGTGTGCGAAAAGACACAATGACGAAAAAGACACAATGATAAGCGAAAAGACACAATGATAAGCGAAAAGACACAATGGTGTGCGAAAAGACACAATGACGGAAAAAGGCACAATGGTGTGCGAAAAGACACAATTGTGTGCGAAAAAAGACACAATAACGAAAAAAACACAATGATAAGCGAAAAGACACAATGACGAAAAAAGACACAATGGTGTGTGAAAAGACACAATGACGAAAAAAGACACAATGATAAGCGAAAAGACACAATGGTGTGCGAAAAGACACAATGACGAAAAAAGACACAATGATATGCGAAAAGACACAATGACGTGATTTTTGTTTAAATTTTTATATAACAAAAATCATACTCATATTAAAGATAAAAAAGCGCTTGTTATTATGATGATATTTTTTTTAAAAAAAAATATCATACGAAAAAGTTATAAACGTTCTAAAATGTTGGGGGTATTAACATGTGTCTTGCATGTGGAGAGAGAAAATGTGTACAATTACCTCTATACCCTTTTTCTTTTGGTCCCCACTTGACACATGTCAATTATTTATGGCTTCTCACACTTCTCATTTTTGTTACCCTTTGTAGAATAACTTAACCCTCAACAAATAACCGCTTTTTATTTTACTTATCAAAGAATCTACTCTATAATAAAAGAGTACCATATTCACCCACGTGTCACTCTCTCAAAGCTTCTCACTTTTTCTCACCTGTTTTCAAATATATTATCGGATCACTGGACCCGACCCACATAAAATCAACACCCCCAAATATTATTCTTTCAACACAATGGTATAACACCTCTCTCTCTCTCTCTCTCTCTCTCTCTCTCTCTCTCTCTCTGAATGTTTACAGGCAGAAGCCACTAACTCCGGTATCATCATCCTTCATATTCAATTTGTCTTGCTAAAATCTTTCCAGGTCTGAAGTCGGTTCATCTTCATTCCCACCGTTGTTGCCGATTTGGATCAACATCTCACCTATTACAAGCCCAAGGTTGTCGTCATTGTTTCATAACCTGATTGCTATTTGCCTCTTTCGTTCTTCGATTACACGTACGATACCGTTCATTCCAACGCTCGCTGCTGATTTAGATCATGCTTTGTTCTTCAATTGCAGCCATAATGGTTAGTAGTTAATTTGATTGGATTATTTTATTCATTACAAAAATTTGTTCACATATTAAATATGTTATGTGAATTTAGTTACCTTCATATTTTGAGAACACAATTGTATTACTTGGTATGAAAGAATTGAGTTTGGTGGATTAAACCTGTGTTTTATCAATAAAATTAGAAGTCTTAAATTACATGCACATAAGGTGCTCGATGAAATGCCTCAACTAAATTTTTATGACTCGTGTGGTGAATGAAAAAGAATTTACCAACGCATAGTGCATCTAATAGATGTACTAACTCCCAAAAGAGATTTTGATTTGATTATGAAAAGATTTTGATTTGATTGCGAAAAGGATTTGATACAAACGCTAGGATTGGTGTGGATTTTAAACTGAACATTGTTACCTTCCATGAAGTAATTCAAATTAAGATTCTTTTGGGCTTTTTGGGTATTTGACATAGAAAAGTTGTCAAATATCATGTTTAAAAGGTGCAAGATGATGAAGCTTGGATAGAACCTTTCAACACATCCTTAACTTTTGTTAGTTTTGTATTTCCCTTTTGGTGGTTATTAAAAAAGTATTAATAGTTATTTTGTTATAAACTAACTTAGTGATGAAGATCAATGTTTTGAATTTTACTGTAAGGTTTTAGTCATGTATGTAGAATTTTGTTTAAAAAAATTGGGACCTATATTCCATATTGATTTCCTTTTGAATTTAACATAAATAAACAGGTGTAATAGAACTGCTCAACATCAAGATACCGACAATCAACATTGTGGGATCGCTTATCAAAGAACGGGTACACGCTTTGGTTTGTAGGTAAACATGCATGTTCTTGATGTATTGAATATTTTATGAACTAGGTGCGGATATACTGATTTTTGTTTAAAAATGTTCTTCATTAAAATATAGTGGTAATCAAGACTCGGTAATTTTATTGTGAACTATAAAGACAAAACCTCCATTTTGAATTCATTCACAAAACACAACATTTTTATTAAAAAAAACAATTATAACCTTTATAAACATTGACACCTTATTTATAATGTGTGTAATTTTCATAATATTTCAATCTTTATAACATTTATCAGTATAGCTAAAATTTTAATATTTTAAGCATTAACCCCATTATTAGTTTTACCAAAAACTCTAAAAAAACTACAATTTTAAGCATTTAAACCCACAATAAGTTTTAGCTAAAAATCGGGAAACCTATATATTTCTGGTTTTTCGTTGTTCAAAATATTCATCACATAATTAAAGATATGGAAACCTGTAATTTTATGTATAATCAAGCTTAAAAGTTAAAAAATTGTGAATTTCTATGTTTGCATAAAAAAGGTATTAAATCCTATACCCAATACATTAAACCATTTTTTACCTTACCAAAATTGGTTTTAACTTGGGTCAACTATAAAGACAAAATTGGTTTTATCTTTTTAAATGCTTTATATCAGCGCCACAACACTATATTGACCAACACTATATTCAGGCGACAGTTTCCCCCTGCAGTATGTTTCGCGATGACCATAAACAAAAGCCAAGGTCAATCATTGTCAAGGGTTGGTTTGTACTTAAGAGAACTCGTGTTCTCACATGGACAACTAAATGTGGCTTTATCAAGAGTTACAAGCAGATATGGACTAAATATTTTGATTCTTGATAAACAATGTATATGGCTAATACAACCACAAATGTAGCGCACAAGGGAATTTTTGCTTATTTGTAATGTTTTGTGTAATGCTTGTTTTGTAGTTTATGTAATTTTAATATAATGTGTAATTGTATTAACAATATATAATAACTAGTTTTTGTCCCCGTATTATGGGGGTGTCTTATATTATTTGTTCTAATATTTATTTATTTTTTAAATTTATATTTTTTTATTGTATGAAAGTTAATAATATACTTATGGTTTGATGATAAATTGTTTCACAAATAAATGAGATATTATAACCCGGTTTAAAAGTTATATGGTTTTGATGAGACCCAAGACCCGTTTATTTTTTTACTATAAAATTGATTTTTTTAATTATAAATAATATTTATGATAGCTAATAATATACTTATTGTTTGATCAGACGTTGTTTTATATTGTTTGTTCTAATATTTATTTTTTTTAATTTATATTTTTTTATTGTATGAATATTAATAATATACTTATGGTTTGATGATAAATTGTTTCACAAATAAATGAGATGTTATAACTCGGTTTAAAAGCTATATGGTTTTGATGAGACCCAAAACTCGTTTATTTTTTTTACTATGAAATTGGTTTTTTAATTTAAATAATATATATATCTTTTTTAAAATAAATAAGATATTAATTTTTAGTATATCCTATTTTATAGGATAAGCAAGGTAAGTAGGCCCTTGCGAGCGGCCTGGATGTACCTTTTAGCCGCGAGGGGAACCGGGTAAACAAAGTCACGATCAGAATGAATGGTAGTTTGATGGGCCTGCTGCTCCCGGAGGCGCTGGCTCGAATCCAGTTCGTGACAACCACAAAGCCTTTGATCATAGAATATCTCGGGACCCCCGCTGGTAAATACGGGGCTCTGGCAGCTGCACTTTTTTTTTATGATGCATCGAATGCTTCCTCTGCTTTCAGTAAAAATCCCAAATATGATCGAGGCACTCTTTCTCTTATAGCGCTCTTTCCTTCCCTTCGAGCTAGCCGGAATCAATCCATTTCTTTTGTCTGTAAGAGAAAAGGCGCTTATTCCTTGAAATAGGAGCGCAGCGGAGTCATGAACAAACAAGAATAGCCACTTCCTTTTCTACGCTATTTACTTTCCTCCCCTCGTGGGGAGTAGCAAGAGCCTTTATCTAATCTACTATTGAACCATCTCACCTGAAAGTCCCTGAGAATAATTTTTTATTTAATGAGATGTTATAACCCGTTTAAGGAATATATGGGTTTGGTAAGACCCATACCCATGAATTCAGGTCAAATGCATGAGAAGCCTCCATTTAAAGATCAAGCAAATCTGGTGACTCCAAAAAAAGAGAAAACGACCACATCGCGACACATAGAATTTTTATGTTTTCGTTTATATATATTATAGATTGTGTTGTATATTATATTTTGGTTAATGTTTAAAGTTTATAATTTTCATCAATGTACCGTTTAATATACGAGAATCAAACTAGTATTATAATATTTGTACGGATAAAGAAAATAAAAATAAAAAAAACGCGGTATTCGTTGTCAGTTTCCCACTTTCTCATAAACTTCTTGTTGGTTCATAAACAAATTCCATTATTATTATTATTATTATCAAACTCATAAGAGCATGACACGTTGGATGAAAGAGAACAAGTTTCAAATCGAATCCATTCAATTTCAACCACAAACTTATTATTGATTCATTTAAGTGTTTCAATCAACAAACAAACCCTAGTCTCCTAGATTCTCGATTTTGTTTTCTCATCATACTGGTAATAATAATAATCGCTTCACTCTTTAGTTATAGTTAGTTTAATCAATTCCATCCAATTGTTTTCATAATTTAATATGTGTGTGCCCCTCTGGATCTGAAGTGAATTAGGGTTTCTAGGGTTTTAATTTGGGTATTTTGTTGTTTTGTAGTTGATGATTGTGATTTCTAGGGTTTTATTTGCCAGATCTGTAATATTGTAGTTTAATTATATGATTATGTTTGATAACACCTACAGAGAGTTGATTTGAAGTTTGAAATGGAAGAAGATAGAGAGTCAACAAGGTACTGGTGTCATCAGTGTAACCGCCAAGTGGTTCCGATATTAGGGGTCGAAACTGTTAAATGTTCATCTTGTAATGATGGATTTGTCGAGGAAATGGAAGGATTAGTTACTGATCCGGATGATGTTGGCTCGGACCGAGACCGTGCGCTTTCGTTGTGGGCCCCGATCCTGCTCGGTATGCTGAATAACCGACGTGGTCGTCGGAGGTTCACGCATATCGGGTTTGATGACGATGAGGATGACGAAGACCGACGTTTTGATTCTTTGGAGCGGTACCGACGATACCAGTTTCAAAATCCTGGTGAGGATCCTGATATCGATTCGGATCGGGAGATTAATGGTGCTATTAGGTGGCAGCGGCAGCGGCGGAACTCTGCTGCATTCCTCCACCTCATGCTCGGGGCTCGATCCGGGACTGCGTCTGATACTGAAAACAACACGGATACGGGACGGGAACGGGTTATTTTGATTAACCCGTTTAATCAAACAATCATCGTGCAAGGCGGCGGTGGTGGTGGTGGAAACAACTCGTCTCAGACACACTCGATTGGGTCTTTAGGTGATTACATTTCGGGTCCGGCGTTAGAGCAACTTTTGCAACACTTAGCCGAGAACGACCCGAACCGATACGGGACTCCACCAGCTAAAAAGGAAGCTATTGATGCGTTACCAAATGTGACGATTGAGGAACCTTCGGTTCAATGTTCGGTTTGTTTGGATGATTTTGAGGTTGCAAGTGAAGCTAAAGAGCTGCCTTGTAAACATAGGTTTCATAGCAAGTGTATTCTCCCATGGCTCGAGCTTCATAGCTCGTGTCCTGTATGCCGGCTCGAGTTGCCTTCTGATGAGTCAAAACTCAACCAAGAACGGAACTGGTCGGGTTCTGGTGAGTCGGATAATGCAAGGAATAACAGGTGGTTTTCGACTTCTCTTCCTTGGCCTTTGAGTAGTTTATTCTCGTCTACGTCTGGGCCTGAAAGTGGGGGCTTTGTGACATCAACATCAGGTTCCGGTTCTGGTTCTGGTTCGCCACCACGGGGTCATGGTGAGGAAGATGGTCACTAGACTGTTCATGTTCATCTGCGCTGTGTAAGTTGGCTGCTTATCTTTCTGCTATGTTACAGAATGGTGTACATTAATAAGTGTAATATTGACAGATATGTTGCCTGCCTGCTCTACCTATATGTATCATATTTATACCTTTATGTTTCATGTTTTTACTAGGAATTAACAAAAATTTCTCGTATTAATCGGGAAATTTTGAGAATTTAGAGTTATTATATGTATGTCGTTAGAACATTTTTTCTGTCGTTGTGTTTGGTTGTCGGGTCGGACCGTTATAGTCTTCCCAGGCTTGAAACATCCAAAATTACTAAGGAAGTCATTAGATATCCCAGTTTCCAAATATCAATAAAGTAATTTGGGTACCCAGATTTCTGGACAAATTTCCTACTTAAAAATCGGTCATATGACGAAGGACGATATAAAATGATGCAAAATTGCAAACCGAGATGTCACTGAACCCAAAAATAGTCTGAACTCACCGTCCATAAGGGATTGATCCCAGAAGTTGAAAGATTGAAGCCGGTTGGAAAACCTTCGATGATGAACGATTGAGCTTGCAATGAACCGGCTGGAGGTGACGACTGGAAATGTCATTTTCAAGATAATGAAAAATGGTGAGTCTTCACACATGAGCTCTAGCGAAGAAGAATAGTGGGTATTGTTAGAACCTCGGGTATCAAAACAACAAAATTATTCGATTGTTAAAAGGGCCCATTCGAGAAGTGCGATTCACCAACACAACAAAATTATTCGATTGTTAAAAGGGCCCATTCGAGAAGTGCGATTCACCAACACAACAAAATTATTCGATTGTTGAAAGGGCCCATTCGAGAAGTGCGATTCACCAACGTACACAGTAACGATTAAGATAAAAATTACATCCAAATTCCAAACAAATGAATGAGAATGCAAATCTAATACTATTGCTAATGGTTATTGAACAAAACTGCTTTGCTACTACTTTTGCGAATTATTTTGGTCGAATTGGGTTTAGGCAGGAATCGAGAGCCGGAACCAAGAGCATTTGCTCCAGGGATGTTTCGGGTCTGACCTAATTCCTTTTGTGAGGGTAACCCTTAACTGGGTTTGCATCAGATATAATGGGGTAATTTTGTCTTAAAAGGTTTTTTCACATTCCAATCTCATTCGTAAAGTTATCAATCAAACATTTGAAGTTTTTAGTTGAATAAGTTCTAATTCTATCCAAAATATTTCGCTAGCGTCTTATGAGTCTACATTACACAAAAATGTTAAGCAACCTACTTATCAGTACAATACCTCGAATGGCCTTGATCTGGTATATATGCCAATGTTTAGTTTTGTTAGTCTTGTTCAGATTATCTTGGTCTGGTAAGTATGTCAATGAGTAATGCATGACTGAAACATAAGCACTAGACATCATTATATGTTACAAGTTGGTACACAATAATAAGTTCCAAGTGTTGTGCATTCAAGGGGCAAATTAGTGTAGTAGCTCAACCTGATACTGACCAGACCTATAGCCGAACTTTAGAGCTAATTTTGGAGTAGCTCTATCGGCCATGCCTTGGCATATAGCCGAATGTTAAGGGACAGAATAAAGACTTGTGGTAATTCATTTTTGAGTGAATTTTGGGGTTGCTCGAGCGGTTATGCCTTGCATATATAACCGAAAGTCATTGAGCGAATTAGAGTGATAATTTTATTTAACCAAATAACGTCCATCAAGCCTTGTCATGTCGCCTGTAAAAATTACATTCTCCTTTCGATATGTTACAAGTAGACAGCGAGATGCAAACCCTTCGTTGTATACATAATTTACCAAACACATTGGATTGAAACAGTCAGCTAAATCTTGGCGACTGTAATTTTATATGCCAGAATATATAAAATCTCCCATAAAAACATGGGCAGTTCAGTTTTCATCAATGGCGGAACCACTGACAGTAGTCTACTGATATTAATACATGCCAACAAACGGGCGTTACAGGAAACAAATTGTAAATAACCACGAGACCACTCGCATTTTCACTTAACGTTAACTATCTTGATAATAGACGCGGTCCCAACACGATGCAGAACCACAACAGCATCACCATTCTTGCAGAGTCCCTTAACTTTAGCATGCTGCAATGCGAATTCCAAAACCTCCTCGGTTGACTCAGCATGAGACGCTTTAGCGGACCCTGCAGATAAAACCGGGACCAAACCTCTGAAAATAAGACTGTGCCTAGCTGGCGTCTCGTCACTGCACGACCAGTCAAAAGAGTCGGTTTTGATTTCGGGAACCACTACAGATAATATAGGCATGCCGGGCCTGTACTTAGCCACTAGTTTAGCGGTGCTTCCGCCTCTGGTCAGAACCAAAATGAAAGTTGCTTTAGACGAGTTGGCGGTCCGAACTGCAGCCGAGGCTAAGCTCTCGAGTGGGCTCATAGGTATGGGTGCATTTGCAGCGATTCTTTTGAAAACGTCTGAGTAATTGATTGTGTTTTCGGCTTCAATGCAGATTCGGGCCATGGTTAGGACTGCTAGCTCTGGGTAGGCACCAGCAGCGGTTTCACCGCTGAGCATGACGCAGTCTGTGCCGTCTAAAACTGCGTTGGCGACGTCTGTGGCTTCGGCTCGAGTTGGTCTTGGGGATTTGATCATGGACTCAAGCATTTGTGTGGCGGTTACAACGGGCTTTCCTTGTATGTTGCATTTGTAGATCATGACCTTTTGGGCCAGGAATATCTTCTCGATCGGAATCTCCATTCCAAGGTCACCACGCGCAACCATGAAGGCGTCGGAGTTGGCTAGGATTTCATCAAAGTTTGCTACCCCTTCTTGATTCTCAACCTACCAAAGATGGTCACAATTTTATGTATAATAGTTCAGTGTGTAAAATTAATAATTAATGAAAAATGTAATGAATCAATGTGTTTTTGACACAAAACAAATTATTTTCTTTTGACCCAAACCTATTTTAACCCGCGAACAAAAAAATTTGACTCAACCCGACATGTTTTGACAGTCAAACTTCGTTTAAACGTTTTTCAAACCCGTTTATCTGGGTGAAAATCTAAAGGTGTAAACGGGCCGATCCATAAGAGTAAATTACATGGATGGCACTGTGTTAGGGTCAAATTATGGATTTAGTCTTTAAACTTAAATTATAACGTTGGTCCCCAGTAGTGTTATTGGCTTTTATGAATGGTCCCTTAGTTTAGCAGTGTTAAGTTGATGAGTTAGTAGGAATGTAAACGAACCGAACGAATACGAACAGGGACATGCGTGTGATCGTCCGTTTAACTTTAACCGAACACAAACACATAATTAAACAAATTCTTTTGTTCATGTTCGTTCATTAAGAAAGTGGGCATGTTCGTGTTCGTTCATGTTTGTTCATTTAAAACTAAACAAACAGTTCATGAATGTAAACATATATATACAAACAAACTTGAATGAACATATTTGACTAAACATAAACGAACATAAATTAGCAACAAGTAACACAAATGAACAAGTCTAATGCACCACAACTTATCCAAACATAAGTATTTATGTTTATATTTTAGACATAGAACTACTTATGCATTTACTAAAAATTAAACAAACATAAATGGACGAACATAAACGTCCTTCACGAACATATCATGAACAAAGTGTATGTTCATGTTCCTTCATTTAACTAAACAAAATTTTTTTTTGTGTTCATTCATTATTAAGTAAACGAACTTCCTGCTGAACAATTCACAAACAATTCATGACCGTCGGTTTGTTTACATGCCTACCGGTTAATATAGGGGCATTTTGGTCATTTAGACATAAGGGACTAACCATATAGTTTACTCAAAAACATGACTAAGGGACTAGCTATGTTTGCTTTCATTAGTACTTTAGATGTAAAATGACCAAAATGCAAGCGCTATGTTTGCTTTGTTGCTTTCATTAGTACTTTCATTAGTACTCCAAGAACTGTTCAATTATAAATAAATATGCATAACATAATTATAATTATAATGTATATAAATAAATTATCAAATAATTAATAATTAATAAACGAACCAAGCTTTAGCATTGTAAGTATAGCTCAAAACGTGACGAGCTGAAGTTCGACTCGACTTGTTTACACCAATAGACGCAATAAGTGCCTCTAGAAAATGATGTAAAAAAATTTCTAAATAACAAGAGCATTCCTTTGACATAAGAAGAATGCTTTTGGCGTGCTCGCCCAACAACTTCCGAACCTCAACCAAATCCGAACCTTTGCGAACAAACGACAAAGCAATCATATCAATCTTATTCGGAACTCCCCAAGTAAGTATATCTTCTTTATCTTTCTCAGTCAAAGTCGGTAAGTCAACGATAACTCCCGGAAGATTAACATTCTTTCTTTCACCAAGAACTGCAGTGTTCTCACACCGACAACGAACCAAACCGTTCTCAGTGTCACAAGCAAGGACAGTAAATGAAATAGTTCCATCTGCACACAATATCACACTCCCTGGTTTTACGTCGTAGGCTAACTTTTTGTAGCTCATGCAGATCATGGTTTCGTCGCCTTTAATGTCGTAATCGGTTGAGATGGTGATTTCTTGACCTTGTTTTAGTTGAATGGGCTTTCCATCTTTCAGAAAACCTGTTCTGATCTCTGGACCCTGATGAGATTACCAGAAGATTAGTAAATAATACGTTAGAAGTTAAAATTACGAAAGGGTTTAAAAATCTTGATGCATTTAAGGGGGTGTGCATGAGTCGGTTTTAGTCTAACTGGCATTTTGGTTGTCTAGTGTCTAGTTTAAGAAACTATTTGGTTTCGGTTAATGGGTTAATGACTTAATGCCCAGTTCTGTAACAGTGTTATAGGTTTTGCATCTTGGTCAGTTCGGTTTTATATAAATCATAATGTAGAGTAAATAGGACTGTAGGGGTGCAAACGGGCCGAGCTCGAGCTCGGCTCGTTTGGCTTAAGTTTGTCTTGTTTCAAGCTCTTTATTCTAAAGCTCGTGCTTGGCTTGTGAGTCGTTTTTTCAAGCTTGGGATTGGCTCGTTTATTGTTTATTAATTAGTCTGTATTATTTTAAAATTTTTATATATTTTGAGAAGAACCTTAAGCGAGGTAAGCTAGGCTCGAGCTCAGGTAGTAATGTAGTATCATAAATAAGCTAAAGTTCAGCTCGAGCTCGGCTTTGTAGTGTGAAATTAATACATAGAAATAGAAATCTAAAAAAGTTAGAACTTAAATACACAAGGCTAGCTTGTTATGGCTTGACGAGCTTAAACGATCTTTCCTTATAAGGCTCAAGCATGGGTTCGATAACTAAACGGGTTTTATTTAAGGCTCTAGCTCGATAACACTCCACTCTTTTCGTGATTTTTATCAAACCAATCTCTAGTAGCCTGACTCTTTTACACCCATAAATAGAAGGGAATGAAATATGGTCATAATTCATAAAGAAATAAGTCAAATAACCTATAATAATTAAGCTTTCTATTATAATAGTTTTCTAGTCATGTCACATGTGTATGGACTATGGAGAATCATTTATAAAAGATACGAGGAATTAAGTAAATGATATTATATCAAAGTGACCCACCTAATTATATAATAGGTGTTAGATACCAATTTTGTACATCTGTATAATATGATTACTTTCCTAAACTTTTAAGTTTTAACTTGACACAGGTGTGAAACCACACCTCTTTTTTATGTTTCTAAACGTATACAACTTTTTATTAATAAAAAAATTTGACACCATACAAGTGTCAACCTTGAAACTTCTTACTACACTTTTTATAAAACTAGAACCAGAATAATCCAAGTGTTCAAACTTCAAAACATTGCTTAAAAGTTACAAAACCTATAATTCAATTATTAAGGTTCCTCATTTTTGGACACATGGTTTGCCATAAAGATGGAATAAAAAACTATACAATGAAAATTATTTTATTTCTTGTGTACTAAAATATGACATTTAGATCTATTAGAATACAAGATCTAAAGAATATACCTAATATAAAATTGTATTAATTTATTCATCTATCATTGTGTCTTTTCTTACCAATGGCTTTAATATTATAATAATAAAAGTTTAATAACCAATTTGGTTTAAACTTTATATAGATGCTTCAAAATTTCTAACCAACGTTGTAAAAATCATGACTAAGATTTGATTAATAGGAAATCGAAGGGCTACTGACTTGTTTTCACCAAATTGGTACCGGTCAAAATTGGTAAAAAAATACAGTAAAAAATGATTCAAACCAGTCAAAATTGGTAAACTTTAGATCAAAATTAGTAAAATTCTGGTCAAAATTGGTGTATTTTCTGTCAAAATCTATAAAATATTGTTTAAAATTATATCTAACATTTTGTATTTTTATATCTATAAATTTGAAAAATTGAACACAAAATTCCAATCATTTTAATCTTGATTAATCCCCTACCAATTGTTGGTCAAATCCTACTACTTGACTAACGCTTGGCAAATTCTACAACACTGTCAAAATGTTTTAAGTAGTTGAACAATTATACTTCATTTGAAAATTATATATAAACTTTTGAAATATTACATAGAAATTTCCAATCCGATTATTCTTGATTAATCTCAATCAATTGCTAGTCATTACCAACATCCGGACTAATGCCTAGCGAGTTCTACCCCCCCCCCCCCAAACCAAATAACCCAAATTGACAAATAGTTAAACCGGACCATAAACGTCATTAACTTAATCATTTCGCCCGATCTTTAACCATATATTTACACATCCGGCCAACAAAACCGGAGCCTAGATCAAACACTAATCCAAATCAAACTCACAACTAAACACATCTAAACCTACATCACATTCACAAAACATAATAAAACATAAAAAACACAACACTTACTTTAGTATCCAACATGACCGCACAAAGAATACCGGTATTATCCATAGCAGTCCTTAAATTATCAAGCGTCTCCTGATGATACTCATACGACCCATGCGAGAAGTTAAACCTCGCTACGTTCATTCCGGCCTTCAACAGCTTCTCCACCATCGGAACAGATCTTGAAGCCGGTCCCAGAGTGCACACGATCTTTGTTCTTGGTCTCTTCACTCCGATCGGTTGCACACTCTGATCAGTGGTCATGTCGTCCATTGGTTTCAGATCAAGTCAACGTGATGGATGGATTGGTTGGTTATGTAATATGGAAAGTAATGAATTTGGTTGGATGAGAAGAAAGTCAAGAAACTGGTTGAGAAATGAAAGTGATGTGAAGGTGGTGGTGAATGGATGAAGAAGGCCTTGTTGGGGTCCTTGACAAGGTTATATTATTATTATTATTATTATTATTTGGTGATGACACATGGGACATGGTTGATGATGATTCATCTCACATTGTGATTTCCAATCAAAATCATTTAACTTTTTGGCTGTTTTTTTTTTTTTTACTTTTTAAGATGATTTTATGTCTTTTTATAATTACAATTGTTTAATAAGTTACCATACTGTTATTCCTATTTTGACGGGGTAATAAAATGATTAAAGTGTAAAAAAGAGAGGGTCAACGGTCTAATCCATATAAAGTTGACAGAATTACAAATTTTGTCCTTTAAAAAAAGCCAAAAACCGGTTCGTGTCCTTTTCTAAGTTTTCTTGCAGGCGGTGTACTTTAAACTTTTTTTTTCTACACGTTATGTCCTTTACGCTAACTGGGTTAGAAAAACTCAGTTAAATGCCCTCACGTGAGACGCATGTGAGGGCATTTTTGTCTTTTTGCCTACCCTTCTTCTTCTTCTTCTTCAGATATGAACACCTCTAAATAAACCCAGATTCCGGTCAAACTCGCCAAGGGATCACCACCGCCACCATAGCTCCGCCACCAGCCACCGCCGGAGAACCCATAAACCCAGATTCCGGTCAAACTCGCCGGAGAAGACACAAACCCATCTCCGGAGAAGACACAAACCCAGATTCCACTCTTTATCCCCATCTCTTTCTCTCATCTCTCTTTCTCTCATCCCCATCTCTTCCAGATCCAACATCAGGGCAGCCACAAAACCACAAAACCTAATTAACCTACAACAACAATTCAACATAATCGAAGCAGCCACTTGCACACCATACCACCAAACAACCATAATAACACCATCGCACTTAATATCTAAAATTAGTGTTCTAAATAGCTTATTAGGTATGAAATTAGGGTTTCCGACGGACAACAACCACATCGCCGTTAAGATCTAAAATAAGGGTTTCCGGCGGAACACTAATCGAGGTCTTGGTACACTTACCGTCCCTTTATTCATTTGGTCACTAGTCCGATTGGACTTCTAATCATCGTCTAATGCTTCAATCACCACCAATCGCTACAAAGGGAGCTTCTTTTGGTCGCCGGAAACGAGAAGGCTTGTACCCTCTACTGTCGTCGCAAACAAGCAACCTCGTGATGCCCAAACCATGTTAGTATACACCGGTTTTGTGGCTGCCCTGATGGTGGTGGTGTTAGTAACGGTGGCAGGTGGAGGTCATGGTGGCTAGGAGAGAGAGAGATGAGAGAAAGAGATGGGGATAAAGAGTGGAGGTCATGGGAATACCGTAATTGTTACCGGATCTGTGTGTTAATAGATACAGAAGAAGAAGAAGAAGAAGAAGGGTAGGCAAAAAGACAAAAATGCCCTCACATGCGTCTCACGTGAGGGCATTTAACTGAGTTTTTCTAACCCAGTTAGCGTAAAGGACATAACGTGTAGAAAAAAAAAGTTTAAAGTACACCGCCTGCAAGGAAACTTAGAAAAAGACACGAACCGGTTTTTGGCTTTTTTTAAAGGACAAAATTTGTAATTCTGTCTATAAAGTTAACATTTAGTCATTCCCAAAAAAACATAATAATAAAAAGTTACAAGAACAAGAATATTAGAATATAAGATAATCCATTATTAAGGGTAAGACGTAAAGTAAAACAGAGGTTTCAACGAAAGTCACAATTAAGTTTGGTTATTGACCGCTTTAGGGGAAGAAGAATAACATAGCTTAGGGACTGGTTTAAAGTTTCCCTAACAAGAACCAACCGAAGTAGGGTTTTGTTTAAACAATTATTAACCCATTAACCGATTATTACTTCCATGAACCCGCACCGCGATAACACTAATCAAAGACGAATGATTATATGCCTTCAAATAATATGTGTGTTCTGTTTTTTTTTCTAACAATGTTTGTTGCTTAATTTTATTTTTATTTTAACAAAGCGAGTTTATTATACATTTAGTAATTAATTTTATTTTTTTAGTTTAATTAGTAAAAACAAGCTGTTTTTATGTTCGATTATTAACCTAATTGGTTACAATGGTTAATGTACACACCGCCCGTCACACCCTGGTAATATGTTTCGCCCGAAGCATCGGACCAATGATCACCCATGACTTCTGTGTACCACTAGTGCCACAAAGGCTTTTGGTGGTCTTATTGGCGCATACCTCGGTGGGGTCTTCGAGGTGAAGTCGAGAAATGGCATTCTTTTATGCGTTTTATCGCTAACAAGCCAAGCAGTCTCTAGTGGTTTATTCGTCATGAACTCGAAGACGTGCAACAAGACCAATATCGAACTGGGTTTCCCTCCAAAACTGGTTAGGAACTGAAAGTTTGACCAAAAACCGGTTTGCTTAATTGTAGGCATTCTAGAAACCGGTTAACAGGTATTTGTACCTTCAGACCCAACGGTAAAGCACACACTTGGCCTAACTCTATAAAAGTGAAGAAATATTTCTATTCAAAACTCAATTGCGTACTTGTGTAATGATATTTAATTCCCGAGTAAATTTTCACTGTAATTATTATTTTTAACTTAAAGTCATCCGCTAAATAAACACGCAACTCTAATAAATTTACAAAACATGTACCAACCGTTTAAGTCGGGGTGTGACAAGTATATTGGTATTTGAACAATTGAAATCGTCTACATCATACAAATCTTCTTCGTCTAGTTCATTTAGCATCGGTCCCTTACCCTTCTCAATTTCACTCAAATGCACCAAAGGTGGTGGATCCCTCGAGCGTGCAGGAGCCCTCCAAATGAACTCAACCCCCTCAATGGCATGGCCACCGATGAGTCCCCTTCGCGAATAATTAGGCACGAGTTTGTCTGGACAAAACTTTTGAACTTGTTTGCAATGTTGTTAGACATTTCGTTTATGTATAGCATCCAAAAATGTAATCGCATGCTTATGGTCATAAAATTATACGTCAACTATAATGCATGGTTTATTCACCGTACCAACCGAGCCAAAAAGTTCCAAGTCATAGCGATTATTTGGTTTTTGTTACTTTTGGTTTTGGCCACCGGACATTTTTAATAAGTTGAATGTCGAGTAAATTATCAAGGACGCAAAGGGTCATTTTAGCTCATGCGTTGCGGCAGGGAAGCGACGGGAAACCAGCTGGTATTGCTTCAAGATACCTGAGTTTGACTTGTTAAGAGAAAACAAATGACTTGAGTTCAACCTGTAAGAGATAAAACATAACATGGATCGACCCGCTAGAGATAAAACATAGCCCGAGTCGACTCGTTAAGAGATAAAACATAACTTGAATCGACCCATTAAGATATAAAACATAAATCAAATCACCCCATTAGAGAAAAGCATAAACCGAAATTGCCCATTAATTGAACCACACCCGAGTTCGACCAGTTAGAAATAAAATATAAACTGTGCTACCCTTAGAGATAAAATATAACCCAAATCGACCCAACAAATTACCATGATGTACTAAATCATACATACATTGTGTATATCATCACTCCTTTTAACATAATACATTAAAAAAAACCTAAATTTCTAACATAATAAAACAAAATAAGAAGCTCATCAAATTACATAACACACATGTTAATTCATATTATAAAAAAAAAGAACCTAATTCATGTATTTTGGTTCAAACCGGAGCAACTTGTGATCGGAATGCAAAGTAATAATCAGTTTCAATTTCAAAAAGTGAACTGGATGTTTAAGATGCAACTATAACAGCAAAAGGTACGTACACCAACTTCACTATCGGGAGGCATCCGTTAGCTTTTATGAATTCCCAATTTCATTGGGATATTTATCATCAGGAGAAGGGAGAATAGCATTGATATCGTCCGGCGTCCCATTGGCAGTAAGATGGGCAGGATGCTAAAAAAGTGGAGGGGCAATGTTTTCCAAATTCTGTAAAGCAGCTTCCAAGTTTTTGCGGGCGTTTGAAGTTTTTAGCTCATGATTATCTAGAGGCTTCTTTCCGGTTGTTTGATTGAACCCATCTAACATGCCTTCTAGGCAACCCACAATGCGTGCCTTCGCTAGTGTATTCATGAAAGCCTGATAGAAAGGATCTTCATTTCGCGTCCTGTTAAAAATCCTCGCATGTGCATACGTCAGAAACCAGTGCTTATCAATTTCAAGGCTGGCGAGGTGTTGGTGTGCATTTGTGAGATGTTTTGGCAATATAATGTAAAAAATGATTATGCTAAGATAAAGGCAAAAATGTTAATTTGTAGAGAAGGTAAGAGACAGTGATTTTTGAGATGGTTTATAGAGATAGAAAGTTGCAACTACTAGTCTTCAAGCTATTTAACCAAATTGACAAATTTAAGTTTTTTTTATGTTGGAAAGTCTTTACCATATATAAGTTTTTTCAAAGGCCAAATTTATAAAAAAAGAAGGCTACTTGCAAGCCGAAAAAAAAAAAGGAAAATTCTCAATATGGACTTACTTTGGAAAGAGATTCTACTTTTATCCCCTTAATTTTAAAATTCCAAAAATGTCTCCCTTTAACTCATCTTTGACGATGTGTTAGAAAATCTAACACATCTTTAACGACGAGTTTGTAAAACACATCGTCAAAAATGTGGTAGACTTCCTAACACATCGTCACAGATGCGTTAGACTTCCTAAAACATCGTCAAAGACGTGTTAGCCTCTTGTTTGTTTCCTTTTTAATATTATATTAATATAACTAATTCTACTTATATTTTTTTTCTTATAACTTTCAATATATAAAGTTTATTATTGTTTCGAATATACTAATGGAACATGCTTATTTTTATCTATGAACCGACATAAACTTACTTAAACCCGAGTCATGTCAAATTAATATCGAATTGTTCATAAAGTTTGACCCTGCACGGTTTTGAATAAATTTAAAGCCAACATATAGATAAAATAAGCATCTTTTATCATGTAAGAACAAAATTTATTCTCAAAACAGAATTAAAACTTTTGTACAAATATTGGATGAACATTGTTATTATGTACAAGTCAGCATGCGAGATTGACCATGAAAGATGAACCGACGCTCACTTTGTATTAATATTCCGCAGTGGAGCATCGGTTTCGTCCCATACATAAAGCATCCACTCGCCTTGTTTAACTCATGAAGAACCTGCAAATCATGTAACGAAATTAAATGACTTCTAAGAAACAATTTTTAGAACAAACATATGACATAATCTTTTCACATGACTTAAACTTACTCTAACCTTATAACTTACAACCATATTATTAAAAAACACATGCAATGCATGAATATAACAAATCAAAGATAACTTTGAGAAGTTAGGAGAAAAGGAAATGAAGATGACAAAAACTTATATAATCAAAAGAGGTGATACTCGTGTCCTCAACCAAATTCCTCTAAAATGCGTCCTGGAAGACGTTTTCAAGACACAATTATCAAACTTTGGAATTTGGACAGAGCAGGTAGAAAACAAAAGAAAACAGTCTGGGAAGACTGCTTTTGAGCTGAACATTTAAGGGGAAAATTTGGCCGCCTCCCTCAACTTTACACGTTTTTGTTAGGCCTTGTCAAAAACTTTACACTTGTCAGTTTTTAATTTGAGGAGGAATCTTACTCTTCCCAAAGTTACGTCCCGGTCCATATTTCTTGGGACATTATGGAATAATGGAGGTTTAGGGGCCATTTTTTTTCTCTCTTCAAATGGTCTTTTTTGAAAATTTTTCCGTAAATAATCATCCTGACTAAATTTAATAGCACCACTTTCGATAAATCTAAAGTTTGATCTATTAACAACAATAATAGGGAAAAAAATGAAAAAGTTAAAAAAAAACATCATATGATTTGCAACACAGAATTACTGATTAATAAGTTTACATTAATACTCACCTTTTAAAGCTTAGAAAAACGTCATATGATTTTAAATGCAACACAGATCGTAGTGAACCTCATTCTTGTTAGCTAAATAAACCTACAAAGTAACTAGAAATCAAATTTATGAATTTAAGTAACATAATACCTTTTACAAAATACTATCTTACAAAAATGTTCCGGCAATCCGGCCAAAGTCAGAGTGGAATAGAAGATGAGGAAAAGAAAGATGAAGAGTGAATATTAGATATAGAACTCCTAGATAGAGATGTTCAACGAAACCGGTTTCTGGAATCGAACCGGTGGACTCGAACCGGACCCGAACCGGTTCCTACCCGTTTTTTGTAGGAACCGGACCCTATCTGGTTCAACCCGATGATCCGTGACCGGTTCTTGCATTTCTGAGTGGGGGCGGGTAGGAACCGGAACCGGTTCTGGAACCGAACCATCCGGAACCGGTTCCTAACCGCTTCTAGCCGTTGGATCGAATATAGCCGTTGGAAATCGTTTTTTTGGCTGTTTTTTGACCGTTGGGGTCAAAAATAGCCGTTTTTTTGGCTCCCCCAAGCAACCCAGTACTAGTATAAATAGGTATTGGTGTCATGGGTTCATCACAACACTCAAAACGCAAACCCGAACGCAAAAAAATACAAAAAAACGCTATTACAACGTTTTGAGTTCTCTAATCTCTTGTTTTCTCTTCTTCTATATTCATATTTGTTGTTATGGCTGCCTCACAATCATCGGTTGGTCAAGGTTTCAACGCCGAACCAAGTTTCGTTCGTATTGTACCTCATAATCGTAATCAAGAGATTTGGTGCAATTGGGATTTGGTTGAATTGAGTGACCATTCATTGAAGGCTCGGTGCACGTTTTGTGGGATTTATTTAAACCCACTTTCGAATTCAAATTTGAAGAAACACATCGAAAAACCGTATTGCAAGGCGTTGAAAAAGAACGTCGATTCGCAACAAACGCAAATGGATAGTGAAGGCGGAATATTTACATACCAAATTGATCGAGTTCAAGATCGTATGGCGAAGTTTGTGATTCAAGAAGCTTTGCCGTTTAGCCACTTCGACAACCCTCGCTTAACCGCCATGATTCGAGATACGCTTCAACCACAATACACTCACGTAAGTCGTCATACTCTTAAACGTTATTGTTTAAAATTGTGGAAGAAGGCCAAAGAGGTACTAATTGCATATTTTGAAAATATAAATACGGGAATAAACTTAACTAGTGATGTTTGGTCGGCTCCACATGGTCTACCCGAATCTTATCTTTGTGTCACCGCTCATTGGGTAGACCCGTCATCGTGGGAAATGATGAAACGCACCATTGCTTTCGAACTCTTTATGTTAATTGTTTTTTTTATTTTTCATGTTATACAAATACGAATCGTAGTTTAGAATCCAAATCGCAAACGAAAAACGAAAAAAAAAAAAAATTTTACACTGTAACCGGTTGGAACCGGTTACGGTACAGGAACCGGGTTAGGAACCGGTAAGAACCGGTTAGATAGGTTAGGGGTCCGAGGGTGGGAGAACCGGTTCGGTTCCCTAACCGGTTCGAGCCTGGAACCGGTTTAAAAGGGGGTTTTGAATATAGGAACCGGTTAGGAACCGGTTCCGGTTCCTAGTCCCAAACCGTTTTAAACATGCCTACTCCTAGAGACTGATATGGGCTGTGAAACAGGACGAGCACTAATTATAAATAGAGGACATGTAATAAAGACTGAAGAGGGCAGTGAATAAAGACATGAAAATGGACCAGTCAAAGACTTTGACTGACAAATTAGATATTAATAAAGATATTTTATTTTTTTCGATATGTGACTTTCACAGTTAAGTTATTTCACTGCGTGAACACGCCGCGTCCCGCCACCCCCCCTCAGGCCAACTATGTTGACAAGATCGGGATCCACGCTGGCATCCGAGTTTGGCTTGACGATCCTGGTAAAACCCAGTTGGCTCACCCTGTCCGAAGACACGACATGTTTTAATGCTCTGGTAAAATACAATAAAGATATTTTAGTATATTTGTTTATTTTTTGTTTTCTTGTTTCATTGCGTTAATTAATGTTTATGAAATTAATGAAAGTTGTTAAGGGTGTGCTTGGAATTCCTTATTCCAACCTCCTTGTAACTTATGTTATTGTCATAAGTTATAAGTTACAAAAGTGTAATATATGACTTATTTTTCTCACAATTTTCAACTTTGCTAAACGTCTTATGAGTTTTTAGAAAAGGCTATAAATCATAAGGAGGGTAAAATAAGCAATTCCAGACACCCCTTAAATAACATAATACTTTTTTAAAGAAAATTGTTGTACCAAAATGTTTCAGGAAATGTGTAGCAGAATAGCTTCCGCGGGAATGGAGACGCACGGTTTGTTACTGTAATAAAAATAACAAGCTTCCAATATATGTATGTAAGATAAAAGAGAAGATAAGAGTGAGTGGTGATGAATGGGGGTGTCTTTGAGATTTTTGAATTGAAGTTGGTTGGTAGTGATAATAAATAGGTTTTTAAGTTTGGTTCAAAGAATAAATAAAATGTCTTTGCCTTTTGTGCTTTAAATAATAATCTGTAGGGTCATTTACTATACCAAGAACTTATTCTAACTCAACTCTATACGTCTTGTTCCCGTATAGATTATTTATTCTACTTTATTTTTCTTTTCTTCAACTCGTTACAACTTTAATAAACAACTTTATGAGGTGAATATTGAAACCGGAAATTTAAGTTTAATTTAGGTTTCAATAAAATTTGGGGAATGAGGAAATAGAAATGAAGATAGAGTTCGTGATTTAGCATAGAAAATAGAAGTTTATTGTTTCTCTAAAATTTTGATGCAACGAAAAATATAGATTGTGTGACGTGAATACTCTAACTTCGCTCGTAACCAAAAAAAACTGTTTGTCTTCGTTTACCTTTGCATTTGCTTGCCGTCTTAGACCATAAGTAGTCATAAAGTCTCACATCCAGACATTATGTGACACGTGGCGCCCAGTCAGAGTTATGGTTTTATACAAAAATATGGTGTAGTCATAAAGCCTCTATAAATAATGCCTCACAATGCCTCAAACTCCATTATTTTATTATTATTTTTTTTGCCTTCCACCCGCGTTTTATAGAAAACGCCCAAAAAAATAAGCCATAATACCGGAGGGGGGGTGCCCCGGGCGGTTTTGCCCATAACGCCGCAAAAATTCGTGGACTACGGATGGTTTTAGTATGATGCTAATGTATATAATACAACCATCAAGGTAGTTAATATAAAATGGCTGCTTATTAATTTATTATTTATATGCATTTAAAATAAAAATTAGTGTGAACCCAAGCATTTATGTTTATATTTCTCTCTGTTCAAGTGGTAGGAGGAAATTAATTGAACACATTTACTGAATATCACCGATTTGATCTAATACTTTTAAAAAATTATTAATTATATAGCATGGTAATTCACCGCTAAAAAATATGTAGCACATATGACACATGACCTAATGGTCTAGTGGTATTATGTTTGCTCTTTAAAAATTAGATGATGAATTCAAATACTTGTAAATACAAGGTTATAAGAGAATTTTATGTGAAAAAAAAATTGATGTTCAAAAAAAGTATACGTAGTATGTAATAATATTTTAGTGTATAACATGACTTTGTATAAACTATCTATATTTTTTTATCTGTTTTCTTCAAATTTTGTATACATATTATTCGTGTTCTTTTATTGAGAAATTGAATATGTTTGTGTTCCTTATATGTTCGTTCGTTAATAGTATAAATGAAATGTCACGAACAAACATAAGTGAATGGTAATGAACGAACATAATTAAGCTAAAACGAGTTAAAATAATTATAAACAACAATTTGTTTGCTTAAAGAGTTAAACTAAATTAAATTGTAATGGGTTTATACAAAAAAACAAATGAATATGTTAAAACATGTACAATATCGAACTTAATAACTTATGCTAACATAAAGTAACAATCTATCTATTCTAATAAATGAGTACCCATTTTTGTCACTTGTCACTCTCATAGCTCTCTTCATCTTTTTTCAATGTTTCAATATTGATCTTTATATTTTAAGTCATTTCAATATATGAATTAAAGTTTATTTTTATTAAATATAAATCATATTCGATTCATTCATTAACATTAATGGTGGAAGATAAGAAAATAACAAAATATCAAAAATGAAGTTGCAGACCTATTAGAATAAAATTTTAAAATAAGGTAAACTATAACTTGTTTGAAATACTATTGAAAAACTATTTGAGCAACGGTGCATAATTTTTTATATAAGATTGGTTTCAAATTTGGATTTAAAATTTTCTCATATGTATTTGAACTCCGAAAAATGTGTATTTTCTTTATTATCTCAGACCGTTTTATATAAATATTGCAAACATATAGAATACATTTATATATATCTTGGTGTTTAGCATTAAATCATTGAAGTTGAATATTGTAATTTTAATCCATATGAATAACGATTTACTGTATAAAAGGTTAGCAACAAATATATCAATATTTAGTTTTCAATATTTTCTTTTATAACTCAGACAAAAATGCTCCATAAACATATATTTTATAACTTGATTTATACTTTTTTTATACATTCAAATATATTTAATTTAATATGCATTATATGACAAATTACTTAATTAAAAACATTCAAATTTTTAAACAAAAAAAAATCTATTTCCATCCATTTCCACTATTTTCGCTTTCCAAAAATCATTTAGGATATGAAAACCTGGAATATTGTTTTCATCAGTTATTTAAATCATTTCAATATTATATTAATTTGGTAATTTTATTTATATATATATATACAATGATTTGAGGTTATGTTAGTGTTACCTGTTGGGTAGTATATAATTAAAATGTCTATTATAGTTTATATTCCATAAAATAAAACTACATGCATTTTTTTAAAAAAAATTATTGTTATTTGAACATGGTTTTAAGGTTAGTATGTATTTGTCATTTTCCATTCATATGATATGAAACAAATCATTTTGTTAAATTTAAATTTTGGGTTTATATGTTTCTTGATTATACAATTATTAATATTTAAACATAAATTTAATTAAAATTTGTCATTCGAATCCTGATTTCGACAGGATTTTATCAGAGCATTAAAACATGTCGTGCCTTTGGGCGGGGTGAGCCAACTGGGTTTTACCAGGAACGCCAAGCCAAACTTGGATGCTAGTGTGGATCCCGATCATGTCAACATAGTTGGCTTGAGTGGGGTGGCGGGGCGCGACGTGTTCGCGCAGTGAGATAGCTTAACTGTGAAAGTCACCGTTCGAAAAATAATGAAATCAATTTCAGATTCTAAGGATGATTATATCATCAAATTTCATGTAATCTTTTTTTTTTTTTTTATGTTTTGTTTTGGATAAACATGAGCAAATGATCTCAAATGAAATCATATATATTAATTGATCAAAAGTATGCTATTTTATGTGTATGAATATTTTTTTGTTAGTTTCATGGATATATATTATAATCTATCTAGGGTCGTAATACGTACTTACATAACCTTATTTGTCACACAGACAACTATACATAGCTATATCAAGAGTTATAAGTAGATATGTGTGTTACCTTATAAAGAGTTACAAGAACACATGGACTAAATATTTTGATTTTTGATAAACAATGTATACCAACCAATATAATCACAAATTTAGTGTACAATGAAGGTTTTACTTATTTGTAATATATTTGTGTAATCTTAGTTATGTAATTTCTGTAATTTTCATATAAATTGTAATTGTATTAACAATATATAATCATTTTGTTGACTGTAATTCACTTAATGGTTAAAAGTTTAAAATTTTCATCAATACCCGTGTAATACACGGGCCTCAAACTAGTAATAGACATAAATAAACACAAATAAATGAACACTTTCTCAGTTCTCAACTTTCGTTTTCATTTCATTTTATGCTCATGACAAATCGACAAAACAATGTTTTCTGAGTCCCGAAACCATCACAAATTGAAGTACCGAAATCCAAAGGTATTAATATATAATTCTAATGCTGTATAAAACTTCTGTATTTTAACATTCTTCAATGGTTAGTTTTTTTTTTTTTGAACGACCAAATGAATGGTTAGTGGATCCTATATTTAAGAAACCCAAACTAAAGGAAAAAAAAGAACTTTTCAGTGAAGTTTTTGGACAAGAGACATTAAACAACGAAATATAACGTCATTTTTTATTAGGGGGAGGGGTGGTTATCACTCATCACACACCCCACCCAATCAAATGGTGTCACATCACCAACCCTAAATCCATCACATGTGATGGTTTTTTACTAGGGGTGGTGATGTGGTGTGTGGTGTATGATGAATGTGATTGAATAATACACCCAACGGCTCCATTCCTTGGTTTTCACCCCATCACACGTGTGATGGCCATCACGCAAATCTCATCACTCAAGCTTGACAAGGCACTGGCGGCGGTGTGCAAAAACCTATCACGCGTGATGGAGCACCCTTCACGCGGTGCCCCGTCCCCCCTTAGAGTTCACTATCCTGAAGACTTTCATGTCACATAGGTTTTCAAACCCACAGCCGAAAATATTCAGAACCCAATGGTTGTTAAGCTCTACTCTTATGTATCCGGCTCACACGGAATCTGGAAAATATTTAGCTCGAAAGTATCCAGCTTTGGAAAGGTTCGGATGACTTGCTCTCATGTTTGTTGGCCGGTAATCCCTTAGATGGGAAATAGATAACATAGATCATCTAGTATCATACTTTAATTACTTACAGGCTAGGATGGGTCTCGGTCTAGTTACATTGTTTCATTTGGAGATTGTTACTTCGAGCATATTTCGACTAAGTGTGCCTTATTGACAACAGGAGTTAACGTGGGTGATGTTAAACGTGTATTGTGTGGTAATAATGGAGAACCTTTAGCCTTATTGATGCATTATATCGTATCAAAGTGGGTGTGGTCGATCATACATTGGGTCAAATTATCAAAGCGGGCAAATTTTAATACATTTGAAGAGTTTCTTGATTATGCATGCAAAAAAAATTAAGAACAAGAAGGAATGCTAACGGTTAAATCTATCTCTGACGATAACATGTTGGATTATTTTGAATATAAGGAACGACTTTATTTTTAGTAATTTGCTTTTTCAAATGTCCAATGTGATAAATGAAATCAAATCCGCGTCCTTCTTGTGGAAGCAAAAGAACAACATTAGAATGCAACTATGTAAGAAGTGCAAGTTTAACTTCATTAGTTTTCTTTTATAGTGTGTTGTGTTTTTCTTTATTATATGTTTCAGGCTTCTTGCGAGTAATCCCCTTTTCGTTTTTTAATAAATTCGGTCTTTCAAAAAAAAAAGTAAAATAACATAAATACAAGTTCTTTCTCCAAAGTAACTGTGATGAGCATTTGGCATTGACACATAAAGTTTCAATATATTTCTCTGTTAGATTTTTTTTCTTGTAAGGATTTCACACCCATAAATAACAAATTCAATTCTTTTAGGTAACACAATCGATCGAAAATAATGTAATCGTAAACCAGTGGTTTTCTTGTGGTTTGGTTATAAATAAAACATATAAAACATTTAAGAATCTAGTCCATCTGCCGGCCCTTAATATCCTTGCAGCACCGTATTTCTTTTTCATTTCAATCTAATTATTATTTTATGAGGTTCTATTTTCCAATGATTTCCGATTATATGATAGGAAAAGACCCTAAAGGAAATTATCACGAGTATGTGCGCAACAAGTTTGCTACACGAAACCACCTGGTGTGGATAATAAGTTTACATCTGGAATGTATGGAGCAACCATTTAGCTTTTAAAGGTTTCGTTTACATCTATCTATAATATATATAAACGAAACATTTAAAAGTTCTCTGGTTACTCCCTACATTCTTTCAAGCCACCGGATTGCATTATTTGTAAATGGAGGTTTTTTCATGCATTTGGCCCGAATTCACCGGTATGGGTCTCACCAAACCCAGATAATTCTTAAACGGTTATAACATTTCATTAATTTAAAACTTATTCTCACCAAATATTCTATATGAAAATCCTATAAAATAGGGATATACTAAAAATTAATATCTGATTTTTTTAGATATATTATTTATAATTAAGAAACAATTTTATAGTAAAAAAATAAGTTGGTCACGGGTCTCACCAAACCTATATAGCTTTTAAACCGGGTTATAACATCTCATTTAGTGAAACATTTTAATCATCAAATCCTAAGTAAATTATTAACTTCATTTCAATAAATAAAATTAAAATCTAAAAGATATATATAAATATTAGAAACGAAGACTATAAAACAACCCGTAATACGGGGATAAAAACTAGTATATTATAATAGATACGTGTTTGATGTGTGCAACCGTGTTTTAATAATATGAGTTTGATGTATAAAGCATCTATAAAGTGAATAACTTAACATGAATGAATTAGTAAGTGGAAAATGCACCACACATATCATATTATCATTAGAGTATATTTGAATCGGGCGATCAAAAGATAATAAAGGTAACTGGTCAGTTTGGTAGCAAGATTACATCAAACTAGGTTGTGCAAAGCCAGATGTATGCTATGACGTGTACGACACAATGTGCGTTGCCATGTCGATATTCTGTATACACCGCTGGTACGCCACCCCATACGCTGATCAAAATATGTGGTAGAAGTCGGATTCGAGATCGGCGGTCTCTCAAGATATAACTCTTTAAGCGGGTTAGAGTCCAAAGAAATAATAGATAGAACTAGACATTTTCTTTATAATTTCAATTAAAAATTGTTCAATTGAAGCTACGTCTCAAAGCTCCATTGTGCACAACAACACATCAATTACATGGGCAACCGAAACACGTGAAAGGCAACCACCGTGGCAACCCGTTGAGAATGCCCCGTATGTGATTGTACTACTCGAATTGTGACCCCTTGGAAACTAATTCTGTTCTTTAGGGCAAGAACCAAACTTTACTTAAAAGAGCTCGAGATCGGTTAGTTAAAGCTAGAACCAAACCGAACTAAACTTAAAACAAACTCAAACGTATATGAAGCTCATTTATAAAATGTCCAAAATTCACGCATCCGAGGTTGATTGTTTTTACAAGCCTAAACAAATCTTTGTTTTTTATACCTTTTATTTAATATACTAATGATTATATATTAAACTATGATAAAAATAACTAAATAATATACATACCATGTTAGAACGACATATAAAAATTATTTAAATATATACTAATAAAATTATTATGATTAATAACAACCTTAAGCAGGATATGAGTCGGTTACATTCAAAAATGGGCACAATGATGTTTGGATGAATATTGCCAAAGCCGTGAATAAACTGAATCTCGAGGGAAGCAAAATGGCCGATTTGATTAAAGGTAATTTGGGAGATGGTTAGAAACTGAGCTTCTGGACCAATATTTGGGCCGGAAACTCAAGTTTAAAGGAAGTTTGCCCGAACTTATTTAAACTTGAAAATTTCAAGTTTTGTAAAGTTCATTAGTCGGTTTTGGAGACAACGGGCTAACTTTAGTTGATGTGGGAGTGATCAAGAAACCCGAGGACAGATCAAGAAAGACACAAATGGGAAAAATGTTTTCAGTTAATGAGTTCGGCATCTTGGAAGGGGGGGGCAGACTCTTGGAACTGGATTGGTAATAAAGACAACGTCTTCTCTGTTTGTTTAGTAAAGAGGATGTTGGTTAATAATAAAACATAAGCAACAATTATATCATGAAATGGAGTAAATGGGTCCTTGCGAAATGCAATATCCATGTGTGGAGAGCAGAAAAGAAACGAATTCCTACGAAGATGGCGCTTGCAAGGAGGAATATTCAGGTGGAGGATAATCGGTGCCCTCTTTGCGACTCGGGCTATGATTTGGCGGACCACATTACTTCTGGCTGCTTAGTGGCGGCGGTATTGTGGGAGCATCTAAGTGGTTGGTGCAAGGTTCCTCCTATCCTTGGTTTTACAGTTTGAGATTTATTAGACCTCTAAAAGTCTATTGAGCTTGGCGAAGTAGAGAATGAGGTTTTTCACGGTATTGTTATTATCGCTTGTTGGAGAATTTGGAAGACGAGAAATGAGAAAGTCTTTGAGGATAATTAGGTTAAGATAGACGAGCTGACTGGAGACATAAAGTCGACCGGGTAATTTTGGTTCAAGTTTAGGTCAAAATATAGCTAAATAGATTGGTCGAAGTGGTGTAGTTTCTTGTTCATGTAGTTTCCTTGGTTTTTTTTGGTGGCTTCTCTCCGATTGTGGAGGTGGCTGTTTGTGGTGTTGGGTTTTTTCGTTTATAAAAGTTACAATTTTGAAAATAATATAAAATAAATAAATAACAACCTTAAGCTTCCTAACTTTAATAAACAAAACTATAAACACATAATTACCTCCATAAATGTGGTGCTTGATTGACCACACACGTATCTTATCTCATCCACACACATCAATGCCCCAAAACACAAACACAATCATAAAAACTGAAATGAATATAAACCAACAATTTGTTTGTGGTATCAAAACTTCAAATCTTAAATCCACAGCTTTAACTTTTAACCATGATCACACAAGTGGTTTGATTCACAATTGTTTTCATCACAGGAAAAGATGTTTAGGCAGGGAACGCAACTTCTAAATATCACAAACGTGTTTTGGACTTACCACGTCAATAATATACAACAAACGTACCCACTACATTCCCACTCATAGCGTAGCTACATCAATAAGAGGTTGTATGCCTCTAAGTAGCTTTTGGCGAGTTTAACAACTTAACATAGCCCAAACGATCCGTTTATAAGTAACCCAAGTCAAAATTGCCACCTCTGCTAACTACAAATACCTTTGTTGTTATCTGTACCAAACTCCTAACCAAATCCACTAATGACTACCATACCAAAAAAGCAGGTAAGATCATATCTGCTAACCCGTTATACAATATTACATAAACCGAGTAACTCTGCTAATTATTTACTCAATGTTATTACCATATATCCCCTATCATATTTACTCTAATTATCACTATTAACTCGAATCTAACCATACTATTATCATCATTCACCTTTATTAAGCATAAACAACGAATCAAACCAACTTCTTATAAAATACTTTAACATAACATGTATGAAGACAAAATCGTAATCATCATATACTAGACACGTATGAAGTATGAACTAATTAGACGCATCAGATTAGTCATTAGAGTATGGTAAATCAGATAAATCATCCATCATATGATAAGGAGGACTTACCCAAAATTAAAATCAACCATAACTCCATAATTAACGCAACGTAAACAGGGCAACGAATCACATGAAGAGTGCATTAAGTCCTATGATACTACAAATCATTTAACAACACAGAATCAATAGCCAACAAGAAACAGGATTCAACCCACAAAAACAGGACTTTGGTACCAGAAGTGTATGATTATTACCCTTCTTAAGCTTTCTTCATACTTTCTCGAGCATTCATTAATCATATGTCTTAACTTCAAGGCCACAAAGGTGCTCAAACAAGCCAATCAATAAACAAATCAACAATAAATAATGGAATATTGGATTTTAATAATCCCTATTGAATTGTATTGGCCGATAATAATCCCTATTCATTTTATCGCTACTGGCGGTCCCAAATTCAAAAAAGTTGGCCCCCAATGGTCCCCCGTTAAAAAGGACTTAACGACGTTATACTTTTTTCCAAATTTCAAGCTAACTTTTTAGGGCTATTAATCGGAAGAAAGATACGAGTCGAATGATATAAAACTTAGCTCCAAACAATTATCCAAACGACTTGATGTTGGTTAATTGTAAGTTCAAACACCCGAATTGAAGCATTGTTTCGTCATTTTGAAGCACCATTTCGAACTAAGTTTTACATCAATCGACTCGTATCCTCCTAACGATCAGAAGCCCTAAAACATTGGTTGGAAATTCAGAAAAAACTATAAGCCGTTAAGTCATATTTAACGGGGAACATTGGGGGCCAACTTTTTTGAATTTGGGACCGCCGGTGGCGATAAAACGAATAGGGATTATTATCGGCCAATACCATCCAATAGGGATTATTAAAATCCAATATTCCATAAATAATTGACACAAATGCAAGCCAACTTTTGGTATAATGCAGGTCCAGTTAGATTTACCACCTCTTTACATTCAAATAAATCAAATTAATTATGATCAATAAAATTATATTATGACATACCACAAATTGACCATTTGATCGTTAATAAGCAAACGGATCAAAATGGCCACCTCTACTAACTATGCATATACATTCTTTGTTATCTGTACCAAACTCCTAACCAAATCCTATGCATAAATCTTCTATGTTATCTGTACCAAACTCCTGACCAAATCCTATGCATTATTGCATTAAGTCCCATGTTGCAAATAATTTTGACAATACCAGAAACATGATTCAAACTAAACATTAGGATTTTAATTGCAGAACTTTATGACTATACATATGTGACCAATACCACCAAATATTCATCTAAATTCTTAAGCATTCAACTAACATAAATCAAGAAACAGTAAATAATAAACAAGTATGCAAGCCATATCAATCTGTATAATCTTCAAAGACGACATGTATAATCTGTATAACGATAACCTTAACTCGATAATAACTAGTAGCAGTCACTAAACATATGGAATCCCCTTATTCTGTGTATAAGTCGAACGTATCAGTCCGATCACATTTATTCTATCTAAACATAAACGATAAATCCAATCACTTTTTAATCCTACGGATTCGTTTGGATCCCCATACCTCCAACCGACCTGCAGGGCATCCACACGGGGCTCTAAAAATAAGAACCGTCCGTCCATTAACCGGCGCCATCTTCTTCAACTCGGCCTCCAGCTCCTTATGATCCTGCCCCAATTCCAACGGCTTCACATCCGTTGTTGTAACCCCGTTCGACATATACTTAACACACTCTTCCGGCTCGAGCTGGATATCAAACTCCACAGCTTTCCTTAGCCCTTTACAATTCGGTTTCCCGCATTTCCTCGCTTTCGCGTCGAGTATCTCCCACGCCGCGATCGTGGCGATCACGCCACTGATCGCGGCAAACGCCCCGATCACGTACGCGATCGGGGCATCGGAAATAACCTCGTGAACGGCTTCAATTACAAAAGGCAGAAGTTGAACAAACTCGTGGTATATGATATTAAGATAAGGGATTATTAAAAATCCAAGTGCACCGAGTACTAGAATCAGCATCAGAATATCCAACGCGGCGAATGGAGATTGGTTGTCACATAACGGATGCAATAACTGATTAACGGAATTGTTATAATTGAATCCGGTTTTCTTATTATTGTTCCTTGATGGGTTATTGTTGTTGTTATTATTGATTGGTGTTGTCTTGTGCTTGTGCTGTTCGAAGGCTCGGCAGAATTCGATTAAGCTACGGCAATCAACCATCGGCAATCTCATGGTACGATCTGGGTTGAATTGGGTTGTTGGAACGACGTCGTGTTAATCGGAATTGAAAATGATAAGATGGCGATTGAGATGGAATGGAATGGAAGTCAGCGGTTGCTGGTAGAATGGAGCGAGGATTACGAGGATAGATCGGGAAGAAAGGTTAAAAAGCTGCTACTGCAGGTTATTATTGTTTTATTATTATTTTCTTAAGTCCTGATATTATACCAAACTTGATGGTTTTTCCCCCTTTACTAATTATTATTTAAAAAAAATGAACAACGCCGTACTTTTTAAATTTGGAGTGTTATGTTGCTCCATTTTGATTAGACTGTGTTATTTTAATCAGGTTCATGTTGGTTTCAAATTTTGGTTTGGGTGATCTCTCAGGAAACAATATCGTTGGTTATCACTTGATATTTGTTATGCCGTCATAAAAGTAAAACTCTCTAACGTAACACATGGTAAGACGAAAACCTAGGTAGAATCAGGATTCGAATTGACAAGTGACAACCTTTAAGGTCTAGCTCAAATTCTTCAGTGTATAATTCATCAAAAGTGACGCAAATAGCGATTAAATTTGAGTCTCCACTGAGAACCCAAACTTTCCTACCACTCAGGCCTGGCTTAAGGGGAGGGCGACGGACCCAGGCTCACTCTACCGAGAGGCCCATAATTGCTAAAAAAATAAATTTTATATTGTATATATAATTTTGTTTTAACACAGAAACGTACAAAATGTCTTTTTGATTAAATGGAAAGTGTTTTTGACTATGGAAACAAAGGTCATAAGTTCAATCCCACAATTAGTGTTCTTTTGTTTAAAAGAAAGAAAAACTTTAATTTTAATTTGTGTTTTATATTAGTTATTTTAATTACGTGTTTATAATTATTTGTTTGTTTTGGCTTCTGAAATACAATTTTATTGGTAAAATAATCAAATTATCTATTATATAACTGAGAATGTGATTTTAAGGGTATTTTTTTTACTTGTCCCAAGCCCTAAAATTTCAAAAGGTTCTCAAACAACCATATGCTACCACTAGGTCACAAGTGATTAATCCTTCTTCTCCCCTTTACTATTATTATTTGAATTTTTTATTGGATTTTTATTTTGGTAGAACAAGTAATTCATTTCTTTTATTGTTTTAATAATATATATATATATATATATATATATATATAACTAGGTTAGAACCCGTATGACACACGGGTTGATTAAAAATATTATAAAACAAAATAAAAAAACATATATATAGATAATAAGATAAATAATGGGTTCATATTGTATAGACAATTATAATACTTTAAGTAAACATATAAATTACAATTCTATAAATATTTCCTTGACTTTGGTTTACAGTCATCGCAACATATGTATCGGAAAATTTTAATGTATATCAAATAATTTCAATAAAACTAATCAAATGTATCGGAAAAATTTAAGGCTACTTTAAAAAAGTTTAATTTATCTTTATTTATGTAACGCACTATTGCAAAGTTATAAAAATAATTTAAATGTTTTCGTGAATGGCCCGTTTACAACTTGATTGAAAACCATTATAATATCCACATCAAATCCTTTAACCCGTTTACTAAAACGGGTCACATGAAAAAAAGGAAAAAGAAGAAACATTTTCTTATGTTCAGAAGCAAACAAAGTACACATACCTTGTGAACTATATATACAACCCAAAATACAATCACTTAAAGATAGCTAAACTTTAAAAACTAATAATAATATAATAATGATAGTAACATGGCCACTTACCATTTGTGGTCAATCTTTGTTGTGTAGAGACTAATTAATTCTCATTGATGATACCTATATAAAAAAGAAAAATTAAAGATGATAATTTTATTGAAGAAATAAATAACTATGAAACTGAAGCATCTAAAAATAGTGCATCACCTGAAAAAAAATCTAGATTCATCACTGTTGTTTGGGTTTGGGCTTATTGGAAATCAATCCAAATATTGATCCATTTTTAGTAGGGCCGTCCAAACCGCTCGTCGCTCGAACTCGCTCGCCGCTCGCTCGGAAATTGCTCGGAAAATGCTCGCTCGTTTTTTCGCTGGATTGTAAACGAGCCGCTCTGCTCGATTCGGTTTGCAAACGAGCCAAGCAATGAGCAAAGGTCTGCTCGGTTCGGTTCGGCTCGAATATTTTTAATTTATTTTATATATAATTATATATGAACAAATATATAAATATATAGACAAAACACATAAATATAAGCTTACAATTTTTTAACCCCTTAAAATTTTTCCTGTTTCGTCAATTTTATAGTTTTATTTGTTCCCTTCAAGTTTTTAGAATACTAGAAGTGTGTTTACATGATAAATTTGTCTCATTTCAAACTTACTTTTAATAAAAACTTGCAATCTATTACACGTTTGTCTAAAAACTACTAATTTATTTATAAAATTATATAATTTACAACCTTTAAACTTGTTTCTTATTGAAAATTTTAAAGTGAAAAAGAAATAAATAATGCTCGAAATCGCTCGATGTGTCAATCGAAAAATGCTCGATTCGATTTTGGCTCGTTTCGGTTTTCGCTCGATTCGAATTTCAGCCGTTCGGTTCGGTTCGGTTGTAAACGAGCCAAGCAACGAGCAAGCCTTCGCTCGGTTCGATTCGGCTCGTGAACAGCCCTAGTTTTTAAAGGGTTATTCGGATCTTGGTGGAATATATCGAGTTAAATTGGGTTGATTTTCAGGTTGAGTTTCTAGTCCCATTCAACCAACGTGGGTCCACCCCTGCTTTTCCTATTGTTTTTCTTATTTTTTTACATGTTAAATAAAGTGAGAAGTAAACAACTATGCAAGTTTTGTTGGAGCCTTGTGGTAGAGCCAATCACTTTTCTCTTTTAAATAAAATGAGAAATAAATCAACTATACCCAGTTGCATAATCATTGATAATGAATAGTGACGACGTTTAACAATTGAAATGTAAGCTAGAAACAATATGTGTTTAATAAAAATATATCAATAGAAAAATATGCAAAAGAAATAATATATATAGTTGATTTGGGTCTACTTAATTTGGGTCTCTAAAATTTAAAATTTAATGAGTAGTATATGATTTAGAAATGTATCATCTTTAAAAGTGATATTTTGTAAGTTAATTAAAATTTAGTAAAAGTTTTTTTAAATAATTGTTAATTAAATTACATTTCTGATGATGGAAAACTCGATGAAATTATTATAGCTATATTAATTTTGTTAAATATTATTAAGCGAAGTGATATTTTCACAATAACTAACAAATATTCATAAGTTCACTTCTTAAATAAAAAGAATATGTGATAAATAATTAAATAAAAAGAATCTCTAGGTTGTTCTTCAAAGATAATTAAAAGAATTAAAAATATTCACAAGTTTACTTGATTTTGAAATTAAATTAAAATAAGTAGGAAATGTCATGTGGCATTTTAAAGAAATTTGGTGAAACATAAAAGGAGAATATTGTGAAAAATCTACTTGTTTATTATATAGAGAGATCATGTTAGTTTTCAAATATTTAATCTAACTATCTAATAAAAGAGTGTATTTTCAACAACCGTTTTTTCCTACTTTTCATCAAAACTCTTTAAATTGCCACATGGCATATTAACATTTTTTTTTCATTTTCATTAAAATACTTTTTATCAAATATTTTTAAATTATTATATGGCATTTTGGCATTTCTTTTTATTTTTTCTTTTTTATAAAAGTACTTTACATTAAATCTCTTTGAATTGCCGCATTATTTTTATTTTTATTTCTCCTTTTTATTAAAATATTTTTCATCAAATCTCTTTAAATTTTCACATGGCATTTTGGCATTTTTTTATTTTTTCCTTTTTATTAAAATCAAAATTTAATTCACATAGCGGGTTATGTAAACAATTAGACTATGTCAAAAGCAATTTCATTTCCATCCTTCAGGCTTAAACCTAAAAATTCTATGCAATCTTCAACCCTAATTCTATAATGATTAATCATAATAAACAGTATAAATGCGATTAGATTATACATATTTAGTTAACGATCGCCGTTTGCTTTTGCATTCGTCTTTTACATTGGAATTATAAGGTTTGTTTGATTTCTTATTTTTACATTTGTTTCAATCAATATTCATCAACATGGGTATCGATTTATCGAATGCATCACAAAATTAAAACATTCATAGGAGATTCGTTGGGAAAAACATGGGTTTCGATAAATTAATCATATCATGTTGGTTCTTTGCTTAAATCCAATTTATTAAATGAAACTTCTCAAATTTTATTATTTTGGTTTGAAATTAAAGAATTCTATATAACTTTGTACAGCATGGCTTATATATATACATATAGTCTCCATGAAAACTTACCAATAGAAAACTTTAAAGTTTTGTGACGTTTGTTAACTACTACAAAACACTAATGTCTACTACGTGTATGCTATTTGTAATTTTATGATATTAATAAAAATGTTTGTAATTGTTTATATTATCATTTATTTATCGTTTTTATTTTATTATTGCACTGTACTACATGTGTTTTTTTATTATATATTTTTTTATTAACCCGTGTATCACGCGGGTATTAACCTAGTAAGTAAATAAACAAGTTTAAAAGGCTAACCCAACAACGCTTTAGTATGTTTTGGGTTTTGAGTTTGTCCACATATTTTGTTTCATTTTCCATCTTAGGTGTTTGGCCATGCACTCTAATTATGTTACTTTATTTATGTTGTCCATTTCTCTAGTTAGGTAAAAACTCATAACGCAGTTCAAAATATAGGGAAAAACTCATAACGCGTGTTAGTTTGGATGGGAAAATTACCAAAAGTCAAAAGTATGGGTCAAACAGATTGAATACTTTTTGAAAGTTTGTACCATCTTAACATATTTACATATTCATGTGGAATGTCACACACATGGTCGAGTATCAGTTTTTCATTCACGTTTCATCCTCGTAGTTGGCGAGTAAATGTTGAGGTATATCATATATGGTAGTGTTATTAAGTCCGGACAACACTGGTTAATCTTATCGGTTATACAAAATACCACCCGGGTCGACTATTAACTATTAACTAAATGGACCTTTTCTTAGCCATTATTGAATTAGCGAATGAGATTGACGTTCCACTGATTTCCTTTCATAACTTCTTAAATGTCGCATGTTCAACACAAATTACATTTTACCTAATACTGTTGACTAGCAGATAATTGTTTGGTCACGTGAGTTTCCCACTAACGAGTTCTAAAAAAATGGCAATTGGTTCTCAAGAAAAAGTAAAAAGATTAGTATGGATTGTATTAATTAAGCGGCTTTGATCTGTTAAACTAGTAAATAAATATGTTGAGAGAATGATAGATTGAATGTACTGTCCAAGTTTCTAAACATTCTCATCCAACCCCTCATATTATGTGATAGGTGTTTTTATAATATAAAGAGTGATTTAAAGTGTTGCGAGTGAACATTTTTTATATTTTAGAAAATGTAGCGATTTTTCTGTATATTTGAAAAGTTACTGTTCACCCCCTATAATTTTTTAATATATTTTGAAAGTGGTTGTGAGTGAAGGAAAGAGAAATGGTAATGATAAATGTATAAAAGTATTATTTAATTGAAAAGGAAAGAGAAAATGTGGTGTGTTTTAGTGTAATTTTGGATTTAGAGATAGGGGGTTGGATGTGAATGCTCTAATAATTAAAATTTGTAATGTTTTTACAAAATCAGTTATTCCTGTATTATGGGTCTAAATTGAATGACACTTGCAACAAGTATATCTAAAACTAGTTCTTATGGGAAGGGCCGAAAGGCTTGTGCATAGCGGTTCCAAATGACTAATTCTTCTTGTCATATGGTAGACAATTGTGTGGATTTAGAATGTTTGTGACTAAGTAGTATTAACATGTTATAAGAGGGAGGGCGACCTGAAAAGGAAATCTTTCTATAACGATGAGCTTTACGGATTATGTGAGATTGGAGAAGAGAGGGAGTGTGCAGGTGAAGAGGAGGAGAGAAGAAACCGATCAATCAAAAATATAGACAAGGAGGCACCTGTCCACTATGCCGGAAAGAGGACTTTTTATTCTTGTAATATGATGTGTTCATATAGCTTATAAGATTAGATTGTAACGTTAGATAACAAAAGAATCAATTATCATGCTTATAACTAAGTAGATAATAAAAGGACTTGTGACCAAATAAACGAAGGAAGTTCTTATTGATGTGATATTAATTTAATAATAAGATTAATTTATATAATATGAGTCATATGACCATGATTTGTAAATCACCTAAAGAATAGTAGACACGTAGAACAGTATTATAGGCGTGATTATTTATAGAGAAATCTTCATTTTGTCTCCCTGGTTTATATCGTCGCACGATGGGTTAACCACTAAAAAAGATTTTGCGAACTTTGACTCCCTGTGTTTCTTCGGCGGGTTTTTTTGACTCCTGTCATCAGTTGACCTTCCTTTGACCTGTTAAAATTGTTGAAATGACTCATTTACCCCTATATCTTCATCATCATCATCTAACCCATAAATCTTCATCATCTAACCCAGAAATCTTCATCCATGGCTGTCCGAATTCTTAAGTTTGGTATAATAATAATAATAATAATAATAATAATAATAATAATAATCTTATGTCACGCATCACTCACCGGAAACACAATGTCCTCCACCACCACCGTGGTCGTCTTGGACAAAGGCAGCGGCCAAATAAAAGCCGGGTTCGGCGGCGAACACGGGGGATGATGTTGAGCGGCTTGATGATGATGATTATTATTAAGATCCGGATGAATTACAAAACCCTAGAAAACGAATCAAATGATAAATGATAGAAAAAACGTGAAATTGATATTATGAATATACGTGTGGTAGGTGGCGTATGCTTCTGGTTGTGTGAGTGATATCATGAATCGTTGGAGACTCGCCGGCGGTGGGACAAGTGGCGGCAGAAGGCGGTGGTTGGTTCTAGAGATTTGGGGATTGATTTGGAGAATTAGATAGCGGCTTAAGGTTTGTATATACGCAAGTTATGGATTAACCACCAAAAAAGATCATGTGATCTGGAAAGATGGAATCTTGTATGTTGTTTCATGACTTCATCCATGTGATCTGGAAAGAAAGAAAGGTTAAATAGTTTTTTATTATATCAACCACTTTACCAAATTATTATTATTATTTATTACTTATTAGAAGATCACTAAAATACCCTTAATATGTTGGTATTATTACTAAAATACCAACAGTCAACTGACGGCAGGAGTCAGAAAAACCCGCCGGAGAAACACAGGGAGTCAAAGTTCGCAAAATCTTTTTCAGTAGTTAACCCATCGCGCGACGATATAAACCAGGGAGACAAAATGCAGATTTCTTTAATTTATATGATAAGTATTGATTGAAAAGAAAAGGAATATATACTTTTAGTAATTGTTAAAAATTGTTAACTTGTGAGACATGTAAAACCATCAAAGTGCGACAAGTATGATAGGTATATTGGGCTACAGTTTCACTCTATAATTACGTACACGTTGCGTAACGTACATAAAGAGTGACACTATTATTTAAAAGGGAGATGAGATGATTTGTGCATAGAAAACATATAATATGTATATAGTATAAGCATTAACACGCATAATTAATATTTTTAAACATGAGATTGTTGCATGTGACTTTTTGTGTTCATATATAGTTAGTTAATTACGTGCCTTTAATAAAACATTTACTACATGCCTGTTTATAAAAATTGTCAAATTTTTTAACAACTAAATTAAACTACTGAAATCCACCTAATAATTCTTACGGCATTTGGAGTGGGATAAAAGAAGTCGAGATGTGATAAAAAAAAGTTTTGCCGGTATAGAAGGAAACACAACCCTAATCTTTATCAGTACCGAGAATTTTCAGTATGTTCGGTGAGTTCGTGTGAGCATTTGAACGGCTAACAAACATAGAATAAGTAGGTACTCCGTACGAGTTGACCCGATGCCAAAAGGTCACCGCCAACTAGCCCAACTCAGCCGTACGGAGCCCTTAAGCGCCTCCAAGTTATCTCCAGTTTCGGGGAAAACTCATCCGTTCAAAGGCCCACTTTGATGGTTACACACTAAATTTTTTTCTTTCTCCTAAATATTATTATATATAACAATTACAAACTTTGGTGCCGCTAAGTGCCAATTGGGTCTCTTGGCGGCACCGTATTGGGCCTTGATTTTTTATTTTTTTAGTTCCGGTATCGTGACGAACATAACGGAAATCGAACGAATTCGCGTAGACTCACTTTATTTTTTTTATTTCGATGCCATAACCATTGTGATGGAAATCAGCCGAATTTGCGTTGACACACCGCCTTAACTTCCGGGATCGGCAATGCTCGGATTTTCCCAACGCCTGAGGGTTACCGATTGACACCACTCAGTTGATCCACCTCAAATTTTATATGTTTATGTTGTATTGTTGGTTTTTAGTTCGGTATCATAACGCATTAACCGAAACCGACCGAATTTGCGTCAACTTACCGCCTCAATGCCCGAGACCACAGTATTTGGGTTTATCGCCGGGTAAAACACTAGTTCAATATAATTTATATGGATTAGTCATCAATAAGTTTGGCAACTTTTGTGAAATAGTTTGTTTATCCACAAGGAGATAACCCGATAAGGTTCATGCCAACCCAAGAAGCGACAAGAAATGATATAGAAAGAGCTTATATTGTCATAAAAGCTAAGTGAACAATATTAATGTCCCGGGTAATGCATCCGAACACGATGAGGAAATCATGTACATGCATTATCATACACAATATGATCTTGAGTGATGAAGGTATGGCAATCAACTTTGAATATGAACTCAATTTGTGGAATATCGTTCTACAATTACCCATAAAAATCCTTCGATCAGATCTCGTGGAGCATACAACACACACCCATATACCCAAATTGGATATGAGCATGGGGAGTTTTTGCCATCATTAGAATATACACTTTTCAATAATCAATTCTTTTCCGTTTTCATTATACACAATCAACATTTACTTCCATTTCTCCTATTGGGTAAAATCTTAAAACGCGTTTTACTTTGGACATGGTACCAAAAGTTATATATATATATATTGGTCATACAGATTTATTGATTTTACAAAGTTTGTATCATCATAATTCATAACATGTTTAAATTTATGTAGTATGTCATACACAGTAGCTACTATGAAAGTTAAGCAGAGCGATTTGGTAATCTATTTGAAGAAACACTGATCGGACCCCGGGCAGATTACGGGTAACCTGGGGGTTAGATAGATGTTTCCCACGAGGGGTTAGACCCGGCAAAGATGGTTCTTCTGATAACCTGCAAAACAGACACCGTGAGCTTGTCACTGAGAAGGGGGGGGGTTCCTCCTTGTGACCACCCTCCGGCGTGAGAATCAGACTAGATTGCTCTTTAAATATAAATGTATATTAAGAGATTGCTAGAGCAGATATCAGGTATAATGTGATGATAATATGATAAGATAAGATGATCATACCATTTGGGGTATTTATAGCCGAAGGTAGGTTTCTAAGGAGGTGTGGCCGGCTGAATAGTGTTCCTGTTCCACCAACTGTGGCCTACGCACGTGCCCTGCTGGTAGTTGGTGGGTAGGCAGCGGCTGGCAGTGACCAGGCCTGCTGTGTACTATTCCTTTTCCACCAACTGCCGGCTATGCACGTGGTATGACAGGAGTTGGTGAGTAGGCAGCGGCTAATAGTGACATACAGTACAAGAGCATGCTGCTCGCCATACTGTTGTCAATAAGCTGTCGTATCTTTAGTCAGATCTTTTGCCCATACCTCGTCAGGTACAGTACAGAAAATCTTCTCGTATCGTACGGACTGGCTTAGTTGGGCGGGAGTATTCCCCCTCCCGCCTTTGTGCGGGATTGTTCCCGGCTTTGCTCATTCCTTCAGGTGACACTGTGATTGAGAGCTAAGTGCCTTGTGTGTGTAGCCTTGCTGCGCGGGTGGCCTTCCCTGATGGCTTGTATCCGCAGCTGCGGGAACAGGCAGAGTCCTTCACCATTGGGAGGCATTTCCTGCGGGAACAGCTTGCGTACTGCGCGTAAGGACGTCACGTCTCTGAGCATGGTGGGTCCTGCGGATCCAGTTGGTTTCTGCGCAGACGTCTCTCTTCAAGGTGAGTCTTGCGGGTCCAACTGGGCTCTGCTGGGACCTACCTCTTCACTATTGTAAAATGATTAACGAGTCATATTGACCTAGCTAGTTGTAAACAAGTTGTAAATACACTTTCTAGGACTATTATAATGTTAAAAGCGTTGACGTACAACATTTTAATTTTAATACAAGTCGACTCTTTATTAAACAGGGGGCACTCATTAACTCAACATTTCCAAACTCAAAGATAACTTATGGTTTATAACTTCCCATATTTGTAACTTATAAGGAGCCAACTTCGATTTTTTAACAAATAATAAACATTATATTTTATCTCTAACTCTGATAATTATCTTCTAACAATAAATTAATCATTTAATTTATTCTCTAATATTTATTCGATTCATTTCTTGTACTTCTTGGTTATTCATATTAACACTTGTTTATATGTGAAATCTATAATCCTTCAAACTTTACATGAACCAACATCATTCTCGTGTGGTGTTTATGAAACCGTCACTAAATCAAACCAATAACTCCTTTTGTAATATATAGTATTCGAAGTACAAGGGTGACGGACCTAAATGGTACATACAAAGTTCCATAGTATTCGTTACTCAAATCTTTTATATGTATTCGACCTTTAAGTAACACCAGATTGTCAAAAGTTTTCAAAGGGCGACACTAATAAAAAATTATCATGATTCACTGTCATTTTATTTCCACTTAACAAAAAGATTTTAACCAACCGCCATCTAACAAATGCAACATCTACAAATTTTCTAATTAATATTTTATACTCCGACTTAGACTTAATTTGTAGAGACCAGGATTGTTAGCGCGTCGAATGCGAGCTCAATTAAGCTGTTGTAGTTCTCGACGTTCCCGCTATGCGGGGATGTTATTTCCGTTACCGCAAGCATTGCCCAGAAGATCCTTCTTGGTTTCAATTCCCTGCGGAGCGCTAGGTATGTGAAGGGTTTTGCCTTGACACTATACCCGCGCTCGTCTTACGGTTACTTTACTTCCAAGGTATTCCTGGCGTCAATTCCCTGCGGGTGCTAGGTATGTGAAGGATTTTGCCTTAACACTGTACCCGCACCCGTCTTATAGTTACTTGGTTGCCGAGGTATTCTTGGCTTCAATTCCCTGCAGGTGCTAAGTATGTGAAGGGTTTTGCCTTAACACTGTACCCGCACCCGTCTTATGGTTACTTGGTTGCCAAGGTATTCTTGGCTTCAATTCTCTGCAGGTGCTAAGTATGTGAAGGGTTTTGCCTTAACACTGTACCCGCACCCGTCTTATGGTTACTTGGTTGCAAAGGTAAGGGGTATTTTCTCGCTTACTTTTGAATCTTTTTGAATTTATTTTTTTATTTTTTGAAATTCGAAGAGTTGGTGAAAGGATAAGAACAGTCCAAACCTCTGAAACGTCGTGCGACGGTTTCTTCTGACTGTGTCAGGACGTGCAGGAAGTTATGGTGACGTGACAGTACATGGTCATTCCAGACGCTTTTTCAGGCGCGTGGGCGCGATTTTTCGGGCGCGTGGCCTCGAAATTAATGGTACGCGTCCTTTCAACAGCTGTTGCCAGCTTGCTTTTTGCCACGTGTCATAGTTTCATTGCACCTTCGATTTCTCTCTCCTCCGCATTAAATTCATCGCATTAATTGCGATTAGTATATAAAGGGGGAGATGGTTCTTTGTAATTCACACTTTCATTCTTCTCTTCATCTTCAAAACGATTTCCGGCGAATACTCACCTTTCAGTCTAGCATTCTCTTGAAATCGTTTTCTTCTTTCATCTGCAAGATGTCTTCTCGTGATCTCGAATCTACAGCCGATGACAAGAGTACTGCTGGCGAGTGCCAGTGTGCTCTGCCTGTCGATCTGTATCAGTACATCGTCAGGAAGTTCATGCTCGAGTCTCTCGAGCCTGAGTTTCCTGAACCCCATCAGACGGTGTATGATGCCCCCAGAGGCAAGATCGGGGTATATGCAGCATTCTTTGTTTATGGGAATCTTAGGTTCCCATTGATAAAGTTTGTGTACCGTGTCCTGGAGAGGCACGGTGTTCACCTGACCGAGGTGCACCCGATGGCGATTGCGAAGATTCGCCACTTCGAGTGGGTGTGCCGGATTCTGGGCATTGAGCCCTTCGTCGACCGCCTGATGACCTTCTACTCTTGGAGGTGCATCCAGGGGTGGTATACGCTGATAACCCGAATCAAGGGTTTGAAGATTTGCGCAACCGAGCGCAGTCTTCGCTCGTGGAAGCGGGAGTTCTTCTACATCTCCGCTCGCGCCATCCCCCTTGCCATGAAATTCAAGAATGGGCAAGCACTTCCCAGCTTTCACGCCTCCAACTACCAGGAGGCGGAATGGTTTTCGAAGATATCCCGAGTCCAATCTCCGGTTTACCGGTTTGCGGAGTCCGGGATTGTGATGCTCGGGATGAGCCGGGTGTGGAAGGATGCGGATGCGCAAAAGATCCCAATCGTCCTTGAATACGGTTCGAACTCTGTTCCTTACGGTATGCTCTTTTTCTTTTTGTTGATTTAGAATTTCTTCTAACTTCTTTCCTGTTTATTTCAGAGGGGAACGACTTGCAGTCGCTCATGTACCCGCGGGAGGCTGACAGTCCCGCTCGGATGGGTACTCGCGCTCTAGACGAGAACGAGTTGCCCATCCTAGAACAAACGGCGGATCGGTTCGTGGAGGTCTACCCGCTAGGCCACGAGATCCTTAGCGCCAGGCGGCCAGGTAAGGCGCTATTCGACCCTCGACCCCTCAATGTTGAAACCTCTGCTGGAATTCCTCTAATCGTATGTTCTGATGAGGAATCCGCAGATGGTCCTCCGTTGGTGCGGAAGAAGAAGGCTGCCGGCGGGAAGGGGAAGGAGAAGGTGGCCTCCACTGCCGATCCGGTGCCTCGGTCTGATTCGGAGACCGAGAGCGAAGAGGTGGCGGGGAATCCCGGTGGTGATAAGACCACCGCTCCGGAGGCTGCGACAACTGTCACCTCCGGAGAGCCCAGGATGACAATGGTGAGCGGCATGAAGAGGCCGGCTCCATCGGGTTCATCCCCGCCTGTCCGTACATTTATGCTCAAGAAAACCCGTAAGTACAAACTTCCTTTATCTTTAACTTCATAGCTTAATATCATTAACACTTTTCTTTGTGCAGGCGTGGATGTTGACGCATTCCAGGGTGGAGCGCAGAGGAGTACCCCTCCGCCCATGACGGTAGGCTTGGTCAGCCTACCTGAGGCGACGACCCAGGCGGCTGCGCCTGCGCCTGCTTCCACTGGTTCACTTGCTCACTCCGTTGAGCCGACTGTTCCAGCTGTGATGACGTCACCGCCGGCTGTCAGTGCCATTTTTACCGCATCTTTCACTGAGCCGGCGGTTACTTCTGCTGCGGATTCCGCAGCGGCGACCGCGGCGACTGTTACCATGCCTCCTCCGTCATCGGCCACGACGGCCGATCCTTCAGGTATGCATGGGGCTTATCGCCAACCTCTGCCTCCTTCCCATCTGCCTGACCTCTTGAATGGATTTCCGTTGGGTTCAGGTGATGGGTTTGGCGGCTATCGGCCTGTTATTGACCCTACAGGTGCGTAGGGTTCTTTTGGCCTATTTTATATATTTTTATCATCTTTTCCTAACTGCTTTATGTTTTTTGCAGTGTCGGATTCCAATGAAGTGTATGTTCCATGATGGAACATCCGCCGAGGAACAACCCTTCGCACACCTGTGGAGTGCGTGGAGTGGGCTCGTCACGCTGCTCCCAGTGGTGCGTTGGGGGAAGCCATGGCTAGCTACCAGGAGGGTAGGCTAACCAATGAGCTTCGGGTTCTCCTGGCCCGGATGCAGCCGCGCGTCGAGCTGCTTTGTCGTGAAAACGACAAGTTAAAAGCAGCTCGCCTTCAAGAAGTAGCTCGGGCGCGGGCTGTCCGGGAGGAGAACGTAAAGCTTACCGCAGCTGCTGCGGAAAAGGAGAAGGCCTTCAAGGCCCTTGAGGTTGAAGTTCAGGCCCGGCTCGAGGCCCGTTCCAAGGCTGCCCAAGCTGTTAACGAACAGCTTCGGCTGGCTAAGGAAACTGCAAGGAACGCAACCGAGAGGGCCACCAAGGCTGAAGCTGTTGCTGAGCCTCTACGCGTGGAGAATGAAGAGCTTAAAGCCAAATTAGAGGCTCTCCAGCAGGCTCATGATGCCTTGGCGATGGAAGACGCCAAAAAGCTCCAAGAGATCTTGGACCAGAGGGGGGTGCTTGACCATACTGAGCGGAAGCTAAAGGGCGTCGAAGAGGTTGCGGCTAAAGAAGTGTTGCTTGCCAACCTCAATAAAAGTGAAGCCGAACGCGCCCGTAACGAAGCTCAAGCTGCCCTCCAAGAAGCTCTGGCTGCCCTTTGTATAATGTTGATACTGAAGCTGTTTACGACCAAGCAGTGAATCAGTATGCCGCCTTCCCGCATCCGGTGGTGGAGAAGGTGAACCAAGTTGCTACTGCTGATGATGGGCTAGCTATCCTTAAAGCTTTCCTTGAACCGTCACGTTCTACCGATGGTGCGGGTCCAAGTGGAAGTGGCCCTGAAGCTTGATCCTGAAGATCCCTTCCCACTGCTAGGATAGATTTAGCTTGTATAGATTTATATTCTTGTAGGCGGGTAGTTACCCGGCCATTCTTGTAACGAATATTATGAAATATAAATCTTTGTGCGGGTAAGACCGCTACTTTCACTGGATTCCTTGCTTTATAAACGTTATATGACTTGCATACTTTAGTTTAAATTAGCAATTTTCCAAGTGTTTAGAATAAGTTAACCTTTGAACGTGGTAGATAATAGGTTGAAGTTTTGCTTCCTCTTTCGTGATTGTGCGGGTAGGACCGTCACTTGCACTTAGTAGGACGGCTAAACTTTACCTACATCTGACCTGCGTGGAGGTTTTCCTCATCTTTTTTGAAATTTCTAAGTGTTTAGGATAAGTTAACCTTTGAACGTGGTATATAATAGGTTGAAGTTTTGCTTCCTCTTTCGTGATTGTGCGGGTAGGACCGTCACTTGCACTTAGTAGGATGGCTAAACTTTACCTATATCTGACCTGCGTGTAGGTTTTCCTCATCCTTTTGTTAGAAATTCTCTGTTTTGAATAAGTTAACCGTTCGACGCGCGGTTGTTAATAGGTTAGTGTTCAGTTTCCTCTCATGATTCATGCGGATAGACTGGCACTTTCATTTAGTGGGATGACTGAACTTTTCCCCTTCAACTGACCTGCGTGAAGGTTTGCCGTTTTTTGGGTTTATGCTGGTTTTGCCGCCTTCCCCACGCAACGACTTTCCACGTAATTATGCGGTGAAAACCGGCATATCCGTGTTGAATAAATTAACCGTTCGACGCGCGGTTGTTAATAGGTTAGTGTTCAGTTTCCTCTATCATGATTCATGCGGATAGACCGGCACTTTCATTTAGTGGGATGACTGAACTTTTCCCCTTCAACTGACCTGTGTGAAGGTTTGCCGTTTTTTGGGTTTATGCGGGTTTTGCCGCCTTCCCCATGCAACGACTTTCACACTTATGTATGCGGTGAAAACCGGCATCAGTGTTGATAGTTCATAAAGTATAAATGCAAAATCATCAGCGTCGATGTTCTAAGGAGAATCATTTCCATTAGAAGTGGCTCTGGGCCTTTTCTTTACAAATTTGGAATTGATCTACATGCAAACTGTGTAATTGAGCTCCCTTCCATGTTGTTGGGATGGGAGTGCCATCGAGCCGATATGCACCTGGTTCGGGACCTCGTTCTTTACGCAGCATGTAGTCTCCACATTGAAGCTGGAAATTTTATTCGTGTTTTCCCCAGCTGGGGTTCTACACGGATCAGCCTGCTCAGCGTTCATTGCGCCACGAGGTGCGCGAGCGTCCCATCTCTGACAAATGCTTCGACCATGTCTTTTACGTCTGTGCATTCTTCAGTGTTGTGGCCTTTTGTCCTGTGAAAGTCACAGTATTTGCTCCGATCAGCATTGGGACGATGTCGGATTATTGGAGCCTTTGGCCATGGGAGCTCCTCAGTGGCGAATATCTCGGTGACGCTTTTGGTGAGTGGCGTCCATCTGGAGTTCTGGTTAGACCGTACGTTATCCCTTCCGCCTAACCGATGTTGCAAGCCGGATGAGGTGTCAAAGTTTACCCTTGACTGCCAAATGCCTAGCTTCCGCTTTTTGTTTAATCGGGCGGTAAGGACGTTGTCTTCTCTTGTTTTCTGGGTGTAGAGGTTTGTGCTCTGTGGGAGATCTCTACCCAATTGCTTCTCCGTTTCCGCAAAGCGTTTTGCTGCTGTCATGATGGCATCCCATGTGGATGGCATGCCATCTTTAACCGTTAAGGTGCGGATGAGCTCTGGGTCGTTCGCGCCCTGAATAAAAGCAGTGCGAACAAGATCTTCGCTAATGTTACCCAGACTTAGCTTCTTTGAGTTGAAGCGAGTGATGAAGTCTGGCAAAGATTCATCTTCCTCTCGAATGCATTTGAGGATTGTCCATTGCTCCTCGGTATACTTTCGTTGTTGGCTTAAGTGTTGGCTAAACTTCTGTTGGAAGTCTGCCCAGTCGTAGATGTGGTTGACCGGTAGACGATCGAACCACGCTCTAGCTGGCCCAACAAGCGTCATTTGGAACATGTAACACCACGTAGGTTCCGTCCAATTGCTGACGGTTGCCCCCGCTATGAATCTGTTCAAATGATCGTCTGGGTCAGATATACCATCATAAGTGCCGATGTTGGACATATGTTTGGCACTTTTTGGGGCGATTGCTTCTGCAATGTCCCTTGCAAATTTGGACGTTCCCGCGTTTGCCACAGTTGGTCTGAATGTTTTGGAGAAGTCACGTGGACTTCCACCTGTGTTTTTTGGTTTGAAGGCTTCTCCAAAACACCTTCTCGGTTGGTAGTCCGTTTCCTTACGCTTCCCTTTTGCCCTATGGCGAGGGTTCGCGTCGGTGTCGGATTCCTCCGAGTCATCGTCCAAGTATTCTTCGAATTCGTCAGCCTGTTGGACGGAACGCAAGCGTTCGTCCAACTCAGCTTGGAATTCCTTCTGACGTGCCTCCGCCCATGCCTTAACTTCATCGAGTGTTTGGCGGGGGAGTCTTGTTCGTTTCTCTAACTGGGTATCGGTGAATCCCAGTGAGCGATTATTTACTGCACTTGCCCCAGCTTGGGTAACTGGGGTAGTGTTCGTAAAATTTGCTTCACTTGCCCCGGCTTGGGTAACCGGGGTAGTGTTTGTAAAAACTGTGTAGCCGGTATTCCCCCCAGTAACTGGGGTTGTGGTTACCGGAATTTCTTTAACCATCTTTCCAGAAGTTTGAAAAAACTGAAAAGAAATGTTCTAGCTTTTATGCACGGATGGCGCCAATGAAGAAACACTGATCGGACCCCGGGCAGATTACGGGTAACCTGGGGGTTAGATAGATGTTTCCCACGAGGGGTTAGACCCGGCAAAGATGGTTCTTCTGATAACCTGCAAAACAGACACCGTGAGCTTGTCACTGAGAAGGGGGGGGGGGGGTTCCTCCTTGTGACCACCCTCCGGCGTGAGAATCAGACTAGATTGCTCTTTAAATATAAATGTATATTAAGAGATTGCTAGAGCAGATATCAGGTATAATGTGATGATAATATGATAAGATAAGATGATTATACCATTTGGGGTATTTATAGCCGAAGGTAGGTTTCCAAGGAGGTGTGGCCGGCTGAATAGTGTTCCTGTTCCACCAACTATGGCCTACGCACGTGCCCTGCTGGTAGTTGGTGGGTAGGCAGCGGCTGGCAGTGACCAGGCCTGCTGTGTACTATTCCTTTTCCACCAACTGCCGGCTATGCACGTGGTATGATAGGAGTTGGTGAGTAGGCAGCGGCTAATAGTGACATACAGTACAAGAGCATGCTGCTCGCCATACTGTTGTCAATAAGCTGTCGTATCTTTAGTCAGATCTTTTGCCCATACCTCGTCAGGTACAGTACAGAAGATCTTCCCGTATCGTACGGACTGGCTTAGTTGGGCGGGAGTATTCCCCCTCCCGCCATTGTGCGGGATTGTTCCCGGCTTTGCTCATTCCTTCAGGTGACACTGTGATTGAGAGCTAAGTGCCTTGTGCGTGTAGCCTTGCTGCGCGGGTGGCCTTCCCTGATGGCTTGTATCCGCAGCTGCGGGAACAGGCAGAGTCCTTCACCATTGGGAGGCATTTCCTGCTGGAACAGCTTGCGTACTGCGCGTAAGGACGTCACGTCTCTGAGCATGGTGGGTCCTGCGGATCCAGTTGGTTTCTGCGCAGACGTCTCTCTTCAAGGTGAGTCTTGCGGGTCCAACTGGGCTCTGCTGGGACCTACCTCTTCACTATTGTAAAATGATTAACGAGTCATATTGACTTAGCTAGTTGTAAACAAGTTGTAAATACACTTTCTAGGACTATTATAATGTTAAAAGCGTTGACGTACAACATTTTAATTTTAATACAAGTCGACTCTTTATTAAACAGGGGGCACTCATTAACTCAACATTTCCAAACTCAAAGATAACTTATGGTTTATAACTTCCCATATTTGTAACTTATAAGGAGCCAACTTCGATTTTTTAACACATAATAAACATTATATTTTATCTCTAACTCTGATAATTATCTTCTAACAATAAATTAATCATTTAATTTATTCTCTAATATTTATTCGATTCATTTCTTGTACTTCTTGGTTATTCATATTAACACTTGTTTATATGTGAAATCTATAATCCTTCAAACTTTACATGAACCAACATCATTCTCGTGTGGTGTTTATGAAACCGTCAGTAAATCAAACCAATAACTCCTTTTGTAATATATAGTATTCGAAGTACAAGGGTGACGGACCTAAATGGTACATACAAAGTTCCATAGTATTCGTTACTCAAATCTTTTATATGTATTCGACCTTTAAGTAACACCAGATTGTCAAAAGTTTTCAAAGGGTGACACTAATAAAAAATTATCATGATTCACTGTCATTTTATTTCCACTTAACAAAAAGATTTTAACCAACCGCCATCTAACAAATGCAACATCTACAAATTTTCTAATTAATCTTTTATACTCCGACTTAGACTTAATTTGTAGAGACCAGGATTGTTAGCGCGTCGAATGCGAGCTCAATTAAGCTGTTGTAGTGGAGCTCGACACATTAACTTATTGACAGGCCCTGGTTTATTTCAAACTTCATGTATAAGCTCTAGCTTAACTCATTAGCTAGTAATTTTTAAAATTCAAGCTCAAACTTTTTGGTTTGTCTTTATTAGAGCTTTAGAGAATTCGTTTCGAACACCTAATGAAAGGATTGTTTATACCTTTAACAGGGCCGGCTACGAAAAGCCGAAAATTTTTTTGGGCCAAAGGCGACCTTTTTTTTGGCCTTAAGTAAAAGAAACACTTTGTTGGGTTTAAACAATTTAAATATAAATGGGCTTATTTGATTATGATTTAAGTTGTGTAAAAAAACTTTTGTATAAAAATATGTTTAAAATTGTCTCAAATAAGACTAGAACACACAACCTTTTGTTTAGATGTCATACCCTTTACCATTAGACCAAGGTAGTGATTATGTAATTGTGTTGAAACATTGATTATACACATGTTTTTGATAAAAATACATATAGTTTTTTTTTTGAAAAAAAAAATTTCGGGCCTAGCGGGATGTCGGGCCTGTGGCCGTCGACTACCCTGCCATGCCTCAAAGACGGCCCTGACCTTTAATTAAGGATCCCTCACCCGTGGCTAGAACCTATTACATACATCAAAGAAATATATAAAAACCGTATAAATGAAGCTAAATTTGTATTTAAAGAGTTATTAAATAACATTTAAATTAAAAGTCAATAACCATTAAATAGAATATGATTATATCGAAATGAGCAAGAGTTCACCTTTAAAGACTTTAATGAAGATTTTTTTGTTAAAATCGATCTATAGTCGTGTATTTAAAATACCTATTTATTTGTATGTAAAGTCTAACTCCCACATTAATAAAAGAAATAAAAAAACTAAAATAAACCCGGAATTTCACTCATTTTGATTACTTTCGAAATTAGAATGTTTGTTGCCTTTTTTTTGTTAATCTTTAATGAAGTTTTCTAGCTACATCAAAAACTCCCTATGCGTCCGTATAAGGCTATACCGGGGGGGGGCGTACATGGAATGTTTGAGGTGTCCCTAGTAGAACCATTTTTAATACACATATACTTTATATAAAATTGTTTATTTTAAAGTTTGTAATTGTATACTTTCACTTTGAGAAAGATAAAATAAAATAACATAACCAAGTACTTAAAATCCCACGACGAGAGTTGAAGTAAGGTGAGAGAAACATAATAATTGAATTATAAGGGACTTAACTAAAAGATAGTTATGAATTAGTTGAACAAATTGAAAACCAACTGTTCACTTTTGATTTTTTACTTTTGTTTATAGATTGGATTGATTTCAGTTATATATAATACATATAAAATTATGTAGTGTTTAATATGCATGAATAAGATATAGAATGAAATGGACCTCCCCAAATAAATGAAAAAAGAAATATTTGGTTGGCTAATGAAATGAGATGTTTAATGAAATGGACCATAATTATTAACCGAGCAAATAACCGGACCATCCTTTGGAAACCAATAACGAACCCCGATAACTTTTATTTTTCTAACAGCCACAAAGCCCGATTCTGGCTCGATTTAAGGCAATACTGAACCGAACCAAATCATGCTCACTACTAGTTAAAGCAAAAAAGTTGTTACAAAAATCTTGAGATTATGTATCTAAAGTTGATTGTATTAGATTAGTAATACAAGTTCCACATATTGTTCACTTTTTATTCAAAATAATAAACGTCTATAAGAACACATGAAACTGCATACTTGAAACGGATGTGGAGGGTGGTGTAACATCCCGCCTCTCGTATCATCAATATTGTCTGATTTGACCATGATCGATGGCCCATCCAAGAACTCACGACTTTGTAATTGGTTGCCCCGGTAGAAACTTTCTAGGAAGTCATCCATCCAATACTACTTCTACCTAAACACGCTTAGCTATGGAGTTTTCATGCGTTCCACAACCAACTAAGCCCAAAGCGTGTTGATAATTTAAGAGGTGATGTCATTATTTATAAGGATCTCTCTTATCCACAACTGATATGAGATTTACCTAGAGTATACAATTGGTTCATGTTAATCTTCTCTGTAGAATCTGTATCATTACAGGTAGAGGTGCACAAACCGGTTTTTTTAAAAAAACCGGTTCGGTTATTAACCGGACCGGTTTTTTTAAAAAAACCGGTTCGGTTAATAACCGGACCGGTTAATAACCGGTTTTTTTCTGTCAAAACCCTAACCGGTCTAACCGGTTAGGACCGGTTTAGAAACCGGTTAGAACCGGTTAATAAACCGGTTTTTTTATTAACCGGTTTTTTTTTTTTTTTTTTTTTTAAATTTCGCGGTTTCAAATACGAATATTTGTTTTTTATATTTTGTACTTAATGAAGACCATTATTTTTTCACAGTATAAACAAACCGGTAACTACAAGGCAAACCGGTAACTACAAGGCAAAACGGACTGACCGAAGCCATTCTTTGCTTTCGTTGTTAGGGTTCTTTGCTTGGAAGATGAGTATGAGTGTGTGTTGGTGAATGTGTTTTCAACAAACCAAAGATTAAAAACACATAACTTTCATTTATAGTTTTTACATTAAAAATACAAACATTAAATCGTTATCGCATATTCGTAACTCAAAAATACAAACATTAAATCATTAACACTGAAGAAATCTCTGCCAAGAACTGTTGTTCATGATTTAACTCAAAAATACAAACATTAAATCGTGAACTAGCAGATGCTCCTGTTGTTCCCAATCGCAGTTTGTTCATGATTTGCCTCCATGTTTGCTGTTTCTTTAACTAAATTAGAAAAATCCAAATCAACAAGTAAATAAGAGCACATATTAGGAAAAAGAATGCTTAGACACGATTACATGAACAACTTGCTGTTTCTTACTCATGATTTGCCTCCATGTTTGCTGTTTCTTTAACTAATTTTCTTCGCTACCCGATCCCGAGCTATTTCTTAGGTAATCGTCGTACGCGGCTTCTTCATCGGTCATTGGTTGAGTGTGTCCTTCATTGACCTCGTCTTCATACAAGCCCGCTTCATACTCCATTTCCCCTTCGAGTGAGCGTTGATGTTGTGCCCTATCTAAAGAGTCCAAGTAATCCTTGTAGCAAATCGACATCTCTATAGCTGGTGCAGTGAGTCGAGTCCTCCTAATCGATATAACCCTGCCAGAAACAGAAAAAGCAGACTCCGAAGCTACCGTGGAAGCTTGGACCGTTAGTAAATCTTTGGCCATGGCGGCGAGGATCGGAAACTCATCCTCCTTACCTCTCCACCAAGCCAGCAAATCAAGACTTCTAAATTCATCCGGAGTCATGTGTTTCACAAAGTTGGTACCACCATACCTTCCAAGTTCACTGCTTGGGGTGTTTACCCTTTGACGTTTACCGGCGTCTTCCCAAATCATGTAGTACATCCCCATTTCAAGGTCGGTTTGGGATTGGGATTGGGCAACAGCTCTTAACGAGTCATGAATTTGGGAAGACGACCCGTATTTTGTAAGGTAGACATCATACATGTTTGACAAGGTGGTGTTGAAAGCATTCTTTAAAGTTTGGCTATAATAGGGGTTTTGATCGTCGTTTAACCCAAGCTCATCACAAATTTTTTCTATTAAAGCTTCAACACCACCAACATTGATGCAAGGGTTTAACGCAGCAGCACATGTCAAAACAGCGGGTAGTTGTTGAAAATATTTTCTAAATTTTTCTTTCATTTTTACACCCATATCAAAATAAGGTGCACCCCTACAATCAAGTTCACTCAACTTTGTGCACATGACAGCAATTTTTGGTAAAGCAATGGGGCTTGTTGGATAGTAAACCCCGGATAAACTAGTTGTGCAAGATTTAAAAATTTGAAGGACCTCCGTAACGATCTCAATCAATAACCAGTTTCTAGGATCATATGGTGCACATTTACCCCTACTTGACAAAATTTGATGAAACGCAATTAATGATTCTTTTTGTTGGATGGCTTTCTCAAACATATTACAAGTCGAGTTCCATCTTGTTGGACAATCCCAATTTGGCCCCAACCATTAACAATTAGCTTCTACACAAAATTTTTTGTATCTTGAAAATGTTTTATTGTTGCTAAAAACATCTCGTAACATTCTTTTAAAACTGTTTCTTTGCGTTTCGATCACGTTTAACCCATCTTGCACGGCCAAGTTGATAATATGTGCAATGCATCGGCTATGAAAAAACGCTCCATCACAAATAGGTTTATACTTTAATTTTAAATGGCCAACCGCGGCCGTATTGTTGGACGCGTTATCAAACGAAATTGAAAAGATTTTATCTTCAATTTTGTATTGTCGAATGACTTTATCCAAGATTTGAAAAATATTTCTACCCGTGTGCGGGTAATCAAACAATTGAAACGCAACGGTTCGTTTCATCATTTGCCACGACTCGGGGTCAACCCAATGAGCCGTCACACAAATGTATGAGTCGGGCGAACCATGAGGTACCGACCAAACATCCGTTGTTAAGTTTACACCAGTTTGTAAGTTTGAAAAGTATGAAATTAGTTCGGATTTAGCGTTTTTCCATGCTTTAAGACAATCTCTTCTAAGGGTCGAACGACTTACGTGTTGGTAGCGTGGTTGAACATAGTTTTGCATCATCTCCGTGAATTGAGGGTTGTCGAAGTGGTTGAAAGGAAGTGTTTGTTGAATCACAAAGTTTGAAAACTGTTGACGTACCGCTTCAACGTCGTACGTAAACACCCCTCCTTGATTCGTTATCTCCGGCTGCGAACTACTTCCCGCTTCGTCCTTCAAGGCCTTGCAAAAGCGCTGTTGTATATGCGCTTTTAAAGTGGAGTTTGCATCTTTGGCATAGAACTTCAAACAGTGCTTGCATCGAGCTTTTTGGCGACCGTTAGACAGTTCGCATAGGTCGAAATGTTGCCACACATCTTGGTTTCGTTTCGTGGGGATGATCCGAACAATCGTTATGTCTGTGTTCGAGGCACCCATGTTGACGGATGAAGCAGCACTTTGGGAGGCCATGATAATAAGAGCGTATAATCGAGTATGAAATAAACGAGTACGAGTATGAAATAAACGACTACGAAATAAGAGCGTATGGAGTGGTAATGTGGTATAATTGAGTGTGAGATAACAAAATAATCGCGTATGAAATAAACGTTTAGAGCTAGTAGAGTTGTATAATCGAGTGTGAGCTAACCTACCCAACCTAAACTATATATAGTTGTTTGTGGGGGTAAAATGTTAAAAAAAACGGCTAGAAATCAAGAAAAAACGGGCAAAAAAGGACCCAAACGGTCATATGGCCGTTTTATAACGGTCAAAAACCGGTTAACCTAGGTTAACCGGTTTTTGACCGTTAACCGGTTAACCGGTTTTTAGGTTAACCGGTTTTTTAATAACCGGTTTTTAAATTTAACCGGTTTTTTTACTAACCGGTTCAATAACCGGTTTTTGTCCACGAATGAGTAACCGAAGTACTAACCGGCGGTTCAATAACCGGTCTAACCGGTTTTTCTATTAACCGGTTTTCAGTTAAACCGACCAAACCGGTTCTATAACCGGTTTTTTTGAACACCTCTAATTACAGGTGGCATTATCTTTCACACATACTAAAATATTAATAGTTTTTTAATACTCTTTTAATGAGGTTTGAAATAATATAGTGGAAGAAATAAGTGTAATTTAGAAAGTTTAGAATATGACGTGACGTTTTATTGATGTTTTGCGTTGCGGGGGCTTAAAAAAAAGTTAAAAAATAAATAACTATGAAGAAGTAATAAATTATTTTATTATAATATAATGCAAATTAAAAAAAAGTGAAAAGTGGGAGAGATGCATGGGATGGGTAGACATGTACAATAGCATTTGCTCTGTTTTAGTGAATTATTATTATGTACCACCCCATCATATCATATGCATTGCTTATTTTTCATGGCCCCCATTGCTCTTCACTCCTACCACCTATGAACAATATTATTACTCCATCATAACAACGCCGCCTCAGCACAGCTCTTGATCTAGCCCATCACACTCCCACCACCATTCTCACTCTCAACATTATTATTATTATTAACAGATCATCACTGGTACGTCACGTCTCCTTTTTATTATTATTATTAGATCAAATCTTATATTTATTTATTAAACATTGATCTTTTGTTTTTTGGTATTAATAATGTTTTATGATTATGGTTTCTTGGGTTGTTATATATTTGTTTGATGTACGATGAAATGATCCATCTTGGATGTTGTACGTGTTATATAGAATCTGATTTGGTGTATCTATTGTTTGTTTCTTGATTCAATCATTCTCTTTTTTTGGAATTTTCTTTTGTATTATTGTTAGATTGTCATTTTTTTTAATGTAAAAGTGGGATCTTTTTTTAAAAAGGTTGTTGATATTGAGTGCTTTTTTAGCTTTGTTTCTAGATGATTCATTATCAGCGATAACGAATTCTCTCGGTTGATGATCGTTAGGAGTTTTGTCTTGTAGCGACACACTGCAAGACAAAACTTAAAAGAGAGAATTCGTTAGCTGGTAACGAAGATCATGTAACGAATTTGAGAAAAACAACTGATTAATTCTTGTAAATAGTGACTTATGCTTGGTATTTTCATTTTGAATGACACGTTTAGTTGTAGATGTATCATCTTATTTAGTGTCCTAAGTCCGGGACGCTACATATTTTCTTGTAAAAATATAAAATTTGTCTAGAATGAGTGATACTAATCGTTTTTATTCTCAAGCAGAGGTGGAAGAAGTACTTACGCATCGTGTAAAATGCCTGAGCGAGTTCACGAACTGGAATATGACGAGTTTGATAAGCTTCTCGGTGAGATACCACGAGCTACCGTGACTGCAAACACTGAAGAATTCGGAGTCTTTAACTCTTCAAAGAACCCGAAAAACCTCTACACACCTCCTGAAAATGGTACATTTCTTGACACATTAAGTGATGAAAAGTTATCCATGAAAAGGGTTCAATTCATTGAAGGAAATCTTCTGAATGACCGATCATTCGAGTCGGTTTTCCAAGATTTAAGCATCAAAGACGGGCCGATCATGCTCTCTCCAACCGCGCCTTTGGTCAATCCTCCAACACCTTTTAACGGGGTTGACTTTAACGGTCAACAACTCGTGGCGATCCCTATGATCTCAAATCTGAATATGAATATGAATCAACAACAGTTGTTTTATCATCCTAATTCGCAACAGAAGCCCGAGCCTCATGTGACTTGGAGGAATCTTGAAAATGAGCATGATTATCATCATCAGCTTCATATGCACCAGTTTTGTAAGAATCTGCATATGGAAAGTCAACAAACTGCACCACCTTCGCTAACTCGGTTCATGAACCATGCTAATGGAATGCACGGTTCGAACCAAAAGGTTCCTGAACGGATACTCACAAGGTCGCGTGCAGGGCTGGCCCGTGACCCTCTCGGGTCTCTAAAATTTGGTAGCTTTGAACGAAAAGACCCTGTTTCGAGTGTCGTTAAGCAGACACAAAAATCTGATGATCTTGGAGAGAGGATATACTGCATGGCTAAAGATCAACAAGGATGTCGTTCGTTGCAGAAGAAGTTTTTTGAAGGGACTCGCGAAGATTTGGAGAACATTTTTCGGGAGGTTATTGTTCATATTATTGAACTAATGACAGACCCTTTTGGAAACTATCTTGTTCAGAAGCTTCTAGACGTGTGCGATAAGCATCAACATATGCAGATTCTTCGTGTGATAACTCGAAAGCCTGGAGATCTTGTTAGGATCTCGTGTGATATGCACGGGTTTGCTTTCCTTTGTCTCTTTTTTATTACCATTTTTTGATAACTGTATTGAAATATTATTGTTATTATTATTGTTTGTTATTTATTTGCAGCACTCGCTCTGTCCAAAAGGTTGTTGAAACTCTCAAAACACGTGAACAATGTTCTATGGTTGTTTCTGCTCTGAAGCCCGGCATCATTGGCTTGATGAAGAACATGAATGGCAATCATGTGGCGCAGCGGTTCTTGCAGTACCTAAAACCCGAATTCAATGAGGTATAGAACAAACATGCATATTGTTGTCTAAGATAGTGACTTTTGTCATAAGCCTTCTAAAAATACAAGTTTATATTATTTGGTTCGAATCTATAGTGTATTCGTGTATATGGCCTTTCAGTTTCTTTTTGAAGCTGCAACTATGAAATGCATGGAACTGGCAACAGACCGGCACGGATGCTGTGTGCTACAGAAATGTTTGAGCCATTCTGATGGTGAACCACGAAGGCGTCTGGTTCGTGAGATCACTTCAAATGCTCTAATTCTTTCACAAGATCCATACGGGTACACCCTAAGCTGACCATATTAGTTATGTTGCTAGCAATATGCCATGACTAACTAAATTATGCATTTGCAGAAACTATGTTGTACAATATGTGTTTGAGCTTCAAGTTCCATGGGCAACATCAGCCATTCTTGATCAGCTGGAGGGTAACTATGGTGACCTCGCGATGCAGAAATACAGTAGTAACGTTGTTGAAAAGTGCCTTAAATATGCGCGAGAAGAGTGTCGTGTTTGTATTGTTAACGAGCTGATGAATAATCCTCGTTTAGATCAAATCATGCAGGATCCATATGGAAACTATGTTATCCAGGCAGCGCTACGTTCTTCAAAGGTTGGTATATTTTTCAAGTGATTTGGATTCAGTAACGGTCGGCTTGATCAAACTGTGTTCAGGTCATAATCGATCGTTTAAAAAAAAAGTTAAAATATCAAAATGGGCTCGAGTTTAAAAAAACCAAGCAATTGTTTAAACAGTTAGTCATTTTGTTTTTCAACTGTATGCATACATGTTTATATATACTTGTCTCATTCAGGGAGCTCTGCGCGAGGCGTTAGTCGAGGCAATAAAGCCGCATGTCCCCACGCTACGCACAAGCCCGTATGGCAAAAAGGTTTTGTCAAGTAACGGCCTCAAAAAATAAGCTAATTTTCGGTAAGATGCTCATACACTTATTTTTTATCATAAATTTTTATCGTGTGTGGCTCGTTATAACTGGAATATGTAACTTTATAATATTAAATAAATGGACAAAATTTAAATCTCGTCTAGTTTTCTTTGCAGGTTCAAGATTCGGTTTCTAGTTAAGGCTGTCATTTGTTTTTAGAAATAAAGATTTTAAAAAGCTTCTATTAGCCGTTAGCGGCTATATGTGTTTGTGCAAGAGACTAGGTCAGAAGTACAGTACTCCTCGTGCCAAATTACAGTGTGGGTGAGTTCTTGTTACGTGAAGGGTTTGACCATCCGTGGTGTTGTTTGTCGTTCAACTAGAAGTAGTTGCTGAGGTTTTTTTGGTGCAATTAAGTATAAATTCGGCTTTATGTCTGTGTATGCAGGGTATGCATACACAAACCGACGCACTCATTTGAGTGCGCATTTTGAGTTTTATTTGTCGTATTGTTTGTAGAACTATAACATTAAGAGTTGTTATTTATTTGAATAATATTTCAAGAGCTTTAAAGGTAATTACTATACTACCCTCACTCTTTCATTATGATCGACCAAAACTTCATCTAGCATGTAACCATGTTATCTGCAACACCATTATATTAATGTGAAATCAACAAAGTACCCTCAGAATCACAAGATTCTAACATATATGTTATAACCATGAAATTGTTAATTTAAAAGTTCCTAAAAAACACCTGCACAAAGGCAATGATGTCGGTTAAAGTAATGGATTTTCTCTCCAGAAATTGTGATAAAATATACTCATGCACCTTTGACTGCATTCACACATAAACATATAACTTCACACTGTTTATAATCTGTTAATTATTTCATGATCTATGTATGTCACTTGAATAAGTTGTTTACATCACTTCTCTTGGATTCTTGTCGATTATTTTCTTCTTAATGTAGATGATATCGTTATTATTACTTCCCGGTTACCTCATCTATACCATTGTTACTCGCGTGCCTTCTAAGTTCGCAATGAGCAATCTTTGATATATTTAATCCCGATTCGTTAAAGATAAACCGAGGGATGGCTAGATTGATCTCATGGGGAGGATAAGGAGGAGATCAAAATTCAAATATATTTATTATTAAGTTTTATTTATTTAAATGTTTATGTTTATCTTTTCAGTTTCCTAGTTCTAGTCATAGTGTGATTGTTAGGTTTATAAATACTTGAGTTGTTTTCATTATATTAATAAGAGAAAAGTTTTAAAGAAGTTGTTGAGGTTTAACAACCACCTGCTTCCGATCTCAGTTATTAAAAAGCATCATCATCCTGTTAAATATTCTTTCACATAACCCCACAATTCCTAGCCGATTTAAAAGTCCATCGTCGACTTCGACGTTTCCGTTTTCATTATTATTCAAAGAACACAATTTAGTTTTAAGGTTTAAATCCATTTGTTTCCAACAATTGGTATCAGATCGTAGGCGATCTACGATCTTTGGGAAAGAGCGGTGTGGGGCGAATAACCACATCCGACCGACGGGAAATAATATAGCCGTAAGGAGTACGGCTCACGTTTTTCCGATCAATCAACGAAGAAGACGGTGACTATGGGAGACGCGGTATTGGGTGCGAACCAAGTTGTGCAACCAAGGAAACCAAGTTCAACTTCGTTGCAGTGTCCGAAGTTAACAAAAACTAACTACAACACGTGGGTTGTAATTATGGAATCGATCCTTGATGCTCAAGGATTATGGGAGGTGGTGTCCGGAGAAGCCCTAGACGAGAGAAAAAACAAGGTGGCTAGGGCTATTATTTTTCAAGCCTTGTTGAAAAACGTGTTGATGCAAGTTGCAAGAACCCGTGATGCTCATGAGATTTGGGAATCACTACGGGTTAGATTTCTCGGTGCTGATCGAGTGCAACAAACTCGCTTACGATCGTTAAAGCGAGATTTAATCAGTTGAAGATGGGAGAAAAAGAATCTGTTGAAGACTTTGCCGGGAAGGTAACGGAATACGTCTCGCAATTTGATAGTTTGGGTAGTCCGATGGAAGAACATGAACTCGTAAAAAATTTGCTCGATAGCGTTCCAGACCGTTTTATTGCTATTGTAGCAACTATCGAACAATGGGCCGATCTTAACACTATGGTGTTTGAAGATTGTATAGCAAGGTTAAAAGCTTTTGAAAAGAGAATCAAAGGCAAGGAAGCTATGGCCGAGATGGTAAAATTATTGTATGCCAAAAACGATAATCAAGGAAAAAAGGACACCGATCATGACTGGAAAAATTATGCTCGGGGTCGTGGCTCCTCGGGTTATGACCAACGGGGCCGTAGAAGAGGCCTTGGTCGAGGTTCGAGTAGAGGAAGGGGTCGGTTTAATCAAAACAGTGATAACCGAAGAGACGGTAACTAACCGAACACGAACAACCAAGGCAGAGATGGCAATCAAGGTAACAATCAAAATCATGATAGAGATAAAAGCGGTGTTCGGTGTTATAATTGCAATGTTTTGGGCCACTTTGCGTGGGAATGCCCGAGTCCACAGACTCAAGAAGCGAATCTTAACCAAGCCGAGGCTAAGCCGCCAACTCTTATGATGGCATCGGTTGAAGTTGATAAAGAACAAGTTATGTTAAACGAAGAGAAGGTTCATCCAATCCGTTACGCAAACGACTCGGTAAGCGATTCAATTTGGTATTTAGATAACGGGGCGTCTAATCACATGACCGGTTGTGAAACCCACTTTGCCCAAATTGATTATCGAGTTAGCGGTTTGGTGAAATTTGGAGACGGGTCCAAAGTGAATATTAAAGGGAGAGGTTCCATTATTTTCGATTGCAAGAATGGTGAGCAGCGGGTTATGAATGATGTTTATTACATACCCGACTTATGTAGCAACATATTGAGCATCAGTCAGTTAACCGAAGAAGCGTGTAAGGTTTGGATAGCAAACGACCACTTGTGGTTATACGAGGAAGGAGATCGCTTGCTAATGAGAGTCCAGAGAAGTCCAAACCGTCTTTATAAGATCGAGCTTAGAATCGGAACCTCGGTATGTCTTTTAGCTTCCGTTAAACACCAAGGATGGCTATGGCACGCTAGACTTGGTCATGTTAATTTTGAAACATTAACTAACATGAAGTCTAAAAATATTTTACGTGGTGATATTCAAACTTTGCATGGTGAGCATGTTTGCAATGCATGTATGCTAGGCAAACATAGTAGAAACCCGTTTCCTAAAACCACCATGTTTCGTGCCACGAGACCATTCGAGTTGGTTCACACTGATTTATGTGGACCAATCTCACCTCCTACCTTGGGAGGAAATCAGTATTTTATGCTTCTTGTAGATGATCATACGAGGTACATGTGGGTTTATACCATTAAAAATAAGAATGATGCTTTGGGTATTTTCAAAAAGTTTAAACAAGAAGTGGAGTTTGAGCATTCGTTAAAGGTTAAAGCTCTAAGAAATGATTGAGGTGGCGAGTTTCTCAACAAACTTTTCACCGAATATTGTGATCAAGAAGGAATAAAAAGAATGTTTACGGCTCCTTACTCTCCTCAACAAAACGGTGTAGTTGAAAGGGGAAACCGAACTGTCCTAAATGCAACAAGAAGTATGATGAAAGCTATGGACCTTCCACAAAATTTATGGGGAGAAACGGTGAGACACTCGGTTTACGTATTGAATCGGGTACCAACTAAAGCGTTGAAGACGGTAACCCCCTATGAAGCCTTGATGGGTCGAAAGCCCAACATAACACACTTACGAGTGTTTGGGTGCTTAACGTACATGAAGATACCCAACGTCAACCTTCAAAAGTTAGATGATCGGAGTATGGAGGTTGTACATCTCGGAACCGAACCGGGATCAAAAGCTTATAGATTGTACGACCCGGCTCAAAACTGTATTTATGTGAGCCGGGATGTCCGTTTCGTAAAAAAAATAGTTTGACTGGTCTCGACATACCGAGTCGTTTCAAGTCGGAACCAGACCTGAATGGGTTGAATTTATAATCGAGCATGTTCAAAAAGAAGTTCAACAAGATATTCCAGTCGAAAACGAAGATCCAACGAGCCTCAACGAGCCTGAATTTGAAGACCAACCGGAAGAAAATCCCGAACCTGAGTTGCGAAGAACTGGTCGTCAATCGGTCCCACCGAAAAGATTTGAAGATTATGTAATGTTGAGTGAAGGAGAATGACTTCTCCTAGATGAAGAGCCAGCTTTGAAGAGGCAAAGAATTCAAAGAAATGGCGAGAAGCAATGAGATCTGAATTAGTCTCGATTGAACAAAACAATATGTGGGACTTATGTAACCTACCAGTGGGTCACAAGGCGATTGGTTTGAAGTGGGTGTTTAAAACCAAACGTGATGCAGACGGGTCAATAACAAAGTACAAAGCACGACTAGTTGCGAAGGGGTACGTGCAAGAGCACGAGGTAGACTTTGATGAGGTTTTTGTCCTGGTGGCGAGAATGGAAACCGTACGCTTGATTTTAGCAATTGCAGCGAATTATGGTTGGTTCGTTTACCATTTGGACGTTAAATCAGCGTTCTTAAATGGCGAGTTGAAGGAAAAAGTGACGTAAAACAACCTGGTGGTTTTGAAGTTCCCGGGAAACAAGGTATGGTTTATAAGTTACGAAAGGCTTTATACGGTCTTCACCAAGCCCCACGAGCTTGGAACGAAAAACTCGACAAGACGTTGAAAGGTTTGGATTTTACTCGATGCCCAAGAGAACCCGCGGTGTACAAGCGGAATACGAGAACCGACATTCTCATTGTTGGTGTATATGTCGATGATCTTATCGTGACTGGTTCGAGTCAAGCCGAGATTGAGAAATTCAAAAGTCAAATGAAGAATGAGTTCGAGATGCAAGATCTCGGAATGTTATCATATTACTTGGGCATTGAAGTAGCCCAAAAGAAGCATGAGATAAATTTGAAACAAGAAGCTTATGCTAATAAAATTTTAATGAGTGCAGGTTTAAGCGAGTGCAACCCGACTCGATTTCCTATGGAACATCGGTTGCAAGTGACGAAAGATGAAGAAGGAGAACCCGTTGATGCAACCGAATATCGAAGAATAATTGGTAGCTTAAGGTGTTTGACACACACGAGGCCCGATTTGAGCTACTCAGTTGGAGTTGCTAGTAGGTTCATGCAAGAACCAAAACTATCCCATATGCAGATTCTAAAGTATATATTAAGATACGTACAAGGCACGAGTGGATATGGTTTAACGTATGGATGCGGTAGTAGAGACTGATTGGTTTTTGTGATAGTAGTTATGGTATGGATCAAACGGATGGACGAGGTACCACCGGAATGGCGTTTTATTATGGTGGTGCATTGATCTCATGGCTCTCACAAAAACAACAAACCGTAGCCTTGTCATCTTGTGAATCTGAATACATGGCAGCAGCAACCGCAGCTTGTCAAGCTATATGGTTAAGGGATTGTTAAGCGAGTTGACCGGGCATGAAGAAAAGGTGGTGACTTTACATGTGGATAATAGATCTGCTATTGATCTGATGAAGAATCCCGTGTTTCATGGAAGAAGTAAGCATATTAATATTAGATTTCACTTCATTCGTGAATGTATTGAACGTGGTGAAGTCCAAGTTGAGCACATTAGTGGAGAGAAACAAAAGGCGAATATTCTTACAAAAGCACTACCGAAGATAAAGTTTGAAGAGATGAGGAAATTGCTCGGGATTGAAGACCTGAAAGGAACGAACAAGATTAAGGGGGTGAATGATATATTTAATCCCGATTCGTTAAAGATAAACCGAGGGATGACTAGGTTGATCTCATGGGAAGGATAAGGAGGAGATCAAAATTCAAATATATTTATTATTTAAATGTTTATGTTTATCTTTTCAGTTTCCTAGTTCTAGTCATAGTGTGATTGTTAGGTTTATAAATACTTGAGTTGTTTTCATTATATTAATAAGAGAAAAGTTTTAAAGAAGTTATTGAGGTTTAACAACCACCTGCTTCCGATCTCAGTTATTAAAAAGCATCATCATCCTGTTAAATATTCTTTCACATAACCCCACAATTCCTGGCCGATTTAAAAGTCCATCGTCAACTTCGAAGTTTCCATTTTCATTATTATTCAAAGAACACAATTTAGTTTTGAGGTTTAAATCCATTTGTTTCCAACAATCTTGTGGTGATAATCTTGTTTCCCAAGTTTACACAACATGTTAACGAGGTTTCATCAGGTTTTAACTTAGCAAATGAAATGCAACTAATTAAATAATACACACATAAAAAATTTACAAGAAAAAAACATTAACAAATGCAACTAGTTGAAATTCTAAACGTTGACTCAAAAAGTAATTATAAACAAAACAATTGAACATTAGAAGTGCATGAACATTTGGTTTGGGCCGGTTTTGCAACCGGCCCAATTTAAATTTCCAAAAACTTTTCTTTTTCAGTGTTTTTATTTTTGATATTTGAGTTTGAAAATTGGCTATGTTAATGAATTTGAACCTAAATCATTTTCTTAATCAGTAATTAAATGATTATTATATATTTGCGTCAAAATATTTGAGTTAATTTATTAAATTAATATAGATTACTTAAAATAAAAAATGAAAATCTATAAATTCGGATTTTCGTTTTATTTTAACGGAAAACTAAAACCGAACCAACCGAAAAACTAATTCAATTTTACAAAAACACAAAACCAACCCGTTAGTTTTCCTCTCCAATTTAGTTTTTTCGGTTTGGGATCCGTTTTTCAGTTGTTTCATAGAATTCGTGGGAATTCAAAGGAATTGGAATTAAAATCTCATGACATGGCGTGTTCGTTTCGTTGGAATTGGAATCTTAATTCCATTTTGGTGTGTTCGGTTCAAAGAATTGGAATTGGAATTCAATTTCTTCAACTTCCTTTAAATAGAAGGATTTCAAATCCTTCCAAAATGTGGAGGAATTCAAGGATATTCATTGGAATCTTATCTCAAGTTTTTTTTTTTTTTTTTTTTTTTGGCGAGGACAACGAATAAATAAAACATTTTAGTTTTTTTAGATTTTTTGTTTTAAATTTATATTTTAAGTTATGAATTATTATTCTTATTTTTTGAATATTTTTTGAGGGGTTTTGATCTTAATAGAAAACATATAAAAAAATTTCAAAAAAAATAATAAAAAAATCATAACGTAAAATATAAATAAGAAACAAAAAATGTAAAACAAATATAATGTTTTCGCCGCTATCATTGTAAAAAAAAATACTTCTTGATTTTTTTCAGTTGTCAAACGAACACATTAAAAATTTATTTGAATTTCAATTCCTATCAATTCAAATTCCTATTGGAATGTTCGGATTCCAAATCCAATTCCTTCAAATTTCAAATCCTATGCAAATTCTAATTCCAATTCCATTCCATTCCGTGAAACGAACTCGCCTTGAGAAGGGAAAAGAAAAGAAAGGAAAAGTTTTCATTTCATTTCCTTTCCATTCTTTTCTACATCTTCTTCCTTTTACAATTCCTTTCATTTCTCTCTAATTCTTTCCAAATTGGAAAAAAAAATTGTTCTATTTTTCTTCTTTGTTTCACTCCAATTCCATTCTTTTCTTTCCTTTATGAATCTAGGAAACACAGCATTTTATTCAATTTCCTTTCTTTCCTTTAAAACAAAACTTGAGAACAAAACCACCATTATATTTCCTTTCAATTCCTTTCCTTTTATCTCTTTAATGTGACTCAAGAACACAGCTGTAAAATTTAGAAAGGGATTACTCCACAGAATATTAACCAACTTTGAAAGTTGTTCCAATCAAGTCACTGATAAAAACTTTTGTTCCAATCAGGTCACTGAATTTTCATTTTTGTTCCAATCCTAGATATTTTACCTAGATAGTAGGTAATCTAGGTTTTTTTTTTTAATTTTTCAATGTTTTTATTTTGCATAATAACTTTTAAAGGTTGCGAAAATTATTAAAAATGCGAAATATAATTTTATAATTTCAAAAATTTGCAAAAAAATTTCGGAGAATTGAGGTTCGGGTTAGAACGGGTCAATGTCAAAACGGGTTTCGGGTCAGTTTTTTTTTTTAACCAACGAATCAGCGTGTTTTCAACACGCTACAACTCGTTTTAACAGCAAAAGCTCGTTTAAGTGATTTTTCAGTTCGTTTAAGCACCTAACAGCTCGTTTAAGCGATTTTTAAGTTCGTTTCAGCACCTAAAAGCTCGTTTAAGTGATTTTTAAGTTTGTTTCAGCACTTAACAGCTCGTTTAAGCGATTTTTCAGTTCGTTTCAGCACCTAACAGCTCGTTTAAGCGATTTTTAAGTTCGTTTCAGCACGTAACAGCTCGTTTAAGCGATTTTTAAGTTCGTTTCAGCACCTAACAGCTCGTTTAAGCGATTTTTAAGTTCGTTTCAGCACCTAACAGCTCGTTTAAGCGATTTTTCAGTTCGTTTCAGCCCTTAACAGCTCGTTTAAGCGATTTTTCAGTTCGTTTCAGCACCTAACAGCTCGTTTAAGCGATTTTTCAGTTCGTTTAAGCACTTAACAGCTCGTTTAAGCGATTTTTAAGTTCGTTTCAGCACCTAACAGCTCGTTTAAGCGATTTAAGTATTGGCGGTCTAACCCGTTTGAATGTTTTAAAATGCTTTTTAGTTTCACTATATGTTATTTGATTAAATATGTTGAACGGGTTGAACTAAACGGGTTAGACCGGGGTTTGATAAAAGAAAAACATCCTGATTGAGATTTCGGTAGTGAGTCAGGCTGAAGACTCTTCTGTAGACTCAGCGTTTCCCGGGAGGCAACCCGGCAATACATTTTCTTTTTATATTTGGTTTTCTTTCTCTTTTGTGTTGGTGTTTCTTTGCTTGCTTTCAAGTTGCTTCAGAGATGTTATTGGATGATTGATTCTATAGGGTTTGATTAAAGTTTTGGGAGGCTATTTGCTTATTTATTGTTGCTTTCGTTCGTAAGTGACAGCTTGGTAGAGAGCACTGGAGTGTGAAGCTTTTGTTCGAATTGAATGGCACAGAACACTCCTCATGAGGCATATCGTCGTATTTAACAAGGGAGTCTTTTCCACTTTACATATATTTGAATGTTGTTTTATTATTTGTCTTTTTCCTGTCTCATTGAGGAAAATGTTACATTTAAGTGTTGGATGGGAAATGGACGTTTTTATAAAAAAAAAGGCAAATAATAATAATAAATCCAAAAAATATAAAAAAAGGTGTGAAAAATGTCCCGAATATTTAACGAAAATTTTTTCAAATAATGGAAAATGATAGAATAATTTGAGATTGGTTTTTCAAAACTACTATTATATATGAGATTAAATAAAGATAACGCACTAGACTTGGAATGCGCCGGTAGCCCCAACTAGCTTTGAAAAGTTTCTCTTGAATATTATTAATATACTTAATAGATCATAAACCTTGTGGGTTCTCATCTTGAGGGGGGTAGTGAAGCTAAAAATTCAATAAGGCATATGAAGTATTACTGTAATCTGACTAACTTGATGTAGTAAGAATTAAATGCACTTAAACTAGCACATCACTCTGTTTAATTAAATTAAATAACGAGTGGTGGCGTCCCCCAGTGTCCATCTATATACGAGCTGAAAAATCGTTTAAAAGAGCTGTTAAGTACTGAAACGAACTTAAAATCGCTTAAACGAGCTGTTAAGTGCTTAAACGAACTGAAAAATCGCTTAAACGAGCTGTTAGGTGCTGAAACGAACTGAAAAATCGCTTAAACGAGCTGTTAGGTGCTGAAACGAACTGAAAAATCGCTTAAACGAGCTGTTAGGTGCTGAAACGAACTGAAAAATCACTTAAACGAGCTTTTGTTGTTAAAACGAGTTGTAGCGTGTTGAAAACACGCTGATTCGTTGGTTAAAAAAAAACTGACCCGAAACCCGTTTTGACCTTGACCCGTTCTAACCCGAACCTCAATTTTCCGAAATTTTTTTGCAAATTTTCGAAATTATAAAATTATATTTCGCATTTTTATTAATTTTCGCAACCTTAAAAGTTATTATGCAAAGTAAAAACATTGAAAAATAAAAAAAAACCTAGATTACCTGCTATCCAGGTAAAATATCTAGGATTGGAACAAAAATGAAAGTTCAGTGACCTGATTGGAACAAAAGTTTGTATCAATGACTTGATTGGAATAACTTTAAAAGTTGGTTACTATTCTTTGGAGTAATCCCATTTAAAAAGTACCAAATTTGACTAAAAACTCAAAATTCAAACCAAAGCAACAACAATAAAAACTCAAGTTATAGATGATTAAATTCTCACGAGTGAATGCTTTCGACCAGCTTCAAAAGAAACCGGTTTCAAATAGGTGTTGCTCCAACTTTCTTGTGTAACTATTTTTGTTGTCTCGTTTATAGCTTTTTGCTAGTTTTTTATTCTTCTTTTTTCTAATATACATCGTCGTTTGTAAGGGAAAATTAATATGCTCATGGGCGAAGTATAGTTGGGGCCCGGGGTGGCCCCGACCCCTCCTGTTTTTTTACGCAGTAGTGTAAATTTACCCGTTTTCGGTCGAAATTTTTATACGTAGTGTAAGTTTAGCTTTTTTTGGCCGAAAATTTGAGCCCTGCCCCCTTGTTTGTGAAATTTTATATACATTTTGAGTTCGTCCCCCCCCCCCCGTGCTTTAGTCCAGGATTCGCACTACTTATGCTTAATCTAAGATTAGATATTATCCATTGACTTTATTAGACACGTGCATGATCTTCAGTTAAATACTATCCATTGTATATTCAAAACAATGTCATGTTACTAGCATATCATGATCGAGTGGTCATCATGCATAGTCAAGATGTACATGGACTCTAACCAACCACAACCACAACCATGTTAAACCACTTTAGACTCGACACACGAGAGGTAAATCAAGTTTATCGTGTAACACGGTCGATTTTGTTTAGGTAGCTAACTGATATATTCTCAAACGTATATACTCCTAAATCATTATCTTTTTATACAGGGCCGTTTCCGAGAATTTATGTAACTCGGCCAAGCCGAAAATAAAAGCATGTGTCATAACGAGTAACAAATATATAAACTATTTTTTTAAAACGACAATATCGTTATAATAATAAATATAGCAAAATATAATAATAAAATCAAATACATTAATAGCTAGCGGCTAACCGATTATTCGCAAAATTCTCCTAACATTCCTTATCAAATAGATTTTGGTTTGAGCTTCAAAAAATTGACAATTTACTTTAACTTTACATTATTTAAAAAAAAATGTATTATTTAACAAGAAAAGAAAATGCCATTTTAAAATAAGATATTAAAGTGTGCAAAGTGTGCACTAAAAAATAATAATAAAATAATATTATTGATCTTCTCGCCTTCAAAACATATATCCCGCTGCAACTTCACACTCACCGGAAAATTTTCCAACGATGTTTCTTTTTCTTTGTTATAGCTTTTTTCTTTCTCATTTTCTCGTTATTTCATAAGCCATTGACCCTTTCAATTGTTAATGTTTAAAAAACTAACATATTTTTAAAAATTTTGTGCCCTCTACCGAAACCGTGCCTCGGACGATTGTGCAGCTCGCACAACTCAAGAGTCAGCCATGTTTTTATGTAACATGAGACTTGAATACTCAAAATTCAGGGTAGAGGTGCGGGTGCACAAATCAATTCGTAACCTAAAACTCCTCTTCTCGGTTACTTCTCAAAGAAGGGAGGGGGGGGGGGGGGTCCTTTGACTTCTCTTCCACTACGATCGGTCTAACAAATGCCTTTTTTACACACACACATACATAGAATACATAATATACATATATACATCAGTGCCAAGCTAGGTTTTGAGCATCTGTTCGAAACTGGCTCCTGCATCAACACTTTAAACCAGCCCCAAACCTACAACAATATTCGGTTCCATATATTATCTATATTATCGGTTTCAAACCAATTCAGTTTAAAAACTAATCTCGGTTTCCGTTCAATTAACCGGTTTCGATACACACCTTTAATTCAGGTCCATCAATAAACAATCTGGAAACCAGCCACTAGGTCCGGAACTTTCCTGTTGTTTAAATTTTATATTATTATTCATTTTACGCCAAAGCAACAATGATGACACTTGTCTTTAATACTGGTAAGTATATTTTATATTATTATTTCACCAAACTACACAACAACAACAATCAGTTATGATGAACAAACAGAATCCACCACCAAATCTTCAACTTCAACCCTAACAATCTCCCCATGGTATTCAACACCGTGCTAGTTGCATCAGTAGCCACCGTATCCGCCGACGTATGGCAATCGGTAGCATGCATCTCCGATCGAATCACCAGCGATGAGTTACTAGATCTCGTTATCTGTTTTCCTCTTCAGCAATTAGGTCGTGTTGTTATTTGCCTTTGGAACTTCTTCTGTTTTCCTCCAACAGTTAGTAACGAATCGTATTACGCTTATTATGATGATGATGAATCGGATTATGATTCGGATAACAGTTCTGCTGGTGATAAAACCGGAAAATCGAAGGCAATAGACGAAGGAAATGATATTGGAATCAGATTCGAGAAGGATTAAGTTTCTAATTGTAGTGATAAAACTGAGAGCATAAACATTGAAAATCCGATAAAAAATGATGAACGCGATTACTAGTACTACTGCTAACTAAGGTTACTAGCTAAACTGGCACCGCGTTTCCTCCTAATCCGTTTAGTTAGTTTGGTTTTGGCGGGAATAGATGACCGAGTATGTATCAGAATACTTTTATGATGTTTATGATCTTGAATTTGGATAACGTAACTCAGGTTGAGGCGTGATTGGTGTGGTTATTCCCTAAATTGGATGTTAAGGTGATCAGGCGTTGGGAATTTAGATGTTTTGTGTTCAGTATTCTTCTTCTGCAGATTACTTTATATATTAATCTATAGATTCCTAAATAGTCATGGGGTCCTTGTTGTTGTCCTCTCATTTCTAATCTGTAAGACGTAGACTCGTGGTTTGATAGATTTTGGTTCAATTTCTTTGTAATTTCAAGTCGGGTCCTATGTTGCAGCAGGACTTTATAGGAGTATAGTCTATACATGTTCTGCAACAATGTGTGCATGTACTGCGGTTTTGCCTCGTTGTCAAATGCACCGCCTTCTTTAGGGTCTCGATTTGTTTCCATCCAGAGCATGTGTCTTCAAGAGTCATTACATATGTTTGCTTGTGAATTCTGATGAACATATTAGGATGTAGATAAGATTGTTATACATCCAGTTTTTGTGTATTTTTAATATCTTTATCGTGCTTTTGTATTATAGACTTAACTATATAGCCTTTTGGTTCAAAAGAATGCGTCTTAGTTTGTTGTGTAGTCCACCTGTCACCTATGTATATATAAGCTTGTTGATCAATGAATATGGGGTGCGTTCAGTACATAAGCACATGGTTCCAAAGTAGCTTGTGAACATTAATGTACACATAATAACTATGTAACATGAGCGTAGGCGGCGTAGCAAGTAGCGGTTCCACTTCTTTGTGTTGGCTTTCGTAGATGTATACATTAGTATATTATACACATTAGAAATGTTAAGTGAATTCATATGGGTATTAAGTTTTGAAACAAAATAAAAAATAGTTTGTGAAACATATTATAAAATTTCAAGAAAAGCCAAGGTTCTGAGTTTAAAAATATGAGGTGCCCCGAGGCGATAGCTTCCCTGGAGTCGAGGCTAGAGGTGAAGGCGCACACACATACGCAGTACACACTTTCTGTATAAAAATGTTCTAAGTTGTTTACAAGCCAAATTTCATAAACAACAAATTAATATTTATTTAACAACCAATAAAACTTTTAACATGTGTAGTGTGCATTTCACTTTTGAACCAAAATCCATGCAATTAAAAGTATATTAGACAAAAGTATGAGAAATATCAAAGCTTAGGGGGTCACTTCAATAAAACTATGAACTTAATTCATCAGGGTGAAAATATAATTTAGTGAAAAGAAAAAAAAATATAAAGGATAATAATTAAGTATAAACCTTGATATGATAGGTGACTCCCGAGTGCGGGCACAGGAGTTTAGCTAATTCTAGATAACTTTTTTTCTTTTCATTTCATTTCATAACATGACATTATGTTTGATTTGGATTCGTCATTCCCTTTTGAAACCGGTAAACGAACTCTTGATGGTAACATGTGTCATTGCAATGTGTTCGTGTTCAAATTGTCAAATTATAGTGAAGTTAAACTCTTAGTGCTCAAAATAGCTATATTTGATTAAATTGTTTGGTTTAACACAATTTGTAAAAGGCAAGATGCTAAATCGGGTAAATATTGAAATTCTGTACATCTTACTTCAGATATATTTCTTTGGATGTTTACATTTTTTTTGGAAGGCAACTTTCATAAACACAAGCTTAGCAAGAAACCAACAGAAACACCAGTATCTACTGTTGGAATACCGTATGCCCGAGACACATAATTAGGTTAATGTGGCTAGCTGTGTTTGATCCAAGTCGAGTCATACCCAATAACGAGTTAGACACACACCAATTATGTATTTGTTAAGATAAGATCTATAAGACAAATACAGAACACGACGCATTCAGAAAATCGGGTTTCTGAATACTTACTTGAAAGTGTTAAATAAATTAATTGGTTAATTTATTTATTCAAATAATTATTATTGGAATGATTATTTAAATATGTGTTCTTTTATAAAATGGTTTATAAAAGATGGGGTGTTTATATATATTTTATAAAGTATAAAATAAAAAAAATAAAAAAATAAAAATAAATAAATAATAATTATTGGGGCCGGTTTTAGGGTGGGCCCCACACCCCAATGTCTTGGTCAAATTTTGTCATGTATTTGGTGGAAGTTGAGTAAACATTACTTGACTAAAAACTAACATCATGGATGAAAAGATTTGAAAAAGGTTGAGTGTGAATATATAGATATTCTTTCAAGTAACAACATATACTTTCAAGTAACAAAAGAACAATAACTCTTTCCCTTTCTTGGTTCTTGTTTTTCGGCCAAGATCAAAAGAAGAGGCTCGGGTCTCGGTTATTCGTGTTCAAGCTCCCTAACATAGCTCGGTGTGTGTTGGAGGCTCGGGGTATATTCTGTTTGAGGATTTTCCCTTTGAAAGTCTAGCATTAACATCATCATCTTCTTCAACATCAACTACACTCTTAAAAGGTTAAGAATGTAAGTGTTTATGGCTTTGATAGTTTAGTTTTCCCGTATCATTTGATCCTTGCTTCGGGTTTCTAATATATAGATTATTGGTAATCTTATAACATGAATAAATTAGGTTGTTCATGTACACATTTCCTATAAACTTGTAATATATATACATATATATACACATGGATACATATGTTTAGTTTGTTTATATCACGCTTCCGCCTTAATTGTGACTAGTTAAATGGTTAACTAAGTTTAAAATATCCATAGAAACCCAACAAATGGCATCAAGAGCCGGGATACGGGAAACTAAGCTTCGGGTTTTCGGTTTTATATTTTCCCCTTGAAAGATTTTATACGAAAATTAACATGCATGAATTTTGTATTTAATCTTGTTATTTTTTTTGGCTTTGTTCAAAAAAAAAAAAATAATAAAACCGAATATATGGGCCGAAGCCCAATTCGGATGATATTGGGCCGAAGCCCACTTCATTAGGTTAATGGGTTAACCGAGAAGAAAAAAAGGAGGGGAGAAAGTGAAATGGGCCGAAGCCCATTTTGGTTAAATGGGCCGAAGCCCATGAGACCTTTCATTGGGCCGAAGCCCATGTGTTTTGGACATGTGGGCCGAAGCTCATAATCAAGTTATTGGGTCAAGCCCAAAATGGGTTGGGCTAGGCTCGATAAAGTCAAGGGGTTTTGAAACGGGATCCTAAAACATAACGGGTTATGTTTATTAATTATTAAAACTAGACCGAGCCGTAGACCAAAATGGATGTTTATTTGTGGTTGATAATTGTAATTATTATTCAAGTTTCGGTTTGTAATAATTAATTAGGGGCAGTTTTGTAATTATTTATTCATATGGGTATGTAATAAATAGATTATTTGTAATATCTTTATTTTATAGAAAAAATGTATTAGGACATTTGTTTTGTAAATTTAAAGAAGATTGCAAAATTGGAAGTTTGGGCCTTATTGGGCCGGGTATGGTGATAATGGGTCTCACAAGCCCATTAAGGGGATTCAAGCCCAAAAGGATCTAAGCCCACCTATTGAGCCCAAATGGAAGCTTATGGAAGCTAAGGCCCAAGTTCAAGCCCAATGGATCACAACGGGGTTGAAGAAGATGCTCGAAGCATTTGGATGCGGGATCGAGTGGGAGCTACAACATCCATGTGTCATGTGTCCCTTAGGATCGGACCTAAGACACACACTTGTTTCGGATAACAAGTGTGGTCTAACTTAGTGGCTCGTGTCTAGTATAATTGTGTATGCTTGTTAATTGATTGTTTGATTATGTGGTTGCTAGATATTAGGATATCAACTTCGTCACATAGAATTAATTAACAAAGCATAAAACGGGTTCTAATAATTATCGGTAATTACGTGACACATAGTTTAATAAAATGGATTTATTAACTAGCCGTCTCACGCCCATAATAAAATGGTTTTATTATAAATTAGAATTTTGAAAATGGTTTCAAAATATCATGTTACTAAATGCATGTTAGAACATGATTTAAAGTTTTACAACTAGAATTATTAAAACTAAAAATCCCTTTTAAAATTAAGGATAATAAGTCAAACACCATCCTTTTGTATAACGCTTAACATATTAGTAAGCTCTTAGTGGGAAAAAGGTCACCTAACCGCGTAGAGTAAATTAATATGTTGAGGTAATATTGGCATATAAATGGGAAAAAGGTCACCTAACCGTTTGTATGTTGATATTACAAGTTGATACAAGTAGGACGACTTAAATTAGAACCATGTGAAGAGGGTCACCCAAGCATGGGGTCTAATAGGTGTTGATGGGATAAACATGCCGACACGAAATATGATTTCGAACCGGTCCTATAAACTCTAGAAGTTGCAAAAGGGTTTGCAATTGTTATGAATAACTACCTTGATAAACCGACAATGGGAAAAAGGTCACCTAACCGGAGTCGGGTTTATCGTTGGATTCTAGATTTTAATTATTAATTATATTTGGTATATATAAAAGGGTATTAATAATTAAAAAGGTAAAACACTAAAATGAACTTAATTAAAATTCTGCAGATGGCCGCACACGTCGACGACAACATAATCCCTAACGTCCAAAATGTATCTCTCCGATCTATTCTCGCTAAAGACCGTCTTAACCACAATAACTTTTCGGATTGGTTCCGAAATTTAAGGATTGTTCTAAAACAAGAAAAATTATATCATGTTTTGGAAACACCTATCCCCAACGAACCGGAAGAGGGAAGTGAGGTCGAATATATGAATTGGGTCCAACACACGGAAGATTCCATTCAAGTGTCATGCCTCATGTTGGCGACTATGGTTCCCGAAATCCAAAAGGATTTCGAAAACCATAATGCGTACGACATGATTACTCAACTTAAGGAAATGTTCCTTAAGCAATCAAGAGTTGAAAGGTTCGAAACGGTTCGAGCCTTGCATGCATGTAGAATGGATGATAATCAACCAGTTTCAACTTATGTACTTAAGATGAAAAGTTACATTGATCGCCTCGCCAAGCTCAATTGTCCCATCTCAAAAGAGTTAGCAACGGATTTGATCCTTAACTCCCTGTCGAAAAGGTTCGACACTTTCGTGTTAAATTATAACATGAATGGGTGGGACAAAAACATTGAAGAACTTCACTCAATGCTTAAAACAGCCGAGGCGAGCATGGGTAAAAGGGTTTTACCCGTGTTTGCGATCAATGAAGGTAAATCCAAGAATCGATCTCAACCCAATTCTAAGGCTAAGGTAGCAAAAAGAAAGGGTCCTCCTGTGCATCTTAAGGGTAAGGGCAAATCACCGGTTATGGCAAAGAAACAAAAGGTTGTGGAACCGAGGGGTCATAAGGATGATCCTTGTTTTGGTTGTGGGGAGACCGGACATTGGAAACGCAATTGCCCGGTCTACCTAAAAGAGCTAAGAGACAAGAGGAATGCGGGGCATGCCTCGGGTAATGTCTTTATGATTAATATTGAGCTAAATCTTATTTCTTCTAACACATGGGTATTGGATACCGGATGTGGAACTCATATTTGCAATTGGTTGCAGGGGTTCAAAAGGAATGAAGACTTAAAGAAGGGCGAAGTGAGTCTTTTCATGGGCAACGGTGCAAGGGTGCACGTGGTCGCTAGAGGAGACTTCACTTTATCGCTTCCAAGTGGTTTGGAAGTTGTTTTGAGAAATGTTTTGTATGCTCCTAGTTTGACTAGGAACATTATTTCCGTGCACCTTCTTAGACAATGTAACTTTGACTTTAAATTTGTAAAATCAGAAATGCATGTATCATCTAATGGTATCTTTTATTTTAAAGCTGTACCAAACAACGGTATTTATGAATTGGTTCATGACAATACCTCAAATAGCTCATTATATCAAACTTCCACTAAAAGACTCAAAAAGGATTTGAGTGATTCCTACATTTGGCATTGTCGTCTTGGACACATAAACAAGAATCGTGTAAATACTCTCCAAAAGAATGGTCTTTTGAAAACAAATGAGTTAGGTTCGTTTGATGAGTGTGAATCTTGTATTCAAGGCAAGATGACCAAAGAACCTTTTAAAGGTACAAATGAGAGGGCTAAGGACTTGTTAGGTATCATACATACGGATGTATGCGGACCTCTCAAGCCCACTAGTAGGAATAGTGAAAGGTACTTCATTACCTTTACCGACGATTTTAGTCGATATGGGTATGTGTATCTAATGAAACACAAATATGAAGCCTTTGAAATGTTCAAGGAATTTCAAAATGAAGTACAAAATCAGCTCGACCGAACAATCAAGGTACTCCGCTCCGATAGAGGAGGCGAATACCTAAGTGATGCTTTTCAATGTCATCTTAGAGATTGTGGAATTATTTCACAGTTCACTCCTCCTGGAACTCCTCAACATAACGGAGTATCCGAGAGAAGGAATAGAACACTGTTGGACATGGTTCGATCAATGATGGCACGAAGCTCACTACCGCCATCATTTTGGGGATATGCGCTACTTACAGCGGCTCGTATTTTGAATATGGCCCCGACCAAAAAGGTGGATCGAATACCCTATGAAGTGTGGCATGGAAAGGTTCCATCCTTTTCATATTTAAGGGTATGGGGATGCATAGTTTATGTTAAACGTGACACCCCAAATAAGCTTGAGGCTCGATCCATCAGGTGTATCTTCATAGGATACCCAAAGGATGATATAGGATATATATTCTATGATCCTAGTGAACAAAAAGTGTTTATTTCACGCAAAGGATACTTCTTAGAAACTAAGTTCCTTATGGAAGGACCTAGTGAAAAGAGAGTGGAACTTGAAGAGGTTCAAGAATCACTGGATGATACACAGTTGGTCGATACTAGTTTTCAACACGAGGATGTTGAAGGTGATCAAATGGTTGATCATACACACGTTGCTCGCAGATATAGTAGGATTAGTCGACCTCCCAAGAAATATGGATTTCTTGTGGATGATTGCTACTTGGTCGATTCGGATGAACCGATCTCCTACAAAGATGCTATGTCACAACCTGATTGTGACAAGTGGCTTGAAGCCATGAGCGCCGAGATGCAATCCATGCACGATAACCAAGTTTGGGAATTGGTTAATCGTCCACTTAACTCCAAAATGGTTGGATGTAAGTGGGTCTTCAAGAAGAAGACCGATATGCATGGAAATTTAGATACTTATAAAGCACGACTTGTAGCAAAAGGTTTCACGCAAACTCAAGGGATTGATTATGATGAAACCTTCTCGCCGGTCGCGATGCTTAAGTCGATCAGGATATTATTTGCCATTGCAGCTCATTTTGATTATGAGATATGGCAAATGGATGTCAAGACCGCTTTTCTTAATGGATATCTTGAGGAAGATGTCCATATGGTTTAGCCTGAAGGTTTTGTCGATCCATCTAATCCTGATAAAGTATGTAAGTTAAGGAAATCAATCTACGGGTTGAAACAAGCATCACGGATGTGGAATCATCGTTTTAATGAAGAAATCAAAGCGTTTGGTTTCGTCCAAAACGGTGATGAGGCGTGTGTATATAAATGGGCTAGTGGGAGTATAATCATGTTCCTTATTTTGTATGTCGATGATATACTTTTATTTGGAAATGATATACCAAGTATGGAGAGCGTTAAAGCGTGGTTAAGTAGTCGTTTCTCAATTAAGGATCTTGGAGAAGCGACATATATCTTGGGAATAAAGGTCTATAGGGATACACAAAGGAAATTGATCGGACTCAATCAAAGTGCGTACATTGATAAAATCCTGAAAAGGTTCAGGATGGAAAACTCTAAGAAAGGTTTGGTACCTATTCCTAGAGGAACCGTGTTAAGCTCATCCCAAAGTCCTAGCTCTAAGGAAGAGCAGGATAGGATGAAGCATGTTCCTTACGCTTCGGCAATAGGATCTATTATGTATGCAATGATGTGCACCAGACCGGACGTCTCGTATGCTTTAAGCATAACGAGTAGATACCAGCACAACCCAGGTGACAGTCATTGGATGGCTGTCAAGAATATATTAAAATACCTTAGAAGGACTAAGGATATGTTTTTAATATATGGGTCTGGTGAGGAGGAACTCGTCGTAAAGGGTTACGTGGATGCGAGTTTCCAAACTGACCGAGATGATTCTCGGTCACAGTCGGGATATGTCTTCATTTTGAATGGAGGCGCTGTCTCTTGGAAGAGTTCGAAGCAGGATGTTGTCGCGTTATCCACTACAGAATCTGAGTACATCGCCGCTTCAATGGCAGCCCAAGAGGCTGCATGGATGAAAAAGTTCATCATGGATCTAGGGATTATCTCTACCATTCAGGAGCCCCTAGAGATATTCTGTGACAATGAGGGTGCTATTGCACAGATCAAGGAGCCTCGTGCTCATCAGAAAACGAGGCACATTGAGCGCAGATTCAACTACATAAGGGATGAAGTTGAAAAGGGAAAGATATGTATTCATAAAGTTCATACCGATCAAAATATTGCGGACCCACTCACGAAGCTCCTCGATAGGCCAAAGCATGAGGGTCATGTTTGTGCATTAGGACTTCGGTATTCTAGTGAGTGGATTTAATCTGTATTTAGTGTTTGTATAAGAACGAATGTAATGGGTATCTCATGAAAATTAATTATGTTTTAATTATTCAATGAGTTATGTTCTATATTTGCATGTTTAATCCATGAATGACTTATGTTGTTCTAAACGTCCGTAGTCGATCATACTTGTGGGAACAAGTATGAAGGTAAGACTATTATAAACCCGGATTGGTTGATATTCATGTGATGAATATAGGGCATAGGTTTGCCACCAAGGTTCATAGATATTTGTGGGATACAAATATTGGACATGATCCGCTCTCAAGGATCACTGCATGTAGTTAGTGCAACTGATCATAAGTAATCCTTGAGTAAAGGCGAGTATCATTGTGTCCTTTGACCTGAGATGCATATTGGATCTGGTTTTTCCATCAAGTCTGATAACTTGACTCTCTTCTTTGTTATTTCGGTAACACGATGACGTGTAAGAAAGAGCTCAGATATCATATGAGATGTCAACGAGGATGTATGCAGTCAAGATGGGATTTGTTCCTCTTATGTGTTGAGAGTTTAGATGTCTAAGGCCTGTTAAGTTGAATCATTGAGAGAATGATCACTCTGTGTCTCTTCGATTTGACAGGACATCTAGTAACAAAGGGATGTAATGATAAGACTTACCTATATCATATCAAGTATGGACTTGAAGGGGATGATGTTATTGAATGGCACTTAGTCAAACACACTAGGGGTGGTGACCTGTTGTTAGGCGGTATTCACCATTAGCATTAACTTCTTATGAGTCACGTGCAAGTGGGAGATTGTTGGAATACCGTATGCCCGAGACACATAATTAGGTTAATGTGGCTAGTTGTGTTTGATCCAAGTCGGGTCATACCCAATAACGAGTTAGACACACACCAATTATGTATTTGTTGAGATATGATCTATAAAACAAATACAGAACACGACACATTCAGAAATCGGGTTTCTGAATAATTACTTGAAAGTGTTAAATAAATTAATTGGTTAATTTATTTATTCAAATAATTATTATTGGAATGATTATTTAAACATGTGTTCTTTTATAAAATGGTTTATAAAAGAAGGGGTGTTTATATATTTTATAAGGTATAAAATATATATATCATTTAAAACATGAGTCACATACACTCCATACACTTGGTCAAAGTTGGTAAAGAGTTGATGTAGGTTGAGTAAGACTTACTTGACCAAGACCTAACCAAGGATTTGATTGAGATATGATCTCATTTTTAAATAGCATCAACATACTTTCAAGTAAGAAAAAATATACAACACCTTTTCTCTCTTGCTTTTTGGTTCGGCCGAAGACAAGAAAAGAAGAGGTTCGGGTCTCGTTTTTCTCGTGTTCAAGCTCCCTAACATAGCTCGGTGTGTGTTGGAGGCTCGGGGTATCTTCCGTTTGAGGATCTTCCCTTTGAAAGTCTAGCATCAACATCATCATCTTCTTCAACCATCAACTACATCTCTTAAAGGTTTAAGAATGTAAGTTTTACAAGCTTTGATAGTTTAGTTTTTCCCGTATCATTTGATCCTTGCTTCGGGTTTCTAATATATAGATTATTGGTAATCTTATAACATGAATAAATTAGGTTATTCATGTACACATTTCCTATAAACTTGTAATATATATACATATATATACACATGGATACATATGTTTAGTTTGTTTATATCACGCTTCCGCCTTAATTGTGACTAGTTAAATGGTTAACTAAATTTAAAATATCCATAGAAACCCAACAGTTAAAAGTCGGGCCTTGGATTGTGGGTAAAATTCCTTTGTGTCTTAATGAGTGGGGGAAAGGAGTTAGTATTGATAAGCCTAAACCCAAGACAATTCCAAGTTGGATTACCATTAAGAATATGCCAATTGAACTGTGGAACACAAAGAGTATATGTGAAGTCATTAGTTACATTAGTAATCCCCTAATATTTTGATGCTATTACCACTGAAAAATGTGCCAAGGAAGAGACTGTAGCCAAATTTGCTAGAGTTCTAACTGATATTCCAGTCCTTGATATTCTTCCTGAGAAAATGAGCAATATATCCAGGGGAGGGGGATGATCCGGGTCCAAGCATCTATGTTGACATAGAATATCAGAAATTGCCATCAAACTGTAGTTTTTGCAAAGTGTATGGACATTGTTATAATTATTGCACAAGAAGAGAGTTGAATGAGGAAGAAAAAGTTGCTAGATTGAAAAAAGAAGAGGAGAAAAAAGCTGCAACATTGTCCCCAAAGAAGAAATGTGACCTAGATGCAGATGGTTTTCAATTGGTCGAAAGAAAGAATAAGGGTGGGAGAAATATAGGTTGACCAAGGTGGGGCAAACTGGTCAGAGGCAACAAGTTCAAAATAATGATAAAAAATAAAGGTAGAATGCAAGCAGGGAATGGGGTGAATAAACATAATATAACAAATAATGTTTCTAGTAAGCAAGGGCAAAATGGTCATTCTAATGGTAGCAACAATAACAAGGGTAATAAGGGTCAGAATTACCAGTTTAATAATGACAAAAGGCAGCAGGATAAAGGGAAAGGAATGAGTGGGGAGTCTAATGGTATTGTTACTACAAGTAATATGGGAAGGAATGGGGTCGGAAATGTTGGGGAGAATGTAAGGCAAGAATATAGGGTCAAGAATAGTAAACCAAAGAAGGATCAAGGAAAGAGTGTTAATCCAAATGTTGTGGAGTTATCAAACTCTTTTGATGTGTTAGAACAATTTTCTGTTGACATTACAAAGGCTAGTGGTGAAGTTGCTACTAAAAAGATAATCACATCATCTCTTGAAGATTGCTATAGGGGCATTACTGAAGCTCAACAAGATGTTATCATGCAATTTATCATCAACAAAGAAGTCCCTCCCGCTGAAGTTAGAAATGGCTGGGCTAAGTGCCAATGAAGGTTTTTTTTGCTATAATGTGTAGTATGAATGAATTCAATGAAGGCAGAAATGTATGTGTACAATTTGATAGTGACACAAATGAAGAAAGTGGCAGTGATATGGAGGATGGTGAGGAGGATGAGGTTGAGTCTGAAACAAATGAAACTGGGGAATTCATGAGATTGGACAAAAATATCCTCAATCAGAACGCACAAGAATTGTGTGATTCCGAAATTCAAGATGTTAGTAATGGATGTTAAAGTTGTGTATTGGAATGTTAGGGGGATGAATGGGACTCCTAGGCAAAATGATATTAAAGAATTAATTCAAGAACAGGGGGTGAGTGTTTGTTGTATTTTGGAGTCGCATGTTAAAGCTTCAAAATTACCAAGTGTTTGCAGTAAGGTTTTTGGTAACTGGAATTGGGTGTCAAACTCTGTTTATTGTAAAGGCTGGGTCAGAATAATTGTTGGGTGGAATCCTAATGTTGCTGAACTAATGATTATTAACCACACAGATCAGCTCATCAACTGTTTTATCAAGCCTATTAACAAGCAGCATCATTTTTTCTGTTCATTTGTGTATGGACAGGTAAAGGCTCCTTTAAGAAGGTCTTTATGGAAGAATCTAATAGAGTTTGCTGGAAGAATGAACAAGGAGCTTTGGGTGGTTATGGGTGATTTCAATGTTATTCTTAGTCCAAATGAAAAGTCAATGGGGTCTTCTATGCCTAATGCTGCTATGATAGATTTTAGAGAATGTTGTGAGGCTGCAGAGATTGAAGATATTCCTTTCAATGGGTTCTCTTTTACCTGGAATAAATCTCCTGGTAGGGTTGGGGGCCTTTTAAAGAAATTGGATAGAGTTATGGCTAATGCTGAGTTTAATGACATTCATCCTTCTGTGCATGTCATGTTCTTGCCTTTCTACACTTCAGATCATTCTCCAGGTTTATTATCTTTTCAAAGAACTCATCATTGGAAGCCAAGATCATTTAAGTTTATGAATCATTTGACCAAGCACAAAAAGTTCTTACTTGCTCAAAAGATGTTGGGATAACAATATTAGAGGGTGTTACATTTTCTTAGTTACTCAGAAACTAAAAGATCTGAAGAAGAAGTTAAGAGATTTGGGAAAGGATCAGGGAGATTTGCATGCCAAGGTTATGTTTTTGAGAACAGAATTGGGTAGGGTTCAGGGTGATATGGTTAAAGATTCTGATAATGAGGAAGTTAGACATGAAGAACTTGTTTATTTGAAAGCCTTAAAAGAAGCTATGGAAGAGGAAGAAATTTATTTGAAGCAGAAAGCTAAAGTTGAGTGGCTCAAGGTTAGTGACCAAAACACTTCTTATTTTCATAAGGTGATAAAGGGGAAACAAAGCAAAAATAGAATAACAGTGATTAAAGATGGTTCATGTAACTTGTTTGAAGATAATGAAGTGGGGGAGGCATTTGTTACACATTTTAAGTCTTTTATGGGGAAAAAAGATAGGGTAAATGACATTATTGACCCTGGTAGTTTTTTTTGTAATAAGATTCCTGGTAATGTTGCTGAGAAAATGATAGTTCATGTTACTGATGAAGAGGTCAAAATGGCAATGTTTGATATTGACGATGATAAAGCTCATGGGCCAGATGGTTTTTCTTCTAAGTTTTTTAAAGCATCAAGGAGTGTAGTGGGTGAAGAAGTGTGTAAGGTTGTTCAGGAATTTTTCTACATTGGGAGGCTTAGAATAAAGAGTTCTTTGAGTTTGGTGGTGGATAACTGTCATGGTGCCTTTGTTCCTGGAAGGAAAATAGCTTATAACATTCTTCTAACTCAAGAGCTGATGAGAAATTATCATAGGGGCACGGGTACATCAAGGTTGGCTTTAAAAATTGATCTTCAGAAAGCATATGATACTGTTGATCATGATTTCCTTGAGAAGTGTCTTATATATTTTGGTTATCCTCCTTGTATGGTTCACTGGATCATGACATGTTTAAGGGAGGCGCATTACTCTGTTTGTGTAAATGCGGATGTTTTTGGTTATTTTAAAGGCTTGAGGGGCTTAAAACAGGGGGATCCTATGTCTCCTTATCTCTTTACTTTGGTTATGGAAACCTTGAATTTGGTTTTGAAGAGAAAAATTCAGCAAGATCAAAATTTTAAATACCATTGGAAGTGTAAGGAGCAGCAGCTAACTCATTTATGTTTTGCTGATGATCTTTTGGTGTTTGTTCATCCGGATAGTTTATCTGTGGCAGTCATAAGACAAGCTTTGCATGAATTCAGTGGGATGTCTGGGCTTATTCCTAACATGAGCAAAAGTACAATGTATTTTGGTAATATTCCTTCTCTAACTCAGGATATTATTAAACACATTTTACCTTTCAAAGTTGTTGAGCTCCCTATGAGATACTTGGGAATTCCTCTAGTGTACAAAAGATTACAGTAATGATTGTAGCAGCCTTTTGGATAAAGTCAAGAAAAAACTTGCTGATTGGAAGAAAAAAAGTTTATCTTTTGCTGGTAGGGTTCAACTGGTTAAGTCTGTTATATCTTCTATGCAAGTTTACTAGGCTTCAGTGTTTTTATTGCCTTTCAATATTACTGATGAGATTGAGAAACTCTGCAACAGATTTATATGGGCAAATGGGGATAGTGCAGTGGGAAAGACTATGGTTAGTTGGCATGAAGTTTGTTTGACTAAAGAGCAATGTGGATTGGGTATCAAATCTTTAAGGACTAGGAACACCTCTCTAATGGCAAAGCATTTTTGGAATATTATAAGTGGTGTTGAAACAATTTGGACAAGGTGGATCAAGATTCACAGATTGAATGGCAGAAGCTTTTGGGGTATTAGCAACAAAGAAGGTAGATGTTGGAGTTGGAGAAACCTAATGCAATGTAAGGAGAAGATTTGGCCTCATTGTATAAGTTATTTGGGTGATGGTAAAGATACTAATGTTTGGTATGATAACTAGCATCCTCTTAGTCCATTGTGCTCTTTCATTACGCCAAGAGATATTTCAAATGTTGGCTTGAACTTGAAGACTACTGCCAATGAGGTTATTTTGAATGGTGCGTGGGCATGGCCAGAAGTGTGGAGATTCAAATTCCCTTGTCTATATGCTAGTAACCCTCCTCTCCTCACTAATGAGAAGAAAGATAGTATTCTTTGGAATTGTAAAGATGAAAAGCTTCTACCTTTCACTACAAGTGAAGCTTTCAAAGTTTTCAGTAATAATTCTCCAATTAAGCCACGGGCTAAGGTCATTTGGTTTAGTCAAGCCATTCCTAGGCATGCTTTCTTCTTATGGCAAGCTACTAAGGAGAGACTTCCTACTCAAGATAGATTGTATGCTTGGAAAGTTCTTGCTCAAGACAAGTATTGTGCTTTATGCAATCAGCAAAGGGATAGTCATAATCATCTTTTCTTCGAGTGTTCTTACTCAAGGAAAGTATGATCAAAACTTGAATGCATTGGTCAACTACAAAATATTCCACCAAGTTTGGCTGCTGGGGTGGAACATCTTTCAAAGTTACCCATGAGAAAGTCTATTAAAAGTATTGTTCAAAGACTTATGGTGGCCGCCATAGTTTATTATATTTGGCAAGAAAGGAATTTGAGGTTATTTGAAGGAAGGAGTAGGAATGATAATGACATATGCAAAGTCAGACTCAAGCTTCTTGGTATGACAATCAAAGAAACAACTAGTTCAACTAGTCTGAGAAAAGACTGGGGATTTGAAGTGGCCAAGAAAGTCAATAAATTGAAAGTCAACAATGAGGTGTACAAATTTGATCAAGGGTAGTTGTGAGGTTTCCACAAATCTGATGATAGTTGTTTGTTGGAATATTATTTGGAGATGGACTATATGTTGGGTTGAAAGTTTGAATTGGTGTTGGTTCCAATCTAGAACTGATCAATATCGTGGTATGAAGATTTTCTGGAAGGAAGGATTAAACATGGGCGTGTTAAATAGCTGGTGTAGAGTTATGCTAAGTAAATGGCTTGAGATGATGGTCAATTTCAGCAAAAGTTTTCGAAGGGCCTGGTGCTGTTGGTTCTGGACTTATAAAATTGATAGTGGTAGAATTATTCCAAGTATTTCAGCTGGAACTGCAGGTCTTACTCTATAAAACTTTTTGAATAAGCTAATAAGGTTAGGAATCGACGAAGGTTCTGAAAGTGAATCAGATCTGGGCTGTTCGGGGGAGTTGTGCAAGAGGGAGCTGCTGCCCTAGTCGAAAGTTGAAGCAGTTAGCAAGGAGTTCTTTCCCAAAGAAGCATTTAACCATTCTCCGATCTATGTCATATTAACCGATTCACCGACATTAGCCTCCGAAGACATGATCCATAGTAAAGAAGTAGACATGGTACGAATGGGATTAAGAAGGAGTTCTTCCCTTTTCGGGGTGCATTATAGCACAGTCCGTGACTACGTTTTTCCGTTGGTTGATGCTGCTGCACACTTGTTATATTTGTTTATATAGTGTTAGTTATATAACGAACGAATTTCAAGCGGCTATGAATTAGTTCCAAGAAAGCGGCCGTTCATGTCAGGAATCAAGGTTGTTGATGTAGTTGCTATTCTTTCTTTTTTTCGTCTCGATTGGAAAGAGTTTGGTGTTCAGCGTACCGCTCCGTGGGTACAAGATCGAAAAGAATGCATTGGATGGATGCCCGGGCATTGAGAAGGAAGGACGCTTTCAGAGGCGAAAGGCCATGGGGATATACCGTCTGTGATCCATGACAAATTTGATTCGGGCTGTGAATAATGGTGGACTTTTGTTATGGACTTGTAGTTGGGCCAATGTTCACTGCTGGGAAAAAAAGTGGGTTTACTGTTTATGGATCTTAGGCCGCCCAAGATGGGTTTTGTGTATAGGAGTGTTCGCTTGAATTTTCATCTTTTATTTTTAGAAAATGTATAGGAGCTAAGCCCGATTTTAGATTCATGTATAGATATCGGGTTAGCAATGTTGTTAGGTTTATTTGTTTTCATTTAGGGTCTTGACTAGTTTGGGGATATGTCCCGGCTAGTTATGATGCCTTGTTTTGTTCCCTCTTTTCTTTAATAAAGTTTCCCAAGGCCTCGGCCTTTTTCCCAAAAAAAAACGGAAAACTAAACGGAAACCATTTATATTTTTAAAAAATTGGAATGATTAACTTGCAAGAGTAATGTTATAATCAATAAGAAATTAACTATTGTTAGTCTAAATACTATGCTGAAATATTATGGATTTAGAACTTGTAAGATCCCATAAAAATCCATAAATATTTTGGACTAAAATTTTCAATCTAAAAGGTTTATGGATAAACTTTGTAAAATATGAAAAAAGAAAAATAAGATAAGAAGGGTGCATCCCACATTGTTGAAGGAAAGAAAGTGGAATCCTTGCACATGGGTATAAATAAGAAATGCAAATCTCATCCCACATTGGAAGTGGATAAAAATGTTGAGCTCCTTATAAGGAGATGAAATTCCATAATAATATTCTTATATGCCCTTATGCACCCAATGGTCCTAGCGGAGGGGCAAAGCACCCGAACGCGCACGCGCACGGGCGATGGGCGCTTTGATTGCGCACTTTGCACTTCGCGCCACGAGCCGCTTAAGGGTCGCCTTAGTATATTTGCATGGCGAAACGAGAAAGTATAGGGTTCGAAAACATCAAAACAATAGCTTAAGGGCCAAAATTGTAAATTTTGACCCCTAATGGCGGTTTCAAGGGGTCACCAGCTTGCCTATATATATGGACTTTATGTTCAACTTATATTTCACACCAAAATTTCTTCTTTCTCTCTTTCGAACACTTGATTGTTCGCAGCTAAGTGCTACCACAAATCCCTGCGAGTCAGGAAGTTCGTAAGCAATCAAAACAAAGAATCGAACCTCTGTCCAAGTTGTTATCAGATTGCCTAGCCAATCTAAGGTGACTTATGTACTAAGTTATCTCTATATCTCTTTATATGCTAAACCCTAGTCAAGGGTATCGTCTATAACCTTGTTTTGATATACGATTAAACGTTTCATAAGGATATTATTTCTAGATGAAGTAATGTCCAAATAAAAGTTATATTTTGACGGGCATGTAGTAACTGGAAGGGGGATATCGCCGGTATACCAGGTTTCTTGTCTAAGGAAAGTAATTCGTATAAATCCTAACCAACCGAGGGATCTGTTTACTTACCTGGAGAAACTCAAAGATAGCGATTGATCCTATTAGGCCAAAGCATGCTATATCAAATGTCACCCTAGAATAAACAAATGAGTTTTATTCAAAAAGATTACAAGGTTAAACTAGATGCAAGATCTGGAACTAGATTATATGATCTAGTATTAATACGTGGTTGTTATCAAACTATAGGTCTGATCAATCCCGTTCATCCAGCTTAAACGAAAGAACTTAAAGTTCGATATTGTAAGGTGAATACGTACAACCTTTTTATTGGAAACTTGGCAAGTTAAACATTGGGTTTGATTTTACAAGTTCGTTAAAGTTAAGGGATAACATGATCCCAAAGTTTGTTGAATGTTTACATGAGATGTCAGGATCTTTAAAACTTATAATACATGTTAGATAATAACGTACTTAGACAGTCAGTACATGTGTCTGGATCCAAACATACTGTTGCATGTAGACTAAACTAGTTTCTCAGTATGGACAGCGGGTCCCGAGAATTTATATAGTTTGTTACATGCTGGTCAAACTAATCTCCTCTATATGGGCATCAATTTCCGAGGGCATGTTAGTTTGTTGTATTTTACTGTGGCAATGGTCCCAGAAATAAGAGACATTTCTGCTAAGTAATAAGAAAACTTTCTATGTATTATAATGATTATTAAAACTATTTTATTGAGTCAATACGTTTCACCAGCATATCGCTGACGTATTTACTTAACATTTCAGGTAAGGAAAAGATGTGCTAAGCAAGGATAGAGTCATACCGTTAGAAGATTCGTGATGAATGGCTCAGTTTTTGATATATTAAAATAAACGAAATCCTTGTTATGTAAATTACTTGTTTTGTAAAACAATGTAAGTTTGGGAGTTTATTCCCGAACTAAGTTAGACAAATATAATATTATTTTAATTAAAAGAAGTCTTCCGCTAAAACAAACCTTATACTCTGATATATTTACAAAACAGGTACCAACGGATAGTCACACTTTCAGACCCGGTTTGGGGGTGTGATAGGTTGGTATCAGGGCCATTGGTTTCAGTGAATTAGGTATTGATTGTTAGTACCTAGGCTTTAACCATTATTTGTATATTATATTTACACTAGGGATAAGATGGAATATTTATTCCGTATTAAATTGATTTATCTCGATAGATGTCTTCTGGTTCCAGTTTGAAAACCTACAAACGTCGGGAAAAGAATGGCCATGAACCCGTACCGTTCTTTGGTACTCAATCCCAACCAATTGTGCTATCAAGTTTGTCTGATGGAATGAGTAGTCATTCTCGGTTAGGCCAATGGAACCAAGAAAGTTCAATTAAGGAATCCAGTTACAACAACTATAGTCCTACTGGATATACTGATATGTCAGTAAGTCATGACCAATATTCCAGTACAATCTGGGGATCTATGAATTCCGACCCATCCGAAAATAACGAAGCAGACGAAGCAGCAGATACAGTTGCTAACGGTTGTCCTCATCCACCAGGCACGGACTGTCATTGTTTTGACCTTGGACGTTCATATTGTCCAGCCCCGGATGAAGAGGAATTTTCAACCGAAACCCAGCCTGTTCAAGAAAACCATGGGAATAAAGAATATAATAATAATAGTTTCAGATTCGACAAAAATAAATGGTACTTTAAAGTCCCTCCTTGTAAACCTATAGAACCCTACAAAAATTCACTTGCTGGATCGTCTAGAAGACCTAAAGTAAGAATCATCCCACCTAAGGAAAAGATAACCCTAGACCTCAATAAGAATGAAGTAGAAATGGCCACATAAGTGAAATCCAACACTATAAATGGGATGTGATGCAACACAGATGAAAGCAATTGGCATTTCAAATCACCGATCCAAAATCCCACTGATTCTCACACTTATGATGGTTCTGATTGTCATTCGTACAATTATCCACCCGACAAGATGTGTCGTCACCCGTTTTTACATATGAGACCCTGCTATGATCCCAGGGATCCATATGTTGAGTTCCTTCAATTTTATAGGGTTAGAAGTCCGACTAATTTTCCATCTTTTCAGGGTGCAGTGTCTACCATCTCGGAACAGGCAAATGAAATAAGGGAGAATGCGGCTACCGCCGAGGCCCTATATAACTTGCCACTCGAAAAGCCTTCATCTCCATATCCAAAAACTCATTACGACATGATAATGATGGAATACCGTGACTTGCCTCCACAGTATGAGTATCCGAACATAATACCTCAGTCACAAGATGAACATCTTGACCGTGCTTTCCATGAGACGGATGATCTAAGGAAGAAGGTGGTATTGGGTGACAGTGAAAAGAAGAAGGTAGGAAATAAATTACTACAAAAATGCAGTAAGATGAAAAAGATGATCAAGAAATACATAAAGGATTAGGAAAAATCCGAACTCGTTTAAAGGTTTTAACATATTGTTTGTAAAATATCTTTGTGTAAGATATTTCTATATATTTGTAAAATATCTTTGTGTAAGATATTTCAGATATGTCTTTGTGTTTGTAAAATATCTTTGTGTAAGATATTTCTTTGTATTTGTAAAATATCTATATGTAAGATATTTCTTTATGTACTCGATGTTAAGATCGTCTAATGTATAAAACAGTGGTTGAACTTTGTGTTATTTCATTTCAGTATGTCAAATCAAATTATAAATCAAGATCCATCCGAAAATCAGGAAAGCATGAAAGCTATACCACCCGAATACATTACTGGTATTCAAAACATGATTAAAGAAGCGGTTAATCCGCTAGTTGAAATGATAAAGAATCAACAACCGAGAAACAACAGTCATGCTACCTCTCACATACATAAAAGAAATAAAAACGATTCAGCTCAATCATTGACCAAAAATTATAACGAGAATGAAAAAGAGGAAAGTGTTGGTAGTTCAAATGTTAAGGAGACACCTCTAACAAAGAAAATAAAAACAAATCATAAAGGGTGTGACTTTAAAATTTTTAAAGTTTATTCTCCGAAAGAGTTTATGGGAGATAAGGGAGCCATAGTTACGTTGAGATGGCTCGAGGAGATGGAGTCTATAGTTATCATCAGCAAGTGCACTGAAGAAGAGAAGGTGCAGTATACTTCTCAGATGTTTAGAGGAGAAGCACTTGAATGGTGGAATGCTTTGATCGAAGTTAAGGGAAGAGAAAACCTTTATAATATCACCTGGACGACATTCAAAGATTTAGTCATCCAGAAGTTCTGTCCGATTAACGAAATGGATCAAATCCAGACCAAGCTCTAGAACCATCACGTGATCGGGACTAATCTAAAGGAGTACAACACGAAATTTCTGGAGTACTATCGATTAGTACCCCATCTTGTTACTCCGGAATGCAACAAGATCACCCGTTACATTTACGGATTGCCTATCGAAATCCATGATCTCGTGAGAGCTCGTATGCCCACGACAATTGAATCAGCTATGGAATTAGCTGGTTATTTGATAAGCGGTATGATTCGTAACAGAACGGAAAAGAAAGGGAAGGATGAGAAGAAGGAGCCTCCTAGAGAAAAGAAGAAGAATGGACCGAGACTGATAAATCGGCCATTCTGTAAGAAATGAAACCGACGTCATACCGGGAGTTGTAACCCAATCAGCAACTTCCGAGGTGGAAACGATAATACTTGCAACTACTGCAAGAAACTAGGCCATGTCGAGGCCAATTGTCGACGAAAATCGATTGTGTGTTATAATTGTGGTGAAACGGGACATTTCAAATATGAATGTACAAAGAAGAAGGTCACCACCACCACACCCGTAGTAGCAGAACCGAGCACTATTAATAAGAACGAACCCAAGAAAGGGAACGCTCGGGCCTTCTTGCTAAACACACAAGAGGCTGCAGATGTGCCGGACGTAATTACCGGTACGTTTTCCGTAAATAATGTTTATGCTAGGATTTTATTCGACTCAGGTGCAAACCAGAGTTTTATAAATCATAAATTCTATGAAGTAATAAACGAACCCTTATAAAAGCTATACATATATTACGATAAAGAAACGGCTAGCGGGCAACTGATTAAAATAACTAAAGTCTTTAACAAAGGTAAAATATCCTTAGCTGGATATGATATACCTATTAGACTTTTACCAATTTCTATAACCGGTTTCGATATTGTGATGGTATGGACTGGTTATCAGCCAACCAAGCTCACATCAACTGCAAACAAAAATCAATCGATATCCGGACACCTGATAATAAGACCGTAAGAATCGCTGGATATCAAGATGCTGGTCAAATCAGTATCATTTCCAAAATCAAAGCCAGCCAATGCTTGCAAAAGGATGTCTTGCATTCATGGTTTACGTAACCAAGAAATCTGAACCTAAGAAAATAAATGAAGTTCCGGTAGTGTATGAATTCCAAGACGTATTTCCCGATGAATTGCCAGGAATCCCGCCTGACAGGGAAGTGGAATTCAAAATCGAATTACTACCTAGAACTAACCCAATAGCAATGCGCCATATCGTCTGGCCCAGACCTAAATGAAAGAACTAAAGAAACAGTTAGGAGAACTATTAAAGAAAGGATTTATCAGACCAAGCTCTTCGCCTTGGGGAGCACCGATATTATTTGTCAAGAAGAAAGATGGATCTATGCGGATGTGTATTGACTATCGTGAGCTGAATAAAGTAACAATCAAGAACCGATATCCTTTGCCCCGTATTGACGATTTGTTCGACCAACTGCAAGGAGCCCGTTACTTTTCAAAAATCGACCATAGATCCGGGTATCATCAATTGAAAGTTCAGGATGATGATATTCCTAAAACAGCTTTCAGAACCCGATACGGTCATTTTGAATTCACCTTTATGCCATTTGGCTTAACAAATGCACCAGCTGCATTTATGGGTATGATGAATCGAATCTGTAAACCATACTTGGATCGATTCATTATCATATTCATTGATGATAATCTTATCTATTCAAAGTCCGAATCCGATCATCAATTCCATCTGAAAACCATACTCGAAGTACTTAGAACTGAGAAATTATACGCTAAGTATTCAAAGTGTGAGTTTTGGCTTTCAGAAGTTCAATTCCTAGGTCATGTCGTAAGTGCCAAAGGAATCCAAGTTGATCCAGCAAAAATCGAAGCCATAACCAAATGGGAGAAACCAAAATCTCCAACCAAGTTAGGAGTTTCTTGGTTTAGCAGGATATTATCGGAGATTTATTCAAGACTTCTCTCGTATTGCTGTCCCTTTAACCTCACTTACCCGAAAGTCAGTTAAATTCGAATGGGGACCTAAGCAGGAAGAAGCCTTTGAAACTCTGAAACAAAAACTGAAATTCACCCATACTAGCCCTACCTGAAGGACTAGATGGCTTTACCATATACTGTGATGCTTCGCACACGGGAATGGGTAGCATATAATGCAACAAGACAAGGTAATATCCTATGCCTCACGTCAGTTAAAAACTCATGAGAAAAACTACACCACTCATGATCTTGAATTGGGAGCTATAAGTTTTGCTTTGAAATTATGACGACATTATCTTTATGGTGTCAAGTTCACCGTCTTCACTGATCATAAAAGTCTCAAACATATATTTAACTAAAAGGAATTAAATATGAGACAAAGAAGATGGATGGAAACTCTTAGTGATTATGATTGTGACATTGAATACCACGAAGGTAAAGCAAACGTGGTAGCTGATGCGTTGAGTCGAAAAGAACACAAGATACCTAAACGTATTCAAGCTCTTCGATTAGAACTTAAGGTTGACTTAGCTAGTCAAATTCGTGAAGCATAAAAGTTGGCTCTAGAGGAAGGGAGCATTAAAGAAGAAAAAGAAAACGGTACCATTGATCAACTGGTTAAGGGAGATGACGAAATTCTTCGCCTTGGCAAAAGAATATGGGTACCAACAACTGGTAATCTAAGAGATAAGATTCTTGAGGAAGCTCATAAATCCAAGTATATGATGCATCCGGGAAGTGATAAAATGTATCACAACCTCAAGAACGATTACTGGTGGATAGGCATGAAGAAAGAAATAGCTATATATGTAGCCAAATGCCTAACTTGCTTACAAGTCAAAGCGGAACACCAAAAACCGCTAGGACTCTTACAGCAACCCGAAATCCCTATCTAGAAATAGGATATGATAACCATGGACTTTATAATGAAGTTACCAAAGACTACTCGAGGTAAGGATGCCATTTGGGTTATCATAGACAGATTGACAAAATCTGCACATTTTATTCCAATTCAGGAATCATTTTCAATGGACAAACTAGCCCAACTTTATGTAGAGAAGATCTTAGTAATGCATGGCATACCATTATCAATCATCTCTGATCGAGATAGTCGATTTACATCAAACTTTTGGAGAAGTTTCCAGAAAGCCATGGGCACCCGTCTGAACTTAAGCACTGCTTATCATCCGCAGACAGATGGGCAAAGTGAAATGACGATTCAAACATTGGAAGATATGCTTCGTGCATGTGTAATCGATCTTTGTGGTAGTTGGGATACTCATCTTTCGTTGATGGAGTTTTCTTATAACAACAGTTACCACACAAGTATACAGATGGCACCATTTGAAGCTTTATACGGTCGCAAGTGCCGAACACCGGTATGTTGGTCAGTAATTGGAGACAAACAAATGTCTGGACCCGAACTGGTTCAAAAGACTACTGACCAAATACAACTAATAAGGTATCGACTAAAAACGGCTCAGGATAGACAAAAGAGCTATGCTGACATACGCCGCGGACCGTTGGAATTCCAAGAAGGTGATAAGGTCTTATTGAAAGTATCACCTTGGAAGGGAGTTGTTCCTTTCGGTAAGAAAGGTAAACTGAGCCCCGATTCGTTGGACCATTTAAAATCATAGAAAGGATTGGACCGGTTGCCTATAAACTCGACCTCCCTGAAGAAATGAAATGCATACATAACATATTTCATGTTTCGAATCTTCGCAAATGTTTAGCCGACGAAACGCTTGCAATGCATTTAAAAGACGTGCAAGTCAACGACAAGCTTAAGTTTGTGGAACAACCAATTCAAATAGAAGATTCTATGGTTAAGTTCCTCAAAAAGAGGCGTCTTAAGATTGTCAAAGTGAGATAGGATTCGCGACGAGGAACCGAATACACTTGGGAACTCGAATCTGAAATGAAGAATAAATACCCTCATCTGTTCCAATAATCTCGAGGACGAGATTAATTCAAAGGTGGGGAGGATGTAAGATCCCATAAAAATCCATAAATATTTTGGACTAAAATTTTCAATCTAAAAAGTTTATGGATAAACTTTGTAAAATATGAAAAAGGAAAAATAAGATAAGAAGGGTGCATCCCACATTGGTGAAGGAAAGAAAGTGAAATCCTTGCACATGGGTATAAATAAGAAATGCAAATCTCATCCCACATTGGAAGTGGATAAAAATGTTGAGCTCCTTATAAGGAGATGAAATTCCATAATAATATTCTTATATGCCCTTATGCACCCAGTGGTCCTAGCAGAGGGTGCGAAAGACCCGAACGCGCACGCGCACGGGCACGGGCGCTTTGATGGCACACTTCGCACGCTCTCATCGCCGCTTAAGGTCCGCCTTAGTCTTTTCTCATGGCGAAACGAGAAAGTATAGGGTTTGAAAACATCAAAACAAAAGCTTAAGGGCCAAAATTGTAAATTTTGACCCCTAATGGCGGTTTCAAGGGGTCACCGGCTTGCCTATATATATGGACTTTATGTTCAACTTATGTTTCACACCAAAATTTCTTCTTTCTCTCTTTCGAACACTTGATTGTTCGCTGCTAAGTGCTACGGCAAAACCCTGCGAGTCAGGAAGTTCGTAAGCAATCAAAACAAAGAATCGAGCATTTGTCCAAGTTGTTATCAGATTGTCTAGCCTATCTAAGGTGACTTATGTACTAAGTTATCTCTATATCTTTTTATATGCTAAACCCTAGTCAAGGGTATCGTCTATAACCTTGTTTTGATATACGATTAAACGTTTTCATAAGGATATTATTTCTAGATGAAGTAATGTCCAAATAAAAGTTATATTTTGACGGGCATGTAGTAACTGGAAGTGGGATATCGCCGGTATACCAGGTTTCTTGTCTAAGGAAAGTAATTCGTATAAATCCTAACCAACCGAGGGATCTGTTTACTTACCTGGAGAAACTCAAAGAGAGCGATTGATCCTATTAGGCCAAAGCATGCTATATCAAACGTCACCCTAGAATAAACAAATGAGTTTTATTCAAAAAGATTTACAAGGTTAAACCAGATGCAAGATCTGGAACTAGATTATATGATCTAGTATTAATACGTGGTTGTTATCAAACTATAGGTCTGATCAATCCCGCTCATCCAGCTTAAACGAAAGAAGTTAAAGTTCGATATTGAAAGGTGAATACGTACAACCTTTTTATTGGAAACTTGGCAAGTTATACATTGGGTTTGATTTTACAAGTTCGTTAAAGTTAAGGTATTACGTGATCCCAAAGTTTGTTGAATGTTTACAAGAGATGTCAGGATCTCTAAAACTTATAATACATGTTAGATAATAACGTACTTAGACGGTCAGTACATGTGGATCCAAACATACTGTTGCATGTAGACTAAACTAGTTTATCAGTATGGGCAGCGGGTCTCGAGAATTTATATAGTTTGTTACATGCTGGTCAAACTAATCTCCTCTATATGGGCATCAATTGCCGAGGGCATGTTAGTTTGTTGTATTTTACTATGGAAATGGCCCTAGAAATAAGAGACGTTTCTGCTAAGTAATAAGAAAACTTTCTATGTATTATAATGATTATTAATACTACTTTATTGAGTCGATACGTTTCACTTGCATATCGCTGACGTATTTACTTAATTTCAGGTAAGGAAAAGATGTGCTAAGCAAGGATAGAGTCATACCGTTAGAAGATTCGTGATGAATGGCTTAGTTTTTTATATATTAAAATAAATGAAATCCTTGTTATGTAAATTACTTGTTTTGTAAAACAATGTAAGTTTGAGAGTTTATTCCCGAACTAAGTTGGACAAATATAATATTATTTTAATTAAAAGAAGTCTTCCGCTAAAACAAACCTTATACTCTGATATATTTACAAAACATGTACCAATGGGTAGTCACACTTTCAGACCCGGTTTGGGGGTGTGAAAGAACTATAGGTCGGATTTGAAAAAGTAAGTTTATGGCTTATAGTATTAGGCTGACGTGTAATTGAATCTAAAGTTGTTCTGATACTAATATCGGATATCGCACCTTAATTAGTCGAATTAATCTTACTCCATCGGATAAGAAACTTCGTTTTAAGTTAAAGAGAAGATAGTTTTCTATTTTACTTTATTTTGCAATGACCATCAATAAAAGTCAAGAACAATCATTATCAGTAGTTGGCTTATGCTTAAGAGACCCAATTATTTAACATAACCAATTTTATGTTGATTTGTTAAGAGTGAAGAGTAAAGACGACATTAAATTAGTCATACTCGATAAAGAAACAAAGCTTATACAAACGGAACAACAAAATGTGTATATAAGGTAATAATATTTGAAAACTTATTATGAATAAGGTTAGTTTGGTATGTATTTTTTAACTTATTTTACATTTAATATTATACATTTTTATACTAATATGCTTAATAAATTTTTAGATCTTAGACTAAATCCATGGTTAAGCATTACTTAGAGAATGTAAGTGTTTATTTATACTATTTACTTTTTATGTTATAGTTAATGTTTAATTTTTTTTATGTATCTATGTTTTAAATTTACATAATGTTTATTTTTTTTCTATTTCAGTTAATGTGTATGAGACAAGACATTTTAGATATTGAATTCATTAGATAATTGAGTTTTAATTAATATGTGTTTTTTGTACTCATGGTATAAGTTATAAATATATTTTAACTTTTCATTTTATCTCAATTAGTCTTAATATGTTTTTATATTTGAATTAAAATAACAATGTAATGTCTTATCATCCATGTAAAATTATCTTTTTTTAATAAATATAACACTTGCATTTGATTCAATTTAAACATATGTATATATATTACTATTCAAACATTTCCCACTCATGTGTAACATGGGTACTATCCTAGTTATTTTAATACATGCATGATTTGGTTAAGTTTAGTCCACAAGATTAGTTTTTAAGTTCCTAAAATTCAAATGGTTCTCAAAAGAAATCTTCCCTACATATGTGTGTGTGTGTACAAGACATATACGATGCACAACATATGCGTCGCATATGTTATACACTCACTGAATCAACACTACTAGAAAATTGAGCAATTGCAACCAAAATTTACCACCGAAAATAGACGGTAGCAATTTTAGCAACCGATTTTACAAAGTTGCTACTAAAAAGCCTAGTTACTTGACACGGTAGCTAAGCAGTCGGAGTTTTAGCAACCGAGTGGCTAAGCGGTCGAAGTTTATGCAACCATTTATTTTCGGTGGCTAAGCGATCGGAGTTTTAGCAACCGAGTGGCTAAGCGGTCGAAGTTTTTGCAACCGTTTATTTTCGATGGCTAAGCGATCGAAGTATTTGCAACCGTGGTTAGGAGGTAGGAGTTGTTGCTACCGAGTGGCTAGGCAGTCGGAGTTTTTGCAATCGTAGCTAGGTGGTAGGAGTTTTTACAACCGTTTATTTTATGCGGTCGGAGTTTTAACAACCGTTTATTTTCGGTTACAAATTTGTAAGATATGTTGTTGAAACGTTTTATGATGGAATCCTTGTTGTTATCGTTGATACAGACGGTGAGTCAGCTCAGCTCCCGTGGGAGATATCCGGTTGCCACCGCCGTTTTCACCACCGGATCCGGCTGCGGTATCGATTGCCGGAAATGGGCAGAGGAAGATTGTCCAGTGCTGTTGATTCCGATTTCCAATCCTAATTTCAGGCCGATTTCCGTTCCTAATTACATATTCCAATCCTTTACTTTCAATTTGTGCACTGATTTGTGTTGTATGCTGCTGTTTCAATTAGGTTTTACTTATATTTGACCTCAACTTAATCTGTAAATGTGTGTTTTCATTATTTATCTCTTAGACTGATTAACTTTGAATTTTAGGTCAATTCGTTCCACAGGCTGATTTAATTGATGTGTTTCTCACTAGATTTAGGTTTGATTACTTTATATGTTCTGTGTATAGAACTGCTTTGATGCACGCTGAAGAAACACAGATCCACTCCCCGGGTACGGGTCCTGGATCCAATGAGTCCACAAGGTAGGATATGATAATTACAACCAAGATATGAGTACAACCTCCCAAAGTCAAGTGGCCGGAACCTGCAAAACAGACACCGCGAGTCTCGTTACAGGAAGGACAAGAGGTGGGATCTTCCTGTAACCACCCTCCGGCGTGAGAATCAGTAACGTTCGTAATCGAGAAAGTACTGAAGTATAAAGACTAAGTGTAGTCAAAATATAGGTGAGCGAATGAATACCTCATACCGTTTGACAAGGTATTTATAGCCGAAGGATGATGGAAGATGATTGGGGCAGCTGCCCTCTTCTAGAAGACCTTTGATAACCGCCTAGACACGTGCCTTCTTGTGATAGGTTGAGCTATACGTCTCATGTGCATGGGCGTAACAACCTGGACGCGTGTCGCCAAATGATAGGACGAATCACACCCTGGCCATGTGCACGGTTATAACAACCTGGCCAGGTGTCCTTTGTTCATTGGCTAATATGTCACGTATTCCCCAAGTAAGAATCATGAGCCTTCTTCTAGAGAGTACTTGAGTGGTGACAGCTGTCCCGCTGGCATTGTCCTCTAGTTGTTTTATGTGGACATATGTCTTGTCCTGCGGATGACTTTTGAGGATGCCCGGATGATTACGCACGTGTTATGAGGACGTTCCTCCTCTATCGTGATATGCGGGTGATCCATATGTCTCGCGGGTGGCTTATAAGAACATTATCTATGACCCGCGGGTGGAACTTAAGGGTATTTGGGTCTTTTTGGTACCCTACCTCTACAAGTCCCCCTAGTCCAGTGTTTCTTCCGTATGAAGTCTATATGCGGGTGAAATTCTGGACTTAATGTATGTTGGGGATTTTTGTTGTTCGGAAGTTAGGTAGAAAATATCTTCTGTTGGTATGGATAATCATGAAAAAGGACAAGTTGACCACTTGCAGGCGCGTGAACAGATGATGGAACGTTTTTGAAGGCTGTCACTGTAACCGACTGTACAACTTTTTCTCTTTTTCGAATTTCCCGCGTGACGTGGAAAGTATTGGTTGGGTGGTGTTTTTCTTTCTCTACTGTTCATATCCCATCACATTAATTACGATGTGTATAAATAAGGAGGGACTCCTTCCTTTCGAAGTTTTATCACTTTTTGTTCTGATTACCTTGTAAATTCTCTCTGAATTTTCCATATATCTTTCTTCTATCTTACCCAATTCTATTTGCAATGTCGAACGTTCAGACTGAAGTCGACGAAATAGAAGTGTAATGGGACTATTCGGAGTATGAAAAGTTTCTGGAGACGTACGGTATTCCTCCTGAATGGGGACCGGAATTTCCATCTCCGGGTTCTATAGCTAGTTTCCCACCGCCTGGGAAGATGGCTTTGTATGCTGATTATTTTGCTTATGGGAATTTCCGTTTACCCATAACAAATTTTTTGAAAGATTTCTGACTGCTTATGGGATCCATTTATCTCAATTGCACCCGCGTGCTATGATGCGAATTCGTCATTATGAATTTGTATGTATAGAACGTGATATGGTTCCCCACATAGATCGATTCCCATTTTTTTACCGTCTTACTAACCGTAATGGTTGGTATACGTGTCAAGGGTTTTCTGATCGAAGTCTTGGGTATGAAGGTGAAAAGTTGCCTACAAACTGGCGTAGCAAATTCTTCTAGATATCTGAGGATGTGGTGCCACTGTCCATGGTTCGTCGTCCTGTGAATTCCGCCCTTCCGGAGGTTGTCACATCTACTCATGAAGGTCATGAGTGGTACCGTATTCTTACCATGGAGCCTTCACCCATGCGTGCCTTGCAGGAAGAAGCTTTAGTGTGGGCGGACATGAGCCGTTTGTGGCTGACGGAGTTCATGGAACCTATTTTTGCGGATCTTAATGAGCGTAAGTTGTCTGTTATTGCCTTTTCATTTTTGTGAATACTTTTATGATCGAGTTTCTGTCTTTTCAGGTCGGAGTTCCATGTTTAACGTTCTTTTTGGGGACCGGGGTTGTGTCCGCAAGAGTATCCGCGAGGCGGGGGACCAACCTATACTTGAGAAAACTAAGTCCCAATTTTTGTTTCCGAAGAAGGTTCGAGTTGAACATGTGACTTCGAATGCCACCTTTGAAACAGTTGCGTATGTTCTGAACCTCCTCCCCTTACTGTCGTTACTTCCGACGGGACGATTGTCACCTTATCATCAATTGAGGATGATGGAGATGCTTCTCAGCTTTCCGCTTCGGAAGAAGAAGAGGACTCTGACGAGGGTGCTTCTGAATTTTCTTCTGTCTCGTCTTTGTTAGCAGAATTAGAGAAAAAGAGAGCATTCTTAGCTTCTTAGATGGGTCACACGAACGTGAAGGCTGCGGATACTGAGGCGGGACCATCGAAGAAAAAATGGAAAGTACATCATCCCAAGAAGCCACAGTATAGCCTTGCTGACTGCCTTGACACTGTTGAAGGTACGTGTCAACCTTTAAATACTGTTTTCTTTTTTATGAGTGTTTGGCTAAGTATAACTTTGTTATGTAAATCCGTCGATCTTTAGTGAGGATATATTGGAGAGGCTATCTACTCCAACTCCTCATACTGAAAAACCATCATCCCCTTTTTCAAGAGGAGAGGCGGAAATTAAGTTGTCTATTCCTCCGAGTGACATCAACGTAGGGGGTCCGTCAACCTTTCCTTCAACTGAAACTATCATGGAAGATAGGGTGCCAACCCCGCCAGCTGATACTTCGATGGGGGAAGCTGAAACTGATACTCGTTTTGACTATCTTTTTAGAGCTAAGGGTGGTGCTGGTGATCAGCAGGACAATCCTACTATAAATGAGGAAAATGTTAGGGATGTGGAGTCTCCTCCTCCACAAAAGCCTTTCCCCCCCAGCTCGCCTTAAACCTTCGAGTTCCCGTTATTACGGGGATACGGGCTTAGGTGACAAACATGAGCTGTTTGTCCCTCCATGGGGCATTACTAATGGTTCTCGATTTTCCCAACCTAGGACTTGTATGGAGTTTTTTGAGCACTGCACGCCCACCCCCCCCCCCCCCCCCCCGCTGAGATGGCATACCAGCATGATCTTTCCCGCCATGACCTTCATACCAATGTGGCCTACCACCTGGCCAATGCTTTAGCCAAGAAGTCCTAAGTGAGTGGCGTACTCTGGGCGGGAAATTGGGAGAGGCTCGACGGGCCACTGAGGCTGCTAAGAAAGAGGCTGAGGAGCATCGTATTGCTGCTCAAACTGCTAAGTGGAGGCAGGCTGATGCGGAGAATGCCCTCAAAAGTGAGCAAGATCGTAATGCTAGTGCGGCACGTCGATGGAAGGAAGCTTGTGAGAAGAAAAATTCCCTTCTTGAGGCTGCTCGAGCGAAAGCTCAAAAGGAAAAGGATAACCTAGTCCGGGCCCAAGAAAAGAACTCATCTCTGGAAAATCAAGTGGCCCTTCAGGGTGCACGAATTCATGATCTTGAGACGGAGCTGAAGTTACAAAAGGAGCGAGTCAAACTTAAAGACCAAAGTGCTACTGAAATTCAGATTGCCTATGACTCTCTCCTTTAAGCCCATGAGGAAGCCATCTCAGAATCAAAGGAGTTCCGAGCGCGGGCGGAACGTGCGGAGCATGACCGCCAATGGTTCCTTACTCGGGGTGTTGATGCTGTAAGTTATTCTTTATTGCTTGTTATTCTACTCTCACTTTTTGATACTGGGGAACTTATGTTTTTGTCTTACCAGGTCGTCCGCCATATCAAAGGAAGTAAGGAGCTAAATGACAGTTTTGCCAATGTGATGGCTGCTTCTTCATCACTTGGGCGTGTTACGGGTTTCCATGAAGGAGTGAACTACGCTCAAAGTAACCGCACATTTATAAATCATCCGCTCTATGGCGTAAATGCCAAACAAGATCGTGTTGACCGGGTCAAGGAAAATGACGCTTTAGTGTTTCCTTTACAAGATATGCTTCCGGAGTTTGCTTCCGTATACGACGGCGTACATCTTTTAAAGAGTTATCTTGGGGAGGAGTCTGAGGATGATTCTTCAGAAGACACATCATTGAAGGCTCCGGAAGACCCAGCAGCCTCAAACCCTTAGGGTAGGCTATAATGTTCCTTATCTTGTAATATTTTCTTTTCCTTCTTGTAATTATTTTTTGGATAATTAATGAGGACGATTTCTTTTGTCATTTGTGGATATTTTACTTGTCTGATGGAAATATCTTTAGAAAATACTTTTGATATTTTACATCTCTTTTTTGAATGTTTGAAAATTTGGATAACTATGGTGACGTGGCGGAGAGAGAAGTTCGTTGAGGACAACTAATAAGACGTGTGTGACACTTTTGACAGCCTGTTTTCATTATCTTGAATTTCTCGTCTGACGTGTCAGCCATCTGGTGGTCCGCGGTTTCTCTCTCCTCTGGCCCTTTATGGATTGCATTAATTGCGATGAGTATAAATATAACCACTTGTGGATTTTATTCAACTTTTATCGCTTTCAAATTTCCTTCAAACACTTGAGACTTCTGAATCTTCACTGGGATCTCTTCGCCCTTCTGAGATTTCTTAATCTTTTCTGAAATTGAAATGGCTAAAGAGAAAAAGAGTACCCATGCTATCGGTGAGGTTGAAGTCTGCCTTAGAGAAGAGGATTATAATGATGTTGTTAACGTGTATGGACTAACTACTGAGTGGCAACAGGAGCGGCCAGTTAGTGGTTCTATCGCCACTCATCCTCCTCCGAAGAAGATGGCTGTCCACGTGGACCATTTTACCATGGGGAACTTCTGGATTCCGATTACCAAATTTGTCCAATCGGTCTTAACAACTTATGGGGTTCATCTTTCCCAGATCCATCCCTTCGGGATGTTGAGGATTCGACACTTCGAATTCTGTTGCCATACTCACAACCTTGAATCGACTGTTGGCATGTTCGCCGTTTTTTATAAGATGACTTTCCGTGATGGATGGTACATTTTTACGTCTGTGGAAAAGAGGGTTATAGGCACGGAATGGCTCTGTAGCCTCCATGGCTGGAAACCCAAATTTTTCTGGATCCAGGAGGATGTCATTCCTTTCACGATGCATAAACGAAAGGCGAAAGAGGCTATGCCGGTGGTTGAGGCCTCCGCTCATGAAGATCAGTCATGGTTTCAAACGCTGATCTCCATACCAACTCCCATGCGCCCAATCCACGAAGGAGAGATGGTGTGTGCAAAGATGAGCCGCCTGTGGCCATTTCCCAACCTGGAACCGTACTACGAGGAGACCAACAAGAGTAAGTTTGTTGTTATCTCTGTTTTGTCATCAAGTATCTTCTAACTTGTTTTCTTGCTTTGTGTAGGTGAAGGTTCCACCTTTGGCACTTTGTTGGATCGCGAGGGAGGAATGATGGTGCGCCGTCCGATTGATAAAAGGGATGCGTCCTTTCTTGAGCGCAGCCGTTCTAATTTTGTGTTTCCCACAGCTTTCCGCCCGGAACCCAAAGTTTTCAAGGCGATGTATGCCAAAGGTGAGGCATATGTTAAAGATTGCATCTAAAAAGGTGAGGGCATTTTGAAACCCAAACCCGTGACTGCTATTACTTCTAGCAGAGTGATTGTGCTCTTCTCGTCTATCTTGTAGTCATCACTTTGCGGAGAAGTATGTTCGATTGATGTTAACAAAGTTGTGGGCTCAATTGCAGGTCTTACCCGTCAACGAGTTGCGTCCCACCAGACAGCGGATCAAGACGATGCTACCACTGTAGCAGAAGGTAAGAGACCTGTTTCTGAGGATGTCACTGCTGAGGGTGATCGTCCGGTCGTTGACGCGGGCGCTTCTAAGGTGGCGGGCAAACGTAAGGTTAACCCGGTAAAGACTGTCTTAAAGAAGAAAAAATCCAAAAAGACAAATCCTGCTGCCTTAAAAGCGAGTTTGGAACAGCTCGATGCTGAAGACCCTTCATTAAGTATGCAAAACCTCTCTGTACTTTATTATCTTATTTGTATTGGAATATTCGTAACCCTTCTGAGGGTATTTCCGGTTTAAAGGATTCACCTGTTCGTCCGCCACCACCTAACACCGCTACGGATCCGGTTATGTGGCGGACGACTCCCCATTAAAGAAGAAGGAGGCCGACACAACTGTTCATGCTAAGGCGTCGCCTTCTGTAATGTTTACCACTTCAGGGATCAAGGGGGCATAAGCACGTTCCCTTATGCTTCCCAAACCTCTCCCACTTCTGAGGAGGAAGACCCTACCCCGCATCAACCTAATTGGTCTTTACGTCGGGATTCGACATTTCGTGACGTGAACACATGTTTTGAGTTCCTGGGGGAATGTCTTCCTTATGGTGAAAAGGAGAGACGTCGCCTTAGTATCCGCCAAGAGTTGCTGAACTCCCATTCTTATTACTTGGCGAATACTATGTCCACTACCCATGAAATAACCAAGGACTGGTTGGCGATGAATGAGCAATGGGATGAACTGGCAGCCTCTGCTTCCAACGCCAAAGATGAAGCCCTTAAGGCTATTAATGAAGCTAGGGAAGCTAGCCAGGCCTTGGAGGCGGAGAAGGTTGCTCGGTCCGCTGCTGATGAAGCCAAGGATGTTTTACAGAAACAATTGGACAAACAAGCTAGATTAGTGGAGGCCCTTCAAGTTGAATCCGCAGCCAAGGATAAGCGCTTGACTGATCTTAACGTCAGAAACCGCGACCAAGCCTTGGAATGCGCCAAACACAAAATGGAGCTTGTCCAGGCCAGGGCGGACCAAAAATGGCTGTTGGTAGAGGCTATTCCTAAGGTATGTACCTTTTACTTGTCATAAATAATCTAAGTGTTTTTAGAGTTACTTATATACGGTTGTTTTAACAGGTCATCGCCGATGTTCGGGCTAGTGATAAGCTTGGGAACTGCGTTGCCATCCTCCTGAAAGCTTCTAAACAAGCTGGCCGTCAACTGGGTTTCCAAGAGGGCTACCAGTTTGGCTCAACTTCTAGGCTTCCTGAGGAGTATGTGTTGGCCGGCCAAGATACTGCTGCCATTCTGAAACAGAAATCAAAGGACTTTGATTCTTTGAAATTTTCTTTAACAGAGCAGATATCCGAGCTTGCTGATAAGGAGGATTGCATTCAACAGTTAATGACTCTTCTTGAGCTTGATGGAGAGGATGAAGAAGTAGATGCGGGGGGCAATGATGCGGAACATGAAGATGCCGCGCCCTAAATTTTTGTGTCCTTGTAACTGATCTTTTTGCTTGTTGTAATCCCATTTGTGTACATAAAGAAAGTTTAATTTTGCACCCCGTACACTTTGTTTATTTGTCATAATATAAGTGTTTGTAGGGTCTTCTTTTATGCCAATAAAGGATTACATGATAATATAAGTCTCGAATAACTGAAATGAAAATTTTCATAACTAAAGCATAGGCCGACTTACAAGAAACGAAATTACAAATGTTCTTAACATCTAGTTAGGCGCGCAGGCCAAAAGATAAATTTACTAAATGTAGCATTTCCTCGGTTGGGCCCCATTCCAAGTTATGGGGATCTCCGTCCCGTCCAACCTTTCTAGTTTATAGCACCTTTAGATAGAACATTCTGGATTCTATAAGGTCCTTCCCAGGTAGGGGCCAACTTGTCCGGGGGCTCTTGCCCTGAGGCTTCGTTACTGCGGAGGACGAAGTCTCCCGCGTCGAATTCGCACCTTTGGATCCGCGAGTTGTAGTATTTTTGCAACTGGCGCTTATAATTATGCTCGCGGATTGATGCCAATTCCCTTCTCTCCTCAAGGAGGTTAAGGTTCATCCGGAGTTCATGATCATTATCCTCGATCATGAGGACTCTGGCGGATGGTATTCCGATTTTGGCCGGAATCATGGCCTCTGTGCCATAAGTTAAACTAAAGGTGGTTTCGAAATTACTGGAATTCTTCTGAGTGCGGAAAGCCCATAACACATGGGGAAATTCATCAACCCAACCCATCCTTTTAGTTCCTAATCTAGCCTTAATTCCTTCTTTGATGGTCCGATTGGTTCGTTCAACCTGACCATTCGCCTGCAGGTGAGCTACTGAGGTGAAGACTTGAGAAATGTGTAATTCTTTTAACCATTCTTGTAGCCCACTGTCCGCGAACTGAGTTTCGTTATCACTAACGAGTCCAAAGGAAGACCAGCCCGGCATATTATGAATTCCCATAAGAATTTCTTAACGCTTGCTGCCGTTATGGAGGCGACCGGTTTAGCTTCTACCCACTTCGTGAAGTAGTCTATTGCTACTATCAAGAATTTGACTCGTCCAGGGGCTTCGGGGAAGGGTCCCATTATGTCAATCGCCCATTTCTGGAACGGCCAAGCCGAAGTGACTGGAACTAACTCGTTCTTTGGTCGTAGCGTGTTAGGTGCATGACGCTGACATGAATCACATTTTCTTATTTCTTGCACATCATCCAAATGCATTCCTGGCCAATAGTATCCGGCATTCATTAATTTGGCTACAACCATGCGCGGGCCAGCGTGAAGACCACAAATGCCTTCGTGAATCTCTCGGATTAAATAGTTCGCGTCCTCGGCATCCACACATCGAAGTAGTGGTCCGAGGAAGGAACGTCGGTACAAAACACCATCAAGAATCTGATAATTCAAGGCTTTGTGCTTAATCTTTCGGGCCGCTGTTTTACCCTCCGGGAGTGCTCCTGATGACAAGTATGTCATAATGGGTGTCATCCAGGATTCCACTCCCGTTTGGATCACTAAAACTTGATGTTGCGGAACAGACGGACGATCTAATATCTCGATACGGATGTCCTTGGCAAAGTGTTCGAATTTTGTTGAAGCCAACTTGCTGAGAGCATCTGCGGATTTGTTCTCACTTCTCTTTATATGAATGACTTTGCAGGAAGAGAACTGGAGCATCAAATCTTTTTGCCTGTAACATATATGAAGCCATGATATCATTTTTTGCTTCATACGTGCCATTGATCTGTCCCGCAATCAACATGGAATCTACCCGAGCTTCCAAATGTTTAACCCCTAGCTTTTTGGCTATCCGTAAGCCTGCCAAGAAAGCTTCATATTCTGCCTTGTTATTGGTACTTTTGAAATCCAACTTTATGGCATATGTAAACTCATGGCCTTCGGGATTGACTAGCCTGAGGCCTGCACCATATCCCTCACTGCTTGAAGCTCCTTCTGTGAATAAAGACCAAATTTTTCCTGATTCTGGAGGTACTTGGGGTTGTTACTGGATTAAACATTCTTTTCCTTTGTGATGCGGGACTTCTGTGATGAAGTCCGCCAATACATGTCCTTTGATTGCTGGCCTAGGTATGTATTCTATTGCGTGTTCACCTAGCTCGATGGCCCATTTGGCCAAGCGTCCAGACAATTCTGGTTTACTGAGGACATTTTTGAGCTTGTATCCGGTTAAAATATTGATGGGGTGCCCTTGAAAGTATCTGCGGAGGCGACGGGCGGCATAGACCAGCGCCAAAACAAGTTTTTCAAGCATGGAGTATCTTGTTTCCGGGTCCGATAATGTTCTGCTGACATAGTAGATCGGCGTTTGAACGTTCTTTCGGTCTGTCAGAAGGACGGCCCCGATGGCAATGTCTGAAGCCGATAAATACAACGTTAAAGGTTCTCCTGCGTGAGGTGCTGTTAACGTGGGCAAGTCCATCAAACATTTTTTAACCTCCAAGAAAGCTTGTTCCGCCTCCGCGGTCCATTTGAATTGTGCTTTCTTGAGGCAATTCCTTAGAGTTGAGATGAAAGGATGAGACTTGGCTGCATGATTTGCCAAAAAAACGATTCAGAGCAACGAGCCAGCCATTGAGTGTCTGAACCTCCTTGAGTGAAGATGGGGAAGGCATGCGGGCTATAGCTTGAACTTTGTCTGGGTTAGCTTTGAAGCCCGCGTCCGTGACAATCACTCCCAAAAACTTTCCCTCCTCCATCCCGAATGAGCATTTAGCTGGATTCAGCTTCATGTTAATACTCTTTAAAGTTTCAAATGTCTCTTCAATGTCTCTCAACATCTGGTCTTCCTCGACACTTTTGATTACGAGATCGTCCATATACACCTCTAAGTTTCGACCAATTTGGTTTTTAAACGCTATGTCCATTAATCGTTGATATGTGGCTCCCGCATTCTTTATTCCGAAAGGCATCATTTTATAACAAAAGGTTCCTTGATCGGTGCGGAATGCTGTCTTGTCTTCATCTCCTGCTGCCATGCGGATTTGATGATAACCCTTGTAGGCGTCCAGGAAACACTTGAATTTAAATGGTGCCACAGCATCAACCTTGAGGTCAATCTCTGGTAAGGGATAACAATCCTTAGGACATGCTTTGTTTAGATATTTGAAATCAATGCACATCCGCCACGCCCCATTGCTCTTGGGTACTATGACTGGGTTAGCAACCCTGTCTGATAGCGGATTGGACGGATGATCCCGGCCGTAAGAGGTCCTGGACTTGCTCGTTCATTGCTTTTGTCTGTTCCGGACCCATCTTACGTTGTTTCTGAACAATCGGCGTAAACAACGGGTTTACCCTTAATTTGTGTTCCGCAATGTTCCGCGGGACACCAGTCATGTCCGCGGGCTGCCATGCGAACACGTCAACATATTTTGATAATAACTGTTTCAAAAAAGTCCGTACTATCTCGGAAATAGCAGGTCCAATTGTTACAGTTTGATCGGGGAAATCTTTGTTCAAGACCCACTTTTCTAGTTCGGTTCTCAAAGTTTGTTTTGGATTTTTGCTGGGTTTTGAGCTCTCGGTTGCAAAGAAATGTCGATTGATGTGAATTATTGCTATACCAGTGCAGGTCGAAACTCCTACTGCACCGTGTGTTGTGAATGGATGAGCATTAAAGTCACCAATTGCTTCTCGTCCGAGAATGATGTGATGTTTCGATATTTCTGGCAAAACCAGAAATTCGACCTCTTCGGTCCTCGAATGAATTCCGTCACTCAAGGTAACTGGAAATGAAATTACCCCTCGCGGATGCATTATTTCCCCTCCAAATCCCGACACTGGAGCGTGGATGGGTTTCAATCTTTCTTTATCTTCTTCGTCAAGTTGTTCAAAGCATTGTTCATACATGATGTCCGATATGCTGCCGGTGTCGAAGAAGACGTAATGAGAACGATAATGCCCGAAAAGAGCAGTGATGATCAGGGGTTTCTTATTGTTCGGGCCCCCTTTAATTCGAGGGAAGATCACTGGCTCATTCTTCCACTCTTCATCATCAGACTCTTTCCTCTTATTCCTTGTATGGGATTCGCCTTGTATCATATGAACGTTCAAATCTTTAATTTGCTTCTTACTCGGGCCTTGGATGTCCCGAACGGGCGCTTTACCATTATCAGGTTTCCCATTTTTTACCAGGTGCCCGAGTTTTCCAGATTTAACAGCCGCCTCAATTTCATTTCTCAATGATCTACATTCATTCGTATTATGACCGATGTCATCGTGATACGAACAATGTTTCTTAGCATCTAAGAATGACCTTCTTGTCAGTGGCTGTGGTTTCCTGAAATTTATATTTTCTGTAGTGAGAATTTCAGCGGGAGTCTTTGAAAGAGGAGTCCAATTGTTGGGGCCTCGGTTTGCGGGTCCCGCTTTGTTCTTGTTGCCTATGAGGGATCTTGCATCAAATGGTTTTGACACTTCCGCACTCGGCTGAAGCCTCGACCAGAAAGGGCCTTTTTTGCTTCGAGTTACCATTCCTCAATGTTTTCTCAGTGTTGGCATACACCTTTGCTGCAGTCATAAGGTCGTCCCACTCTTTTGGCATTCCATCTCTGCCCGTAAGTGTGCGGACTAAATCATCACATTTGACGTTTTTGCGGAAGGCACCGCGAAGCATGTCTTTACTGATTCCGCCGATGTTCAAGTTCTCGTCGTTGAACCTAGTGATAAAATCTTCTATGGACTTGTTATCGCGGCGGACAACATCTAAAATTTCTGATTGGTCTCGCGTATGTTTCTTCTGTTGGTTGAACTGCTGAGAGAATTTTTTCACCAGATCGTCCCAACTAGAAATTTCACCGTCGGGTAACTTTTCAAACCATTCTCTTGCTGCCCCTGTTAGTGTCAATGCGAACATATGACAGCAATAAGGGAGCGTCCAACCACTGACACCACCTACTTCCATGAAGTTCTGGAGATGATCAGTCATACCATTATACTTGCCTACTGATGTAGTTATTTTGGCATTGACAGGGAAGGGTGCAGTGGCAATTGCTTCTATGAATTTCGATTTTTCGGCAAAAGCCGCGGGGCAGTATGGGTTGGTAAAGTCTCGTTCCGCATTGCTATGGAATTCGGTGTGATGGATTATGCCCTGCGGATGATTACTTCTTGCCCGTGAGCTCATCCTACTATCAAGAGTGTACATACTATATTCTCCTGGTTGGTAAGTTGAGTCATAACTATCAAATTCTTCCAAGTAAGATGGCATCCGCATATTTATGTGAGGACGAGGACGTAACATTGGTAATTCACCAAACTCTGGTTCCGTCGATTGGCTGTAACGGAGCTGACATCCTCTTACTGTTGGTGGAGGAGAAGGAGATCTCCTGAAAGATTCCTCGTAATTCAAAGTGCGGGCATGAAATCGTTCATCACGTTTTCTGCGCTCATACTCGGCCACCAAACTTTGTTGTTGTACATGAAGCCACTCCTCAGGAGTTAAATGTCCTCTAGATCTGGAATTACGTTGATGAGATCTCCCTACGTCAGAGTCACCTGAATCATCTTCCAGATCCAACACTGACCGCTTTCGGCGAGTTTCTTCCGTAATCCGTCTGAGGTTACCCAGATTTGAACCTTCTGGTGCCGAACCACGTCCCATATATTTGGTAGTGGGACCGGTTGGTGTTGTAACATTCTCTAGGGTAAAACCCCCAGGTGTTACATTAGTGATTCTTGACCCCGGAGTTGTGACACGCTCAAGAGTACGGCCACTTGGAGTCATAATATGTGCAAAAACACTAAGACCCGAAGGTGCTTCTGTGTTAGTTACACGTGAATCAGGTGCAGGGGTTCCCGTCGGCCCTTCAGGAAATTTACTCATATCAAACGAACCAAAAAACCAATGAAAACTATTGCTGTTCTAACACAAAACACGGATGGCGCCAATGAAGAAACACGGATCCACTCCCCGGGTATGGGTCCTGGATCCAATGAGTCCACAAGGTAGGATATGATAATTACAACCAAGATATGAGTACAACCTCCCAAAGTCCAGTGACCGGAACCTGCAAAACAGACACCGTGAGTCTCGTTACAGGAAGGACAAGAGGGGGATCTTCCTGTAACCACCCTCCTGCGTGAGAATCAGTAACGTTCGTAATCGAGAAAGTACTGAAGTATAAAGACTAAGTGTAGTCAGAATATAGGTGAGTAAATGAATACCTCATACCGTTTGACAAGGTATTTATAGTTGAAGGATGATAGAAGATGATTGGGGCAGTTGTCCTCTTCTAGAAGACCTTTGATAACCGCCTAGACACGTGTCCTCTTGTGATAGGTTGAGCTATACGTCTCATGTGCATGGGCGTAACAACCTGGACGCGTGTCACCAAATGATAGGACGAATTGCACCCTGGCCATGTGAACGGTTATAACAACCTGACCAGGTGTCCTTTGCTGATTGGCTAATATGTCACGTATTCCCCAAGTAAGAATCATGAGCCTTCTTCTAGAGAGTACTTGAGTGGTGACAGCTGTCCCGCTGGCATTGTCCTCCAGTTGTTTTATGCGGACAGATGTCTTGTCCTGCGGATGACTTTTGAGGATGTACGGATGCTTCCGCATGTGTTATGAGGACGTTCCTCCTCTATCGTGATATGCGGGTGATCCATATGTCCCGCGGGTGGCTTATAAGAACATTATTTGTGACCCGCGGGTGGTACTTAAGGGTATTTGGGTCTTTTTGGTACCCTACCTCTACACACGCTTTAATTGATTATTTTTGGATTTAATTAGCACATAATAGATGGTTAATTAGTGAAGTTGTGGTCGTGATGTAACTGATTTGTTTTGCTTATCTTATAAGTTATGTGTTGCATGTTTGATGTTGATTTAGCCGCTTGTATTTAGATTATAGATATAACTAATCATATAAAGAACGTGACTAGTGATGGATTGATCAATGGCGGGTCAGTTTTGATACTATAGGTTTGTGTGATTATGTGAATTCTACAAGTGCTTTGTCTATGGATTTACTTTTAATGCATGATTTATTTGGTTATTTGGTTATTTGTTCATTCAGGATAATGATTATTTGTAATGTTTGGTTGGATGTGTAGTTTATTTTTGGATTATGAATAATGATTTTCTTTTCTTTTGCAGGTACCTTCATCGAAACCTTGGATGATAACTTGATAAGAAATTAAAGCATCATAATAAGGTGTTCCCTAATTGAGAATAAGGATATGATTGTTGTTGCATGCTCTTCTAAAGAGGATTGATCTTTCTGGTAAACTAGTTCAGCATGAGGATTGATCACCTGGTGTTGTGTTCGGATAATAGAAGAGTTATGGCTATGTTGTTTCAACTACAAGTCCGGATTCAACCGTTTACATGTCAATCGATATTGAACTGATCCCTATTACCATTGCTTTTCTCTGTTTTCTCAATATTGGTTATTAAGTTGTGTCTATTATACATTCAAGTTGTGCTATGTACCTTTTAGATATATTTTTATGAAACGTTTTCTTTCTTAAGTTGTTATACTTATAATTTTTTTTCATACAGTATAACTTCATCATTTACTAGATGATGCATTCTGCTTTCTTTATCGTGCATGGTAATCTCTTTTATAAAATATATAATACTTCAGTTTTGTATTTTTTTTATACATATAATCTGAAGTTTCAAATACAACTTCATTCATTATGTAGACATTGCAGTAGCTTTTGGAGAAGGTAAAACGTTTCAGGATTATATTCATCGAGTTGCCAGTTCAAAACATGTCAAGGTAAAACTTATATTTCCATCATTTGTTGCAGTTACAAAAACATGTGATATGTTGTATCAGGCTGTGTTTAAAAGCATAATGAGTTTTACCTTTTAAGCTTTGTTGATTATTATGGTTATTATGAACGCTGATAAATGTATATTGCCAATGTTTAATTGATGTGGTCCAAATCATATATACTATGTAAACATCCTAAACTTTTAATAGTTTTTGAGTTCGTTTTGATTAAATATTGCTCCTATATAGTTCATAGCTGGATTTTAAAGGTTACTGTTGTCATCAAGAAAAAAATCAAAAGAATTCAAAGGAGCTAATTGCTATCTTGCTTAGTCATCAATTTTCAGCAAAAGGTATGCAAACTGTTATAATATTCCATTATCATTTTAAATCATAAAAAGTGTATATTTTGCTGAATTTGTTCCCCCTCTTAACTGTCAAGTTGGAAGTTTCATGTGTTTGAGATATACTGTACAATAAATAACTGAAAATCCATGTTTATTGCAGCTCTAATTGGCATTTTTATTCTCAATTCTCATATATTTTACCCTTTTAAATGATGCAATGGTAATTACATTCCATTTTCCCTTCAAGTTGGTCTAAGTGGCAGTGGAAAAAGCACGTTAGTTAGTCTCTTACTTGGTCTGTATATGAGTCAACACAAGGAAGGGATCACAACGATTCTAGTAAAGGTGTGAGAATATAAATTCCTAATTATTTAGGTTCAAAACAATCATATCTAAAGAAAAAGGGACGCTTAATAAAATTGCTATTGATTGCAGATATTAGTTGGACTCCCACTTAAAGACTTGGCAGGAGATGGTTGAGAGAGAATATTTGATATGCAAGGGTAAATGTTTTCAATAAATAAATGGAAAGTTGTCTATTATTGATATTGCAAGAACCTCATTTATTTAGGATGGACATAAAGTCAAACATGAGTTATGGGTGTTCAAGGAAGTTGAAGCAAGAAAACATGGAATGGGATGCGAATCTAGCATATTCTCATTAATTCATTTGCTCTCTTCCTTGTATCTAGGGCCATTGTTAGGAATCCTCTTATCTTGATCCTTGATGAACCCACCAGAGCTCTAGATGCAAAAAATGGAATACTATTTTCAGGTTTAAGCTTTTGGCTTCTTTCTTTACTCATTTATTTGTTTGTGAATAGTTCAAGAGGATTTTGGCGTGTCTGTTTTGATTAAATATATCATAGTCTCATGGTTGCAGAATATTGAAAATGTGGAAGTGGCACCAACTCATCCAATCCGACTTGGGCGAGCACTCAACTTCTTTTTGTTCCACTATGAGATCATGGCTTCTTCTGATCGTGCATGCACTCTTGCAAACAGGTGACAAATTATCTGTTTTATTCTTTGGTCATCTAAACCTAGGGGTTGGTTGTTTGTATAACTTTATTATTATTATTATTATTTGGATTAAATCCCATTGTAAGTATAACTGTGAGATCATGTCATTTTTTTTATTTGGCATCTCATGCTACACAAGTATGCGATGTTGATGTTAAATGTTTATGTGATGTCTTGTACCCTTGTTTGTTGCACATGAGGTACACATTACTACATGATCCCACCACCGTATAACCACTTTTCGATGTTGCTCAGTCTCTGCACGATAATGCTGACTTTTCAAACACTAAACAAGATGATAATCAACAGGCAGAGTGTTTAGTTGCTCATTTGTTGATAAGGTAATTATGTTTCTAGCCTATTTAATGGTTTTTTTAACATGATTGTGTGTAATTTGTAATGTTGACTTTCTGTTATTGTTAGGTTGACCATGGTAGGGAGTTGGATTGTCATTTGACTTTCTTCGTTGAATGTTATAAAGCTTTTAGTGCATAAACTTATGAAGCTATCAAATGTTCCAGTTGCTTTTGAGACCGATAGCTATTATTCAGATGATGAAAAACTAGCACACACATGTGTAATGGTGGTGGTTGATGGGAAGACTGATGGGGCTTTCGTAGTCATTGGCCGGTCAAACCCGAGGTTGCAAACTTGATTTTTTTTTATTTGTTTTGTTAATTTTGTTAAATATTGAACATTGAGAAATTTTAGTTTGATTTGTGATTATATCTATATTTGTATGATTTTGTAATTTTTGTATATATATAAATAATAGTTTTAAAAATTTTGTTGCAAATAAATCGTGACAGCAATGAGACCAAGCAATAGTATGAATCAAGCCACCGGTCGCATAATCAGCAACTGCAGCAGAGTGGTCGCAAGACAGCACAATGGTTGCAAGATTTGCTACCGCTAAGTGGTCGCAATATTTGCGACGGAAGTGCTAGTCGCAAGATTTGCCACCGCTATAGTGGTCACAATATTTGCGACGGAAGTGCTAGTCGCAGGATTTGCAATCACAGTGTCGGTCGCAAGATTTGCAATGGTAACACAGTCGCAAAGACAACAGCGGTCGCAAAGTCGTCGCAACAGAGCAACTGCGACAAGCGTTTTTCCGACTGCAGTTTTGGTTACAAAATAGGGCAATTGCGACTGTTTAGCGACCGCAAACATTGTCGCAAATGCCTATTTTTCTAGTAGTGCAAAACAACATTAATAAACATTAAACACATAACAGATCAATATACGATCAAACAAAACCTACTACTACTGGTTAAACTTTGAGGATCAAACACCAAACTCAATCATTTGTATAAATTTTATTCGATCTTTTTTCTTTTTTATTGTTAATAGGAAACAAATTACATAATTAAAAGAACAAGTACTTGAGGGCTTATATAGTACCGTGAAACAAAAATTAACATATAAAAATACCACTTCTTCCGAAATTAAAATAGAAAAGGATAATGGAATAGTATAATGCATAACAAAAGGTTAAGCTCAGCTCCCTTGCCACCCCATGCACGAGTCTTGGAAGAACTAGTATTAGGATCAAACATTTGACAAGCACAAAGCATCAAATGTTTCATCCGTGATTCTGAAGTCCCTAAAATTGTGGCGGCTGCCGTAGAAAAAAAAGGGTCAAGTTTGTAGAAACTAAGAGAGTGAGTACATGGATTAACCGAACCAAACAGTAACATCAATCGAAACTGTTTATTAGGAACTAGCCGTTTCACCACCGTCAACCGACAGTTAGTCCACATGTCATTAGAAAAAAAAAATATTAGTCTACCTTTCATGATAACTTTGACAAAAACTATCAACATTTTTTTTAGAAAACTATCATTTTTGTGAATCTGTTTATGTCCTAAATCAACCATATTTATGCTTAAAACTAAGGAGTATAGACTTCAAAAACAAAAATATTCAGTGGCGAATAAAGGATTTTTTTATGAGTGGGGGGTAAACTAGGCATGGTCAAAAGAATTCGGGTCGAATTACTATGGGTCGTTGAGTCAATATAATCCAAGCTGAGACATATGAAAGCGCCCAACAAGTTGAACCTCATCGGATAGATGTAAAGGAACTCCAATAGCTCGAAGCCAAGAAATTCTTTGGAATGGGCAAGATTGGCCTTGCCATTCGTCCAACTTCATAAACCATTGATCCCAAACGTCCTTCTGCTTTCTAAATTTTTACGCGTTCGCTAGCGCATCAAAGGCCAAAAGAACATGTAATCCAGCGATGTAATGAAAAAATAGACCACACATCCCAGCAACTCTCAACAAACTTTTAAATTTCTCGTAGTGTTCCTCTCCTTCGTTGTACCTTACATCCCAACCTCTTCTGTGTAAACCTTTAAGCGCACTGATGCTTTCAGGTACTTCCACTTACAAAAACTTTTTATTGCTCACCCCTCCATTCACACAAGCCTCCTTATACGATATACTCGATGCCCAGGTCAGAAATCTTTTCGGCTTTCATTCAAAATCCACCCTGTCCCAAACCGGTGGTTTGTTCAATTTGTGTGAAACTTGCGGCTTGTTCGAATCCTCATCTTTCGTTTTCTTCTCCTCCCTTATTTTTCAACCCATCATTCCCTTCAGCAAACATGGCTACCTTCACATAAAATTTGTTTTTTCCCATCCTGATTTATTTTAGTGTTGCCTCTAGTTTTTCATCTTTAACCTTAGAGAAAGAAACAAATCATAAACAGTTCACCTTTATCCTTCTTTCTTGCAATACATTGCTAACCATCCGAAAATCCCTAAAGCACTCTGCCATCTCCTTTCAACTACAGTCCAAGAGTAAGTTGGAAACAAAAAATCAATTGAAAATGCATTATTTTGTGCATAATTATCTCTCCTTGTTTCACTCTAAATCAAAGATCCACGCATATCTCCAGCCATTATTTTTTATTCTCTTTTATTAGTTTCCTTGGTTTTGTCCATAGTATTGCCTATTTAAGCTTATTCCTCTTTGTATAACATTATAAGAAAAAGGCATCTGCCAAATAAAAATAAAAACTCTGATTGCCAATTTTTACATGGTATCAGAGCAGTGTACCGAACACATAACCTACCTTCTCAATATGTTTCATGGCAACTTGAAAACAACACACGAACTACTAGTATGAATTCCAAATGGAGACACTATACATGTTAAAGGGAAAGGGTCGTCCACCTTACCAAATGGGACTATAATCCGAGATGTTCTATACGTTCCAGATTTTACTTGCAACATATTGTCGGTTAGTCGGCTGACTTGAGACCTTCATTGCACTGTAACTTTCTTTCTGAACTTCTTCGTAATGCAAGACTTGAATTCGAATAAATTGATCGGAATGGGTAAATGTCAACATGGCTTATACCGGATGAAGATGGTCGAACAAGAAAGGAAGGCTATGTCGGCGTCGGTGGAGGTATGGCATAAAAAACTTGGTCATGCTTCTAGCGGTAAACTTTCTCGTTTTAATTTTGTCAAGAATGTGTCTTTTAAAACTATTGACTGTGATTTGTGTGCTAAAGCCAAGCACACCCGATTACCTTATCCCATAAGTTCTATCAAAACCAAAGAATGTTTCGAATTGTTGCATTGTGTTCTTTGGGGAAGGTATAGAAGTCCTTCGCATTCAAGAGCAAACTATTTTTTAACGATCGTGGATGACTAAAGTCGATCTGTTTGGGTTTTCCTTCTAAGACACAAATTTGATGCGGGTGACCATCTGATATTTTTCCACAAAATGATCAAAACGCAATTTGGAAAATCAATTAAAAGGATTCGTTGTGATAACCGGGGGGTATTTCAAACCGAATGCACAACTTTTATGCTCAAGAGGGCATAATTCTTGAGACCACTTTCCCACACACACCACAACAGAATGGTGTTGTAGAACGTAAGCACAGACATTTGCTCGAGACTGCACGAGCACTTAGATTTGAGGCAAATTTGCCAAAGAAGTTTTGGGCCGAGTGTGTCATGACAGCAGCCTACATAATCAATCGTCTCCCATAAAACACCATTAACAACAAAACCCCATTTGAAATTTTACATGAAGAAGAACCTGATTATGAACATATGAAGATTTTTGGTTGCCTACCTCTCTTATTTTCGAAATACCGACATAAATGGACAAATTTGAATGGAAAGGGAAACTCGGGGTATTTTTAGGTTATCCACCGGGAACAAAAGGGTACAAAATATATGACATTACCGATAGCAAAGTGGTGGTGTCAAGAGATGTAAAATTTGTTGAAAATGTTTTTCCTTTCAAGAGCATGGATCGTATCGACAAAAGCAAAAATGAGAAACTTTTTGATTTTCTGCCCTCGTATTACAATGAGACAAATGAAGGCGAACCCTTAGTCACCCCTCATGTTAATGGGAACGAAGAAAATTAGAGTAGAGAGAATGCCCACGGACACGAGGATGATGTCGAGACCATCAGCCATGAAGTTTTAGTTGAGGCATCACTGAACACCTCAAACATTAATGATAAGATCTTAACAATGCACAAATTGTGGAACAAGGAATGCAAAATACTGCTGGTCCTTCTGAACAAAACACTTCGGTTCGAGAGGAAGAAAATGCCCAAGTTCGACCATATAGAGTTCGAACCCAACCAGCACACTTCAACGATTACAATGTCAAGCTTCCCCCATCGATAGACCATACTCGACCCACAGCTAATCAAAGTTCATCCACGGTATATCCGCTAGCTTGTTACATCTCTTATGATAATTTTTCTCCCACCCATAAAGCTTTTCTATCAGCTATCGACTGATGCGATGAGCCGAAGACTTTTCGTCAAGCATCACTGAACCATGAATGGCGAGAAGCCATGAAGAAAGAAATTAAGGCCCTTGAACAAAATGGTACTTGGACTCTTGAGGTGTTGCCCAAAAACCAAAGGGCGAGTGACTCAAAGTGGATTTACAAAATCAAGTACAAACCAAATGGAGAGGTGTATAGATATAAGGCGAGATTGGTGGCGAAAGGTTTCACTCAACTCGAATGGGTTGATTATCATGATACATTCGCACCAGTTGCAAAGTTGGTTACTATTCGTACGTTGTTGGCTGTGGCTGTGAAAAGAAATTGGAAAATACACCAACTTGACGTGAATAACGCCTTCTTGCATGGGGATTTAGAGGAAGAAGTCTACATGAAGATTCCAGACGGTTTTGCTAAACAGGGGGAGGCTCGTGTTTGTAGATTAAGAAAATCGATCTATGGTTTGAAACAGGCGTCACGTAATTGGTATCAAAAATTCACAAAATCTCTCGTTGAGCTCGGGTTTAGACAGTCAAAGGCAGATTATTCTATGTTCATTTATAAGTCAGAAAGGTCCTATGTAGTTGCGCTTATATATGTTGATGATGTTGCCATAGTTGGAAACGACTCTGTAAAAATACAACACACTAAAGATCAGCTCAACAAGATGTTCAGCATCAAAGACATGGGTCCTTTGAAATATTTTCTTGGAATCGAAGTTTTCCGTACTAAGGAAGGTTTGGTCTTGAGTCAAAGAAAATACACACTAGATATCCTGAGGGATAGCGGCCTGGAAGGGTGTAAACCTAGTTCCTTTCCCATGGAACAAAACCTTAAGCTTGGAAAGGGAGAAGGAGAAGATAAAGTGGATTGCAGTCAATACAGGAGGTTAGTTGGTCATCTCATTTACCTGCAGGCCACCAGACCGGACATCACTTACGCAGTGAATGTCCTCAGCCAATTCATGACAGACCCTCGCCAGAACCACATGAATGCAGCAACTAGAGTTCTGCGGTACTTGAAATCGACTCCAACACAAGGTATATTGTTACCAAAAGAAGGTGGCATAAACTTATTTTCATATTGTGATGCGGATTGGTTAGGATGCCCTTTGTCAAGAAAGTCTCGAACTGGTTACTTATTGTCTCTCGGAGGAGCACCCATATGATGGAAGTCAAATAAGCAATCAGTAGTTTCAAGATCATCTGCAAAAGCAAAACCAGAGTACATAGCCATGGCTACTACCGTCAGCGAGGTGATTTGGGCAAGATGGATGTTGAGTGAATTAGATGCTAAACAAGGAAAACCAACTGTTTTGTTCTACGATAACCAGGCGGCTAGGCATATAGCTAACAATCCAGTCTTCCATGAGAGAACAAAGCACGTAGAGATGGATTGTTACTTTGTACGTGAAAGAGTTGAAAGCAGAGAAGTTGAACCGGTTTATATTAGCTCCAAAATTCAAGTCGCAGATTTGTTAACCAAGGCCCTTGGAGTTCAGCACCTCAACTTTCTACTGAGCAAGTTGGGCATTCGAAATCTACATGCTCCAACTTGAGGGGGAGTATTGAAAATGCATTATTTTGTGCATAATTATCTCTCCTTGTATAACAAGCCTCAAAATAAACTAAAGGAAAAAGTAAGGAAATGAAGTGAGAAAATTCCATCCCACATTGGTGGAAGAAAGAAAGGGAGAAGCTTCCACCATAGTATAAATAGGAATGTAAGTTTTTTGTCCCACATCGCTAGATGATAAAGCTAGTGAGCACTTTATAAGGAAGAAAATTCCTATGTTAATTTTCTTATAAGACATATCACACCCAGTGGTCCTAGAGGAGGGTGCGAAGCACCCGAACGCGCACGCGCACGTGCACGGGCTCGGGCTCGGGCTCGGGCTCGGGCGAAGTGCGATGGGCGCAATGTGGCGCTTTAATGGCGCACTTTGCAAGCCTAGGGCTGACTCGACATAGCTACAAGAATCTTCGCGATACGCGACGGCTTTCTATTTATGGCTATCGCGTACCGCGATGGGGTCCAAAACCTGCTATAAATAGATTGGCAATGGGACGTTCATTTCTTGCTCAAAATCTCACATTCTCTCTGAATTTCACACACATACATAATATTAAGATAACGGTATAATACCCGAGTATTGTAACGATATCCGATCGAAAGAGATATACACGAATTCGAAAGCTCTGTCTGTTAAGGTATGACATTGTGCCATAGTGTAAAGTTTCTACTCTCGTGATTATCGTTATGATTATTGGTTTTATACTAATCTAGGTATACTACATTATGTTAATCCTAGGTGCTTAATACCAGGAGGTGTTACTTAATTGTAAACTTGCAAGGTGAGACATTCAAGTTTTTGTATCACTCACATTTGCGTGAGACAACTATTTTTCCGACATTGTCATGATGATTTCAAAACCTATAAAACTCATGGCAAATGTTCTAAATGTTTTCAAATATGTTTTTAAAGTATTTTAAATACATTACAGTGATTAAGTCTCTGTAGACTTACGGGATGGTTACTACTGGTATTGTGGGGTTTTGTATACAAGGCTTGCCTACTGGGCTATTACACATTACTTATTGGACAAGTGTTAGCCAATAAGTAATATGACCACAGTCATAGATACGGTCGAGTGACAAGTACCTTTCGGTAATTTGTAAGCAGACAGATGTAAAAACATCTTAATGTTGTAACTGTAAAATGTGTCATTTACAAATGAATGTACTCACCAGTATTTCTTGTTGATCAAATATTTTAAACATGTTTCAAGTGACTTGTTAGAGACAAAGGAATGATGCATGCGGGCTTCCAGCTTAAATAAGTGGCTTGTCACCAGAATAAAGAAACGTGTTTTATAAATAAGGGTTTAACCCTATAAAACTTATGTTTGTATCAAAAGGGATTAAATTCCTGGTTTATAATAACAATAATCATGGTGTTTTTATAACTCTGATCATTTTTCCTAAATACGGTTTTGATGAAATTTTCCGCTGCAAAATAATTTAATAAACACCGATACCACCGATCAATGTTCACGGCTTCCCTCCCAGGGTATAGGGGTCGGGGGCTGTGACAGCTGAAGTGGTATTAGAGCCACTGGTTTAAGCAATATGGGTATTTTAATAATACCTAATCTTAGAAATTAATGTTAGGAAATACATGCATTAACCTATGTGTTAATCATAAAAATAAGGTTTTAACCACACGTGAAAATAAATACTATTTTCCTTTGGAATTCGTTGTTTTATATTTTTTTATTAACAGCATGAGTGAACTAGTTGATGCTTTTGAACACATATCCGTTAACTCCATGGATATAGAAGAAGGAGAAGCTAGTCAACAACAACCTGAACCCATGATCTTTCAAGCCCTACCAGTAGAAAAACCAAAGCCTAAAAGAAGAAGAAGGCTCAAAGACTGGCAACGAGGATTGAGAAGAAATAAGAAAGGAAAAAACCACAGTTAAACAACCAACTCAACCATAACTCGAACAACCAACTCAACAACAACCACAACCAATTGAACCACCACCCATGTCAACAATATCAATGGAGGAGCGACTAGGCAGATGCCTAGATGAATGTGAAATTTTTCAACCAATATTGGGTTCAGCAAGTTCCAGCAACCCTAATATGCCATCCCAGGACCCAAATAACAAACTGCTCCTTGATGATATCATCATCCAAGCTCAAATGGAAGAATGGTGGACGAATGATTGGCAATATCAAACAATGATGTCAAATCATTATGCACCATTCCAGGCTGAAACCGCAAACTACCCCACCATGACACCGGAGATGACGACAGAGCTCCGTAACTATGGGGATGAATTGGTGGATACCGCCAATAGACTGAGGGATATTGGGGAGACCCTACGCTGGAAATACTTTGACCGAGAGCCTTATATATAAAGCCATATATATATAATATTTATATGTTCATTATCGTAATTTCTTTGATAAAAAAAAGAGTGTATGTATGTAATAAAGGTGTGTAGTGACGCATAGATATAGTGTATAGATGTAAAATATAGTGATGCATATAATATATAAAAAGAGTAAATGTCGCAAAGATCGACGATTTTGACATATTTTGTGCCTATGTGTTATTTATGCGTATGTGTTATTAATATCTTGCTTACTTTATTATTTAATTACGATATTAATAAATCCTTTCTTGTATGTAATTCAGATGTCAAATGAAGCTAGTTCTAATCATGAAAACAACCATAATCACGAAAACGAGCACAATCAAGAAAATGAGAATAATCATGAAAATTCCAATCAAGAAACTCATCTGAATATGAATGCTATTGAAAATATGATAGTTCAGAAAATCGCGGAAGCAATTCCTTTAATTGCTGATGCTATTAAGCAACCCATTTCTGTAATTAGGCAAAAGACCGAGAGTAATAAGCGAAAGTCTAACACTGTGGCTAGTAACAGTGTGAATGGAGAAGGTAGAAACCCATTACCCAAAAAGCAAAAAGTTCGCGGTTGTACTTACAAGGATTTCTTGGCTTGTAAGCCAACCGAATTCTCTAGAAATGAAGGATCAATTGCAGCATTACGCTGGTTAGAAAAGACGGAAGCCATTATAAGAATCAGCAAGTGTGCTGAAGAAGATAAAATATTATATGCTTCTAATCTCTTCATTAATGAAGCAATTGAATGGTGGAACACAATCCTCCAGTCAAAGGGAAACAAAGTTGTTTATACTATGACCTGGGAAGAGTTTAAAGAAATAGTAGTAAGGAAATTTTGTCCTCCTCATGAAAGAGAAAAGATTGCTACTATGTTCTTAAACCACTAGATGGAAGGGGTGAAGGGTCGTGAGTATACGAAAAAATTCTTCGAATATGCAAGAATGGTACCGGCTTTGGCTTCGCCAGAATCAGTACTAATTTCTCGTTATATTTGGGGATTAGTAAGTGAAATCCTTGATCTGGTAAAGTCAGCTGGACCTCAGACTATTGAAGAAACAGTTGAGCTAGCAAATACCCTGACAGACGGATTAGTCCGAACTCAGGAAGCAAAAAAAAAAAGAAATATCTAGCTCAAAAGATTAACCAAGAATTCCGGAAGAAATGAACAGGGCAATCTTATGCTCATCCTTTCTGTAAAACTTGCAGAAAAAGGCATTCAGGGAGATGCGCTTTTAAGAAAACTAAGTATTGCAATTATTACAAAATGGCTGGACATACGGATAAAGAATGTAGAAGAAAGGAAAGTCGTGTTTGCTACAAATGCGGAGAACCTGGCCACATCCGTCCAAAATGTCCAAAGCTGATAAAGGCGCCTGACAACAAAGCAAAGAACACAGATGGACCTAAGAAGAATGCACGAGCTTTTCAACTTACTGCACAAGAAGCAGCAATGATTTCGGACGTCATTGCGGGTACGTTCCTTATCAATAACGTTTACGCTAAAGTATTGTTTGATTCCGGAGCAAACCAAAGTTTTATAAACACAAAGTTTTGCCAAGCCTTAAATCAACCATTAACCAAACTCCATCAAATCTGCACGGTAGAAACGGCAAATGAAAATTCCATTCATATTCATGAAGTACTCCAAGAAGAAAACATAAACTTACTAGGCCACCAGTTTAAAGCAAATTTACTCCGAATGAATCTGGCTGGATTCGATGTTATATTAGGAATGGACTGGTTAGCAGCCAATCATGCTCGAATCCTATGTAATACAAATTCTGTTGAAATTCGCTCGCCAACAGGAGAATTATTACAATTCAAGGAGATAAGATGCTCAAGTCTAGAAAGTTTATATTAGTAATGAAAGCGGCAAGCTATCTAAGGAAACAAGGCGTAGTATATATGATTTCTGTAATCATTAGCGCCAAAGGAAAAGAGCTAAAAGAAATTCTGGTAGTATCGGAATATCCTGATGTCTTTCCAGAAGATTTACCTGGACAACCGCCTGATCGTGAAGTTGAATTTAGAATCCATATAATACTAGGAATAGCGCCAGTTGCTAAAGCACCATACCGATTAGCGCCAACAGAGATGTTAGAATTAAAGAAGCAATTAGATGAATTGCTAGAAAAAGGTTTCCTACGACCTAGCTCATCACCCTGGGGAGCACCAGTACTGTTTGTCAAAAAGAAAGATGGGTCGATGCGTATGTGTATCGATTATAGAGAATTGAATAAAGTCACAATTAAGAATCGGTATCCTTTACCGAGAATTGATGATTTATTTGATCAACTCCAAGGAGCTCGATATTTTTCTAAAATCGATTTACGCTCAGGATACCATCAATTAAAAGTGCAAGAAGAAGATGTTCCTAAAACAACTTTTAGGACAAGATATGGTCATTATGAGTTTACAGTCATGCCATTTGGTTTAACCAATGTATCAGCTGCATTTATGGATATGATGAACCGAATATGTAAACCATATTTGGATAAATTTGTAATCGTTTTTATAGACGATATACTTATTTATTCCAAAACCAGTGAAGATCATGTCAACCATCTTCATACACTTTTGACGCTATTGAGAAAAGAGAAGCTTTACGCTAAATTCTCAAAGTGTGAATTCTGGTTACAAGAAGTACAGTTTCTAGGACACTTGATTAACCATGAAGGTATTCACGTGGACCCTTCCAAAATAGAAGCTATTACTAATTAGGAAATTCCTAAAACTCCTACGGAAATTCGAAGTTTCTTGGGATTAGTAGGATATTATAGACACTTCATTCAAAATTTTTCCCGAATAGCAGTTCCGTTAACCAAGTTAACGTGTAAAAATGTCAAGTTTGAATGGGGACTTAAGCAAGAAGAAGCTTTTATAACTTTGAAGCAAAAGTTAACAAATGCCCCAATACTTGCGCTACCAGAAGGAACTGAATATTTCACAGTTTGTTGTGATGCTTCTAAATCAGGATTGGGATGTGTACTAATGCAACGTGAGAAAGTTATTGCTTACGCATCTAGACAATGAAAGAAGCATGAAGAGAATTACACAACACATGATTTAGAATTGGGAGCAATAATTTTTGCCCTAAAGATCTGGAGACACTATCTATATGGTAGTAAATTTACTGTATTTACATATCATAAAAGTTTAAAATATATCTTTGGGCAAAAAGAGCTTAACATGAGGCAAAGACGCTGGATGGAAATTCTTAGCGATTATGATTGTGAAATCCTATACCGTGAAGGTAAGACAAATATAGTAGCCGATGCATTAAACAGAAAAGAGCATGAGAAACCTAAAAGAGTACGAGCTTTAAGGTTAGAACTTCAAATCAATTTAATTGATGAAGTAAAGAATGCTCAGAAACAAGCAATAGAAGAAAATAATATTGCTGAAGAGAAAAGAAATGGTACCATTGATCTCCTTGTCAAAGGAAATGATAGAATTCTCCGAATGGGGAACAGGATTTGGATACCAATCATAGGAGGATTAAGAGAAAAGATTCTCGAAGAAAACCATAACTCCAAATACACAATGCATCCTGGAAGAGATAAAATGTATCAAGATTTTGAAGAAAATCTATTGGTGGATAGGAATGAAAAAGGACATAACTAGTTATGTTTCAAAATGCTTAACTTGTTCATAAGTTAAAGCAGAACATCAAAAGCCATCATAATTACTTCAACAATTAGAAATGCCAGAGTGGAAATAGGAATTAATAACAATGGATTTTGTTACCGAATTACCTACCACAAGAAAAGGTAATTGAACAATTTTATACCAATGAAGGAAACTTTCAAAATGGAACAATTAGCTAAGCTGTATGTGGACAAAGTTGTCTCATTACATGGATTTCCATTATCCATTGTATCGGATAGGGATAGTCATTTTACTTCTCATTTTTGGAAAAGTTTCCAAGCAGCTATGGGAACAAAATTAAACTTGAGAACGACATACCATCCACAGACTGATGGTCAAAGTGAAAGGACCATACAAACATTGGAAGACATGCTAAGAGCATGTGTAATAGATTTTGGTGGAAATTGGGATGACCATTTACCACTAATAGAATTCTCTTATAATAACAGTTATCATATAAAAATTAACGCTGCCCCATTTGAAGCCCTTTATGGACGAATGTGCAGAACTCCAGTGTGTTGGGCAGAAATAGGAGGAAAATAATTATCAGGTCCTGAAATCATACAAGAAAGTACTGATAAGATAAATCAAGTTAAGGAAATATTAAAGACCGCACGAGATCGTCAGAAAAGTTATGCGGATCATCGACGCAAACCATTGGAATTTCAAGTTGGAGACAAAGTTCTACTGAAAGTATCTCCATGGAAAGGAGTAATCCGATTCGGTAAGAGAGGAAAGTTAAGTCCAAGATTTGTTGGACCAGTAGCCTATCAGCTAGAATTACCAGAGGAAATGTCAGGTATACTGACATGATGTATTTCATGTAAGTAATTTAAGGAAATGTTTAGCTAATAAAACACTAGAAGTACCCTTTCAAGATATAAATATAAATGAAAAGTTGAAATTCGTTGAGAAACCTTTGCAAATTGAAGATAGAAAGATCAAGAATCTCAAGCATAAAAGAATAGTTCTTGTCAAAGTGAAGTGGGATTCAAAACGTGGACCAGAATATACTTGGGAATTGGAATCCGAAATGAAACGGAAGTACCCACACTTATTCCAAGTAAATCTCGAGGACGAGATTCAAAATAAGGAGGGGAGACTATAACAAGCCTCAAAATAAATTAAAGGAAAAAGTAAGGAAATGAAGTGAGAAAATTCCATCCCACATTGGTGGAAGAAAGAAAGGGAGAAGCTTCCACCATAGTATAAATAGGAATGTAAGTTTCTTGTCCCACATCGCTAGATGATAAAACTAGTGAGCACTTTATAAGGAAGAAAATTCCTATGTTAATGTTCTTATAAGACATATCACACCCAGTGGTCCTAGCGGAGGAGGCGAAGCACCCGAACGCGCACGCGCACGCGCACGGGCACGGGCACGGGCGAAGTGCGATGGGCGCAATGTGGCACTTTGATGGCGCACTTTGCAACGTGGAGGTTACATAGACGAGACACGTAGCCTGCCACGTGGCGTGCCACGTAGCAGGCCTAGGGCTGACTCGACATAGCTACAAGAATCTTCGCGATACGCGACGGCTTTCTATTTATGGCCATCGCGTACCGCGATGGGGTCCAAAACCTGCTATAAATAGATTGGCAACGGGACGTTCATTTCTTGCTCAAAATCTCACATTCTCTCTGAATTTCACACACATACATAATATTAAGATAACGGTATAATACCCGAGTATCGTAACGATATCCGATCGAAAGAGATATACACGAATCCGAAAGCTCTGCCTGTTAAGGTATGACATTGTGCCATCGTGTAAAGTTTCTACTCTCATGATTATCGTTATGATTATTGGTTTTATACTAATCTAGGTATACTACATTGTGTTAATCCTAGGTGCTTAATACCAGGAGGTGTTACTTAATTGTAAACTTGCAAGGTAAGACATTCAAGTTTTTGTATCACTCACATTTGCGTGAGACAACTATTTTTCCGACATTGTCATGATGATTTCAAAACCTATAAAACTCATGGCAAATGTTCTAAATGTTTTCAAATATGTTTTTAAAGTATTTTAAATACATTACAGTGATTAAGTCTCTGTAGACTTACGGGATGGTTACTACTGGTATTGTGGGGTTTTGTATACAAGGCTTGCCTACTGGGCTATTACACGTTACTTATTGGACAAGTGTTAGCCAATAAGTAATATGACCACAGTCATAGATACGGTCGAGTGACAAGTACCTTTTGGTAATTTGTAAGCAGACAGATGTAAAAACATCTTAATGTTGTAACTGTAAAATGTGTCATTTACAAATGAATGTACTCACCAGTATTTCTTGCTGATCAAATATTTTAAACATGTTTCAAGTGACTTGTTAGAGACAAAGGAATGATGCATGCGGGCTTCCAGCTTAAATAAGTGGCTTGTCACCAGAATAAAGAAACGTGTTTTATAAAAAAGGGTTTAACCCTATAAAACTTATGTTTGTATCAAAAGGGATTAAATTCCTGATTTATAATAAAAATAATCATGGTGTTTTTATAACTCTGATCATTTTTCCTAACTACGGTTTTGATGAAATTTTCCGCTGCAAAATAATTTAATAAACACCGATACCACCAATCAATGTTCAAGGCTTCCCTCCCAGGGTATAGGGGTCGGGGGCTGTGACACCCTTGGTTTAAAAAAGCGCGCTCAATGCGAGGTGAGGCGAGAAGCGACCTAAGGCGAGCACCTCAACACTTTTTCCTATCCAAGGTGAAGCCTATTAAAAAAGCGAACGCTTTTTGCGCTTTTATGCGAAGCGAAAAAGCGAGGAGGCGAAGGCTTTATGCATAAAAAGCGACCAGTTAGCCCATTTTCAACGTAACCTTTATAATTAGCCATTTCTAGACTTTTCATATTTGACAATAAACTATTGAAAGTCGAAACACCTTTGAGTAATGTTCTTTTGAAAACACTTCCGAGTAATTTGATACTCGATAACTTCTTTTTATGCTACTTTGATATTTCGGGCAAGTAATGTGGTACTCGAAAAATTGTACTACACTACTTTTGGAATTTTGGGATATATATATGTTGATGTTTTAGACATTTAATATATATTATAATGTAGTTTGTATATAATATGTGGCTTATAAATAATTAAATATTTTTTTAAATACGGTCGCCTCGTGTTCAAAAAGCGTTCGCTTTTGCGCTTATCGATTTTCGCCTCGGATGAGGACCTCTTCGCTTTTGTTCGCCTCACGCTTTTTTAATCCAAGGTGACACCTTGTTTCACTCTAAATCAAAGATCCACACATATCTCCGGCCATTATTTTTTATTCTCTTTTATTAGTTTCCTTGGTTTTGTCCATTGTATTGCCTATTTAAGGCTTATTCCTCTTTGTATAACATTATAAGGAAAAGGCATATGCCAAATAAAATTAAAAATTGTGATTGCCAATTTTTATAAAATCTTACTGTGTTTTCTTTGCCTCCTCTCTTCTTCTACCCCTCGATTTTGCTTTCTTTCTCCCTTTCTTCATCGATGTTTATGTCTCCCTCCTCTGAAGGTCTTTGAAAGTGATCCTCTGCCATCGTTTTCCAATGCAATGATGCATTTCTTATAATTAAAATCAACTATTTGCAGCAGAAGAACAAACAGATTCTTACAAAAATCACAAAATAAGGAAGTAATTCCAAAACAAGAATCGAGACAACATTAACAAATCATAAACACAGAACAAATCAATTTAACAAGACCTAGTACTACCGGTTAAACTTTGTGGATCAATCAACAAACTCAAAGATTTGCATAAACTTTTATTATTAACAGGAAAACAAATTACATTATCAAAAGAGCAAGTACTTGAGAACTTATATAGTACCCTGAACATAAATTTACCTATACAAATACCACTCCAATGGAAACTAAAATAGAAAAGGATAATGGATAAACCAAAATTTAAATACATATATAGTAGTGTAACATATAACAATAGTCATCCCATGCACAAGTCTTTGAAAGAACCAGATTCATTTTTTAAGTGTTGCATTACGCTTCACAAAAATCATAAAAAAAGGTTAAGCTCTCCCTTGCATCCTTGCCAACGTAAGACCAACACAAATATCAACAAAATCCTCATCGATGAAATCCGTGGAGAACACTTGCAGCCGATCGGCAATATTTCTAGAAAAAACATTGCGCGATGAACAACCTCCTAAACGGTTCGATCCGTTCTGAAATCGGTTTCACACTCAAAAAAAGGTTGTCCGTTTGTGCTGTCAACGTATGCTCCACCCAATAAAAGTAACATCGGGAACTCACCGTAGGTTGTTTACTTAGGTGGATCATATTGCTCTCAAATTTGTTCGCCGGCAAGTCAGTGCTGGTCCAGTTATCTTGTAAATAACCCGAACTCCATAGCAGGCTACCCGGTCTTGGCGGGTCGGAAAATCGAGGCTTCCAGATGCATATAATTCGTTTGGGTAAAATCTCCGCAACTGTCTTATGAAATACTTGATCATCTTGGGGGATCAAGTATTCTCCAAGTTGTTGCACCAAATAGTTCTCGAATTCGGGCGGGTCAGTGTGCTTGTATTCAGTTCGGATCTCAAGAATTATGAGTTCGGATTTTGTTTCGGAAAGAAACCTTTTGACGTCGTTGATCACGACGTCAATACCGTAGGAGACAATTTCATCGTGGCACACGTTCCTGTCTCCGTTGACCCGAACGTCGAGACATCGGTTGCCCATTGAGAGTTGTTCATAAATGGACTTGTATTGACATTCAGTGAGTCCTCGATCGGCTCGGCTCGCCTATATAGATATAACAATAAACAATCAACTAAGATTTTTATGAAAAACGTTCAATTGAATATACATGTTTACCTTCAAGAAACGATTTGTTAAACCATATCCAATATGAACATTTGATAATCTCTACAAAGAGATAATTATGACCCCGTCAAAACAAGTATTAAAGAGTTGTTGACAATTGTAGTATGGTAGTTATAGGGCTGTAAATGAGCCGAGTCGAGCTGAGTCAGAGTGTGCTCGAGCTCGAGCTCGAACTTAATCGAGCTGGCTCGAGCTCGGCTCGTTTTCTTTATCGAGCTGAAAAATCGAGCTCGAGCTCGACTCGTTTAAAGCTCGAGCCGAGCTCGAGCTCGTCGAGCCAGACTCCTTTAATTTTTTTGAATTTTTTTTATTTTTTTTATTCTTTAATTTCTTATTTTACAAATTTTGATATATAAAAGATAAAAAATATAATTTTAACATACATATTATAAAAAATTAATAAATAGAACTTTATATGTTTTATTTTTGTTATTCTTTTATAAGGAGTTAGTTATTTAGTGACATAGTATATGTATAAGTTTGATATTATTATATATAGATATCAAAATTTAGGGTTTAATCTAAACGAGCCAATGAGCCGAGCTAACGAGTCGAGCCAAAACCGAGCCACGAGCCGAGCTGACCCTGGCTCGAGCTCGGCTCGTTCAGAAATCGAGCCAAGTCGAGCCGAGCTCATTTAGAATCGAGCTTTTTCGAGTCGAGCTTTTTTCAAGCGAGTTTCAAGCGAGCCACGAGCCGCGAGCTTTTTGAACACCCCTATGGTAGTTAGCCTACACGAAGCGTCCTTCTTTATATAGGGCTAGGTTAAACTGCAAGTTTAACTAAAGTCCCTAACGTTTCAAGACCTTACCTCAATTAGACTTTTAAGTTATAATCATCACTTTTACCAATTACAACCTGACCCCTCCAACTTCCATTCTTTGTGTATGAACCTGAAACTTTCATATATATATATATATATATATATATATATATATATATATATATATATATATGGGTTAACGTACAATAATTGGTTATCGTACATTAGGTACGCGAGACCCTGTACCACCAGATCCTAATTGTAATTAAAACTACGCGGTGGCATAATTGTAATTAAATCAAAAAAATACTTCTCGCACAACAAATCGTCATTTGGTGCAAGCCTTCAACTATAATCAAATCATCCACAAAACTAAAGCAAAATCGATAAAACCATTATCGCTATAGTTTAATAATCTTCAAATTGATCAAAAATTGTTGATTTAATCAATAGAATTGATGTGTAGGAGGCTTTAGAATCATCAATCGATTATGAAATTGCATAATAATACACTTAATTGAGCTATGATTAGGGTTCATGTTTAAACATTCTGCACAAAAACTTTAAACGCTCTGGACTTTTTGTACAGAACTTCTAAACGTTTTGTATAGAACTTCTAATTTTTTTGTCTAGAACTTCTAAAGTAAAAAGTTTAGACCAAAATGAAGAAAAAGTTTAAACGTTCTGACCAAAAATGAACTGATCAAAACTACAAATTTAAACGTTCTGACCAAAACGAACACCTTTAAACGTTCAAGTTAAGATGTTTTGTACCAAAAACTTTAGAAGTTTTAACAAAAGGCTTAGAAGTTCTATACCAAAACTTTAGAAGTTCTATACAAAAAACTTTAGAAGTTCTGTACCAAAACTTTAAAGTTCTAACAAAAGGTTTAGAAGTTCAATCTAAATTCCACCCTTAAAACGTTCTAAGGTTAAACCTTTAAACGTTAAGGCAAAAAACTTTAAACATTCAAGCCAAATTCTCATCCTTAAACGTTCAGACTTAAACCTTTAAACGTTCAGTTGAAACCCATCACTCAAAACTCAAAATTGATCAATTGAAGCTTCAAATTGATGATTAATTTGATCAATTTCAAAGTTTAATTGATCAATTACTTTAGCAATTTCAATTTCAATCAGTCAATTTGATCAACTGACCTGTGAACAACTCGTGACGGAGGAAGATGGTGTTCACGACGGTAACGTCGATGGTCGCGACGGCGAATGCAATCGTTGGACGGTGAAGAATTGATGAACGGTGATAGTGAAAGCGGACAGAATCGATGGGAGCAGTGGATCATAGTTGATGAAATTTACAATATTGCCATCGCATGATTTTGAAATCAACAGTGTAGGAACTCGCGTACGTAATGTACGATTAGGGATTATTGTATTGGATATTTTATCTATATATATATATATATATATATAGGGAGAGGATCATGAGAGAACTCCATTTTATGGAGAGAACTAGAGAACTAATAATAAAGTATTTTTAATTTAATTAAAAAAATATTTTTAAAATTTTTTTTCTTTCATCCTTCTTATATGTTGTTATTCTTCACCACAAAAAATATAAAAATAAAAAAAATTAACGAGTAATGCATATATGCAATACACCAACTTTTTTTATAATGCATATGTGCAATAGTGTGCATTTTGATATTTGAAATAGTGTTGAATAGCATATATATAGTTATTTGTATTGTATATTTGCAATAGTGTTATATTATATACAAAAATTAAAAAAAATCGATATAGTGCATGTGTGCATTAGTGTTGTATTACATATATGCGATAATGTGTTTTGCATACAATTATTAGTGTCGTATTTGCATATATTCAATAGTGTGTATTGGATAATGCAATTGTGTTGTATTATATACAATAAAACACTATTGAATATATGAAATAGGCATTAATGCACATATGCACTACAGTACTACACCGACAAGGTTTTTTTTTTTAAGTATCAATATCATCTTATTATAAGGAGGAAAGAAAAAAAAATCACAAAATATTTTTTTTTAAATAGTTAAAAATAATTCTTTAGTAGTTCTCTAGTTCTCTCTTTAAGAGGAGTTCTCTCTAGATCCCACCCCTATATATATATATTAAATCAAATACAAATGAAATAACGTGATAAACGTGAGAATCAAATAGAGTAATCATATATACAAGTAGAGTAATTATGTAATTACTCTATGATGTAATTGCATAATTACTTTACCAGTATATATATAATTACTCTACTTGATTCTCATGTTTAGCACGTTAAGTTCATTTGTACGTTAACCTTCCCATATATATATATATAGAGAGAGAGAGAGAGGTTAAACTAAAAAGTTAAGTTTTCCTAAAAAGTGTAGGAAGCATTTTCCACCATTAGATAACAAGGGTATGATTGTAATCTTACTTTATTTTTTTATTATGGTATGTAAATATAAAATTAATCAAAATTATTAAACATCCAGAATTTGTTCCTTATTAATCTGGATTTAGTTAATAATTAATAAAAAAATAATAACCGATTGATATTATCATGCACCATCGTGATCTTCTATATTCATTATCAAGATCTCATTAATCTCCAGTATTCTTCTAATTCTTATTCACCATCGTAACCTATTCATCTTAAATAAGTAAAACCTACAATATTCAACATGGAGACCTTCATGGATGAAAATCAATTAGGTAAAACTCAACTATTTTTTGTTGTTCTCGTTGACCCTTTATGTGTTTCGTGACAAGGTGTCTTATGTTCTTCTGGATAATTTTCTAAAGTTTTACATTCTTTTTTATTCGATTCATCAACGACGGTACATTCTCATTTCCTAAAGTTTTACACTCTTTTTGATTTGATTCATCAACAACCGAAGTGTGTTTTCTGATCACCATATTTGCTAGCTCCTTTTTCGTAAACTTATTAACCCTCTTACCACCATCAACAACCCCACCATCTTTTGCTCCGTATGTTTTTTGTTTTCCAGCCTCACCTGCTTTTTTTACCTTCTTATCTGTCAGTTTCTTATATGGCATTTTCTGCCCCGTAATATTTTGCAACTTCGTTAGGTCCTGATCATCCATGTAAACCGTAATTGCCATCAACTTTTTCCCATTCTCCACAACACTTTCAAACTGACAACTTGCATACGCATACTGCATACAAAGGAAAATACCATGAGAAAAAATTAATCAATAACACTAATCTGCTTATAACATCAGTTAATATAAACTTAGCAAAACAATAAAAGTTTCAGGAAATACGTACCGCAAGCATAATCATTGACCCGTTGTATTCTTTACTTTCGTTCCATTTCTCACGTCTCCGTTTCATAACTGTTAACAGGTATCGACACCAATTCATCTCCCGCACACTATTTATATCTTTAACCGCGGGTATAAATCTTTGATTTACCGTGTTATTACCGGTAATATCACCCATGTATGTTCCTAATGCAACCAGAAAGTTCATCTTGAAATGCCAACTAGTATCTCTATTGTTTTTTACGAACTCCATAAACTCTAACGGGCAAATTCTCCCCTTCTGGTTCTCAAACTGACTCCTCCATCTTCTGAAAACCTCATCTTCAACTCTTGGCCTCAACGTCTCGACTATCTCATTCTTTCCACGAGGTATTCCTAACAAGCTTTCTACAACCGACTCGGTAATTTTTAATTGCTTTTCTCCTAAGTTAAGTATGCTACTTTCGTGGTCATAGTTTCTAACCAACCAGTAGCCCAAACCGGTTGATATGTTCGCTATATTCATTTGTAGAATACAGCCGAAACCCATACCAATTACAACTTTTTTTTTGCTCCTCGGTCAAATTTGTCACATACTCATGGAATATGCTATGTTTCACCCTCGGTTTAACCTTCTCCCCAACATACTCGTAAAATTTTAACTTCTTTTCTTTCACTTTTCCTGCTGTCAACATCTTATCACGTGGTATTACAAAGTCGTCATCCGAATTAACTCCGCTAGCTGCATTTATTTTTAAATAATAAATAATCTTACTATACATAAACAATCAAAAACTTATTCAGTCAATTAATTTTTCACAACAATCTTACATTTAAAAAACTCTTCAACCACCGTTGTTTCCAGACGCGATGAACTTCCTTTCACTTCATTTCTTGCAAATTCTACAACGAAACAACAACATTAATTATATACCGAAAACAAAAACAAATATTTACAATCTTAATACCTTTGAAGTTAATTTGTTTCTTCACTTCATCTCCGGACCCTACACCTCTAAAAGTGGTATTGTATGCTATTCGTGGGCTTCTTCGCACTAAAAATTCGACACAGATTTTGTTAATAACAAACCAACAAAGAATAATAACCTACCATATTTTTACAACGTCACACACCAACTAATCAGTCACTAAACTACCAAAACATACAAAAAAAGTTAGCCAACATTCTACAAAAAAACAACAAAAACAATTAAGTCACTACCCAAAAGTCGACAACAACCAACATTAGCAACAACACACACCCAAAAAAACCAGTTTCACAGGACGTCATCTTATCAGCTTATAAACCCACAAAATTAATCAACTCATAAACAACCTTCACTAACCAAAATCACACACCCAAAAACACAATTCAAACAACAAACAACCTTCACACCCTTCACAAACAATAAATCGACTACAACCAACCAACATCAAGAAAACACACCCAAATAAACAAAACACCAATAGCAACAAGACACACCAGAATTCACACACGTTACCAAACACCATAAAAACGGCCACTAAAATCAAAAACAACCAGCCAATAACACATTGTCGACTAAAACTTGGTGTAAACAGCAATAAAACACAATCGATTCAAACTTGGTGTAAATAAACAATAAACTTGGTGTAAATAACAATAAAACTTTGTGTAAACAACAATAAAACACAATCGATTAAAACTTAAAAACCGGAAAATCAATAAATTAGTAAAACCCTAGAATTTGGGGGTTTCGTTACATATCAATAAAATACAAACACACACCTTGACCCTTGTTGATGATCGAACGCGCTTTCAAAACAGAGTTCTTCTCCATTATAACTTGACTGCACATGCAATTAAAAAAAACAATCAGACACGGGGGTTCAATAACCCATTACTATTATCAAAAACACTATGAAACTTTGAAGATTTATTCGGAATCAGAAAAACCCACCTTCACTTGCTCCGATTTGTTTTTATCGTCGCCAATTATTGATAGCTTTTGGGTGTTTGAAAAGGCTTGACGTATGTGTTTTTACTCTGTGCCGATGTGTCTTTATATATTCTCACAGTTTTTTAGGCGTGTGATTTGGTGGACATAATGAGATAGATTTTAGTAGTTCAGCAAAGTTTGGAAGTTCCAGGGAAAACTGCATAAAAATAGGAACCTCCATAATTAACACGTTGACAATATGCATGCTATCAATTATTTGTTGACAAAAATACCCTTTAACACATCCATTTTACCCTATAAAATAAAACACTCCACTAACTCATCCCACATTCAATCCTAGCCATAGATTACCAATATCCAACCACTAAGATTCCTTCCTACACTTTTTAGAAAAACACCTCTTTTTATAATAACCCATCCCTATATATATATATATATATATATATATATATATATATATATATATATATATATATATATATAAGTTCAAGAGGGAAGTCAAGTTATTACGAGAAATATGAGAAATCAATCCAGCCAATCAGAATTTTTCTTTTCTTTTTTTTATTTAATATAATAAAGGGGTACAATGGTAATGATTGCAATTTTTTTAGTTTGGTAACTATTAATGTTTATTTGGAAGTTTCAATTTCACTTAATTGTTAATTTATTTCTTTGTTCATTTTAAAATAAAAGAATATTAACACTGTATGATTCGGAATATAATTTATCAGCTACTTTTTTTTCTTTTATAATTAATTAATATTTTAAAATCATATATATTTGATTTCCATCCTGTATTGATATATTGATAAAATTAAAAGGCCTGTATTGATATATTGATAAAATTAAAAGGCCATACTACTGAATGGAAACATATATATGGAAATCACCGAATTGTTCTCTACATGCAATTTTTGAATGTGAATATTGTTTGCATCAGTTCAAATTGTTGATAAACTTTCGAAGTTAGACTTTACTATGTTATTAAATGAAAGTATAATTGTTTTAGAATTCAAATATAAAGTCATATATGAGATATGCAACTAACAAATACAAAAAAAAAGATTTGATTAATGTATTAAAGGGTAAAGGGTTGGACCCTTGAAACCCTTATTTATACCCGACCCTTTTATTGTTTAGATGGTAGGGTCTCGGGTCCACATTTCTTCCTAAAAGGGTAAAGGGTCCGGGTAGGGTATTAGGTAAAAGGGCCGACGGTCTTACCCTTTGAACAGTCCTATAGGCCATTGATCAATTTTAATCAAGGGTTAGAATTCACTTCTCGCACTTCTCGCATTAAAATGACTTCTCTCCTGAACCATCCCATATATATATATATATATATATATATATATATATATATATATATATATATATATATATATCGTTTTCTCCGTAGAAGGAAAAAAAATGTTGTAGTGGGACTATTTTTTTCCGGGCTCTAGAGAGGGGTCGGAAAAAGGTATCCTCAATTGGCAACTATGTCAAGTGTAATTAATCTTTATTTTCAATGTCAACTTTTGAAATTGTCTTATGCAAAAGAGTCGCGCCATTTATGAGGTCGGCAAAATTAAATTGAGTGTATCAAGTTACGATTCTAAAGTATATATGACATGTTGAGAATTAATAAAAAATTTTGAAATTATGTATTTCATTTAATCGAGTACAATTAACAATCATGAGTTTAGACATGTAGGGTTAAAAATGCCTCCAACGTACGTATGACACGTTGAGAATGATAAAAATTAAAGTTGTGTATTTCATTTAATTGAGTCTACTTAACAATTATGAGTTTTAGATGGATAGATATGTAGGGTTAGTTGACACTAAAAAATTACTTCAACATATGGGAATCAAGCAAGCAAATTGTACGTAAAAGTTTATTTCTAATGTCAACTTTGGAAAATACCTTATACAAAAAGTCATGTCATTTGCGAGGTTGGAAAATTTGAATGAATCAAATTATAATGCCTCCAACGTATGACATGTTGAGAATGATAAAAATTAAAGTTATGTATTTCATTTTATTTAGTCTAGTTAACAATCATGAGTTTTAGATGAATAGACATGTAGGGTTATTTGACACTAAAAATTACTTCTGTTGGCATCAAACAAGCTAATTGTAAATGTTTATTTCTAACGTCAACTTTAGAAAATGCCTTACACAAAAAGTCACGTCATTTGTGAAGTTGCCAAAATTTAATGATCAAGTTACGAATCCAAAGCATGACATGTTGAGAATGAAAAGAGAAAAAAAAATGTATTTCAATATTGTTTTCATTTAATATCATATAAACATCCAAACGATTTACAATGAAGTTGCAGGTAAGCGGGCAACAAGATGCGCCGCAACCCCTTTTAAATAGAAAACCCAATTAATTGAGTCTACTTGACGGTTTGAAAAAAAACGACCATGAGGTTTGGATGAATAGACAATTAGACATGTAGGGCTATTTGACATTAAAAAATTACTTCAATCGGTATCAAGCAAGCCAATTGTAAATGTTTATTTCTCAATGCCAACTTTTGGAAATGTCTTGTACAAAAAGTCAAGTCAATCATGAGAAACGAATCAAGTTACCTTGAGGGGCACATTTACATAGTCTCGTAGGCGTTCACAGGAAGGTCTGAGTTTCAAAATTTTAATAGAATGGTAGATAAAAACTGGATTGAACTCCTTAATAAAATATAAGGTGGACTTTAATAAATTTAAATTTGAACAAGCTATTTACAGGTTTAAATAATATTAGGAATTTGATTTTAGAAACAGCCATTCCAACATGAGACGATTCTTGAGGCACCATCTTTAAACACATCACCTTATGGCAATCTGATTGTGAATGTTGTGATCTTTTTTCAATTGAATTTTGTTCGATTATGTTAAAAATAAAATGATTAAGTTGTAATTGAATAAGACAATTACTCATTAGTGATGTTAAATTGTTAATCTGTTAGAAACTAGTGATTTATCCGGCACAATCGCACAGGTTGGTTGTTATATTATGATGAATGTTAAGAGTTTGATATATGCAGGTAATGTAACCATAGAAGTATAGAACTATCACTTTCATCTTTTGTCAAAAATTGAAGCAAATTATAAATATTTAACAAAAGATATTGAACCTAATACAAGAGCATTCAAAAACAAGAAGATGAAATATATAGGGATGAACATTAGAACAACAAGAAAAGATTAAAGACTACATTGTTACTTTTTGTGTTATTCTAAGACTCCAGCAACTGCCTCCAATTTATAGGATGAGCATCATCGTTTATTTCAAGAAGGAGAGAGCCGTTAGAGGCAAACCAGGAGACTTGAACAAAATAAAGAGAAACCAATTGTGTGTGCCAGTAGAAACACAGGAACATAGCTAGGGTCTTCAGGAAGATCTGTTGGGCTGTTGATTAGAGAACCATAAGATATGGGTCAAATCTGGAATATGTGCTTCGATTAGCCCACATGAACACATGAGTCCTTTGGTAGTACTTCGAGTAGCCCACATGAACCATAAGCCCAAAACTCGGGAGAAGCCCAATATGCAAAGACAATAAGGTAGGGAAGTACGTTTACCCTTCTTAATATATTTTATTTAAGCTGTAGTATATCACATTGTTATATTTTCATATATTTGACAAATCATATCTTGATTATTTATTGTTACCAAGCATTTAATAAACAATGATTATTATTATGTTAAGTGTTTGGTTCGTTGTCACCAGTGACGGATCCAGGAATTTTTTTCAATTGGTTCACCTTTTTTCAGTTGTCAAATTTCTCATTCTAAGAACCAACATTTAGAATTTTCAGGCCTGTCGGATCAAGTAGGGGCGTAGTACATAATAAAATACGATATCAGTTGGATTACTTCAGTGCTTCCATGAGTCATTTGCGGACTACTAAAAAATGATCATTGGTAATAACCAACCATCCAAAACATGTTGCCATATACGTTGTATTTAAACTACAGTCTAATAATCCACAATAAAAAACTAAGTATTGCACAACAACATAAAGTATACAACTAATATGTAGAAATTAGATTATGTGGTAAATTAGAGTATATTCCGGAGAAAAGAACCATATTTTGTATACATAGAAGTTGCAAATTCATATTTAAGCTACGTAACAATGAACTAATCACAAACAAAGGTCCAACAAGTCATAAATTAAGTTATATAACTTTATGTTTCATGTTTGTTTGTTGTACAAACTGAGCAATAAAGTAGAAATTAAGAGTAAAATGAAATGAAATAAATAAATGAAACTCTAAAATCAAAGCGAATTCAAATAATATTTAACTTTAAGTAACAAATTTCGTGCTAATGATTTGACAATGGTGGTTGATGCGTTTTTTTTATGTGTGGAGACAGTTGGGAAAAAAACAAAAAGAAGTGTTGTAAGAGAGAGTTGAACCTAGGTTCCCACAATAAAATGGTATCAAGTTTACCATTAGATCATGATCTCACATTGTATATGGAGTCACGCATAATTTATATATGGGTTCACCCTCATATTTTATATAGGCGTTATATATAAAATCCGAAACTCAGTGGGTTCCCGTGAACCCGCACCTATATAACTAGATCCGCCCATGGTTGTCGCTGGTTTTAATAAATTTTATGTCAGTTTGTTCAAATTTGACATAATAATATGCCATTTTTTAAGTAAATTTATAATTATATCTTCAACAAAAAAACGGTTAACTCATTAAACTCAAAACGATTATAATAATAATTATGGCATTTTGTTATTATAGGATTTTCGAATTTTTGTATATTACATACACGTTTAATGGTTTCGTGTTAGATTTCTGAAAATAAATTTCTTGAATAGTAGACTAAACAAATTCTAATTTCTAATAACATGTGGGCTGACAGGGTGTGCAGTAGTCAAAGTGGCGGGGCTGTTTGTGAGTGAAGTCAATGGAGTTTGCTGTTTTAGTTTTTGGAGGTTGCTGCTATTATTGTTTACTGAGTTTCTTAACCAAGTATGTTAACCTAAGACTAGACGTAGTGAACTAATATGGGGGCTCCAACCAAATGATGTGGCAGCCATTCCCTCTGTCGACCACCCCCGGGTTGGCCCTATTAACGAGTACATGACTCAATTATTATATGCATATTCTGATCGAGAGAACAACGACAGTTCATAGTTTCGGCGAAAGAATTGAGATTCCCCAATGTCAGCCTCGCCTCTAAGGGTGTGCTATGTGGGAGCCGGCCGAGATACTTGTTTTTTGGGGGCACAAATTTTTTTAAAAATTTCCGATGTTATATATATATATATATATATATATAAATACCCGAGTGCTTATAATTTCACTATATTTATAATACCCAAACACATTTTCAACCACTTTTTTTTTAATACCTAAAAGCTTATAGGCTCATTAGAAATTGAAAAAGATTCATTACTTTTAATTAATCAATATAAGTTAAATAAATAAAAACAAGAAACCAATAGGTGAGATAACAACAAAGTCGACTTCGAATACCAGCAGTCACAGTAGCATCTGCAGAAAAGAGTTTTTCGAAATTACAGTTATTGAAATCTTATTTACGATCAACAATCTCTATGAAAGACTTAGCGGATTGGCAATGATAGCTTTAGAGAACATATTATTAGTTGACATAAACTGCGAAGAGTTGATTCACCAATTTTTTTTATCAAGAATGTTAGGAGAGTTTAACAAATCCTCGGTTAGCTATTAGCCTCTTAAGTATGTCATAAACTCATTCTAATACCATGATTTTTGATAATTGTTATGTTTATTGTCATAATTTAATCAGCGTATAAAAATTATGTTTACATTATTAATACGTCAAGGCTTAAGGGACATATTTTTTCCAGCTCGGCTAGGACACGTGAATTATTAGAGCCGGTCCTTCCTAATGCAGGCCATTTTCATTGAACGATAAAGAAACCGCATGCAGAAGTACACCAGGAAACGTACTCAGCATGCTTGATGTTTGTTATTTCTTGTTTCACTGGTTAAAGTACTTAACCAATAACCAGCTTTCAAACCAATTAGTTAAAATCCATTTTTACATTTTGATCCTTCAAATTAAAGTGAGCAACATTTTGATCCTTGAAATCAAAGAGAGCAACATTTTGATCAATATTTTTAACCACTGGTGACTGGTGTATATACTCATATGATTAGTGGCTTGAAACCTGTCTATTTCACGTGTAGAAAAATAGCAACGCATAAGTGTTTTAATTATGTATGTACATGTTATAGGTGGTAAATAGATTACATATCTAATAGTATAATAAATAGATATAAAAATATGTAACAGTTCATATATAATAGAAAACTATTTTCAAAATCCAATTATCAGTTAGCTATTGTTTATGTAATTGGATTTTCATTTACTACTTAATTGAATACGCAGTTAGATATTAGATTTCAAAGTTTTAAACAAAACAACAAATAATTTAAAATAAATGTGTTGTATTAATTAGTAAAAGGGTGGACGGGTCACCCATGACCCAACACATGTCTTCTGAGCTCGTGTGGGCTCATGGACCCCCCCCCCCCCAACCCACACATTTTCCAGATTCGTGAACACAGATACCTCGTGACTTCAATTTTTAATATATCCGTAACTTTTCATCCTAGACTTTAGTCAACTTTTAAATTAAAGAATACTTACAAGTTTGTCACCTCATCATTAACTATATATTATTTTTTTTTAATTTTAAAGCAACCCCCACATGTCTCAAATATTTTGTCGTTATCATATATATGTAGAATTAAAGAAAGAAAACATATATTATCTTTTAACAATTACATTTGATTTTGTAATAATAATGGGTATATCAGATGACTTGCGATTTTGTAAGTTAATTTTTCATTGTGTTTGTAGATGGAAGCTTGAGCACTGTTTCATTCAGTTAAGCGAGTGATGAGTAACTTGATGAAAGAAAAGCCGACTTTTACCATAGCAATGTTTGAGGCATGTAATTTTGATACAATTAGTTTTATGTTTTAATACAGTTAGTTTTATGTTTTAATACAAATTGTATCAAAATCATAACATTTTAAGTTTTATTGTGTGTTAAAAATTACTTATTTTCACTCATTACCCAACCTACTTGAATTCTCTACCAACAATCAACATGTTTATTGACTTATGCAGATAAAGCCTATTAGAGATAGTAGTAGATATGCCCTCTAATTGTTGAAGTTCATTAAGACAAAAAAAAATAACTGAACAAAGGTAAAAATTAAAAATCAAGCAAATTGACAACTAAGGACTTTATTATTGGTGCTTAGTTATAATTGATGGTTCAGTTAGATAATAACTACTTTAAACTAAAAATGTTATTGAAGCTTAAACTGTGAAAACCAAACCATTAGTAACGCTTCAGTTTTAATTTTCAACAGTTCAGTTTTTCTTTTCGACAATAAAAAATTCGTTACTAACGGTTGGGCTCAGATGTTTAACTTAAAAACATCAAAACCGGCCTTAAACACCCATACGTAACATATTAATTTTTTTAATTGAAAAACTATAATAATATAATACTCAAATTAAAGAGAATAAAATATCGTCTTTATGGTGCATTTTTGGTAAAAAAAAATATTAATGTGTGAAAATGTTATAGTCATTTAAAAGTCGTGAGGGATGGTTGGTTTAAAATTGAAATAAAAAATATAATAGGTTAAAGATGATGGGCAAACTTGTAAATTGGTTGAATTGCGTTTAAAAAAAGACAAGTTTACCCATTTGTATATGTACCTTATACATTAAAATGTGTAAAACTCTTAAAATCAAGTGTCTTAATTTGTTTTTTCTCATGTATTATATATAAAGTGTCTTAATTTGTTTTTTCTCATGTATTATATATAGTACAGATGATACACGTAGCTAACAATTTTTGTTGATATTATATATTCATTTTATGTTTGGAGTTTCAAATCTCTCTATGTTGGAATTGGTCGTTGGCTATGTAATACGATGCAAGTCATTTTATGCTAGAATGGATGGACTAGGAATTAAAATCAGCCGTATATGTTGGATGACTCGTGATTAGGGTATACACACTTTTTTTTCCTAATAATTTATAGATGGTTGGAGAGACAAACTAAATGTTACTCCGCACAATAGTTAAATCATTTTTTTAGGCTGGATGAGAAAATATTAATATCTTGAAACACATCATTTTGTGCTTTCCTACTTGAAACATTAACAATTGAATGATTGATGATATCAATTAAAAGATCATCCATCAAATTTGGTTTTTGTTTTGATCGAATAAATTTCTAAAAAAATGCATGTTGGGAGTGGGTATCGAGCTTGAATGCGTTGGGGTTAAACATGTCAAATTAAAATAAGTGTTAAATTTTGATTCATGTCAAAACGGGTTTTTGTAATCAAATTTGTGTTACGTAATCAAAATGTTTGTTGCGTTCACTGTTTCTAATTAGCGTACTGTTTTTATAGTTTAGTGTGGTTAGATGGAGTAGGCTGGTTGTGTTATTTGATAGTTGATGTTCCCTTCTTTTTACTTATTTATGCTTTAGTTTCTTCTGTAATATTTATCTGCACAAGAACTGAATCATGCGGATTCGTTGGTTTTTTTTATATACTGCATTGATGTTATGTGATCAATTATTTCATTGTTAATGGTTTCGGTAAATAAAAGAATAATACTTTCTTCTTTTTTTTTCGAATGACTAGTTCTACAACATTCTGAGTAGGTCGTTGTGTAGTAGTCTGAGTGGGTCGGGTCATTCTGAGTAAAGTGAATGTTGATATATACAAATGTTGGAGCTTCTGTTGGATTTTCTCATACTTTATTTCCATTTTTCATTTAGTTTTGGATTAATAGTGTTTGGTATTATCATCATTTAGAACGTATCTGTTAGAACTGGAAATGACGCTTATTTGAGATAATTGTTGTTGCATAGTGTAAGGCCCCGTTACCGGTAGCCCTACTTTTGTGTTGGATTTACTCATAAACGCAGTTCTAAATATCAGAATTAATTAAAACATTCGCGGAATATAAAAGCTTTCATAAAACATTTCATAACAAAACACGTCTTGTCTTAAAACATCATTTTGTCTTTCAAAATAAACGAAACATTAAATTTAAACGTCTTGAGTCTTCCGATGCCAGCCTCTTATTCAGTGCCACGTGTCTCCTCAAGCGAGCTGCCTCATCCTACTCACCTGCGTGCATACTAAAAGTCAGCTACGCTGAGTGAGTTCTAGTTAATCATACACTATACAATACACATAAACTTATATTCTTTCATTCATACTTTCATACTTTCTTTTGTATTAACTTACTTTCATATCTTACGTTATAAAGAGCATTACGCCCTACATTCCTCGAGTATTATTAGGGCTCGGTACCCTCATTCCTCGAGTATTATTAGGTCTCGGTACCCTCCTTCCTCGAGTATTATTAGGGCTCGGTACCCTCTTTCCTCGAATGTTAGTAGGGTTCGGTTCCCTAGTTCTCGAATATTAGTAGGGTTCGATTCCCTCTTCGTTACCATACAACCATACATCATACCTCGAGTATTATTAGGGCCCGGTACCCTCTTCGTAACCATACAACCATCCTTTCCTTCTTTTATTAACTTTATCACATTCATACACATAAGCATACATATCATACTTACCTTATACTTAGCGTTACAACCTGACAGTACGTGCAATATCCGAAGATCGTTCACGTACCGTCAAGCCATCATTCATACATATCACATCATTCACATAAGGCATACACTTATCTCTTAGGATAAGCGTATTAACAAACATATCGAGTATGCACACAGCCCCGAAAACATAACACATAATTGGGGCTAGAAACTCACCTGAACATGGTTACGTTCACCGTTAATCGTAATCCCTTTCTTCAGTTGTGCACGGTTGACTGTATAACAAGTATACGTATCAATTAACTATCACTACTCATATCATCTTTCTAGTCTTAACTAGTACCCACAACGAACGGGGGTCCGGGAGCAGCGCCCCTGGTAGCGGGGTCTAGGGGCGGCAGCCCCTAGCAGGGTCCAAGGGGCAGAGCCCCTGGCTGGGGTCGAGCTGCCAGGTCAGCTTGGAAAAATTTTATTTACATTAACTGTCTTAACACATTTTCCATTAGGTTTTTAATTTATTTTCTAAGCGAACTTAACTTTAGGCGAAGTTAAACCTTAAGCGAACTTAGCTTTAGGCGAAGTTATCAGTTAGGCGAACTTGGCCTTAGGCGAAGTTACCAGTTAGGCGAACTTGGCCTTAGGCGAAGTTACCAGTTAGGCGAACTTGGCCGTAGGCGAAGCAAAGCTTTGAAGGCGAAGTTATGCTTTGAAGGCGAAGTTGTTCAGGTCAGCTACGAGTTTGGTTTTTATCAAGCATTTTGGCGATTTTAATATCCTTGTTATAGTTCGACATCACCCCCTACGTTCCCTAACCGTTTTCGTTCGTATATATATCCCGTATATACTATAAAGCTTGGACCTTTAAGGTAAAAACGTTCAATACTGCGTAAACTTTAAAGGTCAAGAACATACCTTTTATACGTTCGGTGTGGTCGCGGTTTGCTTGGTTATCTCGTATATTGAAGATCTAATAATGGTCGGCTTGATTCTTGGTCTCGGATGTCTCTCTCTCTCTCTCGACCGAATATGGTGTAGTGTATGTGTGTGTTTTTGAGTGTGTAGAGATTATGATGGAAATGAAATGAGGGTTTAGGGTTTTAGGTCGGTTTAGGGGATATTTATATCCCTTAAAGCCCATGGACCTAAGGCTCATTCTCATTTAACCCATCTTAATTAATCTAAGTCCATGATCCGTTCTTTACTCGACATTAATTAATTAATAACGCGAAATCACTAAACGTAACTTTCTTTATTTAATATTATAAATTTTAGGATGTTACACATAGCCACTTTATAGTTAATTCCCTAATGTTTTGTTGTCCCACCTTCCAAATCCGTATCATCAAACTCACATCCCCAACTTTGTTTGTTTGAATAATAAGTGTGGTAGAAGAGTCGAGATGAAGGTAGATTTATCTAGTCTTTAGCTCTACTGATGGTGCTATGTCTTCAATATGGATAAAACATTCAGTTTCTTGCTTTGGAAGAGATCAATAACTAGGGTTGATCAACGAAACCGGTTCCTGGAACCGAACCGGTGGACCCGAACCGGACCCGAACCGGTTCCTACCCGTTTTTTGTAGGAACCGGACCCTATCTGATTCAACCCGATGATCCGTGACCGGTTCTTGCATTTCTGAGTGGGGGCGGGTAGGAACCGGAACCGAACCGGAACCGGTTCTGGAACCGAACCATCCGGAACCGGTTAGGAACCGGTTCTAGCCGTTGGATCGATTATAGCCGTTGGAAATCGTTTTTTTGGCTGTTTTTTGACCGTTGGGGTCAAAAATAGCCGTTTTTTGGCTCCCACAAGCACCCCACTACTAGTATAAATAGGTATTTGGTGTCATGGGTTCATCACAACACTCAAAACGCAAACCCGGACGCAAAAAAATACAAAAAACGCTATTACAACGTTTTGAGTTCTCTAATCTCTTGTTTTCTCTTCTTCTATATTCATATTTGTTATGGCTGCCTCACAATCATCGGTTGGTCAAGGTTCCAACGCCGAACCAAGTTTCGTTCGTATTGTACCTCATAATCGTAATCAAGAGATTTGGTGCAATTGGGATTTGGTTGAATTGAGTGACCATTCATTGAAGGCTCGGTGCAAGTTTTGTGGGGTTTATTTAAACCCACTTTCGAATTCAAATTTGAAGAAACACATCGAAAAACCGTATTGCAAGGCGTTGAAAAAGAACGTCGATTCGCAACAAACGCAAATGGATAGTGAAGGCGGAATATTTACATACCAAATTGATCGAGTTCAAGATCATATGGCGAAGTTTGTGATTCAATAAGCTTTTCCGTTTAGCCACTTCGACAACCCTCGCTTAACCGCCATGATTCGAGATATGATTCAACCACAATACACTCACGTAAGTTGTCATACTCTTAAACGTTATTGTTTAAAATTGTGGAAGAAGGCCAAAGAGGTACTAATTGCATATTTTGAAAATATAAATACGGGAATAAACTTAACTAGTGATGTTTGGTCGGCTCCACATGGTCTACCCGAATCTTATCTTTGTGTCACCGCTCATTGGGTAGACCCGTCATTGTGGGAAATGATGAAACGCACCATTGCTTTCGAACTCTTTGAGTATCCACATACGGGAGATAATTTGTTTGAAATTTTAGATTATGTTATAAAAACTTATAAACTAGAAAATAAAATATTTTCAATGGCATTTGATAACGCGTCGAATAATACATCGGCGGTTGATAAATTAAAATTAAAATATACGTCGATTTGCAATGGTGTATTTTTTCACTCAAGGTGTGTTGCACATATCATTAATTTAATCGTGCAAGACGGACTTGCTTCGGATGAGGTTACATCGGTTATAAACGATTTTAGACTAATGATACATGAAGTTTTTAAGAAAGGTAAAAAAAGAAAAATGGAATATAGAAAATTTTGTAAAGATACGGGAAGAAAAGCTTTGGGAGCTAATTGGGATGTACCCCATCGATGGAATTCCACTTGCATAATGTTTCAAAGTGCTTTGGAACAAAGAGAAACTTTACAAATGTTTCATTCTAGTCTTGCGAGAATGATTTGGCAATCCCCTTTTCAAATGAGAAATGGGAAATTATCAATGACTTATCGACTTTTCTTGAAGTTTTTAAAACATCAACTACGAAACTATCGGGAACGTATTATCCGACAAGTCCCTTGGTTCTTTCGGAGTTATTTTTAATGGTTAACAATCTTAAAGAATTTGAAAATAAAAGTCCAATGTTTTCAAACATCATATTACCAATGAAGTTTAAATTAAAAAAATACTTTCTTGAATTGCCACCGGTTTTTACTTGCGCCGCCGCTTTAAACCCAATGTTAAATGTTACAGGGGTTGAATGTGTGATAGACGAAATTTTTTCAGCCTTAGATATGCATGAAGTTGACCCAAACTTTTCAACAGAGGCAAAAAATTATTTTAACTTGAATTTTAAATTTATGTATGACTTTTATTTAAATAAATATGGGTCAAACATACACATGCCTATGCCGGGGGGGTCTTCATCAAGTTCAAGTGCTACTAGAGTACGAGATCCCATGATTAGCCTTATGAACACCGTTCGCAACGTAACGGCTAAAAAACAAAGGGGTAACACCCCTTCAAGCGAACTAGGAAGGTATAGTGCAAATGATTACTCTACTGGTTTATCCGAACAGGAATATGGCACTTTTGATGTTTTGGCTTGGTGGAAGGTAAAGGAAACCGAGTTTCCGATTCTTGCCACCATGGCCCGTGATTTACTAACCGTCCAAGCTTCTACGGCAGCTTCGGAATCCGTTTTTTCTCTTAGTGGCAGGGTAATATCGGTGAGAAGAACAAGACTAAATTCGGAGTCGGTGGAGATGTGCATTTGCTTAAAGGATCACTTGGACTCAATCGATCGTATTCAACACGTAACCACTCTCGAAGATGAAACACCACTTGATGTTCGAGTGCACGACGAATAAGAAGGCATTTCTACAAGTAATTCCGAGGAAGAAGTCACCGCTCAATAATTACGACGAACAAGAAGGCTTTTCTAGAAATAATATGTCACAACTTTATATTTATAAGTTTAATGTTTTGTTAGTTTGTTTTTGAAGATTTTAAAACATGTAAACTTTTTTTTTTGAACTTCTTAAAGTAAATAAAATGAATTTTATGTTAATTGTTTTTTTTATTTTTCATGTTATACAAATACGAATCGTAGTTTAGAATCCAAATCGCAAACGAAAAACGAAAAAAAAAAAATTTTACACTGTAACCGGTTAGTACAGGAACCGGGTTAGGAACCGGTAAGAACCGGTTAGATAGGTTAGGGGTCCGAGGGTGGGAGAACCGGTTCGGTTCCCTAACCGGTTCGAGCCTGGAACCGGTTTAAAATGGGGTTTTGAATATAGGAACCGGTTAGGAACCGGTTCCAGTTCCTAGTCCCAAACCGTTTTGAACATCTCTATCAATAACCACTTCCACCACATTATCATAAAAGTCACTACCAATTGTCAACTTCTCTTGCTTTTTCCTAATTTAAGTCACATCTTCAGTAATTTGAACTTAAATCCGGCTCCGATTTCTCTTATTAAACGTTTTATGTCCATTTGAATATGTAAAGAAATTATTATCTATATAGTATAAAAAGAACGTTTGGCGCCGCAGTTCATATTTAGATATTTAGGATTTGTTTTTGTTGACTTCGGAAAAGATTGTTGGGTGGTGAGTTGGCTGGGTATGTTTGTGCTAATTTTCCTGGCCGATTATTGCATAAATTCGAGTCCAGTCACTTGCAATATATTATCTAACTTGATTTTTGATAATTGTAATTTTTTCTCAATATATTATGTATTTTTTTGGGTGGGCCTAACGATTACATATTATTATTATTATTATTATTAGGAAAATTGAATACTAATAATCCAAACTATCTACTATTGACTAATATTAATCCCAACTAACAATATGACTATTACCACTCCCAAATTTCAACTTTATTATTAGCAACAATCTCAATCTAACGGATTGTTAACTTTGTCAGTTAAATATGTGTAAAATGACAAAAATACCCCTTTACATTAAAACAAAAAAATCACTAATTTAATAGATCTTGAATAAGAAAAAACAAAATTAAAATAACATTAGGGACAAAAATCACCAAACAAACACCTGCATCTTCTTCAACTAGTTTCCGGCCACCTACCTGGTATTCCGGCGTACTTCCGACGAGCAAAAGAAAATCATCAGTTTGCACCCGACCACACCCTTTTTTCTCGCCAATAGCCACCACTCCAATTGCTTGGAACCATCAAATCAGATCTGAAATTTGTTGTGAGCACACCCTAAACCATTAATCGGTTGCTGCGTTTCTAAGATGTGTGCCGAGATTTGTGGCTTGTTTTCGAGATATGAAGCGAGGAGATGATGGTTAATCTGTCGCCGGAAAATTTTGGGCTGGAAGAATGGCTGTTCACTTGGTTTATATAGGTGGTGAGTTCGACAGAAAAAACGAACCTGACTGGCGAGTCCACGTGGTCCAAACTAGTTGGTTTTTGAGGTCACAGTGTTGTGATGGATGGTGTGTTTGCCGGAGTTGGATCAACGGTGAGGAAGTATGGATAGAGACAGGGCCGGCCCAATAGCTATACTGGGCCAAACTAGGGCTTTAGGCCCCATAATTATGAAGGCCCCCAAATTTTTTATAAGAAAATAATAAATACATTAAGTTTATTTTTTGCTGACGAAGGAAGGTTGGAAGTAATTGAATTGAAGCCTGGAAAATTGGAATTGAAGTAATTATTTGGTACATTCCACGCATACCGATTTCACGACATTAATGAAACGCAAAGCGAATCAAGTGGATATGAAACTGAATCGATTTGTTGGCCTAAGAGATTTTGGATTTGGATTGGTTGGTGGCATGTGGATTTACTGATGAGGTTTGTTTATCTTTATCACTTATGCCTCTATCTATATATCATTTGGCAATTTTTAATCTGCCCAATATGAGGTTGCTTTTACACTATAAGTTTTGCCCTAATTCTTGCCTAATGTTTAATAATATGCTAATCTATTACTTTAATATTGAGATTATATCAATTATTTGTTTTTTTTTTTCACTACATTGTTATAGCTACTTGTTTCATTGTCGACACCAAACTTACGAATCTTGTTATACAAAAAAAAATAAAATAAATAAATAACATAAAAGATGGCGTTGATTGAATCACCAGAAGGTCCACAAAAACTACTAACAGTGAACCTACAAATGACTTAAGTCATACAAATAACGAAGCTGCAAATTACAAACAACCTACAAATAATGAACCTAAAAACTTTGATTCTTTTTCAAATGTGCCTATAGAATTGTGTTTATTTATGTATCTGTTGCTTCCGCATAACGCAGTGTTTCTAAACTAAAATTGATAAAAAAAAATATTTAAGATCTATAAGGTCAGAAGAAAGGTTAAACGGTTGATCTCTTTTGTCAATTGGGAAGAATATTTTGACAGAAATTAATTATGATTATTTCATAAAACAATTGTATCAAATAAGACAAGAAAAATATTTAATGTCACACGATATATCTTAAAAAATAAAATTTTGAACTCCTCTAACTATAAACTTTTTCGTTTATTATTACCGGTCCCAAGATCGGGTAAAGGATGAGGGTTTCTATTAAAATATTTTTAAAAAAGGCCCCCAATTTTATAGTTATCTTGAGGCCTCTGAAAACCTTGGGCCGCCACTGGATAGAGAGGTTTAGTGGTGATGTCGGTATTGGGGTTGAAAGTTCTCTGGAAAATGGTTGGGTCGAGGTTGAAGTGTCGCCGGAAAACATATCGCCGAAGTTCATGGTCTTACCGGCACACAATGCTTGTCGGAGAAGACGGTATACAATATAATATGGACACATATAATGTGGGTTCATGTTAATTACTGTTTTATTTTTATCTTCTTTTTAGTGACAGGGGCACCTTTGTCATTTTACACCTATTTAATTGATAAAGTTAACAATTTGTTAGATCGGGATTGTTAATAAAATTGAAAGTTGGAAGTGGTGGTAGTCAATGCTTGTCGGAGAAGACAAGCATATAATGCTTACCGGCACACAATGCTTGTCGGAGAAGACGGTATACAATATAATATGGACACATATAATGTGGGTTCATGTTAATTACTGTTTTATTTTTATCTTCTTTTTAGTGACAGGGGCACCTTTGTCATTTTACACCTATTTAATTGATAAAGTTAACAATTTGTTAGATCGGGATTGTTAATAAAATTGAAAGTTGGAAGTGGTGGTAGTCATATTGTTACTTGTGATTAATATTGGTCAATAATAGATAGTTTGGATTATTAGTTACCAATTTTCATTATTATTATTATTATTATTATTGTATTTAACAAATTGTAAGCCTGATACCGCATGACCATGATTGGTCCATGTGGCATCGTGTGATTGGACTAAGCAATTATCTTTTTGGTTTTTGGAAAATTGATTTTATTGGTCCCAACTATTGCCTTTTGGTCATTGTCGATCCCAACTAACGAATTGGTCACTGATGGTCCCAACTTTAAATGTATTTGTTTCTAACGGTCACCGGCTAACAAAATCCTAACGCCGTTAATTTCAGGTCGCCGGAAACACGTTTTCTCCAGGGAAAGTCAATTTTTTTGCACATGAACACCGCCAACCAACCACCATCACTTAAGCACCATAAATTGATTCCGACGATGGTTCTAGGGTTCTGGCGACATCAATAATTGTGGCTTTTACTAAAAAGAGGTTCCTAAGAGTACAATACAAAGTTACAATGATGTTTGGGACAAAGATGTTGAGTTTTCGGGAAAAAATGTGTTTTTTCCGGCGACCTGAAAACTAACGACGGCCAAAAACTCTTTCCGGCGACCTGAAACTAACGACGGCCAAAAACTTTTTCCGGCGACCTGAAACTAACGACGTTAAAATTCTGTTAGTCGCGGACCGTTAGGAACAAATACGCTAAAAGTTGGGACGGTCAGCAGCCAATTCGTTAGTTGGGACCGATAATGACCAAAAGATGATAGTTGTGACCAATAAAAACCAATTTTCCATGTTTTCTGAAAAATAAAATTGATAACTAGATGGTTACTTACGTTGACTCGCTATCGTAATGCCCAGGACCGACAATTTCAGGCATTTGGGGGACAAAGACTTCTGGAGAGATGGAACGTTTTTCATCGATGGGCTAAAAGAACTATGTGTAGCATATATAGTGCTAATCATAGCGTTGTTATGACTGCTATTTGAGAAAGTAAACATGGTTGAAAAGACAATAGAAATATTTTACAACAGACCATCGGGGTGAATTTTATTGATGTCTTGGGTTGTTTTTATACTATTAGTACATGGTGGAGCATTTAATTAGTATGATGAATTAATGACATTTTATAATAACAACCTTAGACTATGTGTTGTGTTTGATGGTTAGTTAATCAAAAGTGATGTCACGTATGAAATAAAGCATTGAAAGCCTTCACATATACTCATTTTTATAATAACACTAAATATCACTACATCATTTCTCTTTTTTCTCAACTAAATAATTTTTATAGCTTTATCATTACGTTTTCTTTCTACCCCACTCACAACCACCTTCAAAAAATATTAAAAAAATTAATGGGGGTGAACAGTGTCTCTTAAATATACAGAAAACTGTAAAATTTTATATCTTCTCTATTCAAAACTACTCACAACCGCACCCATACAAAATGCAAAACTCACACACATACACACACACATATATAGGGTAGAGATATTGTACGCTAATGCCTTAACGTACAATAGGTACGTGAGACGCTCAAAGGCAAAGGTACTAAACTGTCACACCCCCATCTTAGGCCTAGGAGAGCGATCGACAGTTGGTACCACATTTGTAAATAAATCAGAGTTACGGTTTATAGCGGAAGACTTTATAAAATATAAGGATCAAACTTGTAAATATTTACATTACAAAATGACGAGACGAAAGTCTCGTTTAGTATTTACTTGTTTATATGTTTTACAAAACCATCATATTTTAATATTTAAACAAAATTATCCGAGCCATCGGATTCTTGAGCTCTTCGTCTTTCAAGCTCTAATCTTGGTTACCTGCAAAATGTTAATAAAATACGTCAGCAACGAATGTTGGTGAATATGCTGACACTAAAATATTTTCTTTTACTTAATTACCCCTCGAGACCACGTAAGTCTCGGCCCATCTTGACTTAGGAATAATCAAGTTAAAACAATATCATTATAAACTCGAGTCTCTACACTAGGTCACCTCAGCAAAACACCGCAGCGTTTCGACATAACTTAGGTACCATAAATATACACATGGTCAGTCTCACTCGGACATAACTTAGGTCCGGCCCATCGTGGCTGGAGGTCGTGACCAAGCATGGTGCGATGTGCCCACCGCATTCCACATATGTAAGAATCCAGACAAACGTATACCACAGCCTGAGGGCTAGGCTTATACTCTTATTTACAATGTTTTTAGAGACACGTAGCCTCATGTAAAGTTTTACACATAACAAGTTTGTTTGTTTGAAAACAAGTTTATAAAAGTGGGGCGTATTCACCTTTTCAATGGGATCGGCTTCCAACACCGTCCGTGAGTCTTTCTCTTGCTATCTCGCACCTATAATACAAGTATAACTTTTGTTAGTCGGATACACGATCCGGCTTAAAACCTTTAGTCTTATTTATCTCGATGAACCTTTAGTTCATTATCTCTTTTTACTTTAAAACATTTAGTTAAAAACTAATCTTTATAAACCTTTAGTTTATTTATAAAAACCCTACATTTCTTCTTCTTTAAGAAACGTATTTCTTTCTTTATTATTTAAGTATACTCATTATACCTAAATAATATATTTATAACAAAGAATAATCATATACATATATACTCACATATATATTTCGTTTTTCTTTTTCTTTATTTTCTTTGTTATATGTTTCTTTGTTTATCGAGAATAACTTCGACTTGGGTTATTAAGCCCTAATAATATTTTATTATTATTTTATTCGGGCAGTATGCCTACCTTTCTTGGCTCAATATACCTTTCACACTCGGGCAGCACTTCGATTCTATTTTCCATATCAACTTTCTTGATTGATCAACCCTTTGCTTGGACACACAAATCTAACACCAACACTTCTCGGCACGCTCTTCGAGACGTCAGGACATCACCTCCTTCTTGTTTGAAATGTCGTCGGGGGAGTGGTATGATTATCGAGGAATCGGGCAAACAAAACGAGTAGATCGAGGGTCGGGTTCTCGGGGTTTTAGAGAGAAGTTAGAGAGAGAGTAATGTGTGTTTTTGGTGTGAGATTGTGAAGAACCCGGACTTGCTATTTATAAGGCTGATTTTGGATCCCATCGCGGTACGCGATGGGTTCCTTGGCTGGCCCGTCGCGTAGCGCGACGTAGGTCTGGCCAGTCAGCTTATAGATCTGCCACATGGCGACACGTGGCAGGAGCCGCGCCACGTGGTGACACGTGGCGGACGTGTTACCACGTGGTGACACGTGGCGGCTGGTGGTGCCACCGTGTGCCACGTGGCACACGTGTCACACTTTGTTAGACACTCCATCGCGATAAGCGATGGAGGTCTCTTCTGATCTATTACGTAGCGCGATGGGTCATAAAATCCGAATTTTTATTTTTGACCCTGGAGTTTGGAATTTGACAAGATTGGTCCCTTGACTTTGGAAACTTGACATTTTTGGCCCAAATTTACGTGATGTTACATAAAAGCTCAACCAAACCCTAAAACGCTCAGCCAAAAACCTTAAACGCTCAAAAACGGTTTTCATGAAAAAAAGTGAAAAATTGATCGATTAACCATCAAAATTGTTTTTTCGGTGAACCAATGATTAATTGGATGTGTATTGACGATTCTGAGATGTTTGGATGTGATTTCATATATCGATTTTGTGAAAAAATGGATTCGCGTACCTATTGTACGTTAATGTATTATTGTATTGTATCTTTTACCTATATATATATATATATATATACTAGCCTTAGAAACCCGTGTATTACACGGGATAAATTAATTTATAAATTACAAAGAATAGTTTAATAGAAATTAAAAAAAGGATAATTAAGTACCTTTATATTATGTAAAAAAATGTATTACAAATATAATCATTTTTATATCATAAAATATATTTGAATATTAAATCGAGAATGAGTTGTTCTACAATTAGTATACAATAATGAAGCAATGCCACTAGAAATAAAATTTAAAACAATGAGGTCTTTCGATGTGAAAGATGTAGTTAAAGTCTTTTACAAAAATGTTATACATTCCATACTCGGTCATAGACAAAAAAGACACAAGATTTTCTTTTTTGAACAACTTTTATGTTGTCCTTATAAACACATTGTTGTTCAACTATCATAATAGTCTTATAATAAATATAAAAAATGAAAAATTTGTATAATTTTTAAGACTTAATATTTATAAAAAATAATATAGTTTAATATCAGGATGTGTTAAAAAAATTAAATGTTAATGTAATCTTTAAACATAAATTATTTTATATATACATTTAAACTTTATAGAAAATATATTTATGACACGTAATTATTATATTACTATTTTTTTATATTAAGTATCTTTAGAATATAATTTATGACATTAATAATTCAATCAATGGAGATTGACCAATTAATATGGTATGTTGAATATATTAACAATACTATATTTAGAACTAAGATTTTTTTTTCTTTTCCATCAATAGAAGAGAAGTGATTTTGGCGGGAATTTGATAGTGAATTAAACTCTGAATGCCATGTGTCCAGAAATATTATCTTTTATTAGTATAGGGAGATATATGGGAAGGGATGTGAATGCTTTAATTAAACAACCGAAAAAAAATGTCATAGATACGGGTTGCTTAGCCAAGTCTTTAATATTGCTAATCAGTGTTTTCATATGTTTCAAACTGTTTATATAAAAGTTTGGCGTTGCAGTTCTGATTTCATTTTTTTTTTATATTTAGGATTTGTTTTTGTTAACTTTGGATAAGATTGTTAGGTGATGAGTTGCTGGGTATGTTTGTGCTAAGTTTCCTGGCCGATTATTGCGCAAGTTTGAGTCCTGCTACTTGCAATATATTATCTAACTTGATTTTTGGTAAATTGTATTTTTATTCCAGATATATTATGTGTTTTTTTTGGTGGGCCTAGCGATAACCTGCTATTATTATATATTATAACATACTGTAAGTTTGGTGTCGTATGACAATGATTGGTCCACGTGACAACCTGTGATTGGACTAAGAAATTATCCTTTTGTTTTGTTTTTTTAAATTTGATAACTAAATGGTTATTTACGTTGACTCGCTATCGTAATGTCCAGGACCGGTAACACTGAGGTTTTATCAACCTTTTTGTTTTAGTTCCGGTACCGTAAAAATGTAACCGAAAAAGACTGACAACGCTAGGGTTTTACCAACGCTAGGGTTTTACCGACAGAATAAATGTCATTTTAAACATTTTATTTTTTATATGTTAATTTGACGATTTTTTTTAGTTTTATTGTTTATACTTTACCAACGATGTTTATATAGTATCGTAACTAATGTAACTAAACCGACCAAATTTGCGTCGACTTGGCCCAGCAATGTCCATGATCGATAACACTCGGATTTTATCAATACCCGATTTTTACTGACTCACCATCGCTACGCCCAGCACCAACAATGCTCGGATTTTACCAACCGAATAAATGTTGTTTTATATATCTTAATTTGGTTATAATTTTTTTGGTTTTGATGGTTGGTTTTCCCAAGGTTGCTTATACCTTAAGGAACATAATCGATCCTAATTCACATCGACTTGCTTTCGTAATTCTCGGTTTTTGACCCCTGGGGTTTACCAACGTTCTAGAAACAACGGGAGAAACCTTTTCTTACCTACACTGACCGAATGCCGAATTTTTAGTTCCGGTATCGTAACGAACATGACAGCCACTGACCGAATTTGTGTAGAATCACCGCCTCAACGCCCGGAATCGATAACTGGTGGGTTTTACCAATCTTCGAGTTTTACCAACTGAAGCTACCCCATTGCTTCATCTCAATTTTTATGATTTGTTTTGCTTTTAGTTCCGATACAATAATGCACATAATCGAAACCGACCAAATTCGAATCGACTTACCGCCTCAACACTTGGGACCGACAACACTTGTGTTTTACCACCGTCTAAATTTTACAGACCCGCCAGGTGCAACGTGCCGGGTAAAACCCTAGGATAATATAAATAAGAAGTTTGGTGCTGCAAAGTCCCAATTGGGCAACTTTGCGGCACTTTATTGGTACTTTTTTGTTTCGGTCCATAACAAACCTACCGAAAACCGATCGAATGTAAATTTTGTTTTGTTTTAGTTACAATATCGTAACGAAAATGATGGAACACGCCCAAATTTGAGTAGACTTATCGCGTTTTGTTTTATTTCTAGTACCGTGATAAACATAACGAAATCGACAAAATGCCTATTTTGTTATTTTTTTTAGTTCCGACACCGTTACAAATGTGACATAAACCAACCGAATTTGTCTAGACCCACTGCCTCAAAGTCCAGGATCAACAACGATCGGGTTTTACTAGCGGCCGAGTTTTTATAGGGCAACACCACCCATTGGTTCACCTGAAATTTTATTATCATTATTTGTTTTTTGTTTTAGTTATGGTACAATAACACAAGTAACCGGAACTAACCGAATTTTCGTCGACTTACCGCCTCAACACTTGCGACCGACAACGCTTGTATTTTACTATTATTTGCGCCGGGTAAAACACTAGTTTAGATATTTAGATATAACGTGATTGATTGACTTTAGGTAGGGGCTAGTTTGAAGAAATTTATAATAATAATAAATCAATAAAATATTGAATACGTTTCGTTATCCTGGAGTGTTATAAATTGGGATAAACAAGCTATACCTTTTAACATTCCTATCTCAAACCCAAGCGACTCTCAACTCCTCTCCTATCCTCTCCTCTCTCTCCTATCAAACAAATTCAGGCTAAAAAACCACCTCTCTCCGGCAGACATATTTTAAATTTAATTAAAAATGATGATGAAAGGCGTGGTTGGTTGTTATATAACAAACTTAATCACCACAAATTTCCCAAATTCTGTTCGAAACCGTAATTTCTTTCCACTTATTCTCTGGTGGTGGCAATTCATACTTGTCTCTTTCTCTGAAGGCAGTTCCGATTCATACTTAAAACCGAGTCGGGTTAAATTTTATTAAACATTTCTATACAAATTTGACCTGGCTCGATTTTGAAAAAATGATGTTAGCAACTCGTCTCAATGGTATATTTGGAACTACGTAAAACTTTACATTTTAAAAGTTGTAAAATAAAAACCAAATGTGAGTAAAATTTAGCTTAAAGAATATACTATGTAAAAAAACAAATAACAAATCGGATTTTTCAAATACATGGTTTCGAGTATAGAACCGGGTTCGGGTATAACCGGGTATTGGAAAATCAGGTATTATCAATACTCGGGATCGGGTTCAGGGTATTGTCTATAAACACCATATAATATGCATCGGGTTTAGGTCGGATATAGAACTGGGTATTCTAAAACCGAGTATTTGAATATTTATTTTCGGTATTGTAAAAACCATATTTTCGGGGTTTTTTTGGATTTTTTTAGGGTATTTGAATACCTTTCCAAAAGTATTGTTATGCAAGTAGATCGAAACACATTACATTAGGTGGCAGATGTGTTAACAAAGTCACCGTTGAGATGAGAAAAGTTTGTTTACTTCATGTCCAAGTTGGGAGTCATGGAGTTTGAATCAAGGAATGTGATGAAGAGTTGAAGACTAATTCAAACTATGGAGCATATTCATGACTCTTGGCCACTTCTGTTGCGTGTGGTGTCAAGCACACATGGGTTATTAGTTTTTAGGTTGAGTATTCCAGACTGTCATATAGCGGAGGACGACTCCTAGTCTTGTGGTTTGTTGCGTTTTATGTGATCAAGTTATTAGCTTGCGGTTTCTATATTCTTCAATCAAATACAAGAGTTCCCTGATTCATCTTCTTGTTCATAATCTTGCTCATATAGTTATAATCGTGATGTAAAATACCAACAGTTTTCTAACACATTTTATCCGAACATACTTGTAAGCAACAACATCCATCATATCCAGTAAAATCCCACTCATAATATTGGTCTAATATGTTTTCTTTTTGTGATACATAGGCAGAGGAAATAGATGTTGGTGAGTGGGTAACAAATGATCCTAATTGGTTGGACAAGTTTATTGAGATGCAAGAGACTATAAGAGCTATGAGGTTTAGATCTGAGTGTTGGTTAATGAAATACGAAGAGCTGAATAAGATAAGGCAAAGACAGGTGCGTAAAAAACTAGTTTGGCCGGTGTTCAAGCCATTTTTCAACATTCTCGAAAGAAGGAATAAATGAAGAAACTAAGGTACTTTTTTTATACATTTTTAATGATTCTATATAGTTTAGTTTTGAGGAGTTTTTTTCCCAAAAGAGTGTTGTTAAAAAAACTATTAATAAATTGGTGTTGTTTGAAAAATATTTCTCAAAGTAGTGTTTTAGTCATTTATAAGTTTTTTTACACCTAATCTCATTGGATAGCTTTAATTGATTAAACAATCATGACTTAGTTATCTTATTAATTATACTAATAACTTTCTAAACATTTTAATTATTTACAAAATGAAAAAGAAACAGATTTTATTTTTAAAATAACTTTTATCATATGTTAATACTAAAAATGAATCTCAAACAAAGAATATTATTTTCATAAATTGATGTGTTCTATAAAACATATAAATTCTTAAATGTTTTATAAACATTAGATAACTGAAATATGAAATTAAATCATATTAAATAAAGTGAATTATTTTTTTCTTTTTAACGGAGTTGATTTTTATAATGCATTCGTTCTTTTTAGTAAGGTTTCGAATATTATCAACCTTTCGTTGTAACATGTGAGTTTACATTAAATTGAAGTCTTGTTTTTTATATAAGCTTTTCGAGCATATTAATTTTTCTCGTGTTTTAACATGTAATATTTATTAATTTGTTTTACTGTGTTTGTTCTAATGGTTCGATGTACAATGGGTCGCAATGCGGGTGTCTTTCTTCTCATTATTATTAATATATTATTACCTTATTGTTTAGTAACAAGTGTTAATAAGCAAATGTATATGTAAATATAATAAAAATAAATGATTGTATTAGGCAAAGATGTGTTGATAGAAAAAGATAATAACTTTAGCATATATATATATATATTATATATATATAATATTTAGGAATTTTATTTACTTTTCTCAATTATGTGTGAGTAATGAGTTATACAAATGTGTGTGTAAATAAGAATTTTATAATGATTTCATCGCTGATTTTTAATTATTTAATATTTTATAACATATTTAGGAATTTTATTTACTTTTCTCAATTATGTGTGAGTAATGAGTTATACAAAATAAAAAAATCTAATGGATATATAAATATAATATTCTTTTTCTTGTTTCATTTTTACTATTAAGATATGACAAAAGTTGTTTTATAAATAAAATTTGATATATATATATATATATATATATATATATATATATATATATATATATTACTAGTTTTTATCCCCCCGTATTACGGGGGCTGTTTTACATTACCCGTTTTTAATATTTATGCTTTTTTGGATTTAATTTTATTTATTGTAATGAAATTTATAATATACTTAAAGTTTGATGATAAAAAGGTTTCACAAATAATTAAGATGTTATAACCCGGTTTAAAAGTTATCTGGGTTTGGTAAGACCCAAGACCCGCTTATTTTTTTTACTATAAAATTGTTTTTTAATTATAAATAGTATTTTTTAATCATATAATAATTAAAACAAATCATATAATAATTTTTAGTATATCCTATTTTATAGGAATTTTACATCAATAATTTGGTGATGATAAATTTTAATTTAATGAGATGTTATAACCCTTTTAAGGAATATCTGGGTTTGGTAAGACTCATACCCGTGAATTTGGTTCAAATGCATGAGAAGCTTACATTTAAAAATCAAGCAAATCTTATGACTCTAAAAAAAGGGGGAGCAATCACATAGCGACACTTAGGATTTTTTGGTTTTCGTTTATATATATTATTATAGATACTTTATAAATATTCAACCTGGTTAGAAAATTATAATTATAATACTTAATAAGATTATTAAGTCATAAATCTTTAACTAATTAAAGTTATTCACTCAAATAAGGAGAGAGAAACTATCAAATGATTAAAACACTACTTTAAAAATATTTTTCAATTAAAACCAATTTAGTAAATATTTTTTTTACCAACAGTCTTTTTGAAAAAAAAAACTAGTTTTAAGTATCGTGTCATCTCAACTTTTTCATTGTTAATGGTTTCTATCAATAGAAGACTAATAATTCCTTTCTCTTTTTTTGTAATGACAGGTTGTGCAACATTATGATTTGTGTTGTGGTTTACCTGCATTACAACAGTTAAAATATAATTTGGGTTTGTTGAAACATTAAAAAGTTAGTGATAAAAAGACTTACAATTGTTTTTTTGAAGGTAAATTTCCAAGAATGCTTGAAAAGAATAAGCTAAGAATGAGCAATTTAACCGTTAGTTTGATTCCGTTTTTCTTTAAAGATTTGGGCAAGTTGAGAACCCATTATGAACATGATGCCTGGCTGGTTTCAAGCCTTTTACAATAACCTTTAAAATCCTTACTAGACCATTATCCGTCACGTCACCATTGTAGTATTTAAAAACCTAGAAGAAAATGAGAAATATAATTGCATAAGTTAGAACACATTTAACAGGTGTCTGGATACATGGGTGTCAATCGTTGACGAGCTGAATTATTTGTGTCAAAGATTTCAACTCCCCCCCCCCCCACACACACACATAAATTCGGGTTAACGCCGACCCGTTTAACCTGTTTGTTAAATGATTCATACACGTCGGCTAGCCATAAGCGGGTTGTAGGGTTATTAGAAGGTTATCGATAATGTGTGTGATATTCGTCAATTTCTGGTCACTTTTGTATTTGTTTTATTATGTAAACCCGGCTGGTTTGTAACCCGAACATTTCAAATATATAAAATATTGGATTTTTGTCATTTAAAATATATAAAATATTGGACTTTATATTTGTTTTATTATGCATTGTTTGACCATTTAAACATACTCATTTTCATGCAAACCATAAAAGAACCTTTATAACCAATCCTCCACTCTTTCCCTATATAAACAAGCTCATCTCTTTCATTTTCACCTTGTTAATTTCTCATCTTTTCTCTCCCAAACAAAGAACACAACTTCATCTCTTTAAGGTTTCTTAATAATCAATCAAGAACCATTATTTAATTCTTGTTTTGTTACTTAAGCTTGTGGTACAACATATATATATAATATACACCCCTTGTTACCTTTGGTGGTCACTTCCCCGGTTCCGGTCAGTGGAGTGTCGGGCCTCGTAAGGCAAGGCTTCATGGAGGACTTTCGTAGTCCTTGATATATATATACTTATATAACTTGTTTATACATATTAACCATGCTTAACTTCTGCTCATTTTAGTTTGTATAACATATTTATGAAGTTCCATGGTTATGGGTTTGAAGAGACTAGCCTCGGTTTAACCGTAAATAGTTCCAAACCGTAAACCGAACTTGTTTACTAGTTTTGTTAAATAATTGTTTAAACATGCTTTAAAGACTTCTATGATTATGGGTTTATGAAATCTAACCTCGGTCTTAACCCGAAACAAGATCCGAACTGAAACCGAACTTTCGTTTAAAGACTTTATTGTTAACTTTTTGGTTGTAAAACTTAAGTATCATCATTTATAAATTACTATAAGTTCTTTGATATTTGGGCATGTGGCAACCATCTATGAACTTATTGTGAGATAAAAATCGAACTAAACCGATTTTCACTCGCTTAAGACACACAAGTGTGTTTTTAGCTATCAAGACTTATATATTTCTTTAAAAATCATTTATAAACTGATTTTAAATATTTTATTAAAGTACTTGGAATGTTGAATCCAACTTGATCTTATAACAAAATTGGACCGACAAAACCGAACACTCGCTTAACGTACGTTGTTAGTTCTAAAACAATAAAACTACATACTTGGTTAACTCTTACTTAATTTTTATGAGTTATATCATAACATTTAATATTTTGGAAAGTTGACTTCGGGTTTGACCAATTATCAAGACCCGAACCAATAACCCGAGCACTCGTTAAAACCCATTTTAGTATCTATATTATAAAGGGACTTGCATTCTTGCATTTTTACCCACCTTATTACTTAACATAGGTTGAGTAAATATTAAGGCTAGATACTTTAACCCGATTTCGAGCAAACTTATATTTTTAAAGGACTATTGTTATAAATTCTTAATTATTTACATTTTAAACCTTAAACTTTAATTGTTTACATTTCTTAACTTTTATTTTAAAGTATTCCTAAAACAACCTTTCTAATTCAAGGCTTTTCCTTTTATGAGGCTTTGCTCGTTAAACTCTGTCTTTCCAATTTCCCTTATTTTACAGATCAACTTTTATACTTGAAAGTGAGTACTTTCATACCCCGTTTTCCATCTTTCGTTTTGGGGGTGATATTGCATATTATTCAAACTAAATGCTTTATACTTGAGTCTTAAACCACAAACTTTATTGTATACTTTAATTAAATAAATGCTCGATTTTGTGTTACAAGCTTTCATGCTTATATGCTAATGTGTTTACCGCTTTTGGAGGGTTGATTCATAAATCCTTAGCTATTTGGTATTCTCTTATAGCAAGACATCGTTAATGTATTTTTATTAACGATCTCATACGAAATCCGAATCTATTTGGTATTCTCTTATAGACGGTGTCGTTAATGTATTCTTATTAGTGATTTCATTTATCCAAATTATTGCTATTATTTATTGTTTCGTATACAAATTGTGGAATTTCTTATTATATACATATTTGTTCAAAACTATGAATTGCTCACCAACCTTTGTGCTGATAAACTTTATTTTATGTAATGTTACAGGTTTGACTTTTGGTTGACTCGAGATTGTGGAAAAACGCTATCAAGACCTTTAGGATATTAGCAAAATGAACAATATATTATTTGCTATATTTTGTTATGATTGTCGTATGAATATTGTTATGTGACTTTATGTTTTTTTTTAAACTAAATGAGTTGATTAAATATTAAACACTTTAATAGTGTCTTGTGTATTTATTCAATCACGTTGTACCACGGCATGTTCCGCCGCCTTTGATCGGGGTGTGACAATATGTTTAATGGTGAGTGTTTGTTAAATGATTCATACACGTTGGCTAGCTATTAGCGGGTTGTAGGGTTATTAGAAGGTTATTGATAATGTGTTTAATGGTATGAGTGTCACGTAAATAATATGGTGTGTCAACTAATATTATTATGACTAACCATGGTATGAGTGTCACAGGTTAACCATGGACCTATATTTCACCTCCAAATGTTTCCGTTTCTTCTTCCTTATGGTCGGTCGCATTAGAACGAATATTATTCTTGGGGTTTCCATCACTCTCTTTCAAATGCTGATCACTCGAAACCTTATAATCATCAGAGCATGCCGTTCTTTTTTCCTTAATAAAATTCATCATTAGATGAGCTTGTGTGATTATGATCTACTACTTCTGAGCTTCTTTTCTTAGTCCCCATAGATTCCATTCCAAATGGTATAACACAAACTAACTTAATGTTAAATCAAAACCAACCAAACAATCTACTATTATAATAAACAAAAATGATGGTTTAACCACATATCCCTTAATTAGCCTAATAATTTGCCAAGTGTCACACCTATTTTTTCATCTTAAATTCTTAATATTTTATTTATATAAATCATTTAAAACATTTCATAAGTTATCTCTTTATCCCTATCACATCAAAGCACAAAAATTATAACATGTTCCCCCCCCCTCCCCCTAATATTTAACTTTTAATAAATGAAAATGGTTCTTAATGATTTTCCTTTTCAATATTTGTTTTAAAATTTGAATATAACATTCCATTGTATTTTAGATTTATACAAATAATAGTCTTAATAATTTCATATTAAAAAGTGAATACATTAAATTTATACTTAATCTTATTATTAAATTAAACTATAAACTACATTTAACACTTTAATTTTTGAAAACCATTCATAATTTTTAAAATCTTTCACTTTCTGACTATAATTATAACTTCTATTATATTCCAAAAAAATTTATAATAATAACATGGTCAAAAGCTTAGAAACTATTTTTTATATAATCTTACTATCTTATGTGTTTTATTAACATTTGTTTATTTCACATAAAAAAACAAATGTTTAAATGTTACAAGTTTTGAACAACCATTCAACAACAGTATAATTCATTCTCGGCCATGCAACATGCTCATGTGCATCAAATCTATATAAATACATTCTAGGAAAATACATGTGGATATAACCAAAATATCTTACAGTCGATGTTATCCAAAACCTATATTGGTTTCATACTATTTGAGATGTTTTATTGTTTTGAAATAGTGAAGCGGTTAATTATATTTAAAATAATGTTTTTTTTATGTTTTAAAGTACTTTTTTCAGTTTTTGAAGATTAGTATTGTTTTAAACTCTTAGTTACCGGTGTTTTGATTATATATTTTTTTTGAATGCTAAACACAAATATTAGCTTATATTGTTTTATAAGATAATATATTTATTTAAACTTTGAGTACAATTTATGTAAGTATTTGTATGAATTGTGTCAATCTCTTTTTTAAACACCATTATTCTTAAAAATATTAATCCTTGTATCAAATTAATATTTAATACTAAATAATTTATGTTTTTAGTAACAATCGTATGTTATTAATAACAAAAGTTGATTAAATAATTTTAAACATTATACACAAGAAAAGTTTTTAGAGATTTATGTCGTACTTTTCTAGATTAATACTAGGGGTGTGTGCATGGTACGGTTCGGTGTGATTTTTGGCTAAAACCAAATCGAAAATAAAAACTTCGGTTTTTGGAGTTTTTGAAACCGTTCGGCTTCGGTTTTTTTGTTTTCCGCTTTGCTTTCAGTTCGGTTTCGGTTTTTGCCATTTGAACTTGCAAATTTTAGGCCTTAAAAAAAGTTGACAAAAAATAATAAATTTAGGTATAAATAATTTTGATGAATTTAGGTATAATAGTTTTGTTAATTGTAAAATAATAGACTATTATACATTTGATCAATAATATTTTAGTTACATATATATTAAATAATAATAAATTACTTAATATAAAATATAAACAAACCAAAATTTAAGAATTCGGTTCAGTTCAATTTTTTTCATGCAAAACCAAAACCTAACCGTGAGTGTGGTTTTTACAAAAAATTCGGATTTTTCGATTTTCATTTTGCTTTCAGTTCGGTTTTAGTTTTTTCCATTTGAGCTTGAAAATTTTAGGCCTAAAAAGGTTGGCAAAAAATAATTAATCTAGGTATAAATAATTTTGTTAATTGTAAATTAATAGACCGTTATACATTTGATCAAAAATATTGGAGTTACATATTTATTAAATTCTAATAAATTACTTAATATAAAATATAAAAAAACAAAAGTTTAGAAATTCGGTTTAGTTCGGGTTCTTCGGTTTTTTTAAATGCAAAACCAAAACCGAACCTTGAGTGCGGTTTTAATAAAACCATTAAACCAAACCGTCAGTTTTATTTTGGTTCGGTTTTTCGATTTGGATTATTCGGTTAATTCGGTTTCGGATCGTTTTTTTTTTCTTGCACATCCCTAATTAATACTAGAGATGGAGTCAATATTCTAATATTCAATGAAGAGTAACTACAAAAATGTTGTATATGAAGAAATTTTAGAGATTATTGAAAATTTACCATCTAATTTTCTTTTCTTTTTTTATTTTATGAAAAGAAAAATTTATTCAACGTTGTAATACATATTCATATTCATTCATCTGATATCAAATTAGTAAAAGTATTTCACATTGTGCCATTCTTTTGTTATTATAGTTTATCCGACCCGTGTATACACGGGCATTTAACCTAGTAATATAAATAAATCAAAACTGACCCAGCTTACTCAATTGAAACATAAGGTGTGCAAGAAACTGAAAAGCCCAAATCAAACAAAAACCAACTACTTGGTTATATATTTTTGCATGTAACTAAAACCGAACCGGATTTTTAGACTTTTATTTTAAGTAATTTATAAGAATTTAATTAAAAACATGTAACTCAAATTCTTTTTAGCCATGCTAAATGTATAACATATAGTTAGTTAATAATTAATAAAATTATTTATAACTAAATTCATTATATTTGTCCGAAATATTTAAAGCTCAACTGGTAAAAATTGAAAAAACCGAACCAAAATGAAAACCAAAAAAGCGATACCAAAAAAACTTGGACTTGTTGGATAAATAGCCTCTCGTTAGGATGTAACTTGGACTTGTTGGATTAAATTTATTTGGTGGTTATTTATGAATTTGCTGGTCTACTACTAATCTTTACCGTTTGTATAACATGAATGTATATACTTTTGAGCAAAATTCAAGAAAATTATGAGGGATTTTAACCAATGATATATGTGAGGATTTGTTAGTGATTGTTTGAGTATTTGTTTTGAGTTATGATTTTGGATTATAAGGTATAGTTCATGCATTTGTGTTTGAAGCTATTTATATATTCATGAAACTCTTTTTGACTTGCAACTTATGCTGCAAGATCTTGGGTTTAAGAAAAGCAAACCAATTGTGATCTACTATGACCATATCCAGTAAAATCTCACTCATAATAGAGGTACCGGGAAGAATAGTTTTGCATCAAGCCTTGGACATAAGGCACATAGCACTCAATCATCGGGACACCGGCTGATCGGTGCATGTACCCTTATCTTTCAGCTATCAACGCCACTACATGATGCCTGATTAACCGTCCGTCACTTTTAACGTTATTTTCACGAGGTTAGTAAAATAACGTCAAAATTAGTGCAATTTCTAATCATAACATCTCAAAATAACCTTTTGAGAGTCACATACTCAAAATACGTATAATACAATAATAACTAAACTCAGTCCCAATTCTAATCATAACATCTCTATACTCATAAATAATCCAAAACAAAAAACAAAAATAAAAACCAGCAGATTGCATTAAGTTTTGCTTCAAAACTAGCTCTACCACTAATAACCTTTTGTGCATATAACTACTTTCCCAAAACCCAAAACATTATCCCCTGCAACAAATTGTATCAAATTAATACAACAATTTAAACCTTTTTTAATTAAAAATAAATCGTAGTAAAATAAAACTTGTACTCACATGTTGGTAATCAATATGCTGAATGCTGATCTTGATAATAACCCAATAGCTTACAAAAAACCGGAACCAACGCGGCTAATGCAAGTTGAAGCTGTTCCGAGCTATTCAACCGAACACTAACTTGTCCCGAACCCTTGTTGTTTAAATTAACGCGTCCTATTAGATTAGTAGACCGACCAATAGGAATCTGAGACTGCGCATTCCACCCGAGCGCCAGGTCACCGTGCCAGTCCATAACCGAAAGACCAATCGTTGACAAAAACCTACCCAACGGGTAATCTTTATCTCGTAACGTAGCTTCCAAACTCCCTCCATACGCCACGTCACCCCGCCCAATAACCGCCCCACCCGCCACCACTATCTGCCCGCGTTTATTAATCGTTAACTTGTCTTCAAATTTCACACCACCCGTTAACGCGTCACCGAAGTAACTACCTGAAAGACCGACCGATGCTTTGTTTTTTCTGTAATTAATAAACCGGGTGTCGCTTCTTAACGTGTACGACATCTCTTTCCCGACGGTTTGCATATCGAATGCGACTGTCGTTGAATTGGATTTCGATTTTCTGTGTTTTAACGCGCTAGATACCTCCAGTTGCAGATTTGCATCTTTTTTATCTTTGGTAATCTGACCCGTAAACGAGACGGGTATCTTGTCTCGTAGTGCAAGCAAGTGTTCCACATTGATTCCTTCATAACCGACATCGTGGTCCCACCCGTGCGGGTCGAGTACGGGTCGGGTGAGCCACTGGTTAGCCGAGTCGAGTGCTCGGTACCGATGAGTCGGATTATCTGCATCGAACGATACCGGTAAAGTCATGTCTTGAACCGCAACGGGAACTGTTGCAGCCCCGCTACTTTCATCCTCGACATCATCATTATTATTATTATCAACATTAATAGCCGACATTTTCTTCATCAGTTTTCTTCGTTTCTTCTCGTCTTTTAACTGTTTCTTCATGAAGAGTTTTTCGCGATACTCCAACTCGTCATAATAAGCTTTCTTTTGTGCTTTACTAAGCTTTGACAATTGGGAACGAGTCAACCGTTTAAACGGTGGTAACTCGTCATATTCTGATGGCTCGTCATCATCCGAGTCGTCGCTGGCATCATCCCCCACATCATCATCATCATCACCGAACTGATCTTGAGGTAACTTAAGCTGCGGTCTCGATTGAAGAAGATTCGAAAGTATATACGGTAATGGGGGTTGTCGGGTCCGTGCAGCAAACGGTTTACCTGGTGGCGAGTCTTGTAGTTTTAACAACATATTCGCCTCAACTAATATCTTTGAAGCGAATGAAAGTAGTAACAAATGAGGCTTCCACACTTGCGCGTTTGGCAAAACACGTTGACCGGCCGGGTTCGTTCTACATGCTGAATGATTCTCGACTAATGAAACTGGGTTCATGAGCCGCATATCACCTGCAGCCTGTCGAATAGCTTGCTGGACCACGTGGGACCGTTGGGTCACAAACATGTCATAAGCCGTAGGCGCACCGTTCGGGCCATCAGGCGGAGCTGATGCAGCATGGGTCAAGACCACAATAGCATTGAACCATATTGACTGACCGAATACGTCGGTTATCGATTTCAAAAGGTGCATGTCGCCTGAATCCCGACTTTGCATATCCAACCGGTCAAGATACAAAACAATGTCCGGAGGGGATTTTTGGATAAAACTTTTAACCGAGTGGAGGATCTTCTCGTTTTTCCTTTGATCAGCCCATGAAGAGTGAAGGCCCGGTGTGTCGATAACACGAACCTTAATACCCTGAACGGTTCCAACAACGTCTTGAACTTTTGTTGTCCCAAGTTTAAACGGGTCAGTCCCGAACTTAACCTCGTCAAATATTGAATTAATGGTTGCACTTTTCCCGACCCCGGTTTTCCCGAGAACCATAATGGTGCATGAGAATTCGAGCGGGTCTTGACCGGCTGCTTCCAACTGCTCAGCCATGGCGCTAGCCCGCTCAAAGCTAAAAGCACCAACACGGCCCCCATTACTGCCTCTTAACTGTTCAGCCAATCCTAACCGATATAAGACTTGAGCCACCACAACATTATGAGTAGTCTGTCCAAGCCTACGAGCCAGTCTTAAAAACTTGACCCGTATCATCTGGAGTTTTTCACGGGTTTCGTCATTTTCATCAGGCTCCCCATTTGTCGGTTCTTCAATGACTTGGTTCGGAGGAGACGTGGTTCCGTTGGGTTGAGATCGCACCACACGATGAGCTGGTTCTGGTAGCGGTGCAGCACTGCCGAGACCAGTGGGGCGGGTTGATGCTGAGGGTGGAGTCGGAGCGGGTGTGGCTGCAGTGGGCGGTTTGGAATTGGGAACCGTTGATTGATTTGGTTTTGGATCATGTTTGGGTGTTGCAGTTTTTGGTGTGGGTAAAGAGACACCTAAAACGGGCCTCGAGTCAGTCAGAGCGGGTGTGGCTGCACGAGGCGGTTTGGAATTCGGAACTGGAGATGGATTAGGTTTTGAATCATGTTTGGGTGTTGCAGATTTTGGTGTGGGTAAAGAGACGCCTATAACAGGCCTTGAGTCGGCCGGAGCGGGTGTGGCTGGACGGGGCGGTTTGGAATTCAGAACCGGAGATGGATTAGGTTTTGAATCATGTTTGGGTGTTGCAGTTTTTGGTGTGGGTAAAGAGACACCTAAAACGGGCCTCGAGTCAGTAGGAGCGGGTGTGGCTGCACGAGGCGGTTTGGAATTCGGAACTGGAGATGGACTAGGTTTTGAATCATGTTTGGGTGTTGCAGATTTTGGTGTGGGTAAAGAGACGCCTATAACAGGCCTTGAGTCGGTCGGAGCGGGTGTGGCTGGACGGGGCGGTTTGGAATTCAGAACCGGAGATGGATTAGGTTTTGAATCATGTTTGGGTGTTGCAGATTTTGGTGTGGGTAAAGAGATACCCATAACGGGCCTCGAGTCTGGTTCTTTGTTCACTGGCATAATATCTTGTTCCGTTTCATGATTTTTTGGTTCACTTTTTTCAGCCTCGGGAGATACTGTTATTTCCACATGGTTATCAGGCTCATCAATGGTTGAAGTACTTTCTTCTTTAACTTTTTTATCATCTACGGTTGACCCATTTTTCATATTAAGCAAGTTATTGCTTGAAGTTTCCAACTTTTCCTTCGGTTTATAACGGTCAACATCTTTTCTTTCGGTAACCAGCATATCTCTTTTCACGTCGCCATTAATATCATCTTCACGAGTCACTGTTTGTTCTAACTCAACATGGTTTGAAACTCCATTTTCAGAAGTTTCTAAGACTAAAGTAACCGGCTTCTTGTTAACCTCGTTAACATCTTCCAATATACCTGCGTTAGATACATTCTCGTCCTCGTTTCTCCCGTTATTTTCCAACTCATTCGCCTCATCTTTGCTTACATCTGTATGAATCTTTTGTTCATCACTCACACTCTCGCTTTTCACCTCATCCTTTTCACCAACCGCTGACGCATCAGTTTCCGTATCATTAAGTTCTTCACACGCACCTTTATCAGAAGTACTTTCACTGTCATTCACAGTGGCATTAGCTTCAAGTTCACTCGGCCTACTGCTGGTTGCACTATCAGACGTATTTGTCTCCTCGTTAACCTGTACAGAATTAAGCAGTTTTACTTCAGGTTCCTCAAAATCCGTCTGCTCGTTGCTTTGGTTATCATCAGTCACAACAGGTTGATCCACGGCTGTACTATCAGACGCATCAATCACCTGCACATACCCAACAATCAATCAAACTATATACTTAATAGTATTTGTATACAAGTTGGAGATTGCTATAAAAATATATGCTACAAGTTGATGAAGAGCATAAAACATAGATATTAATAGCATATTATTGTTATTCATTCGAAAGGGCTGGCAAATCGCGTCTTATCGAACATGAAAATGAGTCGTTTAACACTTGGCTTTAGTGGTTTGAGCAGGGCAGTTACATGTTTATGTATCAAGAAATTATTTTTAAGAAAGGTATAAAATTACATTGCGTACTTTTTTTGCTAAACAGGTACCCAATTTGCCAGCCCTTTCGATTAAATAAATAACTTGACTAATGTTACCTTCAAAGATACAACCGCCTCAACAGCCGGCGTCTTTTCACTAACTATCCGTGTCTCAGGAGCCTCGACCGCGTCATCATTTACACCAGCATTTTCATCTTCAACCTCCTTCGATGCGGATTCAGTCTCAACACCACCATTTGTTAATAATAACCCATTAACATCTGTATCAAATTCCTCTACTTTTGACTTCAATTCATGCACACCATTTTCCATCACAAACCCTAAAAGATTAAACCCCTAAAAACCCGGATCCCTAAAATCCCACAATCAATAAACCCAAAATTAGCAACAAAAAAAAACATATTGAATCAAAAGCTATGTTACTTATCAATCAACAAGATCTATATTCAAGATAAAACTAGGGTTTAACGAATCAAACAGATGAAAATTAATAATAATACCTGAAGGTGAAGATTGACGTTGAGGATAAAAAAAGATGAAGATGGAGGAAAAATAGGGAACTAGTAGAATTGTGTTACACTCATGTTGAAGAAGCTTAATATGATGATAATATATGCAGAGCTTGCTATATCTATGCACCTACACCTACACCTAACCAGTTTGTTTTTGTTTTTGTTTTTGAGGATCGGACGGTGGAGAATGATTGATGAGATTAATCTATGGTCATGGGGGAGTCATGGTGACGACGTATATATAAAGACAACGTGTTGTTTAACCTTTTTCTTGTGTTGCTGTGTATTCATTACATTTCTTTTGGAACGGTGACATTGTTTTTTTTTATATTGTTCATCTTACTCTCGAGTTTATTGACATGAAGTTATGTTCTAAGACTCGGTGTGGCAATTGATCACGTTATAACCAGGGCCTGTTGGTATCGTTCTGCATTAGACTCATCAGGTGAGTTGTAACAACACGTTACCAGTGATGCGTTCGTCGTGCAAGAACGAAAAAACATGTACGCCTCCTACCCTATTGAGGTTGTGCCCGATAAAGTTCGGGACAGTTCGGGACGAGCCAACAAACCCAAACGTTTCAACACAAATCAAGCATGTTCTTCAAATATTTGGACAAAAGCAGAATTCTCTGGCGTAACACATGGTGTGATTCGAACTGACAACCTCACAAGGTTTAGCTAAAATCCTTCGTTGTTATAATTCATCAAAAATCACATAAGTAGGGATTGAACTTGAGTCTTCATTGGAGACAGGGGTGTGCATGGTGCGGTTCGGTGCAGGTTTAACTAAAACCGAACCGAAAACCAAAATTTCGGTTTTATGATTTTTTAAAATCGTTCAGTTTTGATTTTTGCGGTTTTCGGTTTCTGGCTTCGGTTTGGTTTTGGATGCGGTTTTTTCTTTAAACTAAAAATTAATAGAATATTGAATATTTGGACATTAAAAACTAATAAAAGACACATTTAAAATCAAAACTAAAAGTTCCAATATTATTAGTTATTAACGCAGAAACTAAATATATTTGTTATTAACCATACATAAAAACTAAACAAATAGTCATTGACATATATTTTTTAATGGTTACAGTTAAGATACTATGGTTATTTCATTTTTTGTTATTTCGGATCCGTTCAATTTTTTCGGTTCTTTACAAAATACAAAACTGAACCAAAACCAATATTTCGGTTTTTTCTAAAGTTCAAAATCGAACCGCCGGCTTCTAATACGGTTTGGTTTTTTCGATTCTTTTTTTTCGGTTTCGGTTCGGTCTTTACGATTTTGTGCACACCCCTAATTGGAGAATTCAAACCTTCCTACTACTAGGTCACAAGTTGATATATTAATTTATTGATTTGTTTATTTATTTAGTATGATTATAAAAGTTTTTATGGAATTTTAATCTATTTTAGATTTAAAATATATATTTTATGTAAGTACTTTCTTGAGGAAACATTGGCATGAGTCATGACCTTGTGTTTGATTTTTGAAAGTGGTTGAATGCGAATTTCAAAATATTTGACGAATATCGTGTTTAAAAGTCTTTATAATGATCGATTACATTTAACTTCTTATTATAGACGGTTGTCTACGAAAATCTCTAAAAGTTTCAAGCCAAAGCGTGTAAACAAATAGGTCTTTATATAAACTAAATAACTAATATATAATTCTTCTTTTAAACAAATGGACCTTTAATTAATATTTGGTTCGTTTGATTGTATAATGGTATAGTTAGTATTTTTGTAAAATGTTTTAGAAAAAAAAATAAAGATAAAATTTTAGAAACTTAAGCAAAGTGATACATCAAGCTAAAGATTATAGAACGATGCATCGGTAGGATGTTAATATATTATAATTATTATCAAATGAAACATTGTCATGGCTATAAATTGTGGTTGGCATGTTCTAATCGGTGTTTTTACTTATTACAATATATTTAGTTTAGTAAACACTATAATTTATAAACTTGTATTTCCGTGGTTATCAAAATGAAAATGACACACAATTAATTATATATCAACACATGTCTTTATATGAATACGTGTGTAACATGATGTTTCTGTTATTTTCATTTATCATTATTATTGTTTATCACATTATCATCATATATTAACACATGTGTGTAATCGGTGTGTTATATATATGTGCTTAAGTTGGCTTATTAAAGATAGATGTTGAAATTTCATTTGTTAACTAATTAAAGCACTATTTGAATCTTGATTAAGATTAAGATTAAGCTTTAAAGTGATATAACATGATATATGGTTCAAGCGTGTGGCTTATATATTCTTTATCTAAAATTTGAAAAAGAACTAGACGCCATTATATATTTGGATATGACACGCGTAGTATTGAAAATATGTGTCTATCTCATCAAATACACGCATAAGGAAGAACTCAGGAAATGCCTTTAATATATAACCATCGAGTGTAATCAACTACATAATGTTGTATATCAAGATTTTTTCATATTCAGAATGCCTTTAATGTTGTATCTTCAGTTTTTGGAAACTTATAAAGCTCATATGATCAAGAACTCAAGCATTGCGTCTATCCTGGATTATTTTGAAATTGTCAGTTATTTATATTCATCCATATCGAATTCTAAAAAACAATACCATTTTGGCTGGCTCATTATCCATCATATATCAAATAAAATCCTATAGATCTAGCAATGATGAAATTTCGATTCTATGAATCTATGAGAAGTGAAATAAAAATTGATACTGAACTTATTTTAAGAGATGCAACCGGAACGAAATTTATAAAACAGTCATAGAAAAAGAATTCTATCATTTAGGCTTACTCTACTTTGGGATTTTTTTAGAATATCAAATATCAAAACTGATTCAATTTCTTATATTATAATGTATAACGGTATTGAAATTATAATTTACTTGAATATAACATTGAATACCAGAAAACTATATGAATGTTGTATTTATTAACTTAACACTGTGATGCACCTTTTGTGCGAATGGTATCCACTCATGTCTCGAGTAACACTCGTTGACACATCGTATATAAAGGTTCGGAATTAGGACATGATCTCAAAGTTATGTGTTAGTACACACTTATCACTTGATTCTTGTATGTTAGTTTGACTACTGTAGATTTGATACTTTGAGATTCACCTAATTATACATGTGAATCCAAGTATCACCATTAAGTCTTTAACCCGATAGCTTTTTGAATAGCAAAGGAATAAAATAAACAAATTGTTTCATCTAGTATGATGAAATTTAACTTTTATTCTGAACTTACATAAAATTACTTTACAGTCTCTATTGTTAGTTATCCATCACGTATTTGGTCTTTGAACGAATGTTCGTTAAAAAGGTTCTATTAAGTTTGAATAAAGTAAATTACTTTACAATCTCTATTGTTAGTTATCCATCACGTCTTTGGTCTTTGAACGAATGTTCGTTAAAAAGGTTCTATTAAGTTTGAATAAAGTTTGTCTTCTGCCTTTATTTAGAGCAAACAAACATACCTAGTAAAATCTATTTTCATCCAACAATAAAAATATAAAGCCCATCCCCTCATTTCCCCTAACTCTCCTGAGATGTCGGTAGCGGGGGAATCATGCTCGGAAATCAAAAGCGTGTGACCCTTAATATTACATGCCTGAAAATCATTAAATTCTGCTCTTCATCGACTCGATCACACATTTTCTAATTTTCACCGACAGAAATTCTAATTTGCGATTCACATACGTTGATGCCACTGTAGGTTTTAAGTCACCATAAGCGTTCACAATATTATAGGAACTCAAGTGACTGATTTTGATTAGTAACACTTATAACCAACAAGTGAATTTTTTGCCCGTTATATTTATTGAACTATGAGCAATTGGTCTTCTTGTCTAATAGTTTGGGATGATGGTTAAGGCTTGAGATTTTTATGGTATTAGGAGTAGAACCTGACTTATATATCATGTCTCATTAAAACTTGTTCGGGTATTAAGGCTGAACGTTGTTACAAAAAAATATATATATTAAACTATTAGGGCGGACGGGGCGGTGCGTGGTGGCCTCCCCGTCACGCGTGATGAGAAAAGCCACACCGCCGCCGGTCCTATGGTCACGCGAAAACGGGTATTTTGTGTGATGGCCATCACGCTTGGTGGGGGTGATTTCCAAGAAGGAATGTAGCCGTTGGGTGGGGATCTAGCCGTTGGGGGGGGGGGGGTTTAAATAAAAAAAACAATATAAAACCAAAACAAAAACATAACCAAATCCAAATCAAAACCAAATCCAACTCAAAAACACTCTCAAACTTCCCCTTCATTCACAACAAAAAAAATATGGAATTTCCGAAACACTCGATGCCCTTAGACACCGATAGCTCTTCGTCTTCGGACGATGACATTCTCGAATGGTTCCCGTTGCTATACAAAGAACTTGAAGGCCCGAGCCGTCCAAAGAAAAAGGTGGTGGAGCGTGATCGTATACATGCCCACGACGTGCCAATGAACGACTATTTTGTGGAGGAGCCGAAGTACAACGACGAGACGTTTAGGGAACTCTTTCGTTTGCCGAAATCTTTATTCTTAAAGATTGTAGCCGACGTCGAAGCAAACGAAGAATGGTTTCAAGAATCTTACGACGCGAGAGGCAAACGAAGTTTTACGCCGCTTCAAAAATGCACATCCGCTATTCGTCAACTAGCGACAGGTAACCCACCCGACCAATTCGAAGAATACTTACAAATGTCTGAGAGAACTTCACGTGAATGTCTACAATTCTTTTGTAACGCGATTATAAAATTGTATGCCAAAAAGTTTCTACGAAAACCAACAAGACACGACATTACACGTCTTTACGCCGCACACGAGGCTAGATGGCATTTTCCAGGGATGCTCGGTAGCATCGATTGTACACATATCGAATGGAGGATTGTCCACGGGAGTTGCGAGGGGCGTATGTTAGGGGTGATATCAAACGACCGACCATCTCATTAGAAGCGGTTGCGTCAAATGATTTATGGATTTGACATTCTTATTTTGGTGTTCCCGGCTCAAACAACGACATCACTGTTCTGTACACATCACCGTTGTTTCAGAGCGTAACAGATGGCACCACACCTTTCTGTCCGTACTTTGTCAACGAGAGATATTACAGACGTGGCTACTATCTTGTCGACAGTATCTACCCGCAATGGTCTGTTTTTGTGAAAGCCTTTTCGTTTCCTGTCGAGACCAATGAAAAGACGTTCAAGAAGTTGCAAGAATCGGCAAGAAAAGATGTCGAGAGAGCTTTCGGTGTTTTAAAGGGTAGATGGTGCATACTCATTCGACCGGTTCGTGCAATGAAAAAACCACAATCTATAGCTACGTGTATGCATGCATCATATTACACAATATGTTAATAAAAGAAGATGGAAATGCAATTTCTTCAGATTGGGTATCGGATCCTCCGACTTATGTTCCCGTTCCCGATGATGTCCAATTAGACTTGCGGGATGAAGATATTCATCATCGGTTGAGATGGGATCTTGTTGCGCATATAGGTTCTTTAGGTTTGGAATTTCCGGATTCAGACGAAGAGTAGACGTTCGTTGTAACTTTTATTTTTTATTTATAAATTTTTAAGTTAAATTATGTTCTATTAAACTATTGTTTTTATTTTTAAGTTCTATTAAATATTGTTTTAATTTTTAAAGTTACAAAAAAAAAATAAAAAAAAATTCCATCACACACCATCACACCACACCACCACCCATAGTAAAAAACCATCACATGTGATGGAATTTGGGTTGGTGATGTGGCATAATATAATTGGGTGGGGTGTGTGATGAGTGATCACACCACATCCACCACCCCTCCTCCCCTTAAATCTGTTTTTACATTTAAGGGTATGTGCAAACTTCCAAAACAATGGGGACTAGACTGCAAATCTGGATTTCAAGACCGCCTCACGTGAGTAATGTTGGACCGTTGAATGAGTTGGTTGGGCTAGTTGAGTGGTTAATGAATCCCGGTGCCAACTCTCCACATGTAACTCATGTTATCGGTCAATAAGATAACCTATTTTTCAATGTTGAGTTGCTTTCATTCTAAGGAATATATCAATTTCATTATTATTATTATTATTTATGTAAAATAAAGTTATAAATAAAATTAGAGATTTAGAGATAAAAAATAGGATATTTTTAGAAACTGGATAGGAATTGGTTTCGGATATGGTCAAAAAAAGTCAAAAAAGGGTCGGGTAGGAACCGGTTTAAGGTATGTTCGAGAATTTGCATGGTTTTTATTGGGTTTTGGCCAGGCGGGGTACAGGTGAAACTGGTTCTGGCAGGTCTGCGTCGGGTTTGGGTACCATTTTTCCGAGGAACCGAAACATGGATTGTTCCGTATGTCAGGTAGGACTGGTTCGGTTTTGAGTCAGGTCCGGAAATGGGTTTTTCCTATGTCTACATGAAATATTGCAAGAAAACAAATTAGTGTGGGTTCAAATTAGTGAAAGTAAAACCTAGTGGGCCATATACATGTCAAGATCCTTCACTCGGCCCATATATAAGACCGTGCGTAGTGAAAAGTTGTGACCAGCGTTTTGGCCCATAGCGTTGGGGAATAACTTCCCTCGGTGTTTTGGAGGCATTTTGGCCTTTGAAAACTCTCATAACATTGTGGAAAATACGTTGATTGAAGAAATTGATTATGCGAAGGAAAGAAACCATCTACTAGAATAGGAGACGGTGACGTTTCCCACACAGTGACTACGATTGGTCTAAACTCAATAAGAGAGTAATGATTCTCACAATATTTGATAACATTAGTTCTATTAAGATTTTTAAATTATTTTTGTTATCACAGTATTGTTAGGCCATGAATTTTATACTGATGATCCTTTATCCTTAACTATCTTATGGATAGTTTATCCTTGAAATATGTATCAGGATATAAAGGATCGACGATCCTCAGTATTACTTGTTTACTAATGATTGCGTTTAGTATGATGATGTGTTAGACAGGTGTGGCAACATTAAGACATATTTGCATCAATTATCCTCACAGAGTACTCTATAGCTGGAGCATGGATTCAGGATCCTAATTCAACGTAGCTGTTAATGGACGAACTCATGTGAAGATGGATGTTTAAATATCAACAACGGCTACAAGACTCGTTCTCCCGCTTATCTCGCTACTGGACGGCTATTGGCACGTGGTCAAAGGTCGTGAAGCGGCTAGTGGAAGACTTCCGGATAGTTAGGGAATATTGTTAGTGATATTTTCTTATTTAATTGAGATATGATCGACTAGAAAACACACATGTACTATCACACACTAGAGCAGAAAAAAACATTCTCTCCATTCACTAGCTTACTTTTGTAATCTCGATCATATACTCCACAACGATTGTAACACCCTTTTTATCTAATATAAACGACGGTGATAGTTTCATCGTCCGGGGGTTTTTTGTGCCGGAGATCAAGATAATCACATACTCATTGACCAAAGGTTACCTTGTTGATCCTTGACCGAAAAGATTCGACCAACGATTACTTAGTTAATCCTTGACCGAAGAGATTCGACCAAAGATTACCTTGATAAGTTTTGACCGAAGTAAGACTATCTTGATTAAGGGCTTTCTCCCTCGTAATCACATCGCCGAGTTCAACAAGATTTCACTTATACATTAGTTATTATCGAGTTAGCACCTTACCTCACATTTACAAATTTGGATACTTGATCCTTAGCAGATTTTTGTCCAAAATAATTTGGCGCCCACCGTGGGGCGATTGGTTCTATAATCCATATCATTTCCATCGACTCTCGACATTTTCATACCCATATTACTTTCAATGGCCTCTCAATCAACCTCTGCTTCATCAACCATGCCATCATCGGTTTCTCTCTCATCATGGACCTTGCCACCAATGCCTCCGCCAATCACGGGAGCACAACGAACTGTTGCTACTGGAAGCAAGACGCAATTACCAGTCTTCCAGAGCTCAAAAACCGCTGGTGCTGCGCCGGTGGTTAACACTAACAATGATGTTTCATCTATGTTTTCGCAGGTTAAGGCATATATGGAGCAACAGAACAAGACTAACCAGAGGATCCTTCGCGAGATAGAAGACATTAAGAAATCTAAGAGGCCGGCAGAGGATCTCACCCCTCTGATGCCTAGGATGTTGGATTTCACAAGTCCAGGATCCCTGGCACAGTTTCCGCAAGGATCATCCATCCTTCAACAAGGATCCATGGGTCCTCAGACTCAAGGATCCTCAGTCTTTCAGCGAGGACCATCCATCCTTCAACAAGGATCCATGGGTCCTCAGACTCAAGGATCCTCAGCCTTTCAGCAAGGATCATCCATCCTCCAGCAGGGATCCATGGGTCATCAGATCCAAGGATACTCGGACTTCCAGCAAGGACCATCTAGCTTCAACCATGGGTCGATGGGTCAACCGACGCAAAGTTCCTCGTTGTTCCAAAGGGGATCAGGGATGCTTCCTCCAGGATCCTCCGGGATTCCTTATCAAGGATCCTTCTTTCAGGATCAAGGATCCTTTGGATCCCAACATCAACGATCTTCCGAAGTCCATGATGGGGACATAATCCCCATGCAGACCATAGCTTCTGGAGGACCCATTCCGATTGCTGACTCCTCTTATCCCAGATACTCGTCAGGGATGCCAAACTTCACCCAACAGAGAGGTAACTGGTATGATCCTATATCCTTAGACACTAACCATGGTTTCATGCAGGATGCAGGTATCAACCAGGAAATGGCCAGGGAGTTGCAAAAACTCAAGAATATGATATCCAGTGTTCCCGGGGTGGTACGTCCGATTCCTGAGATACCGGAAGGAAGTTACAAGTTATCCAGATTCGCTCCACCAATCTGTGATGTAGAAATCCCGAAGCGGTTCCAAACTTCCAACATGAAGACTTATGACGGGAGCACTGATCCTGAGGAACATGTTGCCAAATATAGAGAAAGGATGGAAATTAATCCTGTTCCTGAAAGACTCAAGGAGGCTTGCCTTTGCAAAGGATTTGGAGCCACACTAACGGGAGCTACACTGAAATGGCTGCTAAGTCTCCCCCCTTTCTCGATTACATCTTTCTCTCATTTAGTTAATTTGTTTAACACTCAATTTTCTTGTAGTCGGAAATTTGAGAGGTTAACCAGTGATTTATATCGTGTTATCCAACCTAGTGATGAATCCCTTAGGGATTTCGTTACCAGGTTCGGCAAGGAAGCTCTAGAAATCCCAAACCTTGATATGACTACTGCTGTTGAAGCATTCAAGACGGTAATTCAAAAGAGCTCCCCTTTTTATGATGATTTAGTGATGACTCCGTGCAGGACATAGATGAAGTCAGAAACAGGGCATTAAGATACATCCGATTAGAATAAGATAAAAAGATCCAGGATCGTCTCGGGGGACAAACGAAACAAGAAACTCCCGAAAATAATAAAGGATCCTGGAATAGGAACAACAATTCGAAGCCGTGCGCCAAGTTCAACAATCAGAATTATGGGCAGTTGAAGAAGGAGATGACGATGAAGACTATCCTTGCATCCCCGACTATTGTTTCTCTGTGGATACTCATGGCTTGATCTGTGCCATGAAGGATCTGGGAGAAAAAGCAAGGTGGCCCCGAAAGAATGAGAAGGTTGTCGGCTTCAAGGACAAGTCTAAGTGGTGCGCCTTAGATTTTGGCCACACGACAGACGAGTGCATCGGCTTAATGAGGGAAATTGGATACCTCCGGAGCAAGGGTCACTTTAAAGAACTCTTAGGAAGAAAGAAATCCAAGATCCAGGATCCTGAAGATCTTCCACAGAAAGCAACACCACCACCGCCAGATGCTCATGTGATCAACTTTGTCTCCAGAGACTACGAATTATTTAAAGATTCTTGTGCCATAGAAGAAAGTCCCGTAGAAGAATTCGAGTTGGATAATGAGAGAAGACTGCTCATCCCCACTACTCAAGTGACTGATCAGAGAATCTTTTTCAATTCAAGGATCCAGGATCCTCATCAGGACAAGCTGGATGTGCAAGCAGTCAATTTCATATCTGGAGGTTCAGACACATGTGGAACTTCTTTCTCTGCAGCAAAAAGACTCGCCAAATAGATCAAGATGGATAACGGGGATCATCCAATAGTGTCGACCACATTAACAACAGACAAGAGAATCTTCTTCGATGAAGAAGACAAGCTGAACATTCAGGATCCTCATCATGACGGTTTGATTATTACTTTATTTATCTCTAACCATTATGTACGCAGGATCCTAGTGGACGGTGGCAGCTCAGTCAACATTATCCAACATGATGTCCTCAAGAAGATGAACATTTCAAGAAGACATTGGGGGACATCAACCTCCCAATTTACATAGAAGGGTTAAATTCATACCAAAAATTTTGTGTTATAGATAACCTTTCCTGTTGCAATGTTATTTTAGGTAGGCCCTGGTTCCATGGGATGAAGGCAGTAGCTTCAACTTATCATCAATGCATCAAGTTACCCACTCCTTGGGGAGTAGTAGAGATAGTTGGTGACCAAGCGGAGGCCAAGAATTATTATTCTTCATCAATGAAGCCAACAGCCAAGCAAACTATAGCATAGCAACTACAGCAACATCCTAGGGACGTGCTGGAAGCTCGGGAGAAAGACCTTAAAGAAGTATCATTGGACCCAGAGGATCCAGAATTAAAGGTGTTCCTAGGATCCAGTATCCCCAGTAAGATTGAGGAGGATATAATATCCTTCTTAGGGCGAAGAAGATCTACCTTTGCCTTCAAGCACTCTTACATGACAAGTATTTCAAAAGAGGTAATCACTCATAAACTCGGCCTTGATTTTTCTGTTAAACCCATCCATCATAAGCGAAGGAAATTCGCTCCTGAGAGGAACAAGATCATACAAGAAGAATTTGAAAAACTTCTTAAGTTCGGTATGATCAGAGAGGTTCAGTATCCTCGATGGCTAGCTAATGTGGTTGTTGTTTCAAAAAAGAATGGAAAGTGGAGGGTGTGTGTCGATTTTACCGATTTAAACAAGGCATGCCCCAAGGATCCTTTCCCACTACCACATATAGATTCCATGGTGGATGCAACGGCAGGACGTGAAATGCTTACTTTTATGGATGCTTTCTCTGGATTTCAACAAATTCAGATGGAACCATCTGATCAAGAGAATACAACATTCATGACTCCAACCGGCATATACTGTTATATTGCTATGCCGTTTGGACTAAGAAATGCAGGGGCAGCATACCAAAGACTAGTCAACATGATGTTCAAGGATCAATTGGGGAAGACCATGGAGGTCTACATAGATGATATGGTGGTGAAGTCAAAGAAAGCTGAGGATTACCTTAAAGACCTCGAGGAAGCAATCAATATCCTTGACCATTATAACATGAAATTGAATCCGTCAAAAGGCCATTTGGTGTTAAGGCCGGAAAATTTATGGGATATATGGTAACCAAATGAGGAATTGAAGCAAGCCCCGAACGGATTGAAGCCATCCTTAATTTGAAGTCTCCTACAAACGCCAAGGATGTCCAAAGGCTCACAGGGAGGATAGCCACTCTCAATAGGTTCATTTCGAGATCCTCCGAGAAGTGCAAAGACTTCTATGACATCCTTAGGAAGAATAAGAAGTTTGAATAGACGGAGAAGCATGAAGTTGCGCTTACAGCCTTAAAGGATTACTTATCCTCAGCTCCAGCTCTAATGAAGCCCGTGGACGGAGAATCCTTGTATCTATATCTTATTGTCTCAGGAAATGCAGTGACTGTCGTCTTGGTAAAGGATCATGAAGGTGAACAACATCCTGTTTACTATGTAAGTAAAAGTCTTCTAGATGCGGAAGCCAGGTATTCTCATCTAGAAAAATTAATTCTTGCACTTATTATGGTTTCTACTAAATTGAGACATTATTTTGACACTCATCCTATTATTTTGAGAACTAATTATCCTGTAAAGAATGTTCTTAGAAAACCAGAGTTATCAGGTAGAATGGCCAAGTGGCTGTAAAATTAAGTGCATATGATATCCAATACGAGTCAAGAACAGCAATCAAGTATCAAGCACTAGCGGACTTTGTGGCTGATTTCACTAGTAATCTACAAAAAGAAGCTGACTTGGAGGTCCAACAACTGGAAAAGACTAAGGATCCTTGGATACTCTTCACTGATGGAGCATCCAACGTGAGAGAAACAAGATTGGGGATCCTACTGAAATCGCCACAGGGGGACATATTACCCCAGTCCATAGCTTGTGAGTTCCAGGCAATAAACAATAAAGCTGAGTACAAGGCTTTAATCGCAGGTTTGCAATTAGCCAAAAGCATGAGGATCTGGTATATTCAAGTTTATGTAGATTATTTATTGATAACTAACCACTTTAATGGCTCGTATGCTGTTAAAGGTGAGAAACTAATGAAATATTTAAATGTTGTGAAGGAGTTATCGAAATCCTTCGAAATATTTAGTATTACACAGGTACCGAGGGAAGAAAACGCTGGGGCAGACGCTTTGGCAAACTTAGCCTCATATTTGAAGATTACTGAGGATTTGAAGATCCCAATAATCCACATTATCTCGCCAGCAATAGGAGAACAGGAAGTTAGGGAGATAACGAATGATAAAGAAATCGTGCTCTGGGATCCTTTATCCTCAAACAACAAAGGATCATGGATCCATCCTATCAAGAACTATATTCAGACTGGAGAAATTCCAGCCATAGAAAATCCCAAGTCCTTCAAACTCAAGGTATCCCAATATATTTTGCTAAATGATATGGTATATAGAAAATCTCTTGCAGGTCCATACTTGAGATGCATTGAGGATCCTGAGATCCAAGAAGTACTCAAGGATTTTCATGAAGGAGATTGTGGCAATCACACAGGTGGAAGAGCATTATTTTCCAGAATACTTAGAACTGGATACTTCTGGCCAACAATGAAGAAGGATGCAGTGAAGTATTCGAGGAAATGTGATGCTTGCCAAAGACACGCGAACATCCTTCATCAGCCGGCGGAGCCTCTATATCCTATATCCTCTTCATGGCCCTTCATGAAATGGGGTATGGATATTGTGGGCAAGCTACCAAAAGCACCCGGTGGAAAGGTTTTTATGCTTGCTATGACCGACTACTTCTCCAAATGGATTGAGGCAGAAGCATTCGTACAAGTCCGAGAAAGGGAAGTAATATCTTTTATTAAACGAAATATTATAACTAGATTTGGTATTCCTGCTGAAATTGTTTGTGACAATGGTTCCCAGTTTATCGGGAATAGAACCACTAACTTTTGTGATAGTTGGGGCATCAAAATGATTACTTTCACTCCAGTTCATCCTCAACCCAATGGTCAAGCAGAGTCTAGCAACAAGATCATCATCAACAATCTAAAGAAGAAGCTAGGATCCAAGAAAGGAAAATGGGCTGAAGAACTTCCTTATGTTCTTTGGGCAGATAGGACTACGCCTAAAAATGCAACAAGCCAAACACCCTTCTCATTGGTGTTTGGATCAGAAGCAGTAATTCCCACAGAAATGGTGGTTCCTACGGCAAGAACGAGCATCCGTGATCCTGAAGCCAACGAAGAAATCCTTCTTGAAGACTTGGATATTGTAGAAGAACTCAGAGACCTGGCCAAGATCAGGATGGCAGCCTATCAACAGAGGGTAGCTGGGGCATACAACAAAAATACCAGAATCAGAAGATTCCAAGAAGGAGATCTAGTATTGAGGAAAGCCTTCTAAAACACAACAAATCCGGCTGATGGGAAGCTAGCGCCCATATGGGAAGGACCTTATCAGATTGAGTCGGAAGCAGAAAAGGGGCATATCATTTGCTTACAATGGAAGGCAACAGGTTACCAAGAGCATGGAATGCCATCCACCTCAAGAAATATTTTTTCTGATCAGGATCCACTATCCTGAGAGGATATATTATCCAAAAAAGGATCTAGGATCCTTAAATCGGTAACATCTTTCTGATCAGTTATTCTTTTTGAATTATCACTGTTAATTTAAGGATAATATATTCTTAACACTATATCTTTTCCAAGTTTTGAATAACCATGCAGGATTATAATAATTTAGTTGATGTTCAAGAGGTTGGCCACCCCTCCTTTACATTTGAGGTACTATCTTATTTCCCTTGGCCTAGCCCACGTTTGGATATGACCCCCGATGGTCATATCCCCTACGGTTTAATGGTTTTCACCTTTCTCACGATCGCCAGTAACGCACGCTATCCGATGTATAGTCCGGGGCAGCGGGACCAGTACACGTTTAGTGGTTGACAATTTCGTTGTTTTCGGCTATATGAAGGATCCTACGATTTATGGTAGACGTACCATACCACCGGTTTATAACGTTTTCACGTTATCTCACGTTTGGGCTAAATCCCGGTTTGGGCGATGCCCCAGTTAACATCCGTATTTGGGCTTGTCCCCAGTTTTGGGCTTGTGCCAAGTTGCACGGGTTTGTCCCCAGTTACACGGGCTTGTCCCTAGTTACACGGGCTTGTCCCCAGATTATTTGGGCTTGTCACCAGCTTAATGGGTTTGATCCCAGTTAATATTACTAATTATTTGCAGTAGATTTTCTAAGTTCTTTCTGAAGATCAAGAAATTAAGGATCCCGGATCCTTAAGCTATTCCTTTAAGGATCATTAAGAGTTCAATACTTTTGGTAACTTAGGTCTATTTAAGACCTTCTGGTATGATCTCTGTTAGTTAACTTATGTATGATATTTGTTGCAATAATTTTGGATATTTCAGTTTACAAGGCTATTCTCTTAAAGTTGTTTGATTACTAAGATTTTTATCTATTTTAAGGATACTTTATCCTAAAATTTGCCCTTTGAGGGAATTATTTTATATAAATTTTATCAACTATTAAAGATATTTTATCATAATATTTATTATTTAAGGATATCTTATCCTGAGTTATTTTCTTAAGGATCTTTTATCCTGTAAATCTTTTACTTAAAATTATTTTTCTAAACTTATAAATATGCTAAAGTTATATCTAACAAAATTTTGAAAGTAAATAACAAGAAAATAGTCAAAAGATTTATATATTAATTAAGATAAGCCACAAGGACTTATCCAAAATTCTTAACCCGGACTTCACCATACGAAAGATGGACCATCCACGGGGGTTAAGTGGGAGTTACTAACAGTTCATAAGTGCAGGAAATTTAAAAACAGGGGAAACAAAGGCTTCATCCCCACAAACAAAGGATCCCTCCACCTTTGTCACCCCCGCGGATTGTCTTAAGGATCATGGATTCTATATCCTAAGTACTATTGTTTATTACAGACCATAGAAGTTGTTCATAAAAACATCAACACTAAACAAAAAAGTGGGCTCGGGCCTTGTCTTTGATATCCTTCATTGCTTACTTAAGCTGCATCCTCAACCGCAGCATCACCTTCTCCCTTGCCAACTTCAACCGCCTCCTTAACGCCACTAGTCCCAGCCTCGGTGACTTCAGCCATCTCCTCGTCATCTTCACCACCAAGATCGTCAAGAGCAGCCTTTCATTTCTCCACATCCCAGGCCGACTTGTCAAAAGCAGGATCACCGGCCTCCTTCGCCATCTTGATCCGCTCCTTGAATACCGACCTGGCAGCCCACACCTTGGCTTCATCAGTCGCCTGCTCCACTGCTTCTTGACGTTGGGCTTCGGCTAAGGATAGTTGGTCCTCCAACTGTTTCTTCTCCTTGGAGAGCTGGATCATAGCCTTGTCCTTAACAACCACAGCCTTCCCTAACCCTGACATTTTCTCGCTCATCTGATGGATAGTCTTTTCATAGTGATCCCTCATAGCGGTCACAGCCTATCAATAAATTTCATATCAGAATTGGGACAATATTGGATCCTAAAATACTAAAGGACAGAATACAGTATACTTACAGAGTTGACAATGTCATAATGGGTCTCTGGATCAGAGGATCGTTTCCTCTTGGAAGCTGCGGACTTGGCCCTGGTCGTGGCAGTCTTGGCCTCGGAGCTGGTGTCTGCCTTTGAAGCCTCCTTCTTGACAGCAGGAGAAGTAACCATATAGTCGATGTCATCTAGGGAGAACTTGAGAGCGGACTTTCCTGATTTCTTGGTGCCTGTAGAAGAAAAATCGACAGATAAGTGTTCTATTTTTTTTATTTACCTTAAAATTATTAACTTTCTTGACATGCTTGAACTTGAGGAGATATCACAAAAACCTTCAACAAATCGAGCTTGAAAGGTCCTAACTTCGGTATCCAGTGCTAAGAACCGTTTGCTTTCTCTTCTGTTCCAGGTAGTTTACTCAATGAAGCGAAGTCCTCAACTGTAGACAACAAGAAAGAATAAGGATTAAAATAGAAGCATAAAGGATCCTGCTATTACTTAAGGATCCAGGATCCTACCCTTCGTGACCCACGTTGAAGGAAGATCAGTTCCCCTCGGTATTGAATCACGTTTTACGAAGAAAAATTGATTCCTCCACACGGAATAATTTAGAGTGGCTTTTAAGATCGGATGGGGCTGTCAGTGCTTGGATTTGAAGATGAAACGAGCGGGATCGTGGGTAGTAAGGGTGTATAAGTATGATAACTCGGGAAGGCCGAAATCGATTTTCTCCTCTTCAATGATTCTCTCGATAGTGCTGAGAACCCTTCAAACCATCGGCATAGCCTGTATGTAGGATATGCCGGTAGAGTCGAAAAACCTTTGGGTAAAAGATGGAAAAGGGTACTTGTAGCCGATCAGAAATGGAGTCGCTGGAAAACAGATCCAAACCTTGGAGTACACATCGCACCTGACACTGGATTCGTAGGGTCGGAATAGGGTTTTCGGAGGAAATAACGAGTGAAAACCGTCGACCTCGGGATCCGTGAACTTGCAAATCTCGACTGACGGATTGGCAATGAGGCACTGAGGTTCCATTTCCGACAACACGCAGTCAGTTGGAAATTTGTTCGGAGGGCTTAGTGGAAGACGGAGAAGAAGAAGACGAAGCAGCAGACATGGTTAAAGAAAATAAGAGAGAAAGGTAGGAAGGATACCTGATGCGTCGGAAGAAGGCGTGTATATAATCAAAGATATAGGGCGGCATATATAGACGGTTATAATTAACCTTGGGGGTTAAATGGTAAATATTCTGTCAAAACCGTCTCATCTATCAGTTTTCGCAGCAATTTTGAATTTCAAAATGACAGCTGTATTCCACTGTCACCCGCCATTTTGGGGGCAATTGTTAGGCCATGAATTTTATACTGAGGATCCTTTATCCTTGACTATCTTATGGATAGTTTATCCTTGAAATATGTATCAGGATATAAAGGATCGACGATCCTCGGTATTACTTGTTTACTAATGATTGCGTTTAGTATGGTGATGTGTTAGACAGGTGTGGCAACCTTAAGACGTATTTGCATCAATTATCCTCACAGAGTACTCTATAGCTGGAGCATGGATCCAGGATCCTAATTCAACGTAGCTGTTAATGGACGAACTCATGTGAAGATGGATGTTTAAATATCAACAACGGCTACAAGACTCGTTCTCTCGCTTATCTCGCTACTGGAAGGCTATTGGCACGTGGTCAAAGGTCGTGGAGCGGCTAGTGGAAGACTTCCAGATAGTTAGGGAGTATTGTTAGTGATATTTTCTTATTTAATTTAGATATACACACATGTACTATCACACACTAGAGCAGAAACAAACATTCTCTCTATTCACTAGCTTACTTTTGTAATCTCGATCATATACTCCACAACGATTGTAACATCCTTTTTATCTAATATAAACGACGGTGATAGTTTTCACCGTCCGGGGGTTTTTTGTGCTGAAGATCACGATAATCACATACTCATCGACCAAAGGTTACCTTGTTGATCCTTGAACGAAAAGATTCGACCAACGATTACTTAGTTAATCCTTGATCGAAGAGATTCGACCAAAGATTACCTTGATAAGTTTTGACCGAAGTAAGACTATCTTGGTTAAGGGCTCTTTCCCTCGTAATCACATCGCCGAGTTCAACAAGATTTCACTTATACATTAGTTATTATCGAGTTAGCACCTTACCTCACATTTACAAATTTGGATACTTGATCCTTAGCAGATTTTTGTCCAAAACAAGTATGTTTTGTAAAAATTTTTACTTACTCCAACATTATTTCATCTTTATAAATATAAGCCTCTTAGCAACTCAATATTTACACATTTATATTTCTTCTAATATTGCATATAACCCAGTGACGGAACAGGAATTGTTTTCGATGAGTTCAGTGTTTTTCAGTCTTTGATTTATTTAGGGTTGTATTCAAGATTTTCGGGCGCCCCGAACGAGTATTAAAAGGTGTGCCTTTATATAAATTTGTTTTTTCGTAGTCGACAAAAGTTGTGAAAACAATACACAAACACAAAGTTATTGTAGCAATAAAGAAAAGAAAGTTAAACAATAAACAAAACGATGTTAACGGTTTTCTATAGTCGAATGTTAACCAAACAGATTACTTTAACAATAACAAAAATTAAAATCATTGTATGGAACTTATCAAGGTTATTGATTAACTAATAAAACCGATAAAGCTACATCGTAAAATACTAAAATAGATATATCATGAAACAATTTATAGAAAACAAGAAACATTATAAAATTGCTTTAAACTATTGAATTAAATGATGAGTGTGCAATGCGGCCACTTCTCGATTAAGTTTGTTGTTATTTAAGCTTGGTTTTGGCTTTTGTATAATGACCTTTATTTATACTCTAGGGTCTTCTTCTAACCCTTCTTCTTTATCTTTATTATTTAGAACCAGAGTTAGTCCGCTGAAGCAAAATCTAAAAACACCACTATGACTATATCTTCAATTGTTCTTTTTTTTCAATGATAATGGGTTCGATCATCGAAAAAGAATGGGTTCGTTCGTTAATATGGTAATTGTTAGGATTAAACATACACACGAACCGAGCACAAACAAGAAAGCAATAAACGAATACGAGTATTTAACGTGTTTAGGTCTAAACTGGCCTATGTCAACGGGTGGCAACTAGGTATTCTTTATTGAGTGACAAATAATTACAAGTATATAGCGATGTTTAAATAGAAATTGAACTAGGGTTTATAAATAACTGAACAAGAAAACCAAACCGGGTCGAGCTTCGGTCTGGCCACCCTATACTCGTCTGCCCTTTGGACTTTAAATGATAAACCGGGCCAACAAGGCCTACGAACCTAACAATATCCCACTTGGAGGCCTTGAGTACTCTCGCCTGCACTCCTGATTGTACTTCTGTAAACCGAACGTTAAACATCTTCTAGTTGTCGCCGCCTTCTCATAAATTAACCTGAAGGCCCGTTGAAGCTCCCCGGAGCTCCAACACGTCAATCATGGCTAAAACTACCCCTGGCCCGTTCTTTGTCCCTATCGGCTCCCGTTGAAACAAACTACCGGATCCCGAGATACCCTGAGAACAAACATTCTCCATATTCAGCAACTAATCTACTGGATAGACTTTTACTGCTGGAATACGGGTTTTCTTAATCTACTGTTGACCTAGAACTATAACTGAAACACGACTTGTGTTCCCACTATCATGATGTCCTTTGAGTGATTTAACATTCCTAGCTCATTCATCCTGAATCTTCACTCTGGCTCTAGGTTTGTTACTTGCAAAACGAACCTTCTTCTGCCCACGAGATTCTGTGAACCGGATTTTGTCTTTCACCAAAACTGGATCCACTCCTTTTGATGACATATCGACCATATACAACGAACCCATTTTCTTGCCACGAGCAACCATGAGATTCCCTTTGACTACCTTCCACTGCCCATTCCCGAACTTAACATTGTGCCCCTGGTCATTCAACTGCCCAACTGAAATCAAACGTTTCTTTAAACTTGGAATAACCCTCACATATTTCAAAGTCCAAGAAGTACCAGCTGAAGTTATCAAATCAACATATCTCATACCCGTAACCTCTCAAATATCATCTTTCGCTAGTCGAACCTTTCCAAAATCCCCAAACTTTAGATTCTTCATCGTTTCACTACAGTAAATGGCATGAAACGATGCACCAAAATCCCATCACCCAAGCATCAACGTTACTCTCAACACTGCAAACCAAAGCCTCATCACTAGTGACCCCGTCATCTGTTTCGTCTTCTGTAACGTTCACCTCTTTCTTACCATCCGAACACTGATTCCTGAAGTGTCCCTTCTCTTTACAACCCCAACATTCAATATCTTTACGAGTCCTTGACTGACTCATCTTCCTGGTCCCACTACCTCGTTGTTTTCCCCTACCTCTGCCTTCTGTGACTAACATATATCTTGATGATTCAGCCGAACTTCTGCGTCTTGAATCTTCTCCAAGAATCAAATCCCAAATCCCATCAAAAGTAATTTTTGTAGATGAACTACAAACCGCAGTCACTGTTTGCGACCAACTGTCAGGCAAAAAGTATAATTACAATAGGCCTTGAACTTCATCATCAAACTTAATGTCATCTGACACTAAGCGAGACAAGATCAAATTAAGATTATTAACATGCGTTGTAACTGATCCACCCTCTATCATTCTTGTTGTCACTAGCTCTCGGATAAGATAGACTTTATTCGCTGCCGAAGGCTTCTCATACATGTTGGATAGTGTCTCTATCATACCACGGGCTGTGGTTTCTTTCATGATGTTAAACGCCACATCTTCCGACGACGACAATGTAATACAAGCCCTAGCTTTCTTGTCTAACTTCTTCCACTCTGCTTCTGACAAATTTTCTGGTTTTTCATCCTCAAGCACTACATCAAAGTCTTTCTAACAAAGTAGCACTTCAATCTGCTCCGATACCACTTGTTAAGATTAAACACACACGCACGAACCGAACACAAACACGAAAGCAATAAACGGGCACGGGGATTTACCGTGGTTTGGTCTAAACTGACCTACATCAACGGGTGGCAACTAGGTATTATTTATTGAGTGACAAATAATTACAAGTACATAGCGATGTTTAAATAGAAATTGAACTAGGGTTTGTAAATTACTGAACAAGAAAACCAAACCGGGTCGGGCTCCGGTCTGGCCACCCTACACTCGTCTGCCCTTTGGACTTCAAATGATAAACCGGACCAACAAGGCCTACGAACCCAACAATAATATACATTCTATATAAAACCGAAAATAGATCGAGACCCGTAAAAAATAATTCATGGCTCTGCCACTAACCAACCTCACCACCACCACACAACTATTATGATCGGTCAACCTCAACAACCACATAACATCTACCTTGTTGTCAATTAACCTTGACCGTCAGACTATCACCCGCCTTTGAAAACTAATACCAACCAAGATCGTCGCCATTGCTACATCTCTAGCATTGCCTCTAAGTCTCTAACGTCCACCACCAAGCATAACCCTAGATAGATATACTGTATTACTTTGTAATCAATGGCATAAAGTGGGCCATTAGTTTGCTCATACTATGCATTAAACTAGATGAAGCTGCCCATAATATATGATTGAGTAGGTTTGGTTTGTTCTTGAATGATGATAGCTCTTGGTTGTTTATGCTTGGATGTTTTTATTTCCTACTATATACTTGTTTCTTACAATGTATAGTATTTGATTCAATGCATGGGGCCATTCTACCAAAATATTCAACTTTATCAAAATTCACATTCTAATGTTTTTGAAAATGGTGTAAAATATGAATTTGTTTACTACTTTATCCTTGAATGGTCTTAAATATACAAACTAATATACTTTTGTAAATGGTCTTTTATGTACATGATTCACACTAAGAACATTCAAATAATTGATTTTGTTCATGGTTTATAAACAAGTTACAATTATATATACAAGTAAGCAAATACAATATGAAAAACTTACAATACGGTTAAAATAAATACAATGGAAAATATGAATAGCGTGTTGTAACAGAACGCTACGGCCACATGTTTTATACGAATTGCTTAAATAGTTTGTGTCGTATCTGCTTTGAGAGTATCTGTAGCAGTTACCGTGGAGATTATCAATTAGCATGAAATTCACTTGAAAAATGTATGTTCAAGTTGCTTGAAAAGTAGAAATCCTTTGAGTTTGATTCTTTTGATGAGAGCATACAAAGTTCTCGCGTTCGAGTTTTGTAGTCCTCAAAAAAGACAAAACTGTTAAATCCTTTAACCTCCTTATAATTAAACAAGAAACACAAATTTTATTAAATCTCTTTAATAAATAATAACAATCCAATTTGTTTAATTATAGTTTACAAATTCATTTAGAGGTTAACTTTACGATTTGATGTTACACTTTTTAGGCTTTGTGGACCTAGGGTTATAAACCACCCACGAAACACTCTTTTCAGGCTTTGTGGAGCTAGGGTTATAAACCACCCACGAAACACTCTTTGAGACTGGAAGGCAAAGCCAACCAACCGTGGGACGCGAAATATCTTTTGTAGGGGAGGTAACTTTACCCACGGAAGAAATACATAAGATAGAATAACTCAAAGAGTTAAGCGGGGGACGTAATGGATATAAAAGGTTGGACATCGCATGGCAAAGGATTAGAAACCAATCACAACCTAAGATTCCTATAATGCTCACGATCGCACGTTAGACCAATCACAGGAAGCCATCGTTGTACTAGCAATGACATGTATCTCCGTAGGCCAGCTATTATAGCCAATCAGAAACCTCTAACATGCTCAGCTATGTAAATAGAAGGTTCTATTAGGAGGGATAGTTGGACCAATCATACTCGACCATGTCGGCTATAAATACCCATGCAAGGCTAATGGTAAAAGGATCAACAACTTATTCTCTCAAATAATTACTACAACTTACCATACTGATTCTCACGATGAATGGTGGTTACGAGAAGAACCCTCCATTCCCCTTCTCGTAATGAGTTCACAGTGTTCTGTTTTGCAGGTTAAGCAATCTTAATCCACTCATCACTCGGTTGAGATATTAAACTAACCCCCTCAGGGTTGATTTGGTGTTTCTTTAGGCTTGGTTTGTGAAGACTGAAGAGGCTGTCCTCTTAACTCAGACTTAAGCTCCAAACACACTGCAATATCTATAAAATGTAAAATCAAATGTCGTAAATTGGTTAAAATCTTTTTAAAAACAGTCGCGAATTGGTTGAAGTTGTTATTGATGATAAGTTTCAACGGTCACAGTGGCCAATGGGTAGCTAGTAATATGTCTACGAGGAACCTTCAGTTTTTCATACGAGGAACCTTCAGTTTTTCATTGACGAGCCAATGCATATGGAAAAAATAAGAAAAAGAAAAACCAATACACATATTATTCTTAAACAAGCACTTTTTATCAACGAATACACTATCTACTCTACACATACTTTACACATGAAATCATCATACTTGCACTCCACATGACTTGAATTTACAACCATTTAGTTGAGAATTACACCACTTTACTACGAGGATGTCCCCATAAGGACACTTAAACAAACCTTTTGGGTGGTAATTAGTCTGAAAAGATTGAAGACGTGATGGGAACAAAAAACATCTTTTGTTTTTATTTTATACCCAGCTAACGCACATGACACGCAAACCTAATTTTAAACATATAGTTTTGTTCATCATACGACTATAAAAATCACTTTAGAAGAATCATATTTACATATACATTGATAATATACCAATAGTCTACAAGCCTATTAGTATTTATCATTTTGCATATCATGTTTAGCCAAAAGAATATAATAGTCTATTAATACTATTTAACTATACGTGTATAGACATCTTGGTACCCACTTGAGAAGCACGATTGCCTTTCTTTAGGTACTCATTGAGTGATTAATGGGACCTTTTGAAGTCCAAGTAGAAGTTGCCTCATTAAAAGACAAAAGTAACATCAACTTCATAGAATCCAATTATGTGAGAAATTGATAATGTTATCTATTTATTGATTGGTTGCAAAACATTTGATTTCATAGAGTTTCTTTCTTATCCATTGAATTCTTGAAGAATATTAATTACGAGGCCTTTTTTTGTGGTCTATTTTTCAGTATTTGTTATTAGTAATAATTAAGCTTGAATTTAGAGGTATATCAAGTGAATGAGACTGATATATAGATGGAAATTTACTGATTATATCATAGTTACTCAAACAAACAAGTTTTATATTCCAATAAGACTAATAATGTTGAACCATAACATTATATTCCACAACTGCGTCACCGGATGTAAGATTAAAATTATAAGTTTTTGCGGTGGCGACACCCCTTGCCATCCTAAAAACACCAGAGCCACCAACAATCGGCATCTCACGATACGTATGAAACACTCGGTTCCGCCCCAAAAGACCGAGAGTACTGCCATTATAATCTGGTCCAGTTAAAACCAAGTTCATGGTCATAAGCAAGCCGGCCTCTTCTAAGCACGCCGAACCATATATGCCTTGCGCATGGCCCATGACAGGAGAGTTGGGTTCAGGTCCCGTGGTGAGCATGTCATCAGCCATAGCAATGAAACCAAAACCGGTTGGAGAGGTGTTGGTGATGTTGGATTGGGCAACTCTATACACTGTGGGGTTAGAGCCACTTACTAAGTCGTGTAGATAGAAGTGGAGGTGGGTTAGCTTTGGGGTCATGTTCGGTAGGTTATTGAACCATTGTTCTATGGCTATGGGGTCTTGGTCAAGGCTATGGACTAAAGGTATGGCCAAGAGTATCATTGAGCTTAGTATGAGGATTATACATGCATTCACCATATTGATCTTTGATGTACATGTGTGTATCGATCCTGATTGGTGCTTATATATGTGCAACCTGTGTTTGAATAAATATAGAGGGTTGGGTATGACATTATTCTAGTTGGTTTAGCTAATACACTACTTTATTATTTTAGCATTTTATTTATGGAAAACAATATAAGTTGATAATTAAATATGATTCATAACTATAATTCTTTATAGTATATACATGAGTCAAATGGCGTGTGATGTTGTCTTCGTTTAACCAAACCAATGACTTCATTATATAAATCTTATATATATATATATATATATATACACCAATGTTGTAAAAGTAGGTCTATAAGGCCGAGTACTTCCTGAGTACTCGCAGGCCCGGCACCGAGAATGCGAAATTTTTTTGGGCCAAAGACATAATTTTTTTTGGGCCTTTAGCAAAATGAACATTTTTTTGGGTTTAAACAATTTAATTCGAAATGGCCTTACTTTATTATGATTTGAGTTGTGTAAAAAATGTTGTGGAAAATTAACTTAAAAACGTCTCAAATAAGATTAGAATCCACAACCCTTTGGTTAGATGTCATACCCATTACCACTAGACCAAGCTAGTGGTCATCTAATTGTGTTGAAATATTTAATATACATATAATTTTTTCGTAAAAGTAAATATATTTAAAAAAAATAAAAATTCGGGCCTAGCGGGGTGCCGGGCCCGTGGCTGTCGACTACCCCGCCATACCCTATAGCCGACTATGAGTATTCGCTACAAGGTATGACACCGAGAGAGTTTCTTTAACTCTATCTAGTTAATAAGAATTGATCAAAGGTGATCAAACTCAGCCATAATTAAATCTAGTCGGTCAACTTAGGCCGATTTTGATTTAAAAAATAAAAATAATTCATATTTATATAATATTAGAAAAAGAATATCAGTTTTTTTTAACTATTATATAGGAAATTTTAGAAACTTTAGTATTAAAAATGTATTTATCTTATTTATATTAATATTCGCTTATTTTGTTATAAATATTAGTAAACTTATGACATTTGACATATATAATATCTAAAAATTAAATGTGTTTTTATATACCATTTCCGAATACACCCAACTCTCCAGTCGGCCGCTAAAAATTTGCCTAACGACTTTTACCACTATGATATATATACACATTATCGATAGAGTACTATATGACTTTGGTTTCCTCTTCAGTTCTTTGTGGATAAATATTGTAAAGAATCATGAGAATATAGATTATGTTATGTTTATACGTTAGGAAGAATGAGGCATGAAACATGAAATACGTGAATACATGCTAGGTATGTAATTCATATTCGTTTATAGTTAGATAGATTGATGTAGTTATTATTTTTTAAGAGTGAATTGCGGTTTTTATTTATATGGTTTGTCCAAATCTACAATTTTGGTCCAGTTGTTTTAAATTTGCGATTTTCCTCCCCGTGGTTTCATTTCACTTGCAGTTAAACCCAAATTTACTAATCCCGTTAAGTATGGTTGTTAAACCTATCAGGGTGCTCTTCACGTGAGGGGTTGTTTTGTCCCCTTCCCCCCAAATACACCCCAGCCTCTCATGTGATGGGGCTTGCGAGTTAAGACCGGAGTTTATTTGGGGAGAAAAGGATAAAACTGCCCCTCACATGAGGGGCACGCTGATGGGTTTAACGACCAGACTTAACGAGGTTAATGAATTCGGGTTTAATTACAAATGAAATGAAACCACATGGACGGAAATCACAAATTTAAAACTATTTGACTAAAATTGTATATTTGGACAAACCAAAGTGACGAAAACTACAGTATACTCTTTTTTAATATGTGCACTTTTTTTTTTCAAATATATACTTTGTATATTTGAAAAGGTGACTATAAGGGTACAGAGAATGTGTATAACTTGACACAAAGCTAACACTAAATTCAAGAGTTTTAGGTTTAGTTTAAACATGCTAGGTTTGTTTCAGGTCAAAATCGTAAACACGTTTAGATAAACGAGTCGTGTTTGCGTTAACCCCACATGCGCACGAGCTGACTTGTTTAAAACATTTATTTATTTTTTCATGAGAAAATTACAGTTTGCGTCCCTATAATTTCAGGGTGGAGGCACAATAAGTCACTGAAAAAAATTTAAACTACTTGAGTCAATGTGGATTCAAAAATGAACCATTTGAGTCATTTGGATCACATAACAGTGTTAGCTCGAGGGTAGATTCGACATTTCACTAATATATATACACACATTGTCACTCTGAGTCCTTGAACTTTCATAATTGGTTACATTGAGTCCCTTTTCCCTTTTAATAAAAATAGATGAACTAGACTGATTTTTTTGAACGAAAATATACAAATCGAACTACTTTTTAACAAAAATTAACGAACCAAACTAATTTTTTTATCCAAACTAAACGAACCAGATCAATTTTTTTTAACAAGTAGTTCATTTCGTTTAACAAAAATAAACGAACCGAACTACTTTTTAACAAAATTAAACGAACAAAACGTATGTTTTAACAAAAATAAACGAATCAAACTACCTTCCTAACAAAAATAAACGAACTGGAACTTATTTTTTAACATAAATAAACAAACCAAACTTTTATTTTAACAAAAAATAAATAAATCGAACTACAATTTTTACTAAACTAAACGAACCGAACCACTTTTTTCAACAAGCAGTGTAGTTCATTTCGTTTAACAAAAATAAACGAATCCAACTACATTTTAACAAAAAAAACCACGAATCAAACTTATTTTTTAACAAAAATAAACAAATCGAAATGTTTTTTAACAAAAATAAAATATCGAAATACCTTTTTTCAAAGCAAATAAACAAAGCGAACTACTTTTTTTTTTACTAAATGAACTGAACAATTCGCTTTAACAAAAACAAACGTATCTTCGTTTTTTTTTTAAAAAAAGGTAGGTAAGTTCGTTTATTTTTGTTAAAAAAGTAGCATGGTTTGTTTATTTTTATTAAAAAGTAGTTCGGTTCGTTTATTTTTGTTAATAAAAAAATTGTTCGGTTCGTATTTTTTGTTAAAAAAATAGTTTGGTTCGTTTATTTTTGTAAAAAAAAGTTTGGTTCTTTTATTTTTGTTAAAAAAAAGTTCAGTTTCAATTATTTTTGGTTGATTACGGTTTAGTTGGTTGATCATGTCTTGATTGATTAGTAATTCTTTTTAATTTGGAGGGAATTTTTAAAGAGAGACTAAAACTGAGTAATCAATTAAAACATAAAGACTTTTACGGATTATAAAAAAGGGTAAACTAGTAATTCCACATTTCAGCTAGCGACAGGGAATCAAATTGTTCGTTTTCGAAACCACCGGGTCTAAGCAGTTCAAATTTTTTTGGGGGGGCTCGTTGTGCTTCCGCCCTGAGATGTCAGGGACACAAACGGTAATTTCTCTTTTTTAAAAATATGTTTTATGTAAGAACTTAAATTATTTCGGTATTTTTTTTCCTCAAAATTTTAGATCCAAAAATAAAATTAGTTTAAACAAAATAAAACAAATTAAAAACTTTAAAGTACTAATATGAGAAAACAAATACGTCAGCTTAAATTGAGTGTGCCTGTTTTAACCCATTAATATCCATGTTTCTAGTTAATGTGTATAAGATTATCAGTGTGACAACTGCAAACCTTAAAGTGAGTCAATTTTATGCGTTATAAATTTATAATACATTTACGATGAAGAATAAAATAAAGTAATTACAAGACATAACTTTGTGTATGTCATATCTATAATGGTATAAGCTTGTGTGATATGTTTATATCAAATAATAGTTATTATTATTATTTTGAATATTGAATCTAGCTTAAGATAATTATAAGATTAACTTTTTTTGTATCATTTCAATTAGACTTGTTACTATATTTAATTAATGTTAAACTAGTTTACAGATGGTTATCAGATTTTAACTTCGAAATTCTTTAAAATGTTTATCGCCTGAAAAAAAAGGTGTTATTAAGGTCATTGAGATTTGAGAGAGTTTTATCTTGGGGTTAAACTGGGGGCTGAAAGATGTAATCAAATTTAAGTGGTCTACGATAGAGCCCAGTTACTATTTTAAAATGGGCTAAAATGTCCAATATCAAGAGTAGCCCAACGCTTAGCTCTGGCCGTTCAAAAAAAAAATAGTTTAGTGATTTGAGTCTTACATTAATGATGAAATATAAATCAGTATTAAAAAAACACACACACTAATAAGGAGCAAAAACTCTAGCAATTAGATGCTTTTTATCAAGTCTTTCTTACCAACATCCACCACAAATTAAAGAATTTTCACCAATTAAGAGGCTACCAAACAACCCCTTAAATAATAGTTCAATGACTGATATTGCCAATGTCACTAATAACTCCAACAAAATCACAAATACCATAACCTGAATTCAAAAACAAATCCAGCAAAGTCACAAATACCATTATACCTAAATTCAAGAAAATAATCCATTACAAGCAAGGTTTAATATTCTAAACTTCAAATCTAATTACACATTGAAAATAACTAAGTAGCAGGTACTACTGATACCGAGCTTCATAATCTTCAAATTGATCCTCCAAAGCTAGAATCTAGAATAATAGTGAAAATACATATTACAATTAGTAAATGAGTAATAGACAATTTGAACAAATTAAACCATGAACAAAACATTAGTAACGGTTTTTGATCATTGAAAACCGAAACCAAACTTTGACACTTAAAAGCGAACCAAACCAAAACAAACTGTTAGTGTGGTTCTGGTTTGGTTTCACGGTTTGATCCCATTACGTATACAATCTTTTCAAACGATTATGGTAGTTCAATTATTTAAAAATACCTAAAATGCCCTTTGTTAACGCACTATCTTCTTGGCCTCATCAAAGTTTCTAGGTAGCCTATTACCGCGAGGTAGAGCTTCTTTGACGAACTCAAGTAGTTCATTGAACGACGAGTCAGAAATATTATGTTCTGCTTTCCAGTTTAATAAACCGGTGGCCGCGGAGAGTGTCGTGTTCTTAAAGCCGTCCCACAACGGCTCATTGGATTGCCTAGACACTGTATTGACTTTCGCAGCTGTTACATTCGGATCCTGTGGTCCTTGCTGAGATGGTACGGGGTTTGAACATTGGCCTGCGTCTTGGGCATTAAGCGATTCACCATGCGCATACCAAACCTTATAATCATCCATGAATCCTTTATCGTATAGATGACCCTCAACCTCCTCTCTCGTTTTGAAAAGACGATTTTTGCAGTTGGCACACGGACATCTTATTACTGAAACCTTGACCCCTTCTATAACTTGACTCTGAATGTCGGGTGTGTTGGCGAAAGCAAAATCCAGAAAACGATTGACGCGAGGCATAAATGACGGATTGAAAACACCATTACTAGTGGTTCTCATCGTGTACATCCAATCTCTATTCGATGACATCTTATCAATCTGTAACTAAATTTCACAAAATTTAGAACTTAACAAAAAGGACACGCAAACAAATACATAGGGTGCGATTTTACATATATGAACTGGACTAGAACCCGAACTATGAAAGGACACATACGAAAACCAAGGACCGGGTTAAATATCTCTTTAAAAAGTTTAATATACATATATACATGAGACCAAATATATACAAACACACATTCATGAACTGTTAGTCTGTTAATTTAGGGGTGAGCATAAACTGGTTAAACCACAAGACCCGTGAGACCCAACCTAGTTATTTAAAATAGCGTTGATTATCGGGTCCTAACAACACCATTAAACGGGTCTGGTTCGGGTCTGACCATTTTCTCTTTCCATAAACCGAGTTAGAGCCACGAGACCCGAACTTATTAGATCCAATTATTTACAATACGGTTGGCTCCCGGGTCCTAATAATACCATTAAACGGGTCCAGGTCAGGTCTTGCGGGTCTGACATTTTCCCTTTACACCAGGTAAGAGCTGTGAAACCCGAACTGATCAGATCCGGTTACTTACAATAGGGTCAGATCCAAATAATAGCATTAAACGGGTCCTGGTCGGGTCTGACCATCTTATCTTTCCACAAACCGTGTAAGATCACCCGAACTGATCAGATCTGGTTATTTACAATAGGTCGGTCCCGGGTCCTTAATATACCACTAAACTGGTCCGGGTCGGGTCGGGTCGGGTCTTGACAATAGTACGGAATCCCTATTTTAAGATTTAAAATATTTATTGATTATTTACACAAACCAACAAATTAAGCCAGAATCAAACTATGGTTTACAAACCACCTTCAAATTGTGGAAGCAGTATACATATATATAAGAAGAAGATGGTGTGCATTGTTTAATTAATAGGTTGGGAATTAGTTCAGTGGATACTTTATAGTCAAACACGGCCTGCGAATGAGCCGTCACATAGAAAGGCGAATGCGAGTATAGGGTTTATAGAGCAATTTATATTGGTGAGTTGGTTATGCACTATGGTTTTCTTCTTTTTTTCGTTTTTTTAAAAATTCGTTTTAGGGTTTTGATGGATAAGGTGGTAGCGTTTGTTACGTGATAATGATGGACGGAATAGAATGACTCATTTAAATATAATGAAAATAAGCATGCTTGGTTTGGTTTCGTTTGGTTGATAATTAGAAAGGAATGGACTATTATTATCAAAGGAATGTATTTCGTTTTAAAAAGGAAAATTGGCATTTATTGGTACTAACTATTGCTTTTTGATTATTGTCGGTCCCAACTAATGAATTAGTCACTGATGGTCTCAACTTTTAATGTATATGTTCCTAACGGTCTGCGGCTAACAGAATCCTAACACCGTTAGTTTCAGGTCGCCGAAAAAACGTTTTTGGCCGGGAAAGTCAATTTTTTTTACAGAAAACACCACCTGAACACCACCACCACCACTAATTGATTCACCGCCAACCAACCACCATCACTTAAGCACCATCAACTGATAATTGACGATGGTTTTAGGGTTCCGGCGACCTCAATAATTGAGGCTTTTACTAGAAAAAAAGGTTCCTAAAGATACGATACAAAGTTACTATGATGTTTGAGACAAAATTGTTGAGTTTTCGGGAAAAAATGTGTGTTTTCCTGCCAAAAACGTTTTTCCGGCGACCTAAAACTAACGGTGTTAGAATTCTGTTAGTCGCGACCGTTAGGAATAAATACATTAAAAGTTGGGACCGTCAGCAGTCAATTTGTTAGTTGGGACCAGCAGTGACCAAAAGACGATAGTTGGGACCAATAAAAACCAATTTTCCTCTAAGAAATAGTCATCTTCATTCCTCCTATTTGTCCATTTTTTTTTTCATTCTGCCTTGTTTGTAATATGATGCTCACAAGAACCTATATGAAAGTTGTAAGGCCTCGAACCCGGTGCTTTACATTAAACGTTGGATTTACTCATTAGCACAATTCTAAATATCATAGTTAACTAAAACTTTCACGGAATGTAAAAACTTTCATTAAACAATACATTATAATTCATAAACATGTCTTTTAACAAACATTCTTGTCTTTCAAAATTAAAACATCAATTAAATCACTATGAGTCTTCAGATACCGACCTCTTATTCTTTTGCCATGTGCCCCCGCTCAAGCCAGCAGAAGAGGTAGGTCCCAGCAGAGCCCAGTTGGACCCGCAAGACTCACCTTGAACAGGGACGTCTGCGCAACGACCAACTGCTCCCGCAGGACCCACCATGCTCAGAGAAAACCTTACGCGCAGTACGCCAGCTGTACCCGCAGGGAAAGCCTCACAATGGTGAAGTACCCCGCCTGTTCCCGCAGTTGCGGATACAAGCCATCAGGGAAGGCTACCCGCACTAACAGCAAGGCTACACGCACAAGGCACTAGCTACTTCAGTAGTCACATGAAGGAATGAGCAAGGCGGGAATACTCCCGCCTAAATGAGCCAGTCCGTATGCTTCTGGAAGATCTTTTGTACTATACCTACTAAGGTATGGGCAGAACAGACGATTTGACCAGAACAGCTCATGAACCAATCACAGGGTGACAGCTCACCGACAACAGTACGAGGAGGAGCACCCTCTAGTACTGTTTGTCACTATTAGCCGCTGCCTACTCACCAACCCTTACGATGGGACGCGCGCAGCCTACAGTTGGTGGAACAGTGCGTAGCCGACAGTAAAGGAACAGTGTACAGCCGACCTTGTTACTGTCGGCCGTAGTCTATCCACCAACCAGCATGGCCTGTGCGTAGTCCACTGTTGGTGGAACAGGAATACTATTCAGCCGGCTGTACCTTCTAGGAAACCTACCTTCGGCTATAAATACTCCAACACCTTGGAATGGTAAGGACGTCATCTGATATCTTATCTAGCAATCTCTTAATATACACTTATATTCAGAGCAATCTAGTCTGATTCTCACGCCGGAGGGTGGTCACAAGGAGGAACCCCCCCTTCTCAGTGACGAGCTTACGGTGTCTGTTTTGCAGGTCATCTGAAGAGCAATCTTCTCTGCTGAACCTCATTCTCGTGGGAAACATTACTTAACCCCCAGATTATCTATAATCTGCCCCGGGTCACTTAGTGTTTCTTCATTGGCGCCATCCGTGGGACAAAGCTAGAACTAATTCTTAGTTTTTTCAAAATTTCTGAAGAAATGGTTAACGTTACTCCGGTCCCAAGGCCAGTAAGTGACCAAGAAACCCCGGTGACCACAACCCTAGCAACTGGGAACACCGGCGGTTATACAAATTTTACGAACACTACCCCGGTTACCCAAGCCGGGGCAAGTGCAGTAAACAATATTCCACTAGGGTTCACTGATGCCCAGTTGGAAAAACGAACGAGGGTCCCTCGCCAAACACTATTTCAAGTTAAGGCGTGGGCCGAAGCACGTCAGAAAGAGTTCCAAGCTGAATTGGATGAACGCTTGCGTTCAGTTCAACAGGCTGACGAATTCGGCAGTACTCGCCAACATCTCAATATGAACAGTGAGTGCGAGTACTCAGACGATGAGCGGGAAGAATCCGATACCGACGCAAACCCTCGCCATAAGGCGAAAGGGAAGCGTAAGGAAACGGACTTCCAACCGAAAAGGAATTTTGGGGAAGCCTTTAAACCAACGAATGCGGAGAGAAACCCGCGTGACTTCTCCAAAACCTTTAGACCAACTGCTACAAACGCAGGAAAGTCAAAGTTCGCAAGGGACATTGCGGAAGCAATCGCCCCGAGAAGTGCCAAACAAATGTCCAACATTGGCACTTATGATGGTCTATCCGACCCAGACGACCACTTGAACAGATTCATTGCGGGGGCAACCGTCAGTAACTGGACGGAACCCACGTGGTGTTATATGTTCCAGATGACTCTGGTTGGAGCGGCCAGGGCATGGTTCGATCGTTTACCGGTCCACCACATATATGATTGGGCGGACTTTCAAAATAAGTTCAGCCAACACTTCAGCCAACAAAGGAAATATATTGAAGAACAGTGGACGATCCTCAACTGCGTCAGAGAGGAGGATGAATCTTTACTAGACTTCATCACTCGCTTCAACTCCAAAAAGCTAAGTCTGGGCAACATAAGTGAAGATCTTGTTCGCGCCGCTTTCATCCAGGGCGCCGAATACCCAGAGCTTATCCGCACATTGACGGGTAAAGACGGCATGCCATCCACATGGGATGCCATCATGACGGCGGCCAAGCGCTTTGCCGAGACGGAGAAGCAACTGGGAAGGGATCTTCCCCAGAGTACACACCTCTACACGCAAAGGACTAGAGAAAACAATGTTCGGATCGCCCGGCAGAACAAAAAGAGGAAGCTAGGTATTTGGCAGTCAAGGGTAAACTTTGACACCTCATCCAGCTCTCACCCTCTTGTTGGCAGAAGGAATAACACACACCCTTCAAGCCAAAAACACCGGTGGACGCCACTCACCAAAAGCGTCACGGAGATATTTTCCACTGAAAAGCTACCATGGCCAAAAGCTCCAATGATCCGGCAGCGACCTAATGCGGATCAGAGTAAATCCTGTGACTTCCACGGGACAAAAGGTCATAGTACGGAAGAGTGTACATCCTTGAAGGATATTGTTGAAGCATTCGTCAAGGATGGAAGACTGGCACACCTGGTGGCATCGATCAAGAAGGGAGGAAGGAACGACAACTGGTACCGAGGCAACGGACGAAAGCCCGTTGACATCAGCATCAACATGGTTCATGGTAAGATCAGAGGAAGAAAAAGGCGAACGACGGAACCATGTGCGTGGAAGGAAGCTGAGGTGCGCTTCCCGCGAGTGCCAGGAGGACCCAGCAAAGAAGGCCCTATCGTCATCAAAAGCCAGCTGGGGCACTACATCACTTCTCGCACTCTTGCTGACAACGGCGCCTCGTCAACGGTGATGTACAGGCAGTTCTTCGACAAGCTAGATGACGAAGACAAGGAACGCCAGGAAACGATCTGCGCCTCTATGGAAGGGTACGATGGCAGCACAAACACTCCCCTGGGTATCCTATCTTTCCCCGTCACTCTTACAGACGGGAATCACTCACGCACAGAAGACGTGGATTTTGTCGTAATGAGGAAGCCACACCACACATACGACATTCTCTTCGGAAGAGACGGGATGGCAAGATTCAACGCCGTGGTATCCTCAGTCCACGGCATGATGGGATGGCCAACAGCTGAGGGTGTAGCGATGATCACCGGCATTCCCCAGGTATGCATCGCATCTGTCTCATCTAAACCCAAACCAAAGAAGGCTAAACCAACCATCACCGAACCAGAAAGATGGGCCTTCAACGGCAAGTACCCTGACCAGGCCGTTTCCATTGGCCCAACAGTTGTTGATCCCACACGCACCTTACTCAAGCGCTTATTACAGAAAAACGCTGACATCTTCGCGTGGACACCAGAAAAACGCAGAGCATAAGCTCAAATGTGATCCGACTGTTACGCCAATCGTACAAAAGCGCAGAGTAATGGGGCCAGAACAAACTAACGCGTGTAGAACCCAAGTCAAGGAACTCCTTGACGCAGGCATCGTACGCGTTAGTAGATATCAAACATGGGTTGCAAATCCCGTTATGGTACCGAAGAATAACAAACAATGGCGCATGTGCATAGATTTCAAGGATTTGAACAAAGCACGCCCCAAAGATTGTTATCCGTTACCCGAAATTGATCTTAAGGTGGATTCGTTGGCACCGTTCCGCCTTAAATGCTTCCTGGACGCGTATAAGGGGTACCATTAAACCCACATGGCCGTTGATGATCTAGACAAAACCGCTTTTCGGACGCCCGATGGCACATTTTGTTACCAAATGATGCCATTCGGACTTAAGAATGCCGGGTCCACGTACCAACGCCTGATGGATAACCAGTTTCATGCCCAAATTGGGAGGAACTTGGAAGTCTACATGGATGACTTGGTCATCAAAAGCCCCGACCCAGAAGCGATGTTGAAAGACATCGAAGAAACTTTCAACACGCTCAGGAAGATAAACATGAAGCTCAACCCGAGCAAGTGTGCCTTTGGAATGGAAGAAGGGAAGTTCTTGGGGGTCATCGTCACTAAAGATGACTTCAGAGCGAACCCTGAAAAGGTCGAAGCCATTATCAAAATGGAATCACCTACTACCATCAAACAGGCTCAGACACTGAATGGACGACTAGTGGCACTTAATCGCTTTTTGGCAAACCACGTGGATAAGTCGTTTCCCTTCGTGTCAACGTTGAGAAACTGTTTAAAGAAAACGCACTTCCGCTGGACACCAGAAGCGGAAGCAGCTTTTCAGGAGATTCGGTCACGCTTGATCAAACTCCCAACACTCACAGCACCAAAAGCAGGAGAGGAGTTAATCCTATACCTCTCCGCAACAGATAGAGCAACCGGGGCAGTCCTGCTAGTAGAACGAAAAGGCATCCAGATGCCAATTTATTATGTCAGTCGTATCCTAACAGACGTAGAAACCCGGTACTCTACCCTCGAAAAATTAATCTTAGCACTTATACACGCTTCACGCAGGTTAAGACGATATTTCCAGGGTCACCCATTCACCATTCTCTCCAACTTCAAACTTGCAAACGTTCTAGGCAAACCCGAGTTATCGGGACGCCTAGCCAAATGGGCAATTGAGTTGGGGGAGTACGCGATAAAGTATAAGCCAAGACCAGCCATAAAAGGCCAGGTTTTGGCCGACTTTATTGCAGAAGTGCCTGCATCGCGGGAAAAAGAGTGCAGGAAGAGGCTCAACCCTCTCCAGCACAAGACATCAAGGATGTCTGGCGACTCTACACTGATGGAGCAGCTAGTAACGAGGGTTCAGGCGCAGGGCTGAACTTGTTCCAGTCACCTCTTCATGGCCATTTCAGAAGTGGGCCATCGATGTGACAGGCCCATTTCCTACAGCAGCAGGAAATGTTCAGTTCCTAGTGGTAGCCATCGACTACTTCACCAAGTGGATAGAAGCAAAACCCTTAGCCCAAACAACCGCGAAACATATCAAAAAATTTATTTGGGAATTTATTATTTGTCGTTTTGGACTTCCACAGAATTTGGTGAGCGATAACGGCACCAACTTTGCTGACAAGAAGCTACAACAGTGGCTGAAAGAACTTCAAATCACCCACACCTTTACCTCAGTGGCACACCCGCAAGGTAATGGTGAGGTGGAAAGAGCAAATAAGAGCATCGTCGAAGGCATCAAGAAAAGACTCTTGGAACACAGATCCGGCTGGGTGGACGAGCTTCCGCACGTCCTTTGGGCAAACAGAACGCTGAAGAAGGCCAGTACGGGAGAAACCCCGTTCAGTCTCACTTATGGCACTGAAGCCATGGTCCCGGTCGAAATTGGTTTACCCTCACCAAGGGTCTTGATTCAACCAGAAGACAATGATGCGGAAAGACGGTTAGATCTTATGCTAACCGAGGAACGCAGAGACTTAGCCGCAGTGCGTGAAGAGAACTACAAGCGACAAATGCAAAAGTACTACAACACGCGGGTAAAACTCTGCAACTTCAATATAGGAGACTACATACTGCGTAACAACGAGGCTTCGAACCAAGAACGCCCAGGAAAGCTGGCCCCGGTCTGGGAAGGGCCATACCTTATCAAAGAAGTTCTGGGAAAGGGCGCGTACCGGCTCGAAAGGCTCGATGGCACTCCCATCCCAAGAACATGGAATGGAGCTCAATTACGCAAATGTTATATGTAGATCAATTCCAAACTTGTAAAGAAAAGGCCTAGAGCCACTTCTAGTGGAAATGATTCTCCTTTCACAATGTGTTAATAGCCTTACCTTTATACTTATGAACTTCCCACACTTATGTGCCGGTATTCACCGCATAAATAGGGGAAGAAGTAAGTCGTTACGTGTGGAAGGCGGCAAAACCCGCATAAACACAATGGTAAAAATTTCAAGTTTTAAGGAAAACCTACACGCAGGTCAGATGTAAGTAAAGTTTAGCCATCCTTGTAAGTGCAAGTGACGGTCTTACCCGCACAATCACGAACAAGGAGGCAAAACTTCAACCTATCATCTACCACGTTCAAAGGTTAACTTATTCTGAACACTTAGAAAATTTCAAAGGAAAAGATGAGGAAAACTTCCACGCAGGTCAGATATAAGTAAAATTAAGCCATCCTACTAAGTGTAAGTGACGGTCATACCCGCACAATCATGAAAGAGGAAGCGAAACAAACTTATAATTTGCCACGTTAAAAAGTTAACTTATCTAAGTACTAAAGAAATTGCTAAGTTAGATCAAAACATGCGTAAAATAAACAAGGCAAAGAACTAACACAATCTTTATTCCATCAAATTCAAATATTACAAAGATTGATATACAAAAGCAAAAATCTACGCTAATGGTGGAAAGGGATCTTCAGAATCAAGCTTCAGGACCACTTCCACTTAGACCCGCTCCATCAGTAGAGCGTGGTGGTTCAAGAAAAGCTTTAAGGATAGCTAGCCCATCATCAGCAGCAGCGACTTCGTTCACCTTCTCCACCACCGGATGCGGGAAGGCGGCATACTGGTTCACTGCTTGGTCATAAACAGCTTCAGTATCCACATCATACAAAGGGAAGTTGGAGGGCGGGATGCCTTTCTCAACGAACCCTAGACCAAGCAGGAAGCCGGTCTTTTCCCCATCCTCATGAGAAGCGTTGAGGGCTGCGCTCATAGCATCGTCATAAGACGTCTCCGTGAAGACTCGATGCACAACCTACAAAAAAGAAAATATACAAGTATCAGAACCTTTTCTATTTACAAAGAAAAGCGTAAAGACATGAAAAGCTTACCTGAGACAACGCTTCTCGAAGAAGCCATTCCTTGGCAACCAGAGCTTCTTGGAGGGCGGCTTGAGCTTGGGTACAGGCGCGTTCGGCTTCACTTTTATTAAGGTTGGCAAGCAACACTTCCTTTGCAGCAGCCTCTTCGACGCCCTTTAGCTTCCGCTCAGTGTGGTCAAGCACGCCCCTCTGGTCCAGGATCTCTTGGAGCTTCTTCGCGTCCTCCATCGCCAAGGTATCATGAGCCTGCTGGAGAGCCTCTAATTTGGCTTTAAGCTCTTCATTCTCCAGGCGTAGAGGCTCAGCAACAGCTTCAGCCTTGGTGGCCCTCTCGGTTGCGTTCCTTGCAGTTTCCTTAGCCAGCCGAAGCTGTTCGTTAACAGCTTGGGCAGCGTTGGAACGGGCCTCGAGCCGGGCCTGAACTTCAACCTCGAGGGCCTTGAAGGCCTTCTCTTTTTCCGCAGCCACTGCGGTAAGCCTTTGGTTCTCCTCTCGGACAGCCCGCGCCTGAGCCACTTCTTTAATGCGAGCTGCTTTTAACTTGTCGTTTTCACGACAAAGCAGCTCGACGCGCGGCTGCATCCGAGCCAGGAGAACCCGAAGCTCATTGGTTAGCCTACCCTCCTGGTAGCTAGCCATGGCTTCCCCCAACGCACCACTAGGAGCAGCGTGACGAGCCCACTCCACGCACTCCACAGGGGTGCGAAGGGTTGTTCCTTGGCGAATGTTCCATCGTGGAACATACACTTCATTGGAATCCGACACTGCAAAAAACAAAAAGCAGTTAGGAAAAGATGATATAATATATATATATATATATATATATATAATAGGCCAAAAGAACCCTACGCACCTGTAGGGTCAATAACAGGCCGATAGCCGCCAAACACATCACCTGAACCTAAGGGAAATCCACCCAAGAGGTCAGGCAGATGGGAAGGAGGCAGAGGTTGGCGATAAGCCCCATGCATACCTGAAGGATCGGCCGTCGTTGCCGATGACGGAGGAGGCATGGTAAAGGCCGCCGCGGCAGCCGCGGTCGCCGCTGCGGAATCCGCAGCAAAAGTAACCGCCGGCTCGGTGAAAGATGCGGTAAAAATGGCACTCACAGCCGGCGGTGACGTCATCACAGCTGGAATAGTCGGCTCAACGGAGTGAGCAACTGAACCAGTGGAAGCAGGCGCAGGCGCAGCCGCCTGGGTCGTCGCCTCAGGTAGGCTGACCAAGCCTACCGTCATGGGCGGAGGGGTACTCCTCTGCGCTCCACCCTGGAATGCGTCAACATCCACGCCTGCACAAAGAAGATAAGTATTAAAGATGGAAAACTATGAAGTTAAAGATAAAGGAAGTTTGTACTTACGGGTTTTCTTGAGCCTGAAAGTGCGGACGGGCGGGGATGAACCCGATGGAGTCGGCCTCTTCACGCCGGTCACCGTTGTCATCCTGGGCTCTCCGGAGGTGACAATCGTCGCAGCCTCCGGAGCGGTGGTCTTATCACCACCTGTATTCCCCGCCACCTCTTCGCTCTCGGTCTCCGAATCAGACCGAGGCATCGGATCGGCAGTGGAGGCCACCTTCTCCTTCCCCTTCCCGCCGGCAGCCTTCTTCTTCCGCACCAACGGAGGACCATCTGCGGATTCCTCATCAGAACATAAGATTAGAGGAATTCCAGCAGAGGTTTCAACATTGAGGGGTCGAGGGTTGAATAGCGCCTTACCTGGCCGCCTGGCGCTAAGGATCTCGTGGCCTAACGGGTAGACCTCCACGAACCGATCCGCCGTTTGTTCTAGGATGGGCAACTCGTTCTCGTCTAAAGCGCGAGTACCCATCCGAGCGGGACCGTCAGCCTCCCGCGGGTACATGAGCGACTGCAAGTCATTCCCCTCTGAAATAAACAGGAAAGAAGTTAGAAGAGATTCTAAATCAACAAAAAGAAACAAAGCATACCGTAAGGAACAGAGTTCGAACCGTATTCGAGGACGATCGGGATCTTTCGCGCATCCGCATCCTTCCACACCCGGCTCATCCCGAGCATCACCATCCCGGACTCCGCAAACCGGTAAACCGGAGATTGGACTCAGGATATCTTCGAGAACCATTCCGCCTCCTGGTAGTTGGAGGAGTGAAGGCTGGGAAGTGCTTGCCCATTCTTGAATTTCATGGCAAGAGGGATGGCGCGAGCGGAGATGTAGAAGAACTCCCGCTTCCACGAACGAAGACTGCGCTCGGTCGCGCAAATCTTCAAACCCTTGATCCGGGTTATCAGGGTATACCACCCCTGAATGCACCTCCAAGAGTAGAAGGTCATCAGGCGGTCAACATAGGGCTCAATGCCCAGAATCCGGCACACCCACTCGAAGTGCCGAATCTTGGAAATCGCCATCGGGTGCACCTCGGTCAGGTGCACACCGTGCCTCTCCAGGACACGGTACACAAACTTTGTTAATGGGAACCTAAGATTCCAATAAACAAAGAATGCAGCATAAACCCCGATCTTGCCTCTGGGGGCATCATACACCGTCTGATGGGGTTCAGGAAACTCAGGCTCGAGAGACTCGAGCATGAACTTCCTGACGATGTACTGATACAGATCGACAGGCAAAGCACACTGGCACTCGCCAGCAGTACTCTTGTCATCGGCAGCCTCCTGGGCTGTAGATTCGAGATCACGAGAAGACATCTTGCAGATGAAAGAAGAAAACGATTTCAAGGGAATGACTCGACTGAAAAGATGAGTATTCGCCGGAAATCGTTAAAGATGAAGAGAAAAGTGAAAGTGTGAATTACAAGGACCCTCTCCCCCTTTATATACTAATCGCAATTAATGCGATGAATTTAATGCGGAAGAGAGAGAAATCGAAGGTGCAATGAAACTATGACACGTGGCAAAAAGCAAGCTGGCAACAGCTGTTGAAAGGACGCGTACCATTAATTTCGCGGCCACGCGCCCGAAAAATCGGGCCCACGCGCCTGAAAAAGCGTCTGGAATGACCATGTACTGTCACGTCACCATAACTTCCTGCACGTCCTGACACAGTCAGAAGAAACCGTCGCACGACGTTTCAGAGGTTTGGACTGTTCTTATCCTTTCACCAACTCTTCGAATTTCAAAATTCAAAAAGATTCAAAAGTAAGCGGGAAAATACCCCTTACCTTGGCAACCAAGTAACCATAAGACGGGTACGGGTACAGTGTCAAGGCAAAACCCTTCACATACTTAGCACCCGCAGGGAATTGACGCCAGGAATACCTTGGAAGTAAAGTAACCGTAAGACGAGTGCGGGTACAGTGTCAAGGCAAAACCCTTCACATACTTAGCACTCTGCAGGGAATTCAAACCAAGAAGGATCTTCTGGGCCATGCTTACGGAAACGGGAATAACATCCCCGCATGACGGGAACGTCGAGAACTATATTGTTTGAAACTCCAAGATGGAATTGGTGGTTTTAGCATAATTGATCAATATGTTGAAAACTACCAAAACCCCATGGAGAATCCACACAAGTGGGACTCAACGCTCCTGACTTGCGAGGAGGTTACAAACCTACCCGCTTCACACCCAAAGATCAAGCAGAAAAGTCGGGAATTTCTGCGTGACACCAGGAAAACCGCGGGAAGAATCACCACGGAAAACCTAAAAACTAAACCCTTTTCAAAACCCCTTTCTAGTCCAAAAGTTCACCTCACTTATTAATAATTCATGAGAAGAACATTGGACTGAGGGGACTTGAAGAGGTAGGTCCCAGCAGAGCCCAGTTGGACCCGCAAGACTCACCTTGAACAGGGACGTCTGCGCAACGATCAACTGCTCCCGCATGACCCACCATGCTCAGAGAAAACCTTACGCGCAGTACGCCAGCTGTACCCTCAGGGAAAGCCTCCCAATGAAGTACCCCGCCTGTTCCCGCAGTTGCGGATACAAGCCATCAGGGAAGGCTACCCGCACTAACAGCAAGGCTACACGCACAAGGCACTAGCTACTTCAGTAGTCACATGAAGGAATGAGCAAGGCGGGAATACTCCCGCCTAAATGAGCCAGTCCGTATGCTTCTGGAAGATCTTTTGTACTATACCTACTAAGGTATGGGCAGAACAGACGATTTGACCAGAATAGCCCATGAACCAATCACAGGGTGACAGCTCACCGACAACAGTACGAGGAGGAGCACCCTCTAGTACTGTTTGTCATTATTAGCCGCTGCCTACTCACCAACCCTTACGATGGGACGCGCGCAGCCTACAGTTGGTGGAACAGTGCGTAGCCGACAGTAAAGGAACAGTGTACAGCCGACCTTGTTACTGTCGGCCGTAGTCTATCCACCAACCAGCATGACCTGTGCGTAGTCCACTGTTGGTGGAACAGGAATACTATTCAGCCGGCTGTACCTTCTAGGAAACCTACCTTCGGCTATAAATACTCCAACACCTTGGAATGGTAAGGACATCATCTGATATCTTATCTAGCAATCTCTTAATATACACTTATATTCAGAGCAATCTAGTCTGATTCTCACGCCGGAGGGTGGTCACAAGGAGGAACTCCCCCTTCTCAGTGACGAGCTTACGGTGTCTGTTTTGCAGGTCATCTGAAGAGCAATCTTTTCTGCTGAACCTCATTCTCGTGGGAAACATTACTTAACCCCCAGATTATCTATAATCTGCCCCGGGTCACTTAGTGTTTCTTCACCAGCTGTCTCATTCTACTCACTTGCGTGTATACTAAAAGTCAGATACGCTGAGTGAGTTCTAGTTAATCATACAACATACAACCCATTCATACTTTCGTACATGCTTCATACTTTCATACTTTCGTTTATAATATACTTACTTACCTTCATACATTATACATTCTTTCTTTCATATTCATACCTTACGTTTTAAAGAGCATTACGCCCTGTAACCTTTGCATATATTATTTGGGTATGCAACCCTGTAACCTTCGCATATATTATTAGGGTATGCAACCCTTTAACCTTCGCATATATTATTAGGGTATGCAACCCTTTAACCATACATTACCTTTCATTATCATGATCCTTATCACATTCATACATACCTTTCATAATATCATAATGCAATATTCATACATACTTTCTTTCACATTCTCATATCATACTTATTACACTATATCTTCCTTAACAACACGTGCAATATCCGAAGATCGTTCACGTAATGTCAAGCATTCATTCATATCATAAACATAACTATCATATCCTTCATAAAGACATACACTTACCATTTAAGGTAAGTGTATTAACATTCACATTCGCATAGTGGCGCGGTACAGTACGTCAGACACGATGGCGCGACACGGCAGATGCGGTGACGACTTGATTCGGCCATGAATCGGAGACGTGCGGCTGACGTGAAACAAAGCTGGCCTGCTCCAAATTTCTTGTTCTTCAAGAATATTGGAATATGGTTGTGATTGCTTTATGTGGAGGCCGGCTCCACTTTTTTTTTATACTTTTTTTCTAAGTCAAAAGTTAAGTAGGTTATTATATTAGTACGATTATATAGATAATCTTACGTATAATAAATCATAACCGGGCCTTAAAGTCTAACTAGTTTTAACTCTCGTTTAAAGTCTAAACCAGTTCATTTAACTAGTAAATAGACTATATTATTTATAACTTTGACATTTGCTATAGTAAAATTTGTTTCGGTATAGTTTACGATACTAAAAATTGAAATTTTATACAACAATATTAGCTAGAAATAAAATAATTCAAGCAGCAATATACGTATTTAATTATTTTTGTTTGACTGTGTTTCATTAAGGTATCAAATTTTGTATTTTCATCAAACATTTGTTTTAAGAATATGTTAGGAGTTTCATTTATAAACCAAATGGGCTTTAATAAGCTTATCTTAAAAGTGTACAAATAAATTTATAGGCCCAAACCGGTCCAGTTGGGTTGAGTCAACAAAGTCATAACCGGTTCTGGTTAAACATGGCCGGGTTTGACCAGGTTCAACCGGTTTTAATGCATATGGTTGCAACCTGATTTCAATCCTACAGTTTGGGTTAGTTTGAAGCCGGTTTTGGTTTCCAAGTTAGTCATTTGTGTTGTGAGGGCTGCTAATCTATACAGAATACAACAGCAATACAGATGCATCGACATTAAATATGCATAAAAAATGAATATATACATAATACATTTAAATATAATAGTCTATATGCAGGTAGAGCATGAGGAGCTAACCACAGAAGGTACCTTTGTTGTGAGGGCTGCTAATTTAATTATCAAAAGATGCACCGTTCATGATTAGCCATTCACACTAATGAAAGTCAACAATGTGAAACAGTCAAAGTTAACCAAAATCACTTTCGATCTTAAAAATAAACGGCAAATTTGACCCAAAATAAAAGGTCAAACTCGACAAAAAAATCCTAAATAACCAGAAACTATATCACTATCATACTTTCCAATATATCCAAACAACCCTTGGCATTATTCTACTCTCGTTCCAGTAAATTGACGATTTTGCCCATGGATCCCGTTAATAACAGGTTACATCTTTTAAGCCTTACAACTTTGCTCAGATCTTGTATCGTTTAATGTTGTTTTTTCTTTCTTTCTGAAACCACTATTCTCAGCCGACTTCACTTTCACCCGAACCAAACTAATATTTTTTTAAATGACTCATTTTGATCCGAAAGTCATTTTTCTTAGAACCCATATTAATCTGAACTTGTGATAACCAGAACTAAATTGAAGTATTTTTAAAAGACCCGTGTGGACCTAAATTATTTGCTTAGAACCCCAATTTATAGGTAAACTCACTTATTCATAATATGTGAGACCATACCTCAGATATGAAAACTGATAAATGTGGCGTTCTGGGTTCCATCAAAACCTTTGATATATATGATTGAAAAAAATATGCACACATTTTTGTAATCGTCTCATATTCCTTCTTCAAAACAAAACATGTCTAAAATGTGACAGTAGATGCCATTACTACGTGTGCATAAAGCCTACAATTATACAGCCATGTACCATACATCAAAAGAAATAGTAAAATGTAAAAGGCTACAATATATGTTCATATATATGCGTATACTAATTTACATGCCTGTGAGAGCCTTGTAGGATGTCTGATATAGAAAGCTTATCGCTATCACTATACTTCGAGTTTGAGGGCTCGAGCCAGTCGTTTGTCTGGTTAACAGGCACAATATTTTTAACCTGCATAAATTAGAAATAGAATATTGAGTAACATGATATAATAACAAAATTAGGTTTCATTTAGCATGCAATCACCTTAAACATGGCTTTAATCACATTCTAATAGCTAAGGACGAATGGGCAAAATGGCATATCACAATAAGTAAATAAATAAATACGAGCAAGATAGCATACCCTAGCAAGTAAATCCTGTAATAAATCACAGAATCCAACCCAACATAATCAATAAGTTGTGGTCCTGACATCGTTAACGCATCTGGCATCCAAGTAAGAAACCATAGATAGGATAGATAATCCAAATTCACAAAGTTGCTTGCAAAAGCCCCGGATGTTGCAGGCTAATTCTTAAACCCTTAAAATACCATTTCGGTAAATAGTTAACTATTATATCATTAAATGGTTGCAGCCCCAAAATAGGAAAAGCTATCAAGAAAATAAGAGCAGCATCAACAAGAGTTATGTTTATATCAAGAAGACAAGTCAAAGATAGTAAACCAAGAAACAAATCAATACAGCATTTGTGTAATGTCGACAATTGTGATGACCAACTATCAATTTTTTTGAAACATTATATATTTGTTGAAAATACTAAGATATCATCAATATATACGATGATAAAATCACTATAAGGAATGAATATATCATTCATAATATTTTTGAAATTCACTAGGAGCATTTTTTAATCCAAGAAAATAAGAGCAGCATCAACAAGAGTTTTCAATTCCGCGGTCATTATATGAATATTATTATTCTTTAATGGTCATAAATCAGAATTAATTGTATGGTTTATGATTCTTTACTCATTAGTTTATACACACCAACATACACACTTCATCTTCCTCTTTGCTGTAACACTATTATTTTCATTTTCGTTTCAGGCAAGTGATCGAGTCCGGCAGAGCTACGCTTCTGTTTCGAACCGGAGGACCCTGGGAACATACCGTGATCTGTTTAAGGGAATTGTGTTAAACACAAGCTCAGTTTACTATTTCGTTTATTTCTTTTCTTTTCTGGATTGTATTATACAAGTTTTCT